>NC_044033.1:518240045-518861386 GCF_901765095.1 Microcaecilia unicolor | reverse complement strand
TATGGGGTGCAGCTTGGGTGGGGGTGGGCTAGGATGGGGCCCCATCAAATTGGTCTGCATAGGGCCCCACACTGTCTTTCTTCTATGTTTGTGCAGCGCTGCGTACGCCTTGTAGCGCTATAGAAATGCTAAATAGTAGTAGTAGTAGTAGTACTAAGACCGGCCCTGACTGCAGCCACCCTTGCTTGTTTGTATAAAGTTCATTAGTAGTGGTTTGCTCTCCTGCAAAAGCCTCCTCTCTTTCTCAGTCAAGCTTGATTCTTTTGTCTATCTGATGTCATTCTTGGATCATCTGTACTATATTCGTCCTGATGGATCAGTAAGGGTATGCCCTGTCCCTCCAATCAAGGACTGCTTTGTATGTCCACCTCTGCTACTTGGTCTCAGGCTCTATTCTTATTGGTCCATTTATCTCACCCTCCTGGTCTTGTGGGCTGTTCTTGACCTCTCTGTCTCCATGAGTTCTTATATTCGCCATCTTGTTTCTAGATGCACATGTTCCTGCTCTCCTGAAGAGAACTCGTTTTTTTACCTCGTTCAGTCTTCCTCTCAAGATATTGCACGAATCGGCATCCCATCTCTGAACCACCTTCATTCACCTGACAGCTCTCTCGCCTCTGTCATAAAGCTTCCTCAGATAGAGCGCTCAGAACTACAAAGTCTCAAGTGTCAGGGCAGTAACTTCAGCGAGTATACTAGCTTGTGGAGGAGTGGCCTAGTGGTTAGAGCACTGGTCTTGCAATCCAGAGGTGGCCAGTTCAAATCCCGCTGCTGCTCCTTGTGATTTTGGGCAAGTCACTTAACCCTCCATTGCCTCAGGTACAAGCTTAGATTGTGAGTCCTCTTGGGACAGAGAAATATCCAGAGTACCTGAATGTAACTCACCTTGAGCTACTACTGAAAAAGGTGTGAGCAAAATCCAAACAAATTATTTGAGATTCTGTTGCTACTATCTGAGATTTTACATGGAATGTTGCTACTATTTGAGATTCTATATGGAATGTTGATATTATCTGAGATACTACATGGAATGTTGGTCTACATGGAATGTTGCTACTAATTGAAATTCTGTTGCCACTATTTGAGATTCTACATGGAATGTTGCTATAGTGGAGGAGTGGCCTAGTGGTTAGAGCACTGGTCTTCACTGCTACTCCTTGTGATCTTGGGCAAGTCACTTAACCCTCCATTGCCTCAGGTACAAGCTTAGATTGTGAGTCCTCTTGGGACAGAGAAATATCCAGAGTACCTGAATGTAACTCACCTTGAGCTACTGCTGAAAAAGGTGTCAGCAAAATCTAAATAAATAACTGTAAGTAAATTGGCTACATTTATTCAATAAAAGTAAATTTCAGAAAAAGGTAAGAGACTTCTGGTGTTTGCTGCCGTGCCAAGGTTATATTGTCTGATTATTTTAGGACATGTCTGCTGATAAGTAGTAGTAGTAGTAGCTGGATCATAAGGAAAGATCCGTGTGGACTTCTACAGTCTGTCCTAGAAACACCAAAGAAAGACCATGATCAAGTATATAATCTCACATTCATTGCTGATTTAATCTTGAATTGATAATGAATGTGACTGTTGGGCAGACCGGATGGACCGTTGAGGTCTTTCTGCCATCACTATGTTACTATAGGGTCTGTTTACTAAGCCGTGCTAGCGGCTTCCACCCAGCAAGGGCTGTGTCAGTTCTAGCGTACAAATTTGGAACTTGAGCTAATCAAGAAATGTATTAAGTTATGTCCAATAAAAAAGGTATCATCTTATTTTCTTTTCCATGTTTTATTTTGTTTGATTTCTATAGATTCTACATGGAATGTTGCTATTCCACTAGCAACATTCCATGTAGAAGTCGGCCCTTGCGGATCACCAGTGTGGCCGCGCAGGCTTCTGCTTCTGTGAGTCTGACGTCCTGCACGTACGTGCAGGACGTCAGACTCACAGAAACAGAAGCCTGCGCAGCCTTCTACATGGAATGTTGCTAGTGGAATAGCAACATTCCATGTAGAATCTCCAATAGTAGCAACATTCCATGTAGAATCTCAAAGAGTAGCAACATTCCATGTAGAATCTCCAATGGTATCTATTTTACTGTCATAGAAATGCTTGAATGTTTTCACTTATATACACTGTCAGCTAGCACATTTGCTTATTTACGATCTGAGGAAGAAGGGCAACCTTCGAAAGCTAATCAAGAAATGTATTAAGTTATGTCCAATAAAAAAGGTATCATCTTATTTTCTTTTCCATGTTTTATTTTGTTTGATTTCTATTGATAACCTTAAGAGTGGACTAACACGGCTACCACACCTCTGAACTTGAACTTGAATCTACAACTTTATCGTGTAGGCCTCATGGGTGTATCTCTACCCAGGGTCTCATTGTTCAATGTCTGATAATGCTCCACATTCTCCTTCCTGTTTAGCTCGTGGTTAGCTGCTAGGTCTATTAGAGTTATCCACAGACTTCACTGTTTAAACCAGCAGTTCTTATGACCCAGAAATGACATTAATTTACAGTTCTCCAAATGGATGCTTTGTGGTTCTTCTTCGGCCACTTGAGAACTGACAAAAGGTCTTCAGAACTTATCCCGCTTAATTTTAACCTATTCCATAAGCCATCAAAACTAGGTGTTGATCCTTTAGCTACAGACGGTTTCAAAATGACTCTATAACACTTCTCTATTTCCATTACAGTGAGTCCCTCTCAGTATAAAACTTCAGAATGTTTTCTCTCTGTGCTCTTAAATTATATATTGAGCAATGCTGCCTTTCTACTGGAATGTAGCAGCTCTAGCCTGATGGTCAATTTTTTTAAACAACTCCACTGTCAGTTAAATCGATAGCACTTCTGCAATGATTTCTGATTTTCCAAACTCTGAGTTTAAGGGTCATTTGGTCAGTTCATTTTTCCGCCAGGCTCATCGCTGCCATCACTCCCTGACTCGCTGAGGACAGGAGAATAATATGAATGCTGAACTGTCAAGCCTGTGTCTCTACGGGGACTGTTTGTAGTACGTTCAGGTCCTGTGCCCCTTTTCTGACAGACTTTCTACTGTCAATAATGCTGTGAACAGAAGTGAATCGATTCTGCTGATTCCCCTTGGCAGTGCCAGCTGCAGACAGAGGAGGATGCAGCTTAAACCGTGGCATTCAACAGGTGTCCTGACCTGAGGAAGGAGACTTTGGCCTCCAATAGCTTGTCAAAAAAAAAATGTATTAAATTAGTCCAATCAAAAAGTATCGCCTTGCTTTCTTATTTATTTACTAGTAAAAATAGCCTGTTTCTCATTGAAATGAAACGGGCGCTAGCAAGGGGAGGGGTGTACTATGTGTGAGACAGAGAGAGAATCAGAGTGTTAGACAGAGTGTGTGTCAGAGAGTGGAAGACAGAGATACATGGTGTCTGTGTGTGTATCAGTGAGAGACAGATGCAATGGGGGGGCGGGGAGGTGTCTGTCAGAGAGAGAAAGAGAGAGTGAATGATGAAACTCAGAAGCTTAGCTGAAATTGGGTGGCGAAGCAGGTGGGGGGAAGAAGGGTTGGTGGTTGGGAAGCTAGGATAGGGGCGGGCAGACTTATACGGTCTGTCCCAGAGCCGGTGATGGGAGGCGGGACTGGTGGTTGGGAGGCGGGAAATACTGCTGGGCAGACTTATACGGTCTGTGCCCTGAAAAAGACAGGTACAAATTCAAGGTAAGGTACAAATTCAAGGTAAGGTATACACATATGAGTTTATCTTGGGCAGACTGGATGGACCATGCAGGTCTTTTTCTGCCGTCATCTACTATGTTACTATGTTAAACATTGTTCTCCCCTCCCCTTCCATTCTGTCCACTTGCCTCCTCCTTTGATGTCTGTACCTTGGAGTTCAGTGTGTTTTTCGTGGAGCGTTTTTCTCCCCTTCCGTTCTCTGCACTTGCCTCCTCCTTTGATGTCCGTACCTCGGAGTTCAACTTTCTTGAAAGTGAGAGTCCTGTCAGGCGGTTTGTGTACTTCCCGCCACCGTGGTCCTCTGTTCTCTGGTCGTGGCGTTACTATGCAGCCTTCCCTTCCCTCCGAGGGCGGGGCGGTGAGAGCGAGTGCGATTGCCTGTGGTTGGTCCCTTCTCCTTCTGACGTCGCGTTTCTTTCCCTGGCAACTATACAGAGTTCCCTCAAGGGCGGGGCAGTGATCGGCAGTGCGATTATGAACCCTACGAACACTACACGGCTTCATTGCCACACTGCCACGGAGTCAGCTTCAGAACGTTGAAGGTGCGAATTATTAAATTTATTTACTTATTTTTTTAATTAATCAAACTTTAAAGTAGACTAACATGGCTACCACACTATGAGGTCCTTTTACTAAGGTGCGCTGAAAAAATGGCCTGCGGAAGTGTAGACGCGTGTTTTGGGTGCGCGCAGAATTATTTTTTAGCACACCTACAAAAAAATGCCTTTTTTGGAGCGCGCTTCCATTTTGAGTCTGAGACCTTACCACAAGACCTTGACCTAGCAGTAAGATCTCACGTGGTAACTAGGCAGTAATTGTCTACGTGTGTCAGAAAATGAAAAATATTTTTCAGACGCGTAGCGGATACATGACAAAATTGAAATTATCGCAAGAGACAAGTGGTAACCGGGCGGTAACTCCTATTTGGTGTGTGTTGGATGCTCTTAGGTGCCTATCCTGCTTATTTTTGAAGGAGAAGGGCGGCCATCTTCCGACACAAATCGGGAGATAGCCGGCCTTCTCCTAAGGCCAGCTAAATCGGTATAATTGAAAGCCGATTTTGGCCGGCTTCAACTGCTTTCTGTCGCAGGGCCGGCCAAAGTTCAAGGGGGCATGTCGGCAGTGTACCGAAGGCGGGATGGGGGCGTGGTTAAGAGATGGCCGTCCTCGGCTGATAATGGAAAAAAGAAGGGCATCCCTGACGAGCATTTGGCCGACTTTACTTGGTCCCTTTTGGTCACGACCAAGCCCTGAAAAGGTGCCCGAACTGACCAGATGACCACCGGAGGGAATCGGGGATCACCTCCCTTTACTCCCCCAGTGGTCATCAAACCCCTCCCACCAAAAAAAAAATTAAAACACATTTTTTTTGCCAGCCTCTATGCCAGCCTCAAATGTTATACCCAGCTCCATCACAGCACTACGCAGGTCCCTGGAGCAGTTTTTAGTGGTTACTGCAGTGCACTTCAGGCAGGCGGACCCAGGCCCATCTCCCCCCACCTTACCCTTGTGGTGGTAAATGGGAGCCCTCCAAAACCCACCCGAAACCCACTGTACCCACATCTAGGTGCCTCCCATTACCCTTTAAGGGCTATGGTAGTGTTGTACAGTTGTGGGGAGTGGGGTTGGGGGGGTTGGGGGGGCTCAGCACCCAAGGTAAGGGAGCTATGCACCTGGAATCAATTTGTGAAGTCCACTGCAGTGCCCCCTAGGGTGCCCGGTTGGTGTCCTGGCTTGTGAGGGGGACCAGTGCACTACAAATGCTGGCTCCTCCCACAACCAAATGGCTTGGATTTGGCTGATTTTGAAATGGCCGCCATTAGTTTCCATTATCGCCGAAAACCAATGGCGGCCATCTCTAACGCTGGCGATCTCTAAGGGCGGCCCAAATGTTGAGATTTGGTCGGCCCCGACCGTATTATTGAAACGAAAGATGGCCGCCCATCTTGTTTCGATAATACGGTCGGATACGCCGCTTTACGGAGCCGTCATTAGAGATGGGCGCCCTTATAGATGGGCGCCCCCGTTCGATTATGCCCCTCTATACGACTTAGTAAAAGGGACCTTATTTTTCTTACTTTATCCAAGGGTTTTTTCTGGATAATAGTTCACGGGCAGAAAACCAAGGTTTTTCCCAGGCGATTGAGAATTTTTAATTAGTAGATCATCAGATACACAGTTCTCTACTGTATTATTAACATTTCTGCAGATATTCAATGGAATTATATGTTCACTGGCATCCAGTGAATGTACAACTCTTCTATATGGATTCCAGCTGCTGTATGGATAGCATCTGTCCTAAAATCTGTATCACTGGCCCAATACAGTCCCTATAGTTAGGGCTTCTGATTTTAGCTGTTTATCTTATGGAATGTTAGGTATTTAGTTTTGAGATAATTCTGTGCTTTCCCATGGTCACAAAAGTAGTGGGGTTACCTTTGAAAGCTAATCAAAAAATATATTGTTAGTTCAGTAAAAAAGGTATCCTCTTATTTTTTTTCTATGTTTTATTTTATTTCTATTGATTAACAGTTTTTAAGATAGTAGAAGGTAGTGCACAAGGTTCAGAGCAAGACAAAAGTTTGATGTTTTTTTTTTTTTAGTAAGCACAGAAAAAAATTACAGAAAGCCGGAAATCTCAGCATGACAGCTATTATTAGCCTTATAAATAAACTGAGAGAATGCAGACATTTGGATTAGGTCAAGAATTGCTCCCCTGAGAAGGCTTCTGCCTCTGACTTGAAGGCTCACAAACCTGGGTGTTATTCTAAGGGGAGAAATAGGACATTGACTGAGAATTGTTAGGGAGTGGAGAAGATACTTTTTGAAAACAGCAAAAGGTGCCAGCTGGCCAAATGGCCATGCCATTTCGAACTTGCCTCTTGCTGCCTGCTGCTGGACAGAAGGGTGATATTACATTTTATTGTATTATGTTTTTAGATTTTATCTGTTTTTATCTTATACTAGTAAAAAAGCCCCGTTTCTGATGCAAATGAAACGGGGGCTAGCAATGTTTTCTTTTGTGTGCATGTGGGAGTGTGTGTGTCCCTGCCCTCTGGCCTCTCTCCCCTCCCCCCTCTGAGTCCTTCACTGTTACAGAGCCAGCGATTTGATTTTGTGCTCTGCTGTTTTCCTTCACTGAGTGTGTTACAGAGAGGGCGGGGCAGACACTCATAGGGAAACCGGATATCTCGCCCCCTTCACACTTCCGACTGGAGGCTTCATAGAACGTTGGTGTTGCTTTTTATATAGAGAGAGATGATTTCATTGTGGTTTTAGATATGTTCTATTATAAAATATACAATGTAATGTTTATGTTTTATTCATTATGTATTTTTATTTTGTAGTTTTTTTGGTACCCCTGACGCAGCCTGAGGGCGAAACGTGGCCACGTCAGGTAACTTGTAATAAACCACTTCTTCTGTTACCCTCCTGTTCCATTTTTTGTCTTTTTTGATCTGCTTTTTTTCTTTTGGTTTACTGTAGCAGGAGTTGCCATCCTCCTGAGGTGCCCATTACAATGCAGTCTGGTTATCCTATTTGTCAGGGGACACCTGTAATGGGGGCCATTGTAGGGGTCTGCATTGGAGAGAAAGAAAGGGTCCTGCATAAACACGGTATTGACATGGTTAGGTAACAAAACATTCTGGCCCACTCACACTATCCATGCTACAGCCCAAATCCCTTTAAGCAGTATAGGCCTAGCTTAGCACAGATTGTGAGGCATACCGATATAATACTTGATGTAGGTGAGCTTCCAGGCTGGCACTAGTGACCCACAATGCTGCACCTCTGACATGAATGGTCATCGTCCCCGTCTCTTCTGCCCGCAACCTCGGTGTTATCTTCGACTCCTCCCTCTCCTTCTCTGCGCATATCCAGCAGATAGCCAAGACCTGTCGCTTCTTCCTTTATAACATTAGCAAAATCCGCCCTTTCCTCTCTGAGCAAACCACCCGAACTCTCATCCACTCTCTCGTTACCTCTCGCCTTGACTACTGCAACCTACTCCTCACTGGCCTCCCACTTAACCATCTATCCCCCCTTCAATCCGTTCAGAACTCTGCTGTGTGTCTTATCTTCCGCCTAGACCGATATGCTCATATCACCCCTCTCCTCAAGTCACTTCATTGGCTTCCGATCAGTTACCGCATTCAATTCAAGCTTCTGCTACTAACCTACAAATGTACTCGATCTGCAGCCCCTCCTTACCTCTCAACCCTCATCTCCCCTTACATTCCTACCCGTAACCTCCGCTCTCAAGACAAATCCCTCCTTTCAGTGCCCTTCTCCACCACCGCCAACTCCAGGCTCCGCCCTTTCTGCCTCGCCTCACCCCACGCATGCAACAAACTCACCGAGCCCATACGCCAGCCCCCCTCCCTGCCCATCTTCAAATCTCTGCTTAAAGCCCACCTCTTCAAGGTCGCCTTCGGCACCTAACCTCTACACCTCTACCCAAGAAATCTAGACTGCTCCAACTTGACATTTAGTTCTTTAGATTGTAAGCTCCTTTGAGCAGGGGCCGTCCTTTTTTGTTTATTTTGTACAGCGCTGCGTAACCCTAGTAACGCTCTAGAAATGTTAAGTAGTAGTAGTAGTAGTCATGTGTAGAGTTACCATATGTCCGGATTTACCCAGACATGTCCTCTTTTTGTGGGCATGTCCGGGCAACCGGGCAGGTTTTGCCAATCTGCTCATTTGTCCGGATTTTTGGACAAACGGGCAGGCTGGTGGGCCCTTTTACTAAGCCGTGGTAAAAATTGACTTGTGGTAGTGCAAGCGTGTCTTTTGGGCGTGTGCTGGGCCATTTTTTATCGCGTCTAGGAAAAAAAGGCCTTTTTTAAAGGGACCGGAAAATGGACGTGTGCTAAAATTGAAACCAGCGCACATCCAGTTTTGGCCTGAGACCTTATCGCCATCCATTGACCTAGCAGTAAGGTCTCACGTGTTACCCACGCTGTAAGCATGCAGGGTGCAACCACTGCTGTTTACCACTGTTTTGAACAGTTTGTAGTTTAATTCCAGCATAGATGGAATTACAATAGTCGATTTTTGTTAGAAAAAGAGATTGGGTTAAGGTATGGAAGACTGGTCATGTGAAAAATAATCACAATCTCTTTAGTTTGCAAAGCACATGGAAGGAACTAGAGACAACATTTGAGACTTGACTTTATAAGGATACAAACTGATCAATTGTAACCCCTAAGATTTTTATTGAGGATAGAAGAGGATATGTTATATTGTCAATTATAAAATCTTTGAGAATAGTCGGATGATATGGATTTGTTATTAATAAGAAATTTAGTCTTCTAAGTATTAAGTTTCAATTTAAAATTAGAAGCCCAGGATTCAATTAATGTGATACCCAATCTGATTTTGTTAATGAGTTGTGGAAAATAAGATGTCATCAGACCATTCCTCTCAAGTAGATTACCAAGAGGAATCATCATGATGTTAAATAAGATGGGAGACAAGGGAGAACCCTGTGGTAGTCCACAACTAGAAAGCCAGGAGGAAGACAGAATGCTTAATTGTTTAGCACGGTATGACCTAGATTTCAAAAATCCTGAGAACCAATCATGGACAGCACCACAAATACCATAATGGTCAAGAATATTTAATGGAATATTGTGGTCGACAGTATCGCATGTGCTAGACATATCGAATTGGAGTACTATAATTTTGTTACCAATACTGAGCTGAAGCTGGCTAAGAGAGTGATAAGAATATAGAAAATAAAGAGATATCAGACCATGAGCATCAATGCATCTGATTGTAGGAAACCTCAATGTTGTTTGTTGAGGAAAAGGCCTTGAGAAGCCCCCAGCCTAAATATAGCTTCGGAGACTGGACTTCCTCATCATTGGCCAAAAACCTCTTTTATGCAACTTGTCTATTAGAGTAAATTAATTAGCAAAGTTACTTAGCTTTCATAAATTATTATTTTCTGCTTGTGCGGGTCTTTCTTGCACCACGACCAAGAGAGTGGTAAGAACAGTTTCAGTGCTGTAGGAAGGTCTAAATCCGCATTGCAATTTGTGCAGAATGGAATGGAGTTGGAGATATTCCATTAGTTGTTGCAAGACCAGTCCTTCCATGACCTTGACAAACAACGGGATCGAGGCTACAGGTCTGTAATTGGATACAATGCTTTGGCTTGTTTGGGAATTATTAGGGATAGGAGTTAGAGTAATTGCCACTTCTTAGAGGAAATAGACCCAGGGATAACATTAAAGTAAAATAGGAATGGTGGATAATCAAAAAATAAAAACAGTGTGGGGGCTGACCTAAGCAGATAGTTGGGACAAATATCAAGTAGACATTGCGATTTGGCATATTTGCGTAATTACTGTCTGACTTGATCCACTGAAAAAGAATGAAATACAGACCAAATTATGTCAGCTTGCAAGCAAGAGGATGACTGATTCTGGAAATGCTCAATTGAAGAGGGGGAGCTGTATACTTCCAGTCTGATTTTAATTTATTTTCTGTTTGAAATAGTTTGCCAATTGATTTGCTGAAGGCAGGGATGCATTAATTTTAGAAAAAAATTGAGTGTTAAATAAGTTGTTAACAAAGAATATAATCTCCTAGGGTTGACTCTTATTTCGCCTACAAACTTTGAGTAATAAGAAGTTTTAGCCTTAATAATTAAGTGCTTATTTTAAGATTTTTTTTTGCCAAAGAATCCGTTGGTCCATGGTTCTAGTTTTAGCCCAGACGCTTTCTTGCTGTCTGCACTTTCTAAAAAGAGAGTAATTAAACCAGGGGGATAATTTCTTATTGGGTCTAGTTTTTACCTTTAGTCGAGCCAACTCATCTAGTACTTCTGTACATATATCATTCCATTGTTGTATAAAGTCTGTAAAAGGAGCTGAGATGAGCAAGTTAGTCATTTGATCTTTAGACCAGAAGCACACTGGATCAATTTTGCCTCTAGTAATTAAAGTATTAAGTTTATTGACTATATTGGGACAATTTATAGCTTCTTTCCAATTAAGTTTGAATTTAGCCTACTGTGATCTTACCATGGAATAGGAAACCACTGTGGTTCTGATATGAGAAAGTTTGTGGGATCGCTAAATTTACTTGCTAATATATTTAGTTGATTGACTTTGGTAAGCGAGGACAACCCATTAAAAATGAGATTTGCCAAATACTAAGAAAATCAAGAAAAGTTTCTGTATTCTGATTATTAGTGTCATCTATATGTAAGAACATCGCCAACCAATATGATATTATCGTTATTGACACAAGCATTAGCAACAAACTCATTTAGTTCCTCTTCTACTTGACTCCAACTTCCTAGAGGGCAGTAAATTAAACGATGGATTTAGATAAGGAACAGTCTTTTACGGAACAAGCAATAATTTCTAATCGAGGAGATTGGAATACTGAAATTATTTTTATCTCAAAAAATGATATAAAGAATAGCTAGACCACCCCCTCTTTTCTTTAATCTTGGACGGTGAAGTATAGAATATCCAGGTGGACAGATTTCAATGATTTTAGGATCATCTACCAAATGCAACCACATTTCTGAAATAAGGACTATGCCTAGCTCAGATTCACTTATCCAGTCTATAACGATTTCCGTTTTATTAACAACAACGCGCATTGACGTAACCTACAGGTATTGTTAGATAGAAGATGTTCTCTGGTTTTGATAGAGGAATTTGGATTTAATTTTGTTTATTATGATTCAACTTTGAATCTTTTCTGTTAAAGTGATTTCTGGAGAATGTAGAGTTTGTGCCCTGATAGACACCTCAAATGAAAGCAAAGGTTGATGGATTGTGATGGAATCTGTTAGTTAACCAGTTTGGATATGGTCTGATAGTATAAATGATAGGAATATTTAGAAAAACATCAACAGCATTAGTAAAGTGTAAAATGTATTTTGATAAGATAAGGAAATATAATGAGCAATGCAGCAGGATATTCGACAAACTCATCAGCTCTTCAGAAGGCAGCTGCAATTAGAGAGATTCAATTAAGGGATAAAGGAGAATAGCGAGTGAAAGAAAATTGTTGTTTGCGAGGAAGCAAGACTTGAAAGTAATATACAGAGTTTCTTATTTTGTTAAGAATATGAAAAGTTCAACAAGACCAGTACGTTTTTTCTAGTGAAAAGGGTGCCGGTACTCAAATGCCAGGTCACCCTTCAGGGGTGGGGTGATCACTGAGGGACCCACCCCACAATAGCCAGGCCCCCTGCAACCAGTCACAGAATCTATGGTAAGGCAGAACCTGTGTGTAGGGCCTGAGATCTTCCATTAAAACTTGGGGACCATGGGTCAATTTTAGCAGACAATGGAAAAGTTGCTGGTACTCAGTACCACCTCAAAAAAGCCCTGAACAAGACTAAGGAATTAATTACTAGAAAACAAACAATATGTGTCAGCGTTAAAGTACAATTAAAGTAGACTATCAAGTGCAACTCAAATGCCGTCTCTTTAATGTAGTTGAGCTGCACTGACATCACCAACCAACGTATGTGTTAGGCGGGGAGAGTCTGATAGGTACGGGCGGAGAGAGGGATCTTGGGGTGATAGTACCTGAGGATTTGAAGGCGACGAAACAGTGTGACAAGGCGGTGGCCGTAGCTAGAAGGTTGTTATAGGCTGTATAGAGAGAGGTGTGACCAGCAGAAGAAAGGGGGTGTTGATGCCCCTGTATAAGTTGTTGGTGAGGCCCCACCTGGAGTATTGTGTTCAGTTTTGGAAGCCGTATCTTATTAAGGATGTAAAAAGAATTGAAGCGGTGCAAAGAAAAGCTACGAGGATGGTATGGGATTTGCCTTACAAGACGTATGAGGAGAGACTTGCTGAACTAAACATGTATACTCTGGAGGAAAGGAGAAACAGGGGTGATATGATACAGACGTTCAAATATTTGAAAGGTATTAATCCGCAAACGAACCTTTTCCGGAGATGGGAAGGTGGTAGAACGAGAGGACATGAAATGAGATTGAAAGGGGGCAGACTTAAGAAAAATGTCAGGAAGTATTTTTTCACGGAGAGAGTAGTGCTTGGAATGCCCTCCCGCGGGAGGTGGTGGAAATGAAAACGGTAACGGAATTCAAACATGCGTGGGATAAGCATAAAGGAATCATGTGCCGAAGGAATGGATCCTCAGGAGCTTAGTCAAGATCGGGAGGCGGGGCTGGTGGTTGGGAGGCAGGGATAGTGCTGGGCAGACTTATACGATCTGTGCCAGAGCCGGTGGTTGGGAGGAGGGGCTGGTGGTTGGGAGGTGGGGATAGTGCTGGGCAGACTTATACGGTCTGTGCCCTGAAGAGCACAGGTACAAATCAAAGTAGGGTATACACAAAAAGTAGCACATATGAGTTATCTTGTTGGGCAGACTGGATGGACCATGCAGGTCTTTTTCTGCCGTCATCTACTATGTATGTTACTATGTAACGTGACGGTAGCGGGAACAGCTGAGCAGTGCCAGATGATTTAGGGACTGTTGATGATATTATATCTGCCCTGATTTTGCCTTCTCTGCCTTGGAAAACAGATGGCTCCAAACCACGGGCTTCCATGTCCCTCTTCAAGTCACTCCTTAGGACTAATGCGGGATTTGACTTTGTAACCATGTGCTGGAGGCCTGACTCGGTAATGGCTTTCTTGGTGTTTAGGTGTTTGCTCAACAAGCTAGATAAGGTTAGCCCCCAAAATTGCTCACAAAAGTGCACGCTAAGGTGCGTGACACGCCTTTTAAGCATGCCCCTTCAGACTGGGCTCTGTTATACCTCACCAACGGAAGTGTCAGAATATTGTTGATGTCACGGGTGGGCGGAGCCTCACACTGCAGAGTCAAACAGTCAAAAGAGCCGCAGTACTGATGCCCAGAAAGTCCTTCTGCAGCCAGTATACACATAATGTGCAGGGAGACAGAAACGCTTTCTATGGATGGGCAGACAGATCAGATGGAGATGTCCTGATGTTGGAAAACGACGTTTTCTCAGTACAGGACCACTTTCGCATGTAGACATTTTCTGAGAATTATTTTCCCTTGGCAGACACTTCTATGTGATGACATCTGTTAGTCTGTGGTGCTCCTTTATTGTGAACAGTTTTGAACTGTATCTCTATCTAATAATTTGTCAATCTGCATCCCTGGATGGCTGGCTGGGTTTGTAACCATATGCAAATAAGCTACGCAAAGAAAACAGGCACTACGTAAAGAAAAAGGCGTGCAGCTATGAGCAAAGAAAAGGCCCGTGAAAGGGAACAAGCTGCTGCAAGGAAGAGGTCCACAGTGGCGAATAACGGACGAGCAAAGAACAAAGACTAGAGAAAGGCGAGCAGATTTAGAATGGCAAAGGATTGCAGAAATGGCGGACGAGCAACGAACAACGAATAGAGAAAGGAGAGCAGATTTGGAACAGCAAAGAGTTGCCAATCTGCCAGAAGAGGAAAGGGCCCGTGAGAGGGAACGAAATACAGCAAGAAAAATGGCTAGAGTGGCAGATATTCCTGCATTATAAAGCGTTATCAGTTATTGCATATCATAGGATATTTCTGTTAACGCTTCCGTTAAAAACATAATGGCCATTAGACGATGGCCTTGCTAAGGCCCGTTTCATTTTTGCATGGAACGGGCTTTTATGCTTGTATAAATATATTTGAACCACTTTTTCAGCATGTTAATGCAGAACTGTTGAATTGAGATGATGGTTTTTGCCGGTTGGAACATTAACCTGCTTATAATCGAACGAGAAAATCGCCCAAGTTCCGACCTAAATCGGGAGATGGACGTTTATCTCACAAAAACAAATAACGCGGTATAATTGAAAGCCGAACTTGGACGTTTTCAACTGCACTCCATCGCGGAAGCGTACAAAGTTGACGGGGACGTGTCGGAGGCGTGGTGAAGGCGGGACTGGGGCATGGTTATCACCCGAACAGAGATGGGCGCCTTTCGCCGATAATGGAAAAAAAGTAAGCGTTTATAGGTAGAATTTAGGGCACTTTTCCTGGACCCTGTTTTTTTACGAATAAGGCCCCCAAAGTGCCCTAAATGACCAGATTATCCCCAGAGGGAATCGGGGATGACCTCCCCTGACTCCCCCAGTGGTCACTAACCCCCTCCCACCACAAAAAAATGATGTTTCACAACTTTTTATTTTCACCATCAAATGTCATACCCACCTCCCTGGCAGCAGTATGCAGGTCCCTGGAGCAGTTGTTAGGGGGTGCAGTGGACTTCAGGCAGGTGGACCCAGGCCCATCCCCCCCTACCTGTTACAATTGTGCTGCTTAATGCTTAGTCGTCCAACCCCCCAAACCCACTGTACCCACATGTAGGTGCCCCCCTTCATCCCTTAGGGCTATAGTAATGGTGTAGACTTGTGGGCAGTGGGTTTTGAGGGGGATTTGGGGGGCTCAACACACAAGGGAAGGGTGCTATGCACCTGGGAGCTCTTTTACCTTTTTTTTTGTTTTTGTAAAAGTGCCCCCTAGGGTGCCCGGTTGGTGTCCTGGCATGTGAGGGGGACCAGTGCACTACGACTCCTGGCCCCTCCCACGAACAAATGCCTTGGATTTATTCGTTTTTGAGCTGGGCGCTTTCATTTTCCATTATCGCTGAAAAACAAAAACGCCCAGCTCACAAATTGTCGAATAAAACATGGACGTCTATTTTTTGCGAAAATACGGTTTCATCCGCCCCTTCACAGACCCGTTCTCGGAGATAAACGCCCATGGAGATAGACGTTTTCGTTCGATTATGCCCCTCTAAGTAGCTTAGTTGGCTCGATTCTAAGTGGACACTTTTTATCTCAGTTTTCCAGCACAAGTTGGGATCCTCTGCAATCTTTTCAGACAGCTTTTCAAGGTTTATCCCTTTGGATTACAAAGTTTCCATATTTAAGAATTATCATCAACTATTGGACTTATTGGGGTCCTTTTACAAAGGCGCGCTGAAAAATGGCTTGCAGTCGTGTGGGCACGGGTTTTGGGCACGCGACGATTCATTTTTTAGCCTTTTGAAAAAATATTTTGCCGAAAATGGACGTGGGGCAAAATGAAAACTGCCGCGTGTCCATTTTGGGTCTGAGACCTTACCGCCAGCCATTGAACTAGCTGTAATGACTCACGCGGTAACCGGGCGGTAATGACCTTCGCGTGCCAAATGCCACTTGGCGCGTGTTCATTACGCGAGCCCGAAAATAAAAAATAGTTTTCAGACGCGCGTATCGGACGCATCCCAAAAATGAAATTACCGCAACAGCCATCTGGTAGTCGGGTGGTAGCTGCATTTTGGCGCACATTCGGCGCGCGTGCATGCTTACTCAGCTTAGTAAAAGGACCCCATTATTTGTTATTCAAGGTCATGTTTGTTCTTTTTCTAGAAAAGACAATCTGTGTTGGCAGATAAGTACCTATATATTATTTTTGTATGTGGTAGGAATATATATGGGATTTAAAAGACACAATGTATCTGTGTAATCTGAAAGCTAGCCAGTGGATTGTAGGGATTTTGTAAAATATTATAGTGATTATATTTGATTTTTCTCTGGGTGAAAATTGGAATAAATGTAATGTTTAACAGTATTCTTATGTTTTGTTAGTACCGATTCACAAGATGTCAGAATAAATTCAACAGTTTCTTTGGCTTCCCTTTGCTGTTTAGTACAAAATTCAAGGCAAAGATCCATCACTATGAGCACCAACATGACCACGCTGCCAATTAACACCTAGAACACTCGGCTTTAGTAGAAGACCCCCTTAATGTTCTAGGTTCTTCCAGTCTAACATGTAGTCCTCATTCCATTAATCAAGATACTTGTTGATGTTGAGTCCCGGCAAACCTATAAATCCATGATGCAAATCCATAATTCAGTGTTCAAAGTTCAAACGTGATATAGTGAGAGCAAACTCTTCCACCAACGTTTTCCGTTCTCAGAAATATATATTATGGTAGAAAGTTAAGGATGGTCAATATTTGTGATGCAGCAGGTTTTGAAACACCACAATATTTTCATGTACCTTTGATTGTAATACCTTTTTGTATTTATCATTCCATTAATGGTGACTACCATTGCGGCATAATGTAAGCTACATTGAGCCTGCAAATAGGTGGGAAAATGTGGGATACAAATGCAGCAAACAAATAAATAAATAAACACACCCCTCCCCCCCTGTACGGTAGAAAATAGAAAAAATATTTTGTACCATGGGAAACAGTCCACGCCAACTTCGAAATTACCACTGGGCGCCTGTGCTACCCTGGCGGTAGTGTCAATTTGATGCATGCAACCCATGCACTAGCCCTACCACTACTTAGTAAAAGGGCTCCTAGGTGAACTGGCCACTGGGACCTCATCTATCTCATGCTTTCTCACCCTCTCGACATTGCACTACTTGTTGACTCTAATAGACCTTATAGATCTACCAGAGAGAAACAACAAAAGTTCATCACGCACTTTCTTAAACCTCCATTATGCCAATTGCAAAGGACTTAAATACAAATCAATACATACATCTAGCTTTTCATACATCTGTACACAACGATGGAATGAATTACCAACCACTATAAGAAAAACACGCGACTTGATGACCTTCCGGAAACTACTGAAGACTTACTTGTTCAAAAAAGCGTACAAAATGGATCCCTCATAACGATCTGACTCCTAAACTACACCAGACACAATTTTAGATTGGAACTCTTTTATTTTGCCTATTTTATTTACACCCTAATTATTGATAATCATATCCTGTCCTGATATCATTATATTATGTTGTTATCCACTTACCCACTTCTTAATCAACATAATTTTCGTATGAACCTTAATAGCAATAATTCTGAAATTCTTCTCCGTTAATATGATTGCCATAATGTTCCTATGCACCTTAACTGTTATATATACTCTGATTCTCTATTCCATCAATGTGATTGTAGTTGTATTATATTGTAAGCCACATTGAGCCTGCAAATAGGTGGGAAATGTGGGATATAAATGCAGCAAAATAAATAAATAAAATAAACAATATTGAGATCTTGGTCAGGGCATACTTAGCTAGATGTTCAACGCCTGGTGAGAAGAATGCTTTCCTTGTAACGCAGTAGGTAAAAACAGGGATAAAAATTCAGCCTGCGGCGGTCACCGTTTTTTTTTTTTTAAAGCCACTTGTGAGCTGAATTAAGATCTGATATTCGATAGCAGGCCATGTCTGAGCTCCGGCATTGAATATCCAAGTATGTGTGGTCTCTGCTGATATTCACAACGGTGCCCAGTGAGCTTAGCGGATAAAATTAGGTCAGCATTTTTGCTGTCCTAACTTTATCTGCTCACTCAGGATCCCTTTCACAAAGGTACAGGAGGGCTAACTCGCAGGTAGGGTGCTCCCAATCGGCACTAATGCCAACGTAAAGCACGCGGTGGTAATTCCAATTTTTGCATGCGCTGAATCCCGCGGTAGAAAATAATTTTCTACTTTCTACATAGGGGGGCATTCCCAGCGGTAACCGGCAGTGCACCAACGTTGGCGCACGCTGCATGGTTACTGCGTGGGTAGCGTGTGAGCCCTAACCGCTAGGTCAATGGATGGCAGTAAGGGCTCAGGCCATAAATAAGCACGTGCTAGTTTTAATATTAGCACAGGCTCATTTCCCGGCCCATTAAAAAAATAGCCTTTTTCCCAGCGACTGTAAAAAATGGCCCAGCGCACACCTGAAAGATGTGCCCACACTACCGCAGGCTTTGTAAAAGGACCCCTTAACTGGTTAGCACAATGAATATCAGGGCTAACTGGTTAAATTCCATCTCTGCATCTGGATGCCCTTGGCACTAATTGGGCAGCGCCTAAGCATTCACAGGCAATATTCAAGGCACTAACCCCTGGATTCTAAATATCTCCTACCAACCTTCCTACCCTCCACGCTCTTCCTAACTTCTCCCCTATCGCTCCACCTCCTTGCCTATCCCTATCCTTTCTCTCACACCTCTTCTATCCCATTTACTCCTTGTTCATTTGTCCTATCACATACCTCCTTTACTGATTCTGATACTACAGATTGTATTCTCTTGTTATTATATAAGCCGCATTGAGCCTGCGATGAGTGGGAAAGCGCGGGCTACAAATGTAATAAATAAATAATATGGCGCCTACAATTGTGTACTAGAATTTGGGCATATCCAAGAGATGCACACAACTTAAGTAACAAGCCCTTAACTAGCAATAATTGCTACCAATCAATTATTGGTGTTAATCAGAACTCAATAAAATTTTAACATGCATCCAAGGAACGCCCCTGATCTGCCCATGCCCCTCCTATGGCCCTGCCCCCTTTTCAGATCCATGCATAAAATATATATATGGCTCCCAGCACCTAAAGATGCATGTGCAAATTTAAATTAATGGCAATTAGCGCTGATAATTGATTATAAGTACCCACTTATCAGCGCTAATTGGCTCATTTATCAATTAAATTGCCCGAATTTTCACGCACAATTTTTGAGTGTTATGTATAGAATTAGGCTGTATGTGTGCTCTAAATGAAAAGACCTTGTGCAGTTCCTTCACTTTAGATCTAAATTCAAAATGCAAAATCTGTTCTCATGATGCTTGTAGAGCACCCTACCTCCTCTGAGATTCATAGGAATGACGTATAATTATGCCTATTTCCTAGCTTTGAATTTTTTTAATTTTTTTTTTTTTTTTGTAATCTCTGGTGGGGGGAAAACATCACTAGGATAAAGGTCACCCTTTGTCACTTTAACTTTTATTTTATCAAGTTTTCTCTCACTATTGCCAGAAATGTTTTCTTTCTTTTTTTTTTACTGGCCAAGCTTCACTTTTTCCAATTTAGATAAAGTGAGAAAGAAAAAGTCAGAGATAGAAAAGTATAATTGGTTTAATTCGGTTTAATTAACTGCCTGGGAATGAAGACAATTAGTTAATGTAGGCTAATGAATTGAATTTATGTAACGCAGTGTTCCCCATGGAGCAAATGATCCCTGTAATGGAAAAATATGGAGGAAAGTGCCTTGAAGACTTTCACACTCTGATTTTTAAAATGTCCGAATCAAAGTCAACTCTTTCAAATAACACTGTGTGCAAAACTCTGCCAGACTAAAAACAGACGAAAACTAGATGGGGAGATCGGAGTTTCAGGAGCCATAATGATCTCAAAGAAAATGGACCGATAATGAATGAATAGGCTGCTTATCAATCCTTTTTGAGTGCATTCAATTAGTGGAAATGATTGACAAACTAGGATTTATTTATTGCCAACACTTTAAAAGGCCATTACTTTTATTGGGGCATGATTATTAGATATGGTTTTAATCTGTAATAACTTTCTGGTAAAAAGCAGGTTTTGAATTGTGTTAGCAATAAAAGTTTATAGGAAATACAAGGGGCGTAGCCAGGCTTCGGCGGGAAGGAGGTCCAGAGCTCGAGGTGAGGTGGCACATTTTAGCCCCCCCCCCAGTGCTGCCGGCCCCCCCCTCCATTACCGACACCCCCCGCGCGCTGCCACCACCAACTTTGACGACCCCCCTCCCGCTGCCAACCCTCCCCCGCCGTCGCTGGGGGCTACCTTTGCTGGCAGGGGACCCCAATCCCCGCCAGCCGAGGAGCTCCTCTTCTTCCTCCGAAGGCTTCGTTCTGTTTCTGACGTCCTGCACGTTGTACGTGCAGGACGTCAGACTCACAGAAACAGAACAAAGCCTTGCAGATCAGCCAGCGACGGACGTCGGACTCACAGAAACAGAACGAAGCCTTGCAGATCAGCCAGCAAAGCTTCGTTCTGTTTTTCTGAGTCTGACGTTCGTCGCTGGCTGATTTGCAAGGCTTTGTTCTGTTTTTGTGAGTCTGACGTCCGTCGCTGGCCGATCTGCAAGGCTTCGTTCTGTTTCTGTGAGTCTGACGTCCGTTGCTGGCCGATCTGCAAGGCTTCGTTCTGTTTCTGTGAGTCTGACATCCCTTGCTGGCTGATCTGCAAGGCTTCGTTCTGTTTCTGTGAGTCCGACGTCCATCGCTGGCTGATCTGCAAGGCTTTGTTCTGTTTCTGTGAGTCTGACGTCCTGCATGTACAATGGGCAGGACGTCAGAAACTGAATGAAGCCTTCGGAGGAAGAAGAGGACCTCCTCGGCTGGTGGGGATTGGGGTCCCCCGCCAGCAAAGGTAGCCCACGGTGGGGGAGGGTTGGCGGCGGGAGGGGGGTCGAGAGGGTCGTCGACAGGGGGGGTCCAGGGCCATACCTATGGGGGCCCAGGCCTCAGTTAGCTACACCACTGGGAAATACAACAAAGATTCAGATGCTGCTCAAATCAGATGTGATGCCCATAGGAATGTACAACCACACTGGGAATTAAGGACCTGGGAAAGACTTGTAAAACTGTTATTAGCAAAATAAAGAAAGGAATTCAACTTTTGTAGAACCTGGTTGTCTTAAGCTGGGCTCATTTGTGCCCGGGAGCTAGGGAGAAGGATTCGGCAAATGGAGGTATGGCCCAGATGGTTACACAATGAACCACGATATTGTAAATTTGAAAGAACAATAGAAGAGAAAAGAAAATAGGGACAACGTTGACATGGGCAATAGCCACAGCAAAACATTCCTTTTTTTTTCTATTAGTCTGTTTTCTTGGAGAAAATACAAACTCAGCCTAACACAGCAGACAATATATTGATCTGAGAAATCTAAAAATGATTAGTTCTTGAACTATGGAATAAGAGTGTGTGGAGGGAAAAGATAGTCACAAGAGATCGACAACGTGCTCAGGACGTTAAGAAGATGAGGTGCCTGGGATCATTGAGGGTCAAAGCCGCCACCTGATGCTCCCTGGTCAAAGACTGAAGGGCTGGTCCTATGCCTCTACCCCTGATCAATCCCCCCCCCCCCCCCAGGGCCCCCTATCACCTTAAGGCCTACCATCAGTATCTCAGGTGGTCCAGTGTTCTTCGGGCAGGGGTGATCTCCATTTGCTCCTGCCCTGAGGGTGCCATCTCCATATATGGAAGCATGCCCCTTTGTGGTAGTCTTGTGACACTACAGCTAGGAGGTAGAGGCCTCATTTTGGAGGACAGCGCCACCTAGGAGCCACTCTACCACCAGTGAATTCTAAATGTATGACCTGAGAGAGGTGGGTTGTGTAGGAGGTATTTTGCTTGGAGAACCAAAGCTATGGCCAGTGGTGTTTAAAGGTGGGGGGGAGAGCTGTAATGGTAAGGACTAGGTTCACTTTGTTGTAACCTACAGTGTGTGGAAATGCTGCTTAGTGTTATTGGTTGTTTGAAATGCAGATAAGTGTTGCTTGTTTCATTTTCTAATGGGAGATGAGATTTAGTTTGTGTTTTGAGGTGCCATGATGAGAAAATTGAGACCCTTCATTACAACTAGGAGCGTCATAATTTGTTCCTGAGCTCTCACTTTTTTTATCCTGGATTTCTTTTTAAAAATCAAAATATATAATTTAGAAAGTGATTATGTGTTATTGTAACATTTATATATGCCACTAATATTTTTGATACAGCCTGGAATTTTAACCATCAGCCATTAGATTGTGAGGCTAGAATGTCAAGAGCGATTATTGCAGTCAGTTTTTTTAGCAACACACGGGGGTCTATTCATTAAGCTCTGATAAGGGCTTTTCACGTGAAAACTGTTTTCATACAATCATTGCATATTCGATAAATAGTTATTACATGTAAATATTGCATAGAAGGATTATATTTTACTACAGAGAAGCCCTTGCGGTCGGACATTGTGTAATATGTTAACGTCCATGCTAATGAAGTTTTTTTTTAAATCAGTAAATTTAGTATTCTAATTAGACAGATTATCATAGATATGTAAATAGTATGGCATTAAGGGAGAGTTGCAAAATTAAGCATTTAGTTGCTATTCATTAAACTGTGATAAGCTGTGACAGCAAAATAAGATTGAAATGAGGGGCAGAATATTAACACCTGCAGCAGGAAAACAGGTGAATCCTGAGTATTGTCTATAATAAGCTCACAGACTGTAGGCACATCTATTTTACCACAGTTAGGTTGGAAAATGAATATTTAGGTCCATGCATGCAAACCTGCAGTAGTATTTTATAAAGATAGATAGATAGATAGATAGATAGATAGATAGATAGATAGATGTCTTTGGGGATGGGGGGATTGATTCAGGGGTATGGGGCACTGATCAAGGAGCATTAGGCTGTGGCTTTGACCCCCAATGATCCTGGAACTGTAAAATAACCCAGGTTTGGCTGTGATTATTTTACTATCATTTTAAGCCCTGGACATGCACCAAGTCATGCTTCGGCTTTTACATAGTAATGAGCTGCGTTGCATGCATCTCACCTAGATGAAGACAGGCTCAATTGTAAGAAACACATGGTAATGTACCATCAGGCCTTAACAACAGCCAAAAACCAATATTTCTCTCAACACAATGAACAAGTTTCAAATTCAACCAAGCAACTATTTAAATAGTGTATGTATGCAAAGAACACGCCCTTAAGAAACTTCAGGCTGCGCAGAACACGGCGGCGCAATTGCTATTTGGCAAATCGCGGTTTGAGGCAGCAAAACCTCTTCGTGAGAAGCTCCACTGGCTCCCGATCAAAGAGCGTATTGAATTCAAAGTCTGTGCTCTCGCTCACAAGATTGTCTATGGGGACGCTCCAGCCTATATGGTTACTCTAATGGACCTCCCGCCCAAGAATTCCGAGAAGGCGTCCCGCACCTATCTCAATCTCCACTTTCCTAACTGCAGGAACTTAAGATACAAGCTGCTCTTTGCCTCTTCGTTCAGCTTCACATGCCCCCGTTTCTGGAACGCTCTACCATCAACGTTAAAAGAGACAGCCGATCACAGTCTGTTCAAGAACTCTCTAAAGACCTACCTGTGTGATCGATCTTACTCCGCTCCTGCCTGATCTTCTGCATTCCCTCATTCCTCTCCCCTGTTGACCCCCTCTCTTCCCCTCCTCTTCTCTCTACTCTGTTTGCACCATGATTATTATATTGTACTTTTCCTAAACATTGTAAGCCACATAGAGCCTGCCATGGTGGGATTATGTGGGATATAAATGTTCACAATAAATAAATAAATTAATTAATTAAATCCATGTTATCCATTTAGCTCACTAATCAGAATGGACTAGCTGGATAATGTTTCCAAGCCTTCCCCCCCCCCCCCCCCCGTGCTACACCCCTCCCCAAAATGGTTAAAAAGAAACAAATAATTAGGGGAGGAGTTTGCCTACACGTCAAGATGGCTGCTTAATGCCTAGCCTCCCATGCTAATATTTTCTGATTTGTTTCCTTCTTACCTCTACACATTGGTTTTGTGCAGTATTTCAAGTGGATTATTTCCCTCAGGATGTCGGGTACCACACAAAACAAAATTGAGGCTGTTTGTAATGCCACCAGCAGTGCTAAACGTCCAAACAAGACCTCCCGACTCCTATCAAGATGGCGTCCTCATGCAAAATCCAGGAGGTAGTGGACCCGATTATGGATGAGCTAAGCCAAATTAAGGGGCCCACTTACAAAGGCGCTTAAGGACCTACGCGCGTCCAGTGAATGCCAAATTGTCATTATTCCTAGCTACTGTGTGCCCAAGGCGGTGATTCTGAATCTGACACATGCAAAAAACATGGGGTAGAAAATATTTTCTATATTCTACTGTGTGGTAGTTACCCGTAGTAAACAGCAGTGGGCATGTGCTGCATGGCTACCGCCCAGGTGGCACCTGAGATCTTACCACTAAGTCAATTGGTGGTGTTAAGGTCTGAGGTCGAAAATGGATGTGTGCTGGATTTTATTTTGCCGCACATCTGTTTTCCAGTCCATTAAAAGGCCCTTTTTCCAGGACGCAGTAAAAACTGGCCTGTAACGCACTCAAAAGACGTGCTGACACTGCCGCAGGCCACTTTTTGCCATGGCTTAGTTAAAGGGCACCTAAATCACTGTTACAGGACAACACGACGAATGTGGCTGAGCTGAAGGCCGAAATGGAAGCACTTACTTCACAAATCCAAGCTTGCTGCGGCCTACATGGAACAGAGAGTCAGCACCGCTGAGGATACTATTACGGCCTTGCAAAGATCCTGTGCCTCCATCCCCAGCTTACAGAAGGAGCGTGAAGACACAAACAATAGGAGCAGGCACAGCAAAATGCACATTTTAGGTCTACCAGGGAATGCTGAGGGAACTAACCCTATTGTTTGCATCAAGTCCCTTCTGCTGCAACTGCTCGACATCCACTTTGGATACCATTTTGAGGTGGAAGAAGCTCATCTCATCAATGGAGCCCTCGATCTTTGATCCTGAAAATGCTACACTATCAACAGGCATTGCAAATCCTCACCACAGCATGTAAAATGAAAGGTCTTTCCTAACACAGTGCAAAGATCAACATTGTACCTAATTTTGCGCCAACTACAACACATACGCTGGGGTTTGCTAAGCCGTTAGCGCGGTTGGCTGGGCGATAGTGCTGACACAGAAGCTGCTATCGGGGGTTAGTAAACAGACCCCATAGCCAGCAACAACTCCTTTTTATGTGGCCACAGTTAAAATCAATGGGTACACAACATGGATTATTCTACCCAGCTAGAAGGAAGGTCATGTTTCAAAATGCAACATACAACTTTGATGATCCTGAAGCCTTCCATTGCTTCATCTTAGAGCATAAGCCATAAGGTTCTTGAACTTTGGATTTATTGTTCCATTTCATGCTCACTGTAACCGATTCCACCATTCTGAGGCTTTGTTGACTTTTCCATTGCAGATCTGGAGAAGCCATTGAGGGGCATTTTTAACATGACATATAAGTCGGACTTTGGACATTTTGTGTTAAACGTCCCAAGCCTAAATAGGAAATATGGCCATTTTCAAAACAGCAAAATATAGTAACATAGTAAATGACGACAGATAAAGACCTGAACGGTCCATCCAGTCTGCCCAACAAGATAAACTCATTTTACATGGTATGTGATACTTTATATGTATACCCAAGTTTGATTTGTCCTTGCCTTTCTCAGGGCACAGACCGTAGAAGTCTTGTACTAAAAGTTCTGAAGATTCTGGAATCCTAAAGAGTTACAAGATTCTGGAATCCCAATTAGTAGCAACATTCCACGTAGAACCCCAAAGAGTAACATAGTAAATGACAGCAGATAAAGACCTTATGGTCCATCCAGTCTGCCAAGCAAGATAAACTCATTTTACATGGTACGTGATACTTTATATGTATACCCGAATTTGATTTGTCCTTGCCATTCTCAGGGCACAGACCGTAGAGGTCTGCCCAGCACTGTTCTTGTACTAAACATTCTGAAGCTAACGTCGAAGCCCTTTAAAATGTATACTCCAGCCTCTCCATATCTATTCAGTCATGATCAGGGCACAGAGCGTAGAAGTCCGGTTTTATTCTCCAGATACCAGCGTCGCCACCCAATCTCCGCTAAGATTCCATAGATCCATTCCTTCTAAACAGGATTCCTTTGTGTTTGTCCCAAGCATATTTGAATTTCATTACCGTTTTCATCTCCACCATGTCTATCTTTTTTTTTTTTTTTAAATGGCCACATGCAAGATGATTGGTGCTCTGTGAGTTTACATTTTTTGGGCCATTTTTGGGAAAAAAAAAACCCATCCAAGTGAAAAATTTAGAAAATCAAGTTAGTGGGATGTAGGAGGAGCCAGCATTCTTAGTAGACCGGCCATACAGACATCCCAGAAAAGCAATGGGGGGCACCCTAGGGGGGCACTACGGTGGATTTCATATAAAGCTCCCAGGTACACATCTCAAAGTTACCCCCTTATAGTGTATGCTGAGCCCTCCAAAACCCACCAAAAACCTACTGTACACCACTACAATAGCCTTTATGGGAGAAGAGGTCACCTATATGTGGGTACAGTAGGTTTTGGGGGAGTGTGGGAGGGCTCACACTTTCCATCACAAGTGTAACAGGTAGAGTGGAATATGGGCATTTCACTGACCACTACATTACTCTAGGGACCTGCTTGCTGCTCTAATAGACATGGTTATAACAACTGAAGGTATCTAGAGCAATGGCGTAGCTATGTGGGGGCCTGGGCTCCCCTGCTGATGATCCTCTGGACCTCCCTCCCAATGCCAACCCTCCCCCACCGCCGCCGTGGGCTACCTTTGTTGGCGGGGAACCCTCAACCCCCACCAGCCGAGGTCCTCTTCTTCCCGCACAAGGCTTCATTCTGTTTCTGACGTCAGACTCACAGAAACAGAACGAAGCCCTGCAGATCAGCCAGCAACGGACGTCAGACTCACAGAAACAATGCTGGCTGATCTGCAAGGCTTCGTTCTGTTTCTGTGAGTCTGATGTCCTGCATGTACAATGTACAACGTGCAGGACGTCAGAAACAGAACAAAGCCTTCGCGGGAAGAAGAGAACCTCGGCTGTTGGGGATTGGGGTCCTCCGCCAGCAAAGGTAGGCGATGGTGGTGGCGGGGGAGGCTTGGCAGCGGGAGGGGGGTTGAGAGGGTCATCGGCAGGAGTCATCAAATTTGGTGGTGGCGGCGGCAGAGGGAGGTCGGCAATGGCGGGGGGGGGAGGCTAAAATGTGCCCCTTCACCTCGGGCTCTGGACCCCCCTTCCGTTGAAGTCTGGCTACGCCCCTGATCTAGAGGCTTGTAAGTAATTTTTTAAATCACATCTTTGGGGATTGGAGGAGATCAGTGACCACTAGGGGAGTAAGGGGGGGGGGGGGTCATCCCTAATTCCCTCCATCTGGTCATTTAGGGCACTGTTTTCTGCCTTATTCATCTAAAAATAGGTCTAGACTAAAACACCGAATTTTAGCCCTAGACGTTTTCATTTTGTTGCTGTAAAATATTCAAATGTTAGGAACACCCTGTTTACCCTAAGCCCACTCCAAAAATGTAACCGACATGCTCCCTTGTGATTTGGATACACTACAGACAAATTGTATAGATAAATGTCTGCAAAATATGTTTCAAAAATACCAATTTTGATGTTTTGAGAAGGTAGTCAATAGAAATAAAACATGGAAAAGGAAATAAGAATATACCTTTTTTATTGGACATAACTTAATACATTTCTTGATTAGCTCTTGATTATAGCTAAGAAATGTATTAAATTATGTCCAATAAAAAAGATCATCTTATTTCATTTTGTTTTATTTCTATTGACTACCTTTAAAAGTGGACTAACACGGCTACCACACCTCTCTACTCAAGATGTTTTGAGAAGAAATTTGTCCAGATGCCGCTTTATGACACATTTTGGGCATGTTTCTCTTTTGAAAATGAGCCTTACTATGTCCTCAGTCCAGGGGTGTAGCCAGACAACAGATTTTGGGTGGGCCTAGGCAAGAAGTGGGTGGGCACTAAGTGTTCTCTCCCCCCACCCCCCACCAAAAAAATTATCTCAGCTGGTGGAAAAACACTTCTTTCCACCTTGGCAATCTGCAGCAGGCATTTATTTCTTTATTTATTGCATTTGTATCCCACATTTTCCCACCTCTTTGCAGGCTCAATGTGGCTTACAATAAATCATGGATAGTGGAAGAAGAGAATAGATAATTGGTATTACAGAAGGATTTTGGGTTACATGGTAATGGACTACATGATAGTAATATAACAGAAGGCATTATTAAACATTTCTGGATATATGTGGGGAGCTTCATATGTGTGAATCTCTGTGGTATATCTTGTCAAAGAGATGGGTCTTCAGTTGTTTTCAGAAGTTGGTCAGTTCATAGATCGCTTTTAGGTTGCATGGCAACGCGTTCCAGAATTGCGTGCTCATATAGGAAAAGGTAGATGCGTGCATTAATTTGTATTTTAGACCTTTGCAGTTGTGGAAATGGAGATTAAGGAATGTACGAGATGATTTTTTTGCATTCCTGGGTGGTAGGTCTATCAGGTCTGACATGTAGGCTGGGGACTCGCCATGGATGATTTTGTGAACTAGGGTACATACTTTGAACGTGATGCATCCTTTGAGTGGGAGCCAGTGGAGCTTCTCTCGTAGGGGTTTTGCACTTTCGTATTTTGATTTTCCGAATATGAGTCCGGCTGCCGTGTTCTGGGCTGTTTGGAGTTTTTTTTTAGTATTTGCTCTTTGCAGCCAGCGTAGAGTGAGTTGCAGTAGTCTAGATGACTGAGTACTAATGATTATACCAGGTTACGGAAGACAGTCCTTGGGAAGAATGGTCTTATTCTTTCTAATTTCCACATTGAATGGAACATCTTTTTGGTTGTGTTTTTCATGTGGTTTTCAAGTGTTAGGTGCCGATCGATGGTAACTCCAAGGATTTTTAGGGTTTCCGAAATTGGTAGATTTAGTTTTGGTGTGTTGATGGTGGTAAATTTGTTCGTATTGTGTTGAGAGGTGAGTATTAGGCATTGGGTTTTTTCTGCATTAAGTTTCAACTGAAATGCGTCTGCCCAGGAGTGCATGAGATGTAGACTTTGGTTGATTTCATTGGAAATTTATTTTAGGTCTTGTTTGAATGGGATGTAAATCGTTACATAATCAGCGTATATGTATGGGTTGAGGTTTTGGTTTGATAGTAGTTTGGCCAAGGGTATCATCATTAGGTTGAATATGGTCAGTGACAGGGGGGATCCCTGTGGGACTCCACATTCAGGTGTCCATGTGGCTGATGTAATCGAATTTGATGTCACTTGATATGAGCGTGTGGTTAGGAATCCCTTAAACCAATTAAGAACTTTGCCTCCGATACCGAAGTATTCAAGGATGTGTAGTAGAATTCCATGATCAACCATGTCGAAGGTGCTTGACATATCAAATTGTAGAAGTAGTATGTTCATGCGCTGAAAACTGAGCATGCACAGATACTGGTAAAGTGGAGAGTGGCGTTTTCGTTACCATCAGAGGGAAGTTTTCAGCTGGCAGAGCTTGGGATCCCCACCAGCTACTGCTAAATGTGTGCTAGGTGGGCCTGAGCCCTAAGTGGGTGGGCCCTGGCCCATCCAGGCCCACCTGTAGCTTCGCCACTGCCTCAGTCGGTAAGGAATCTGAGGTAAGTTCCGTACACTCATTCTGCTCTGCAAAAAGTTTTGCATTCAGTGACCCTTCTGTACAATATCTGGAAAAAAAGGTCAACAGCTGAGGTTGCAGATGATGGCTTTTTATTCGATTAACATGACAAGCTTTCAAGTTATTCTCTCTTTATCAGGCTAGTGAAGAAATAAATGCAGCGGCACTGGGTTTAAATCATACAAACTCATCTCAGTTTTAGGCTGATCTGCATATGTTAGCACAGCTCAGTGAAAGTGGGTATGTGTGTGGGGTGGGGGGTGATAGACAGAGAAGAGGAGACAGTAGTACTTTACAGTTCAAAGGCTTTATGTCTGATACAGGATGAGAAAGCCAATGTCTATATTGAGGCCTTTTGTGTCTGTCTCAAAGTGTTTGATCATTCTAATTTCGAAAGTTTTCTGTTCCTATCTGCTACTGAAGTTTCCTTGTAGTACCTTGTAATTTAAGGTCCTTAAGGGAATGATCTTCCTTTCAGAAATGTTCACCTGCTGAGAAGTAGATATTCAAAGGATTTGGGGATTTCCTAGGCTGTTAAAAGTTACTTATTTTAATCTAGCAATTTGATGAGTTGAAATGGAAATTGTCGGGCCGGAACCGTTGTTTAATTTTATATTATTTTGTTATATGGTGTACTGTTTTATTATGTAATCCTGTAACCCATTCTGACACTCTTCGGAGGACAGATTACATAATGGAATAAATACATAGTAACATAGTAGATGACGGCAGAAAAAGACCTGCAAGGTCCATCCAGTCTGCCCAACAAGATAAACTCATATGTGCTACTTTTTGTGTATACCTGACCTTGATTTGTTTCTACCATTTTCAGGGCACAGACCGTAGAAGTCTGCCCAGCACTAGCCCCGCCTCCTAACCACCAGCCCCGCCTCCCACCACTGGCTCTGCCACCCAATCTCGGCTAAGCTTCTGAGGATCCAATCCTTCTGAACAGGATTCCTTTATGTTTATCCCATGGATTTTTTAATTCCGTTACCGTTTTCATCTCCACCATCTCCCGCGGGAGGGCATTCCAAGTATCCACTACTTTCTCCGTGAAAAATTACTTCCTGACATTTTTCTTGAGTCTGCCCCCCTTCAATCTCATTTCATGTCCTCTGGTTCTACTGCCTTCCCATCTATGGAAAAGGTTCGTTTGCGGATTAATACCTTTCAAATATTTGAACGTCTGTATAAATGTAACAAATAAATAAATAAATAAATAAAAGAACTGATTAGCTTGAATGGCATCTCTCTCACCAATGGTGCACCAATTAGCATGCAATAAGCAACAAAAATTAACCTGTGAGCCCTTACTGCCACCCATTTCCCCCTGGATTCTATATGACGTACGTTGAGTAGTGCACATTAAATTGGGCATGTGCCTAATTTACATGTGCTAGTTAATTGAATAACTAGCCAATTAGTGATAATTGGCCAATAACAACCAATTATATCACTAATTGGCAATAATTCGAATTATGCACGCTTCTTTTTAGGTGTGTTTTAAAAAGAGGCAAGTGTAAATTCTAGTGCCAAGTAGCTGAAAAGGGAGAACGGCCATGGGAGGAGTGTGGATGTAACAGGGGCATTACTCGAATTTATGCGCGTTGTTATAAAATTCAGGGGAACGCGCCTACATTTAGGCATGGATATTTAAGCTAGGTTTTCACTGGTGTAAATGGCTGCACCTAAATGTAGGCGTTGTTCCTCCAGCCTATGTGCTATTCTATAAATTGCACCTTAATGTAGATGCCCTTTATTATTACAATATAGATCTGATTCACAATATGTGTGTTCTACAACAATACGCTGAGTGAATCTCCAATACGCACCCGCAACCACTGCGTGTTAACGTTTGTGTTGACAATGAGAGGCAAACCTCATACAACTGTGGCTCCGCCTGGTTAGTGTCCGTGTGAATTCGCCAGAACAGCTCCCAGGCTCCCAGGATCGCACGTTGAGAGCCCTTGATAAAGCAGAAGCGAAACGGGTCCGTTGGGACTCATTCCTACAAAGCATCCATGGAGCGATGGAGCAACTGAATACTGATGGAAGATAAGTGGTGCTGATGATTTTGCCACCACTAGATCATTGAGAGGTTTTTCACCCGTGATTGCTTTTTCACTGTGAGCCCTAATTATTTTTGGTTGACACCAACCAGGCGGAGCCACAGTTGTGTGAGGTTTACCTCTCATTGTCAACACAAACGTTAACACGCAGTGGTTGCGGGTGCGCATTGGAGATTCACTCAGTGTATTGTTGATGACCTTTATTAAACAGCACTATTATTTATTTATTTATTACATTTGTATCCCGCGCTTTCCCACTCAAAGCAGGTTCAATGCGGCTTACACCGTAAATGGAATACAGAATATTGTTAGAGAGGGTAAAAGTTAAGTATACCAGAATAATAGACGAGATGGGTAGGTAGACATAGGCAATGGAGAGGGGAGTAAGGAGGGAGATGAAGTCTGGGTCAACGTCGTTATCATGGGGGTATGTGGTTCGTAAGATTAATCTGGATCGTTTGGATATGATTGCTTGAATAAATGGGGTTTTAGTGCTTTTCGGAAGGGTAGGTAGTTGCAGATTGATCGGATATATCTGGGGAGAGCATTCCAGAGTTGACTGCGTTATTCTGACGTGCCTACATTTTAGGTGCAATTTACTGAATCTGGCCCTTGACTACTGCTACTTATCATTTCTATAGCATTATTAAATGTACACAGCGCTGTACACATTACATGAAGGTACTTTCTCTGTCCCTTGTGGGCTCAAAATCTAAATTTTATACCAGGGCAATGGAGGGTTAAGTGACTTGCCTAGAGCCACCAGGAGCTAAAATGGAAATTGTGCCCAGTTCCTAAGTTTGACTGAAAATAGGTCACAAATTTAGGAGCCTAAATTTAAATGCTTAGCAATTTTTATATATCTATCTTTCAAAGTTTCTGGCCACATATGAGGAGAAGAAAGGGAGGGGGGTTGTTATTAACATGGGCAACCCTTAAAATGGGTTATTTTACGACTTGTGGTAAAATAAGCTGACTTAATGTTAACCCAAATTGATAACTTCCCCCAAAGTATATCATTCTGGATCCTCTTCAGTTGAAAAATGTTCTTATCAGGAAGTCCCCTATTTAAATTGCCTTAATCAATCCTTGTAGATGTAGGTAGTCAAAAAGATTCATGAATTAATTTTCACCATCTCTTTTAAGTTGATTTGATTTGTAATTGTCTTCATTTGTTCCATATGTCATGTTTTTCTCTCCCTGTGTTCTTTTCCTGGTGACCAGGTGGGATTGTGTGATAACTGCTGTTAATTTCTACAAGCATGTTCTTAAATTTGTGGTGATGGAACTTGCTAGAACCTTAATTAAAAAAAATAATAAAGAAAGTTAGAGAAAAAGAAAGAAGAAAGAAAAGACAATTCAACCCATGTGGGGTTCTACTTGCCTGAGGGAAGTCAAATCTCATAAGTACATAAGTATTGCCATACTGGGAAAGACCAAAGGTCCATCGAGCCCAGCATCCTGTGGCCAATCCAGGTCACAAATACCCGGCAAGATGCCAAAAATGTACACAACATTTTATACTGCTTATCCCAGAAATAGTGGATTTTCCCCAAGTCCATTTAATAATGGTCTATGGACTTTTCCTTTAGGAAGCCGTCCAAACCTTTTTTAAACTCCGCTAAGCTAACCGCCTTTACCACATTCTCTGGCAACGAATTCCAGAGTTTAATTACACGTTGAGTGAAGAAAAATTTTCTCCGATTTGTTTTAAGTTTACTACATTGTAGCTTCATCGCATGCCCCCTAGTCCTAGTATTTTTGGATTGTGTGAACAGATGCTTCACATCTACCCGTTCCACTCCACTCATTATTTTATAGACCTCTATAATATCTCCCCTCAGCCGCCTTTTCTCCAAGCTGAAGAGCACTACCTGCTTTAGCCTTTCCTCATAGGAAAGTCGTCCCATCCCCTTTATCATTTTCGTTGCCCTTCTCTGCACCTTTTCTAATTCCACTATATCTTTTTTGAGATGCGGCAACCAGAATTGAACACAATATTCGAGGTGCGGTCGCACCATGGAGCGATACACAGGTATTATAACATCCTCATTTTTGTTTTCCATTCCTTTCCTAATAATACCTAGTATTCTATTTGCTTTCTTAGCCGCAGCAGCACACTGAGCAGAAGGTTTCAACGTATCGTAAACGACGACACCTAGATCCCTTTCTTGGTCGGTGACTCCTAACGTGGAACCTCGCATGACGTAGCTATAATTCGGGTTCCTCTTTCACTTTGTCCTTGCTCAAATTAAACGTCATCTGCCATTTAGATGCCCAGTATCCCAGTCTCGTAAGGTCCTCTTGTAATTTTTAACAATCTCAAAGGTCTAGTAGAAAAAAAAAGAATGTTTTCAGTCTTGCCTTAAGCTTTGAGCTTGATGTCAACAGTCCAAATAAGAGGCCTTTGTACTAAGTCATGTAGATGCCCTCCACGCACCCAACTCACGTCATTTCAGAGTTACCGCCTGACTACCGCATGGCCTGGGTGGTAATTTTGATTTTTACGTGCCGGAAAATAATTGTTATTTTCTGGCGCACAGCAGAAACCAGGCGGTAATTGTCATTCTATGCGCGTAGACCGTTACAGCCATTAATGTGTGAGACCTTACCGCTAAGTCAGTGGGTGGCGATAAGGTCTCAGGCCCAAAATGGACACACACCAATTTTTATTTTGCCGAATGTCCATTTTGGGCCCCCGAAAGGGCCTTTTTTTGCAGGTGCACTGAAAAATGGACCTGCGCGTCCAATGTGTGTCTACAGCAGCGTAGGCCATTTTTCAGCGCACCTTAGTAAAAGAACCCCTAAATGAGGCAAGTATATAAAATTCAGACTTCTGCATAATATGTGAACGACAAGGAGATATTAAAGATATTTGAATTGACTTTGGCTTTCCAAGCTGCTAGACATTAGAAAGAATTTGCTGGCATTTGTTTTCATCATCTCAGTCTTATTTGATCTTTAGGAGAAGGGGTTAAGGCATTCTTGATTCGGACATTTGCTTTGCAGATTAATTCTTAACTTTTTATCATCTTTTTTTTTTTTTTACTTTCCTAGAGGATTGTTCTGGCTTCTTTATTTGTTTGTTAACTATTTTGAACTGTGTGGTGAAAGTGGGATATCAGACTAGATTTAGATTAGATTAGATTAGGCGAAAGAATTGATAGAAGATTTCTGTTCTGGGACCACAAATCTTAAAAGGGGTAAAAGGAAACGGTATATTAATCATTTTTACATAGAGAAGAACCCTGTGCACTTAACCGTTGTGACCCAAAGAAGCTTGACATCTGATAAACACAACCATAACACAACCTTGTATTTGTTATCAACCGTAATGGCAATCACCACTATGATACTTTGCAAGCCACATTGAGCCTGCAAATAGGTGGGAAAATGTGGGGTATAAATGTAACAAATAAATAAACAAACAAACATATGTACAGTACTGTTTATTATTATACATACAGTATACAGTCTCCAATAACTGACGTTAGGCTTACTTGAAGTAATCAGTTATAGTCCTCTGTACGCTATTGGGTCTGTGAGTTCCACAGACTACGTCTGCCAGACGTTAAAAACTGTCATAGCACTGACATCCAGTGGACTCCAGATAGGCCCGCACGGTGTTGACTCTCCAGCGCTCTTGCAAAAGTGACAGGAGGAGGTTGTTGAATTTCGTCAGCATGTGCCTCGCTGCTCATTTCATCCTCTGTTTCATCATCAGCCATTGTTGCCTGCATGTAGGCGCATATCTCGACATCAGTGCTGTCGTCAGCTGTTTGTAGATCGTAATCAACAGCTACATAGCAATGAAACTCCTCTTCAGTAACACCGGCTGGGATGTCAATAACCTGTTCATCTGACGCGTTTGCTACAGCTGCATCTGTTTTGTCCCTCTCCACATCCCTAACAAAGCTTGCCCACTTGTAGCAGTTCACAATGGTTGCCTGAGTAACATGATTCCAGGCTTCTTTCTGCATATGTAGGGAATCCAACAGTGATAGATTACGAGCCAGTTAACAGCACGTTTATCCTTGCCAGTCTGGTCATCCATAACGCTCATCAGACGAAGTAGCACAAAAGCCCAATAATGTTGTTTGAAATTGGCTTTTATGCCCTGATCCATAGGTTGGATCAGAGAGGTAGTGTTTGGTGGCAGGAAGACCACCTTGACGTTAGACAGCCTGACATCATCCCTGTGTGCAGCACAATTATCACAAACCAGCAAAATCTGATGCTTTTGTACCACATTCTAGTGTCTAACTTCTTTAGCCACTGCTTCCAAATTTCCACAGTCAACCATGAATTTGTGTTAGCTTCGTATGACACAGGAAGTCGCTTAACATTCTTGAAGCATTGGGGCTGTTTGCTCTTTCCAATGATGAGTGGTTCCAACTTCTCACTCATATCCATATTGCAGCAAAGGAAGATCGTCAGTCGGTCCTTCGCCGTTTTACTTCCTGTAGTTTCGGCTTGTTTGAATGCAAGTGTTCCATCAGGGATCGCTCGCCAGTAGAGACCGTTTTCGTTAGCATTGAAAATGTCACGAGGTGCAAACTCGTTCAAGATGGTAGGAAGAACTGAAACAACCCAATTTTCAGCACCAAAGTCATCAGCGTCTTGTCTCTCACCATGCTGTTTCTTGAATTTTATGCTGTTCCTCTCCTTCCATCTTTCCAACCATCCAACAGTGGCTTTGAATTCAGTTAGTCCAAGACTTTCAGCTAGCTGGTTAGCTTTCTCCACAAGCAGTGGACCACTGACAGGAGACTGTTCCTGACTTGAGAAAACCACCAAAGAAGAGCATCTTCTACATCCTCAGCTTTTCCCGCCCATTTTTGTTTCCGTTGTTTTGCCAGTCTTCCAGAAGCTGGTCTTTCTGCTTCAAGACATGTGAAATTTGACTGGGATTGACACCATATTCTTTAGCAATAGATGCTTGACTTTGTTTGTTTTTTAATTTTTTAAGAACTTCTATTCGTTCAGCCAGTGTTAAAGTCTTACAGTTCCACCACGATGACGACAACAATGACCCCAGTGTACGCTCTAACAACATTCTTTCGCTTATTCTGCCTGTGGCAGTTAAAGGGGCGGTAAATTTGAAATCTCGTTGGTTGTCACGCACCAATCGGCTTCCATATTCCATGCACACGCTTATGCGGAGTCTTTCCTGCAGAGGAGCGATCTTGAACCATGCATATAAGCAAATCTTGCACTTATCAGTGGTGAGCTAAACCGAAGTTTGTCCCCATAGAACTTGATGGTGCCAAAAATGGGACCGAAGTACAGCATGCAGTTAAACAGAGCATGCACTTATCTGACGTGCACTTAAATGGAGTGCAATATATATATATATATATATATATAGTGATAAGTATGAGGCTGTCCTATCCGGGGTAGGCCACTAGAGGGCGCTAGGAGAATAGGTGGAGGTCGCTAGGATCGGGGAGAGCCCTGGGATGTCCACAGGTGTGGGAGGTTATGGGCTGGGTCCTGTGTAGCTAATTAACCACTTTATACCCCTCCTGAGAGGTGAAAGGAAGAGAAGTGAGCTGGAAGCAGAAGAAGAGAGATTCCCCTGGAAGATACTGGCTAACCCTATGGACTTGTGGTGGACTGTGTGTCCAGAGGAGAGAAGCAGGCTGAAAATCCTGGGGTAAGAAGTCCCTAAAGCATTAGTGTTGGACGGTGTGTTCAAAGAAGGAAGGACTGTGTGTCCCAAGTACTGGTAAAGAACTGTGTGTTCAAAGGGAGGACTGTGGGTCCAAAGTACTGAGAGAAGCAGGCTGTAAAGCCTGGGGTTGGGAGTCTCCAAAGTATTGAGGTAGTACTGAGCCCATGTATCTGTGTGGGGAGGCTCAGTGTGAAGACCTATAAATGTATAAAGTATTAAGCTAGAAGAAGTGTGCCCAGGGGCTGGAATAAAGAGTTGCCTGAGAAATATGCAGTTGGTGAGACCTGTTTAATTTGCTAAGTGGGAACCAGGTCACCCTGAGCGAGAAGGGGTAGCCCATTAATTTGCATATGATCTGCATATTGAGAACCAGGTCACCCTGAGTGAGAAGGGGGATATTACAATATATATACATATATATATATATTTTAGATAAGGCAACCAGAATTAAACACAGTACTCAAGGTGATGTCATACCATGAAGCTATACAGAGGCAGTATAGTATTCTTGGTCTTATTTACTATCCCTTTCCTATTAATTCCTAGTTTCCTGTTTGCTGTTTTGGCCTCCGCCACACACTGGGCAGAAGATTTCAGCAAATAGTCTACAATGGCATCTAGATCTTATTCTTGAGTGCTGACTCCCAAGGTGGACCTTAGTATTAAGTTACCTATGATTTCTATTATTCTTCCCAATGTGCGTCGCTTTGCATTCGTCAAGATAAATGGAGGCTCTCACTTATGGAATTGCCCCTCATGCTGGTAATTATTATTATTATTATTATTTATTGCATTTGTACCCCACATTTTCCCACCTATTTGCAGGCTCAATGTGGCTTACAGAGTGTTGTTATGACAAGGTCATGACACGACCTTGGATACAATCAAGAGTAAGCAGAAGATGGATGAGGAATTAGAAAAGATGGTGTTAGATAGGATAGTTTAGGAGATGTATTTTATTTAGCTGTTTAGGGTGGGTTGAGTGGTGACTTGTGACTTTAAGGGTCACAAGTCACCACTCAATTCCGTAAGTGGGTGTTTAAGCTCCTGAGGATCCATTCCTTCCGAACAGGATTCCTTTATGTTTATCCCACGCATGTTTGAATTCCGTTACCGTTTTCATCTCCACCACCTCCCGCGGGAGGGCATTCCAAGCCTCCACCACTCTCTCCGTGAAGAAATACTTCCTGATACTTTTCTTGAGTCTGCCCCCCTTCAATCTCATTTCATGTCCTCTCGTTCTACCGCCTTCGTATCTCCGGAAAAGGTTTGTTTGCGGATTAATACCTAATTCCGTAAGTGGGTGCCCCGATGCAGTGCCATGAGCACAAATTTGGCAACAAGATGCCATTATGTAATACTAGTGTAACCTGCCACTGGTGCACCTTACATTTTGGGTGGACTCAGTTACACTAGCAATAGGTTTGGGTGTCTGAATGTGGCACAGGCTATGCACAATTTACTGTATTTTGTAAGTTACACATGCAACTGCAGCTCTATGCATATGTTGACCCTGCTCCGCCCACATGTATAACCCTCCTCCTTGCACACTATTTATAGCACCTATACATGCCCTTATAGATTAATGCTTAGGTTTATGTGTGTAAATAGTACTTTTGACTGTACATATGCATGCAAAGAAGGGTGGGTATACCCATGTGCCTACCATTTCTCCCCCTCCCCACCTATCCCCTCTGTATGCAGCATGTGTCCCTCCCCTCCACCTCATACACAGCCAAGACTTCTCCCTTCCTCACCCCTCCACCCCTTTGCTGCCTCTCTCCCTTTTTCCCCGTGCATCTCCCTCACCCACCAACCAAGCCTCATCTTTCCATCTTCCCTCCTCCCTGTGCAGCATCTTTCTTTTCATCTTCCTTTCCCCCTGTGCAGCTGCTGTGTCCCCCGTCTTCCCTCCCCTATGCAACATCTTTCCCCCATCATCCCTCCCTCCCCCCCCCCCCCGTGCAGCTGCAGCATCTCACCCTCCTTGCAGTCCCGCCCAGCAGCAGTGTTCCTGACGGCGATTCTACTCGCAGGCTCCGCTCGCAGTCGCAGCGATTCCCACACGCTGCCTGCCGCTCAACAATCTCCTTGCGCTACTAAGCGCTATCCCGGAAGTCTCTCCTGCAGAGGAGAGACTTCCGGGTTAGCGCTTAGTAGGGCAAGGAGATTGAGCGGCAGCCGGCACTGGCAGGCAGCATGTGGGAATCGCTGCGACTGCAAGCGGAGCCTGCAAGAATCGCCGTCAGGAACTTTGCTGCTGGGCGGGCCTGACCCGAAATTGGGTGGGCCCAGGCCCACCCGGGCCTGCCCATAGCTACGCCCCTGCAATCAGGTACTCTGGATATTTTTCTGTCCCAGGAGGGCTCACAATCTAAGTTTGTACCTCAGGCAATGGAGGGTTAAGTGACTTGCCCAAGATCACAAGGAGCAGCAGCAGGATTTGAACCTGCCACCTCTGGATTGCAAGACCTGTGCTCTAACCACTAGGCCACTCCTCCACTCAGCAACATTCCGTGTACATAAGTACATAAGTACATAAGTAGTGCCATACTGGGAAAGACCAAAGGTCCATCTAGCCCAGCATCCTGTCACCGACAGTGGCCAATCCAGGTCAAGGGCACCTGGCACGCTCCCCAAACGTAAAAACATTCCAGACAAGTTGTACCTAAAAATGAGGAATTTTTCCAGTCCATTTAATAGCGGTCTATGGACTTGTCCTTTAGGAATCTATCTAACCCCTTTTTAAACTCCGTCAAGCTAACCGCCCGTACCACGTTCTCCGGCAATGAATTCCAGAGTCTAATTACACGTTGGGTGAAGAAAATTTTCTCCGATTCGTTTTAAATTTACCACACTGTAGCTTCAACTCATGCCCTCTAGTCCTAGTATTTTTGGATAGCGTGAACAGTCGCTTCACATCCACCCGATCCATTCCACTCATTATTTATACACTTCTATCATATCTCCCCTCAGCCGTCTCTTCTCCAAGCTGAAAAGCCCTAGCCTTCTCAGCCTCTCTTCATAGGAAAGTCGTCCCATCCCCACTATCATTTTCGTCGCCCTTCGCTGTACCTTTTCCAATTCTACTATATCTTTTTTGAGATACGGAGACCAGTACTGAACACAATACTCCAGGTGCGGTCGCACCATGGACTTGTCCTTTAGGAATCTATCTAACCCCTTTTTAAACTCCGTCAAGCTAACCGCCCGTACCACGTTCTCCGGCAATGAATTCCAGAGTCTAATTACACGTTGGGTGAAGAAAAATTTTCTCCGATTCGTTTTAAATTTACCACACTGTAGCTTCAACTCATGCCCTCTAGTCCTAGTATTTTTGGATAGCGTGAACAGTCGCTTCACATCCACCCGATCCATTCCACTCATTATTTTATACACTTCTATCATATCTCCCCTCAGCCGTCTCTTCTCCAAGCTGAAAAGCCCTAGCCTTCTCAGCCTCTCTTCATAGGAAAGTCGTCCCATCCCCACTATCATTTTCGTCGCCCTTCGCTGTACCTTTTCCAATTCTACTATATCTTTTTTGAGATACGGAGACCAGTACTGAACACAATACTCCAGGTGCGGTCGCACCATGGAGTGTAGAATCTCCAATAGTAGCAACATTCCATGTTCCACTGCACTAACCACTAGGCTACTCCTCCATTAGCAGCGTTCCATGTAGAAGCCTGCCCTTGCAGATCAGCAATGCAGCTGCGCAGGCTTCTGCTTCTGTGAGTCTGACGTCCTGCACGTACGTGCAGGACGTCAGACTCACAGAAACAGAAGCCTGCACGACTGATCTGCAAGGGCAGGCTTCTGTTTCTCTGTCCCAGGAGGGCTCACAATCTAAGTTTGTACCTGAGGCAATGGAGAGTTCTCTCCATTCTCTCAGTACCCTTCTCCACCACTGCCAACTCCAGGCTCCGCCCATTCTGCCTTGCCTCACCCTACGCCTGGAACAATCTTCCTTTACCCTTACGCCATGCCCCCTCCCTACCCATCTTCAAATCTCTGCTTAAAACTCACCTCTTCAATGCTGCCTTCGGCGCCTAACCGCTCGAGAAATATAAAATGCCCCAATCTATCCACCCTATCAGATTAACTGTTCACTCGTCCTCTAGATTGTTCACTTGTCTTTAGATTGTTCTCTTGTCTTTTAGATTGTAAGCTCTTTGAGCAGGGACTGTCCTTCTATGTTTAAATTGTACAGCGCTGCGTAACCCTAGTAGCGCTTTAGAAATGTTCGTTAGTAGTAGTAGTAGTTAAATGACCTGCCCAAGATCACAAGGAGCAGCAGCAGGATTTGAACTGGCCACCTCTGGATTGCAAGACTGGTGCTCTAACCACTAGACCATTCCTCCACTGCTTGAAGGGCTTGCCTTCTTGCTGTAAGTTGAATTTGTTTTATATTTGATGAACGAAATCAGATGTTTTTGACAGACCCTATCAGCTGGATTAATCAAACTTTGGGGTTTATTTTTAAGCATGCTTCCTTTTCAAGTCAGTCAAAGGATTCAATATGTAAACAGAAGTGACATTAATCTCCTTATCCCCGACAAAAATGAGCAATTAGATTAATCAATTCTTTTAGCTTTCTAAACACAGTAAATATCCACCTGCAATAATCTATTCCGGAGGCAAATTATCCTGGCAACATCCTCGGGGAGAGAGATGACAGGTGCCAATCAGCTGTGTGAAACGTTCTGTCAGTTTACTGACACCCTGGAGCATCTCCAGGGTATTTGCAAGAAATATTGCGAGCATAAACAATGGCATATCAGTCAACTGATTTGCCCTCCTTCCTCATAATGAGCAATTGAGAGAGAGTTTTAAAGATATAACATGCTGGGTTGCAAGAAATTGTGTCATTTCTAATAAACTGTCAGTGTGTAGCAGCTTTGAGTTTAACAGTCCTACTGATTGGTTTAGAATGAATCAGGACCCAGATATATTTCATATTTGCAGTTAAGATGGTATTGTCTCATTAATTAGAAAAAATTATTTTAAAATGTTGCATTTCTGTCATTTCTATAGACCCTGAATTGATCTCTGTGTCTGTTAAATGATGCAGTAGGTTATTTTTCCTACATAGAAAGATGACGGCAGATAAGAGCCAAAAGACCCATCCAGTCTGCCCATCCTCAGTAACAACTAACTCTTTCCTAAGGGATCCCATATGCCTGTCCCATGCTTTCTTAAACTCTGACTCAGTCCCCATGTCCAGGACCTTTACCTGGAGGCCATTCCAGGCATCCAGTACCCTTTCCGTGAAAGAGGATTTTCTTAGATTCCTCCTATTTTTTTTTTATTTGTTGCATTTGTATCCCACATTTTCCCACCAATTTGCAGGCTCAATGTGGCTTACATTTGCCGTAATGGCGGTTGCCATTTCTGGGTAACAGAATTACAAATGGTCTTGCGATTAAGGTGCATACATACATGATAATATACATGGTAAAGAAGAATGCATTCTGGTACTGCATAAAGATTCCTGAGTAATGAATTGGATTGTGACATATATTAAGTCATTGACTATAAAGAAATCCTATTCGACTTAAGGTTTAGAGTGGTAGTGCTTGATCATTGAAAGCAAAGAGGTTAAGCAGTCATGCAATAGAAAGTTCGGTTTTGAAAGGTCGTGTATAATGTTGTTATGTAGTGTTTAAGATGGGTGTTTATTGTATGCCTTCTTGAAAAGATCTGTTTTCAAAAGCCTTTGGAAGATGGTTAGGTCTTTCGTTGTCTTTATGGTCTTCGGTAGTGCATTCCATAGCTGCGTGCAGATGTATTTCCTCTTAACTTCATCATAAGCCCCCTCATTCCTGAGTTTTTTTTCCTTCATTTGAAAAGGCTCACCTCCTGTACATTAACACCACTGAAGTATTTAAACATCTCTATCATGTCCCTTCTCTCCTGTCTCTCTTCTAGCGTATACATGTTAAGGTCCCTAAACATGTCCCTATACGTTTTATGCAAGGGCGTAGCTACTATGGGGCCACGGGGGCCTGGGCCCCCGTAGAGTTGGCCCTGGACCCACCTGCCGCGACCCTCTTGACCCCCCTTCCCGCCACCAACCCTCCCCCGCCGCCGTCGCGTACCTTTGGTGGCGGGGGACCCCAACCCCCACCAGCCGAAGTTCTCTCCTGGGCCACACGGCACTGCTTGCTGAATGATCTGATCAAGTTTCTGTGCGTACGTGCAGGACGTCAGATGCACACACAGAAACTTGAACATATCATTCAGCAAGCAATGCCGCACGGCCGAGGAGAGGACTTGCTGGCGGGGGTTGGGGTCCCCCGCCAGCAAAGGTACATGGCGGGAGAAGGTTGGCGGCGGGAAAGGGGGGGTCGAGAGGGTTGCGGCGACAGCGGCAGGGGGACTGAAAGTTGGCGGCGGCGGTGGGGGGTGGTGGTGAAAGTTGGCAGCTGCGGGTGGGGGGGACGGTGGTGCCGGGGGGGGGGGCTAAAATGTGCCCCCTTACCTCGGGCTCTGGACCCCCTCCGGTCGAAGTCTGGCTATGTCCCTGGTTTTATGACTGAGACTGCTTACCAGTTTCATAGCTACCTCTGTACCAACTCCATCCTGCTTATATCCTTCTGTAGGTGTGGTCTCCAAAATTGCACACAGTACTCTAAATGGGGCCTCACCAGAGACTTATACAAGGGCACTATCACCTCTTTTTTTCCTGCTGGTCATCCCTCTCCTTATGCAACCAAGCGTCCTTCTGACTTTGACCGTCGCTTTTTCTACCTGTTCGGAGATCTTAAGATCATTAGACACAATCACCCCCAAGTCCCGCTCTTCTTTCATACACAGAAGCACTTTATCCCCTATAGTGTACTGTAGCGCCCCCAGTGGCGGTAAGATGTAATTACCATGAAAATGATTTTTCAAGTCACGGTTGGTTCCCTCTTTATCCAACCACTGAGGGGTGACACAGAAAAAAAACATGTTTAATGTGGTGAACAGTTTCCTGGACCCTTTACAACTTCAATTAATATGCAAAGCACAAAGTTTCAATAAATAACTTTATTGCACAAATCAATTCAATAGATATATAAAATCCAGTGGAAAAAGTGCTATAGCTGAAGTGCAATGAACTAGAAATAGAATGCTTTCTAATAACAACTCAAGTATTTTTTTTTTAAATTTAACAGAACCAAACAATTCGCTCTTCAAAACAATCTGACTCTTCAATACCACTTACTCAGAAACACGGATGTTAATCAGATAAGTGTCTATTTTCTAAACATTTAACCTTTTCAAGTTGTCAAATTTTAATTATTCTTTTTCTCCTTTTTCAAAAGAATTGATCCTTTCTGTTTACTTTTATATCTTTTAGGTAATTAACTTCCAAGATGTTTAACCAATTCAGGTAAGTACATACTCATTCTTTCAATACTATCAGAGTTCTAATCATAGGTATAGTTTTTTTTTTTTAAGTGTGCAGATACTACTACTACTACTACAAGGCGTACGCAGCGCTGCACAAACATAGAAGAAAGACAGTCCCTGCTCAAAGAGCTTACAATCTAATAGACAAAAAATAAAGTAATCAAATCAATTAATGTGAACAGGAAGGAGGAGAGGAGGGTAGGTGGAGGCGAGTGGTTACGAGTCAAAAGCAATGTTAAAGAGGTGGGCTTTCAATCTAGATTTAAAGATGGTCAAGGATGGGGCAAGACGTATGGGCTCAGGAAGTTTATTCCAGGCATAGGGTGCAGCGAGACAGAAGGCGCGAAGTCTGGAGTTGGCAGTAGTGGAGAAGGGAACAGATAAGAAGGATTTATCCATGGAGCGGAGTGCACGGGAAGGGGTGTAGGGAAGGATGAGTGTGGAGAGATACTGGGGAGCAGCAGAGTGAGTACATTTATAGGTTAGTAGAAGATGATGTTATAGTCACTTACCTGTATCCATTTCTTCAAAGCTTCTTTGCGTGGGGGCCCGAAGTTAATCTTCTGGACTCAGTTCAGAGCGTGTCTTGCTGGCTTGTTTCCTGACCTTAATAGAACTGAATAGGAAATATACCCTATCTCTCTTGACTATTTTACCAAATATTCCTTACTCTGGGTCAGGAATTTCACTGTGGCCAATTAACTATAGATAAATTAAAAAAAATAATTAATTATTCCCTGGCAGTCCCCTATTCTTTAACTGTATCCCTGTTCTAAATGAATCAGGCCTCAGTCATTACACACGCACGCACACACCCAGACTCAGCTCTTGCTCAAAAGCTTAACTTTCGCAGCATTCCAGTACAGGCTCTCTGCTGCGAGTGAACTAAATTTATTTTCATTTATTCACAGTCCCACATCAGTCTTCACCCTCTCACAATCCACTTGGTATCCTTTCAGGACAATTAAAGCAAATTTATTCTAAATTAAATTAGAACAGATGTTTTCACAGGTATTTACCTTTTACTATCAAGTCCACCAGAGATGGCCAGAACTCCTCCCTGCCAAGCCCAGCAGGCAGTAGCAACTCCTCGAGCCACTGATGCCAGCACCCCATACAAGCTTAGTTGTCAGTGGCTCCAGGATGCTGCCCCATCTGCCAAGCTCGGCGGAAGGCAGCTCCGGCCAGCCCCGGAAGAGATCCCCAGCGGGCAGGGCTTGGGGATCCCCACTAGCCACAGCAAGGTTCAGGGCTGCTGTTAACCATGCTGGTGACCAGGGCAGAAAATAAAGAAGCCCCTCCCCCAATTCCCTCGCCTCTCCAATCTCTTCACCTGCCGTTACAGTTACACTGACAGACCCTCACAAATTACAGAACAAGGGATCACAAATTAGAAATAAAAATATGCAGACAAAACTGAACTGGGAACCTCAGCATCCACTGCAACACTGGAGAAAAAACAAAAAAAAACAAAATCGCATTTCCTTTTCTACTTAACACAATAAAAAGACATCCACTATGCACATTTCCCAAAGCTAACATATTCCATTTAAAACATTCAAAATAAAATGATTTTTCTACCTTTATTGTCCGGACATTTTATTTTTCCATCATGTTGGTTCCAATTTCTCTTTCCCGCTTTCCTGTCTGTCTTCTGCTAATTCTTCGAGCGGCTGTCCATTTGTCTTTTTTCTCCTGTCATTTAATTTCCTCACTATACCTGCCTCTAAAATATTGATCTTTCCATTTTAACTCTTTCCTTTCTTTCTTTTCTGCCTCTGCACACTCAAATTTCATCCTCTTTCTAAATCTTTTCCTTCTTTTTACTTTTCAGATATCTATCACATTTCCATTTCCTTTCACCCACTAGCTCTCCCATTCCCCATCTCTCTCCTTCCCAGCCTATCATTCCTTTCCATCTTCAATCTACGCACCATTACCATATTTCTACCCCTGTAATCACTGTTCTCTCATTTATTTCCTTGTCATATCCACTCCCTGGGCCTCTCCCCCATGCTTTCCACCATTCCCAGTGTCTCCCCCCTCCACCCTTCCAGCCCAGCATCTGTTCCCTCTTTCTCCCATCCTCACCCTCTAGCCTGATATCTCCCTATCCCTTTTACCTCCCACCACCAGCATCTTCCTGTCCCATCTCTCTCCCCTCCCCCATTGTCCAGCATTTTCCCCTTTCTCTTCCCTACCATCCATTGTCTATCTTCTCTCCCTGCATCCATCTTCCCTCTTTCTCCCCTCCCCCGCTTGTGCATCTCTCCTTTCCTCTCCTCTCCTGCACCTTCATGTCCAACTTTTCTCCCTCTCCCTGCCTTGAGCCCCTGGTATAACATCTCTCCCCCCCACCCACCCCCGCACAGACGCACACACACACAGCATCTCTCCATCCTTCCTTCCCCTCACCTCAATGCCATGTTCAACATTTCCCATCTCATCTCTCCCTCCTTTCCTTCCACTTCCATGTCCAACACTTTTTTTTTCTCTCTGGTCCTTTACCACTCCTATGCAGCCTTTCCCTCCCACTCCCCATCCCATCCCACCCCACCCATATCCAACAATTCTCCCTCTCTTTTCCTTTGCAGCATCTCTCCATTGCTCCACCCACCTAGCACTACCCTGTCTCACTCCCTCATCCCAACAGTGCTCCTGTCTCTCCCTCTCTCCCTGACCCCTCAAGCCACCTACCAGCATGCGGCACTTTGTTCCCCTCTCCCCCTCCCCCCCCAGCCACCTGCTGACATGCTGCACCTTTTCCCCTCTCCCCCGCCGTGGTTTTTGTTCTCTCCCACCTCCAAGCACCCGCTGGCGCGTCGCAGGCCCTCCCTCCCCTTCCATCCCCGCTGGATGTCTGCAGCGGAGCCACACGGCGTCGTGTCCATCAGCACGCTGCCGCTACACGACTGCTTCCATCCGGCCAGCCTCACCTTCTCTGATACTTTTCTTAAGAGGCGGGGCCAGCGCAGAGGAAGCACTCATAGCAGCGTGCAGACGGCCCCGGCAACACGCGGCTCCGCCACTGCCGGACGGGGATGACAGGGGAGGGAGCAGGGAAGGAACAAAACCTGCGGCGCACCAGCGGGTGGCTGGGAGGAGGGAAAGCTGATGTCGTGGTTTGGTTGAGTTGCACCATTGCTGGATGGGCCTGAGCCCAAAGTGGGTGGGCCCAGGCTCATCCAGGCCCACCCGTGGCTACACCCCTGATCAACAGGATAGGTCCTGGAAGTGTAGGGCTATAACAAATATTATTTTGTTTGCCTATAACTATATAGGCCACAGTTATTTAAATTGTAACTCCCTATGAGGTATCCTGCTTAAACAGGGTGAAACAGGGTTTTGTTCCTTTTGAGTTACATAGTAACATAGTAGATGACGGCAGAAAAAGACCTGCACGGTCCATCCAGTCTGCCCAACAAGACAACTCATATGTGCTACTTTTGTGTGTACCCTACTTTGATTTGTACCTGTGCTCTTCAAGGCACAGACTGTATAAGTCTGCCCAGCACTAGCCCCGCCTCCCAACCACCAGCCCCGCCTCCCACCACCGGCTCTGGCACAGACCGTATAAGTCTACCCAGCACTATCCCTGCCTCCCACCACTGGCTCTGGCACAGACAGTATAAGTCTGCCCCGCCTCCCACTACCGGCTCTGCTATCCAATCTCGGTTAAGCTCCTGAGGATCCTTTCCTTCTGAACAGGATTCCTTTATGTTTATCCCACGCATGTTTGAATTCCGTTACCGTTTTCCTCTCCACCATCTCCCGCGGGAGGGCATTCCAAGCATCCACCACTCTCTCCGTGAAGAAATACTTCCTGACATTTTTCTTGAGTCTGCCCCCCTTCAATCTCATTTCATGTCCTCTCGTTCTACCGCCTTCGTATCTCCGGAAAAGGTTCGTTTGCGGATTAATACCTTTCAAATATTTGAACGTCTGTATCATATCATATCCCTGTTTCTCTTTTCCTCCAGGGTATACATGTTCAGGTCAGCAAGTCTCTCCTCATACGTCTTGTTACGCAAATCCCATACCATTCTCGTAGCTTTTCTTTGCACCGCTTTGATTTTTTTTACATCCTTAGCAAGATACGGCCTCCAAAACTGAACACAATACTCTAGATGGGGCCTCACCAACGACTTATACAGGGGCATCAACAACTCCTTTCTTCTGCTGGTCACACCTCTCTCTATACAGCCCAACAACCTTCTAGATACAGCCACCGCCTTGTCACACTGTTTCGTCGCCTTCAAATCCTCAGATACTATCACCCCAAGGTCCCTCTCCCCGTCCGTACCTATCAGACTCTCGCCACCTAACACATATGTCTCCCATGGATTTCTATTTCCTAAGTGCATCACTTTGCATTTCTTCGCATTTAATTTTAATTGCCAGACCTTAGACCATTGTTCTAGCTTCTTCAAATCCTTTATCATGTTTTACACTCCCTCCGGGGTGTCCACTGTGTTACAGATCTTAGTATCATCCGCAAATAGGCAAACTTTACCTTCTAACCCTTCGGCAAAGTCACTCACAAATATATTGAACAGAATCAGCCCCAGCACCGATCCTTGAGGCACTCCACTACTCACCTTTCCCTCCTCTGAGCTAACTCCATTCACCACCACTCTCCAGTTCACCACTTTAGGTCCTATCTTCAGCCCATCCAGTTTATTTAAAAGCCTCCTGTGGGGAACCGTGTCAAAAGCTTTGCTGAAATCTAAGTAGATTACGTCCATAAATCGTCCCTGATTCAATTCTCCTGTCACCCAATCAAAAAACTCAATGAGATTCGTTTGGCACAATTTCCCTTTGGTAAAACCATGTTGTCTGGGATCTTGCAACTTATTGGCTTCCAGGAAATTCACTATCCTTTCCTTCAGCATCGCTTCCATTACTTTTCCAATAACCGAAGTGAGGCTTACCGGCCTGTAGTTTCCAGCTACTTCCCTATCACCACTTTTGTGAAGAGGGACCACCTCCGCCGTTCTCCAATCCCTCGGAACATCTCCCTTCTCCAAGGATTTATTAAACAAATCTTTAAGAGGACCTGCCAGAACCTCTCTGAGCTCCCTTAATATCCTGGGGTGGATCCCATCCGGTCCCATGGCTTTGTCCACCTTTAGCTTTACAAGTTGTTCATACACACTCTCTTCTGTAAATGATGCTGTATCCACTCCATTTTCATTTGTACTTTTTCCAGTCCATCGCAGTCCTGCTCCAGGATTTTCTTCTGTGAAAACAGAACAAAAGTATCTATTTAGCAAATTTGCTTTTTCTTCATCACTATCTACATAGTGGTTCGCAGTATCTTTTAGTCTCACAATTCCCTTTTTAGTCATTCTCCTTTCACTAATATACCTGAAGAAATTTTTGTCACCCCCTCCTTACATTTCTAGCCATTAGTTCTTCCACTTGCGCTTTCGCCAGACGTATCTCTCTCTTGGCTTCTTTCAGTTTCCTCCGGTATTCCTTCCCGTGTTCCTGTTCTTGAGTTTTTGTGTATTTCTGGAACGCCAACTCTTTAGCCTTTATTTTCTCAGCCACTTGCTTGGAGAACCATATCAGTTTTCTTTTTCTCTTGCTTTTATTTACTCTCCTTACATAAAGGTTTGTGGCCCTATTTATAGCTTCTTTCAGCCTGGACCACTGTCCTTCCACTTCTTGTACTTCCTCCCAGCCCATCAGCAACTTCCTCAGGTATTCCCCCATTTTAGTAAAGTCAGCACGCTTGAAATCCAGGACTTTGAGTTTTGAGTGGCTGCCCTCCACTACAGCAGTCATATCAAACCAAACCAAAGAGTTGTTTAAGTCAGGTGAGCACTGCAGCCTGGCTGGGCGAAGGGGTCGTCAATGCTGTGCAAAGATCTTTACTGCTGATTCTGAGTTCCAACGTACAAGAAAGACCAAAATGCTCCATCAACAAGAAAGATGTGCACCAACACAAGAACTAAGAATAAGTTTAAAACAAGAGAAGGACAATAGAGTGTGATATACTTGCCTGCTGCAGAGTGGGAAATACAGGAACCTAACAGAAAATACATTTACACAAAGAATCAATTCTTATGACCAAGGGAGCATTTGAATTCTAGTACAAATGTGGTTAAAATTGAAAGTTATAGAGAACAACATAGCAATACTTATCTGATATTCTGCTGAGTTCAAGAGTTCAGAGGGTGCAAATTTCTGTAAACGAGGGGAAAAACACATTTGTCAAGTTCAGCTGAACTAGCACTGCATTTTTACTTTTGTCAAAGTTTTGGGTATTTAAATTTGGAGAAATATTTGTCATATTCAAAAGAAATTGTTACGTTCCAAGTACAGCTAGGAATAAAAATATTACTTATTGACACCTTACCATTTTTGTGGCTAACTTTCCTACCTAAAGGCAAATCATAAACTTTAGGGGGGGGGGGGGGGTTCGTCCTTGCGGCTTTGAGCTGTGAGGATGTGGTTAGTTTATATTGCTTACCCTTATTCTGAAACTCAGCTTGAGGCAGTGGCGTACCAAGGGGGGGATGGTGGGGGTGGTCCGCCCCGTGTGCACGCCGCTGGGGGGTTGCCGCGCACCGGTCAGCTTCGTTCGTTTCCATGCTCCCTCTGCCCCGGAACAGGAAGTAACCTGTTCCGGGGCAGAGGGAGCATGGAAACTAACGAAGCTGACCGGCGTGCGGCATACCCCAGTGGCGTGCACCCAGGGGGGGGTTCTTTCGCCGGGGTGGGGGGTGTCCTTTCGCCGGGGGGGGGAGGGTCGCACTGCACCCAGGGGGGCGGGGCGCATCGGTGATCTGCCCCGGGTGTCAGCCCCCCTAGGAACGCCACTGGCTTGAGGTATCCACCACAATTATTAACATCAGGTACAGTAGAGCTGAGTTCACTCAGGAACGGAGTAAAGCAATATCAAGTTCTATCACCTCTCTAACATCTAAAGTTGTCTAGCAGAACTGATTTATACTTAGAAATAAAGATGTATTAAATGGAGCTGATGCCCAGGAACCATGCTGCATTATAACTGAAGTGGTCACCTGAAAGTAGGGTTACCGTATGTCCGGTTTTACCCGGTGGCTGGGCAACCGGGCGGGTTTTGCCAGCCTGCCCGTTTGTCTGGACTTCCGTACGAACAGGCAGGCTGGCAGACGGGCCTAATGGTGTCCTATCCCCTCCCCTTATCTTACTCTACTGCCCTGGTGGTCTAATGACCTCTTCGGGGCAGGGAAGAGCGCCCTCTTTTCTGCCCGGTGTGCTGCCCTTCATTCTCTCTCTTTCCTTGCAATGCTGACGGTCCCTCCCGGCGCCTATTAAAAATGGCTGCCGAGAGTTGAAGCCATTTTGAATCAGCGCCAAGACAGACCATCAGCATTGCAAGGGGAAGAGAGAGAATGCAGGGGAGCAATCCGGGCAGGAAAGAGGGGGCTCTTTCCTGCCCTGAAGAGATCACTAGACCACCAGGGCAGTAGAGTAAGATAAGGGGAGGGGATTGGACACCCTTAGGGGGGTGTGGGGTTTAAGGGGTGGGGTGATACGTGCCAGGGGTGGGGCGGGGTGTGGCGGGTGTCCCAGTTAAGTTCATCACACAAGTTAGGATAATCATTTTGCTATCCTAAATATATGCATTTGCTTAGCCGGTTAGTGGACTGAAAATCTCCGCTAATCAGCTAACCAAACACTCTGCCCACACCCCACCCCTAACCTAACTGGTTAAGAGATGGCCAGTTAGTAGCGATATTCAGCGGCACTAACCGGTTAAGTGCTGCTGAGCCTCATGTGCCGGGTTATTCAGCAAGGTGTCATCAGGCATTTTCTCCTTCAGTTTTGGCCATCTTGCCAGAACTACAGACTTCAAAGGTGAGCTGCATGATCTGATGCAGTCTCTGCTCTATGACATTCAGATAGTCCGCCTGGTCAATTCGTGCAATGTCGATATGTTCTTGTTGCACCCAACAAACCCTGATGTGTTCAGTACCATCAAAAGACGGCGGTAGCTCTACTGGGTCCATAAAGTGGACTTGGGAAAAACCATTACTTATCTACTTTATTCTTTTGGGGGTTACCTTCGAAAGCAAATCAAAAATGTATTTAGTCTAATAAAAATGTATCATCTTCTTTTCTCTTCTATGCTTTGTTTTATTTCTATTTATTACCTTTAAAAGTAGACTACTGTAATGTAATTTACGCAGGGTGCAAAGAACAAGTCATTAAGAAGCTTCAAACAGCCCAAAATACAGCAGCCAGACTCATATTTGGGAAAGCAAAATACGAAAGCGCCAAACCCTTAAGAGAAAAACTACACTGGCTTCCATGAAAAGAACGCACTGCGTTCAAAGTCTGCACCATGGTCCACAAAATTATACAAGGGGGAGCTCCGGCCTATATGACAGACCTTATAGACCTATCTGCTAGGAACGCAAAAAGATCAGCACGCACATTCCTCAACCTCCACTACCCCAATTGCAAAGGATTAAAATACAAGTCCATATACGCAACCAGTTTTTCCTACATTTGCACGCAACTATGAAACGCACTTCCGAAGACCATAAAAACAACACAAGACCTAACTATCTTCCGAAGACTATTGAAAACTGACTTATTCAAGAAGGCATACAATAAACAACCTTCCTAATTACTAAATAAGAATGAAGAATAAGACTGGATCGACCTTAACCACGCGACCGAGTAACCTCAATGCTCTTAATGAGCAAACAATACCACTTCTAATCTAAAATCGATTACTATATAACCACATAGTAACATAGTAGATGACGGCAGAAAAAGACCTGCACGGTCCATCTAGTCTGCCCAACAAGATAAACTCATATGTGCTACTTCTTGTGTATACCTTACCTTGATTTGTATCTGCCATTTTTAGGACTCAGACCGTAGAAGTCTTGCCCAGAACTAGCCCCACCACCCAAACACCAGCCCCGCCTCCCAATCTTGGCTAAGCTTCTGAGGATCTATTCCTTCTGCACAGGATTCCTTTACGTTTATCCCACGCATGCTTGAATTCCGCTACCGTTTTCATCTCCACCACCTCCCGCGGGAGGGCATTCCAAGTATCCACCACTCTTTCTGTGAAAAAATACTTCCTGACATAATGCTGACTAACCTCACTGCCAAACACTATCACTCTCACCCTAATGTCGATACCTGAGCAACAACATAATGCTGACACCTATGCAAGATCACTATCCTGATTATAATTGAAAAAGAAAAACGCCTATATTGCGACCCAAATCGGGAGATAGACGTTTATCTCACAAAAACAAAAAAAGCGGTATAATCGAAAGCCGAATTAGGACGTTTTCAACTGCACTCCATCGCGGATGCGGACAAAGTTGATGGGGGCGTGTCGAAGGCGTGGTGAAGGCGGAACTGGGGCGTGGTTATCGGGCGATCAGAGATGGGCGCCTTTCGCCGATAATGGAAGAAAAATATGCGTTTTTAGCGAGAATTTAGGGCACTTTTCCTGGACCCTGTTTTTCCACAAAGCCCCAAAAGTGCCCTAAATGACCAGATGATCACTGGAGGGAATCGGGGATGACCTCCCCTGACTCCCCAGTGGTCACAAACCCCCTCCCACCACAAAATATGCCGTTTCACAACTTTTTATTTTCACCCTCAAATGTCATACCCACCTCCCTGGCAGCAGTATGCAGGTCACTGGAGCAGTTATTAGGGGGTGCAGTGGACTTCAGGCAGGTGGACCTAGGCCCATCCCCCCCCCCACCTGTTACACTTGTGCTGGTAAATGGGAGCCCTCCAAACCGCCCCCCAAACCCACTGTACCCACATGTAGGTGCCCCCCTTCACCCCTTAGGGCTATAGTAATGGTGTAGACTTGTGGGCGGTGGGTTTGAGGAGGATTTGTGGGGCTCAACACCCAAGGGAAGGGTGCTATGCACCTGGGAGCTCTTTTACCTTTTTTTTTGTTTTTGTAAAAGTGCCCCCTAGGGTGCCCGGTTGGTGTCCTGGCATGTGAGGGGGACCAGTGCACTACGACTCCTGGCCCCTCCCACGAACAAATGCCTTGGATTTATTCGTTTTTGAGCTGGGCGCTTTCATTTTCCATTATTACTGAAAAACAAAAACGCTCAGCTCACAAATTGTCGAATAAAACATGGACGTCTATTTTTTTCGAAAATACGGTTCGGTCCGCCCCTTCACGGACCCGTTCTCGGAGATAAACGCCCATGGAGATAGACGTTTTTGTTCAATTATGCCCCTCCACGTATTCTTCTAATATGTATGTACGCACTTGAATGTAAAATCATGTGCAACTCTGTAGTCCGGAAATGGCAATCACCACTATGGCAAATGTAAGCCACATTGAGCCTGCAAATAGGTGGGAAAATGTGGGATACAAATGCTACAAATAATGATAAAATAATGACTAACACGGCTACCACATCACTCATCAGATCCAGATAGCTGTCTATCATAACTTGTGGAGATGAATATTGTGGCCTGCCATGTTGACCACGTATTGGAGCAACAATCACATATAAAGACGCTTACGCTAGGCATCCATTGGCCAGAGTTCTCATTTTATTTATTTTTTTTATACGGTCCGCATTTATCCAAGGTGGCTCACAATAAAACAGGCATCATAGCAAAGCGAATCATCAATGAGTAAGTACGGAAGTCGGAATTCTTTTGTGTAGCGTTGTGCAGAAAGAATAGAATAACTATTCTGAATTATTTGAAGTCCTGTTTTCGTGGCATCTTTCTAGGTAATAATGGCCCCTTGTATGCTTCGCGCCATGGACCGTCGGAGATAAGAATGCATCTCTTCTGTGTGAGAGAGATAAGCATTCCTTTCTTTGTTCTTTTTCTACAAGGTCCAGTTCAGTGAAGTCAGGACATCGCGGTGCTCTAGGGGTGGTTCGAATGAAGAACAAAGCTTCAGAGAACGAGAAACCTGCAATGTACAGTGTCTGTGAAAGAATGTTCCTCAGCATTGTGACGCAGTAAATAAGGCACGGAGAACGAATCAAGATATACGAGGATGAAACAGACTCCTTTCATTGTTGTTTTTTTTTTTCTATTCACATATATAAGTCTTCCGTAGCTCCTTTATAACATTCTGTATAAGTGTCTCATAAATACACAAGCGATATTTTAATCGTGAAGTGCATATCTTTATTTTTCTTGGGATTATATTTCCCACATCGAAGCTAAAGTGTTGGTACATTTAAGGGTTCATTTCATCATCTGAATGAGACCGTATGGTGATTGAAGTGTGGACAAATGTGTTTGATTTCTTGCTTTTATTTTGAGCCGACATCACAGGAGAAATATATTCACAGAGCCTTCTATACCCATTTCCAGGTGTAGCTATTATCATGAGAATGACTGAACGTATCTGGAAATGAATAATGAGTATCATTCATATTGTAATGGATCTGATAATGTGCCATATTATGTGATTCTGAGATATATATCTCAAGGGGGCAATTTGTCAAGAAAGTTCTAGCTTGATAACGAAAGAAGTTAGTTGTCTAGATTCTCTGGAGTGAAAATTGCACTTCGCAGAGCAGTTGAATAGAGCTGTTAGTTTAGAAGGTTTTTCCACAGCAAAGAAACAGTACTATTTGCACTGAAATAGGCATTTATAAAATTGCCTTCCTTATATCATATAAACTTGTGTCTGACGTTTGTAGAGGCTTTCTACTACTACTACTACTTATCATTTCTATAGTGCTACAAGGCATACGCAGCGCTGCACACCATACACAAAAAAGACAGTCCCTGCTCAAAGAGCTCACAATCTAAATATGGAATGTTGCTAGTGGAATAGCAACATTCCAGAATCTCAAATAGTAACAACATTCCATGTTCCACTGCACTAACCACTAGGCTACTCCTCCACTAGCAACATTCCATGTAGAAGCCTGCCCTTGCAGATCAGCAACGCAGCTGCGCAGGCTTCTGTTTCTGTGAGTCTGACGTCCTGCGCAGCTGCGTTGCTGATCTGCAAGGGCAGGCTTCTACATTACTACTACTACTACTACTACTACTTATCACTTCTATAGCGCTACAAGGCATACGCAGCGCTGCACACCATACACAAAAAAGACAGTCCCTGCTCAAAGAGCTCACAATCTAAATATGGAATGTTGCTAGTGGAATAGCAACATTCCATGTAGAATCTCAAATAGTAGCAACAGAATCTCCAATAGTAGCAACATTCCATGTAGAATCTCAAGTAATAGCAACATTCCAGAATCTCAAATAGTAACAACATTCCATGTTCCACTGCACTAACCACTAGGCTACTCCTCCACTAGCAACATTCCATCTAGAAGCCTGCCCTTGCAGATCAGCAACGCGGCCGCGCAGGCTTCTGTTTCTGTGAGTCTGACGTCCTGCACGTACGTGCAGGACGTCAGACTCACAGAAACAGAAGCCTGCGCGGCCGCGTTGCTGATCTGCAAGGGCAGGCTTCTACATTACTACTACTACTACTTATCACTTCTATAGTGCTACAAGGCATACGCAGCGCTGTACACCATACACAAAAAGACAGTCCCTGCTCAAAGAGCTTACAATCTAGATAAGATGGGTAAACAAACAGAACAATTAAGGATAAGGGAATAAAGAGGTGAGGATAAAAGGACAGGGCAACTAAGTTAGGAGTCAAAAGCAGCGGTAAAGAGGTGGGCTTTCCTAGGGATGAGATTGAGGAAGGATTAATGCTAATAGGGGGCAGTTCTGTACCCTAAGCACCTCATTTTATAATCTCATGCACAAAACTGCGCATGTAGGTTATAGAAAAGTAGCAGTTACTTGCATAAGTTAATTGCTTAATTAGCTGAAAATTGACACTAACCACCAATAATCAGTGATAATTGAAGTTACCTGGCATTGATTAGAGCTACTAAGTAGTACATTTAAAACAAAGCAGAGAAAAAATGTATTCAATCATTGTGTCATTAAACTCTGTTGACAGAGAATGTGCTAAAAACAGTTAGCTTGGCAGGGTTTAAAAAAAGATTTCAATAAGTTCATAAAAGAAGCGTCCATAAGCCATTATTAAAATGGACTTGGGAAAATCCACTGCCTATTTCTAGTATAAGCAGCATAAAATCTGTTTTACTCCTTTGGGATCTTGATGATGGCTCTGGCGCCAATTCAAAATGGTCGCTGAGAGTTGAAGTCCCGTGAGGCCGCGTCAACTCTCGGTGGTCATTTTGAATCGGCGCCGGGACCGGAGTCAGCAAGGAACAGTATGATGTACTCTGGGCAGGAAAGAGGGGGCTCTTTCCTGCCCTGTAGAGGTCACTAGACCACCAGGGAAGTATAGTGAGGTAAGGGGAGGGGAGGATAGGACACCCTTAGGGGTGTGTGATGGGGGATGGGGGCGGTATATGACAGGGGGCGGGGTGGAGGTATGACAGGGGGGTGGGGTGGGTTGGGGCGTGGTGTGGCGGGGAATGTGTCCTCTTTTTTGGGGGAGCAAATATGGTAACCCTACAGATGCAACTCACAGAACACTGTAAATTTACATTTTCCCTGCTGCACTTGAGCCCCTATGATCCATTTCCCCGCACTGTTCCAAACAACATTGTAAAATTAGCACCAGAACATTGCGGGGAAATAAAGCCCCAACGATCAGAGCTAATAGCATGCAAATTCAGGCACACTATTAGCTCTGATCATTGTGGTACTTCTGAGGGAGGCTTGTGCCGGGGTATGCGTCCAAGGCACAATCCTCCTGCAGAAGTTGTTTGACAGGTCTGGGTTGTCAAAAAAAAAAAACAACAACCTATCAAACAGGAGGTCTCCCCCCTTAGGCAAAAGTTCTGAGGTCCGAGGGAGATGCTGGACCTGCATTGAGGGAAGAAGGAAAAATGCTGGACCTATTTGGGGGGGGGGGGGGAGGAGGAGATAAAGAGATGCCAGGCATTTGTGTGGAGGGGGGGGATGGATAGATATTCAAAACTCCCGATATTCAAAACTATTTAACTGGCCAGGATTGGCTCCAGGCCGATTAAATACAGTTTAAGCGCCTAACTACCAATATCAATGGGAGATAACTGGATATCTCTAGCTGAATATCCTAGTTAGTGGCTAGATGGTTAGGCATATTTTGTTGTGCAGTCAAAATAGGCCACTAAAATTACAGGCCTATCTTTGACCACTAACAAGTTAACTGGTTAGTGCTGAATATCAGCATAGCTTGTTAAAGTTTTAGAGGCTAGACCTGGGATGGTGGAAGTGAGGAGGAAAAATGCTGGACCTACTGGAAAGTGGAGAAATGAGATGGAGAGAGAGAGAGAGAAAGACTGGACTGGGGAAGAGAATTTGGGGCACTTCTTAGGGCCATGGCTCTATTTTGTTTACTACTACTACTATAAATCATATCTATAGCGCTACCAGTCATACGCAGCGCTTCACAATTGAAATGAAGAAAAGACAGTCCCTGCTCAAAAGAGCTTACAATCTAAATCAGGACAGACAGACAGGACCAATAAGGATAAGGTTAGGACAGACAGAAGGACACATAGGGAAAGGGACTATTGAAGAAAGGAAGACAAGATAAAGGTTACGAGCAAGTGACAAGTTAGGAGTCAAAAGCAGCATCAAACAGATAGGCCTTTAGCCCGGATTTGAAGGCGGCCAGGGATGGAGCTAGACGTAACGGCTCAGGAAGCCTATTCCAGGCATAAGGTGCAGCGAGATAAAAGGAACGGAGTCTGAAGTTAGCACTGGAGGAGAAGGGTACAATTAGGAGAGATTTGCCTAGTGAATGGAGTTCCTGCGAAGGAGTGTAGGGAGAGATGAGGGTGGAGAGGTAGTGAGGGGGCTGCAGAGTGAATGCACTTATAAGTCAATAAGAGGAACTTGAATTTTATACGGAAACGGATAGGGAGCCAGTGAAGTGACTTCAGGAGAGGGCTGATATGGGCATAACGACTTTGGCGAAATATTAGTCATGCAGCAGAATTTTGAACAGATTGAAGAGGAGAGGGGTGGCTGAGTGGAAGACCTGTGAAAAGCAAGTTGCAGTAATCTAAGCGAGAGGTGACGAGAGTGTGGATGAGGGTTCTGATAGCATGTTCAGAAAGGAAAGGGCGATTTTGGCACTATTATCTACTATAATAAAACTCACCCTCAACGTTCTGAGGACACTGACGTCAGTGAAGCCAAGCCCTGACTTCCTTCAAAAAGGTTCGAAGGTTCGTGGTGGTGAAGCCACCAAAATCGCTCCAGGCCCCGCCCTTGAGGGCGGAGCAATGGCAGAACAACGAAGGGGTTGGCAGGGAGGGAGGCAGGGAGGGTGGGAAATCACTCCGGGTCCCGCCCTCGCGTCAAATGTCATGACGTTGGGGGCGGAGCAATGGCAGAACAACGAAGAGGTTGGCCAGGGAGGGGGGGGGGGGTTGCCGACGAAAACCTTGCTAGTGCCCGTTTCATTTGCTCTGAAGAAGGAAGAAATGACAGGTTTTAGCAATCTGTTGAATATGTGCAGAGAAGGAGAGGGAGGAGTCAGAGATGACCCCAAGGCTAGGAGCAGATGAGACAGGAAGAATGAGCGTGTTGTCAACACACTGTGAAAAAGATCCCATATTTCATTTAAGGTATATAAGTTAACGGGCACGTTTTTGAATCTAATGTCCTCTCATTTGTCTCATAGAGATATTAGTCCTGGCTCCCTGAAGCAGCAGTGTTACCACCTGGCTGCTGTCAGAGACAAACCTTTGCAAAACAGCACATAAAGTTAAGTGTTTTATTTAAAGAGGACATATGTTCTGTTTTCATGATTATACTTTTATAATTTTGATAGCACACATAAATATTTTTTTAAAGGACAATTTTTTGTTGCTTAATATTATGAGACACTGGGCAATTGAGAAGCCAGTAGTGATTGGCTTGAGGCTTTTACCTTCCAATTAAGTCAAAAAGATGAAAGTATTTAAAAATGGAAAGGGTTATATTTTCAGGACCTAGTTAAGAGTGACAAGAGTTGGAGTGAAGCACATTTTTGTATCTGCATATCATTTCTGATGTCTTGCATTTCAGTTTCTATTTCATGACTATGACAGGTTTTCTATATAGATCTGGAATATGTTTGCTCTCTTGTGGAGGAGTAGCCTAGTGGTTAGTGCAGTGGACTTTGATCCTGGGGAAGTGGGTTCAATTCCCACTACAGCTCCTTGTGAATCTGGACAACCCTCCATTGCCCCAAGTACAAATGAGTACCTGTATATAATATGTAAACTGCTTTGATTGTAACCAGTGGTGTAGCCACAGGTGGGCCTAGGCCATCCACTTAAGGCTCCGGCCCACCCAACAGCAGCACATATTTATTGCTAGGGTGGGGATCCCAAGCTCTGCCAGCTGAAGACCTCCCCCTGATGGTGCTGAAAACACTGCTCTCCACTTGAGCAGTCTAAGCTTCCTGAGCTGCTGATACTGGCCTCATCACCGAGGGGGAGGGGGGGAGAACACTTGGTGCCCACCCACTTCTTGACTAGGCCCATCCAAAATCTGCTGTCTGGCTACACCCCTGATTGTAACCACAGAAAGGTGGTTTATCAAGTCCCGTCCCCTTTCCCCTTCCTCTGTAGGATTTGTTTTTGTTTACTGTAGCTCTGAAGAGGTTTCCCCTTCTTCCCACCCATTCCCTTCGCCCTCCAGGAGAGATGGTGTTATAGGGGGACCATCTTTCCACCCAGGACCTATTCAGTGCTAGCTATGTCACTGTCACCGCCCTCTATATCTGACGCAAGCATGCTATATCTGGCAGTGGCGTCGCTAGGTGGGTCGCCAGGGGAGCGGCCGCTCCCCCAAACGGAGTTCTGCCGGCGCCTATTTTTTTTTCTCGTCATGTTGCATTGAAAATGTGCGCCGGTGGAAGTCCGCTCTCGCGCTGCTTTCGCTCCCCCCCCCCCCCCCGCGCCATCAACCTGGCTCTGCTTCTGATAGTGGAGGAGTGGCCTAGTGGTTAGGGTGGTGGACTCTGGTCCTGGGGAACTAAGGAACTGAGGAACTGAGTTCGATTCCTACTTCAGGCACAGGCAGCTCCTTGTGACTCTGGGCAAGTCACTTAACCCTCCATTGCCCCATGTAAGCCGCATTGAGCCTGCCATGAGTGGGAAAGCGCAGGGTACAAATGTAACAAAAATAAAATAGATACTATTGGAGATTCTACATGGAATGTTGCTACTATTGGAGATTCTACATGGAATGTTGCTACTATTTGAGGTTCTGTTGCTACTATTGGAGATTCTACATGGAATGATGCTATTATTGGAGATTCTACATGGAATGTTGCTATTCCACTAGCAACATTCCATGTAGAAGGCTGCGCAGGCTTCTGTTTCTGTGAGTCTGAAAGCCTGCGCGGCCACATTGCTGATCTACAAGGGACGACGTCTACATGGAATGTTGCTAGTGGAATAGCAACATTCCATGTAGAATCTCAAATAGTAGCAACAGTGGAGGAGTGGCCTAGTGGTTATGGTGGTGGACTTTGGTCCTGGGGAACTGAGTTCGATTCCCACTTCAGGCACAGGCAGCTCCTTGTGACTCTGGGCAAGTCACTTAACCCTCCATTGCCCCATGTAAGCCGCATTGAGCCTGCCATGAGTGGGAAAGCGCAGGGTACAAATGTAACAAAAATAAAATAGATACTATTGGAGATTCTACATGGAATGTTGCTATTCCACTAGCAACATTCCATGTAGAAGGCTGCGCAGGCTTCTGTTTCTGTGAGTCTGACCGTGCAGGACGTCAGACTCACAGAAGCAGAAGCCTGTGCGGTCACATTGGTGATCTGCAAGGGCTGACTTCTACATGGAATGTTGTTAGTAGAATCTCAAATAGTAGCAACAGTGGAGGAGTGGCCTAGTAGTTAGGGTGAGGGTGGTGGGCTTTGGTCCTGAGGAACTGAGTTCGATTCCCAGCACAGGCAGCTCCTTGTGACTGGGCAAGTCACTTAACCCTCCATTACCCCATGTAAGCCACATTGAGCCTGCCATGAGTGGGAAAGCGTGGGGTACAAATGTAACAAAAATAAGTAAATATCTGGCCCAGGTTTGCTTGCTGTTAACTGTGCTAATGGATTATTACTTTCCCTGCTAGCATCCAGTGTTATGTGTAAAACTGCTACCTATGGAGCAGATGTCTACATAGGTCAAGCTATATAGAGTAGACCGTTATTTTCTAATTTTTTCGCGCTGTTGAAGCCAGTGCATTTCAAATACAGTTTTACTATTGACTTCAACCATAGATATATCAAGCACTTGGTAAAGACTCCTGATGAAGGTCTAACAGCCAAAACACGATTCATGTTGAGTCCTTTTTACCAACTAATAAAGAATTTACATCACATCACTTGTTTTGGGACTTTTTGCTTGCTACCTTTGCTGTTGTTTTTGTTCTTCTGTCGCAAAGAGTGTTCTTCTCTGTGTTTCTGTTTTTGCTCCCAATAGATTATTAATGCCATTTCCCACCCTCCAAGAAAATATTTCTTCTCAACTTGTTTCTCAGTAATAATGTATCATAATCCTTTGTCCTTTCCCCCCTTAGAGTAATTCCAATGTCTTAAGCCTCTCTGTAGGGATTATGTTCGAGGCCTTGAATAATTGTAGTACCCATTGCTTGAACTGATTCCATCCTCTCGATATTTTAAAATTTAATGGCTTCGTTTGAAGCACTAGGTATAGCAGGGAACGTGAAATCAATTTGTCGAAAGCTGCACCAGAGATTCATAAAACTCGTGATAAGTCACCACGTACTTGAAATTGGCTTCAATGTTTTATCTCTGTTTTGCAGAATGCATCTACTGGGAGTTTCTTGAGTAGTAGACAAGTAATTGGAAAAGACATACAGAGAGCCTATAGAAAAGCATATGTAGGGCCTGTCCAATGAGTGATTTCTAGAGCAAGTCATTGACGCTTTCATTGTCTGTAGCCCTCATGCAGGTATTGTACAGTCTTCCTCAAAATAACACTGGAAACATCTCCAGCCTCGGCATTGGGGAAGACGATTTCCCAATAACGAAGGTCGATTTGAAAACTCTCCATGGTGATTACAGACTAGCAAGGCCTACAAACTAATTTTCAAAGTTAAGAGTTCCATTTCAAAATCTCATGATGGGCTGATGCCTCAGGAATTCTGTACCCCATTTCTTTTGCATGTGTGAAGTAGACGTGAATGTCAAACAAATACAAGAATTTCCAAATTATGTCTGCTGTCTATTTCTCTTGCTTCACCTTAATTCCACCCCAGTGCCATCCTCTTTCCCCATATACAGGAAGGTGATTTTCAAATACTTTTCTTTAGGGTAAATATGTGCTTTCCCATGGGCATGAGTTTGCTAAGTAATAACTTTGGATAATCTCATATTTAAATTAAATTTACTAAAACACATTACTATGTTAGGACAAGCTAATTGAATGAACATGCTATTAGTATATAGTTCTGCTGCATTAAATGAGACTTGCAGCAATGGGCGTTTAATTTATGTTAACATATGCTAATGAGGCAGCACCTTTTAGTGAGTCTAATCAATAACTTGTAACGAGGATATTTTTGAGATGAACATGATGAAAGATTAAGGATACATAGGTCAATTTCCAATGTATTTGATGTGGGTAAAAACTCATTTACCCCAATAAAACGTCCTGGTGAAAATTGCCCCATTTTCACAACAAACATGCTTTTACCCACCCAAAACATGTAGAGTCAAAAAAAAAAAAGAGCTCAAAAAAGGGAATGTATGGTTAGGGTTTAGAGAAACCAACGTATACCTCCTCATTTGCAGCCAGACACATTTTGAAAATGAAAATAAGTTTGAAGTACTAACAGGCTCATTTTTGAAAGAGAAGGACGCCCATCTTTCGACACAAATCGGAAGACGGGCGTCCTTCTCTCAGGGTCTCCCAAATCGGCATAATCGAAAGCCGATTTTGGGCGTCCCCAACTGCTTTCTGTCGCGGAGACGGCCAAAGTTCATGGGGGCGTGTCAGAGGCGTAGCGAAGGCGGGACTTGGGTGTACCTAACACATGGGTGTCCTTGACCCATAATGGAAAAAAGGGCATCCCTGACGAGCACTTGGATGACTTTACCTGGTCCTGTTTTTCTTACGACCAAGCCAAAAAAAAGGTGCCCAAACTGACCAGATGACCACCAGAGAGAATCGGGGATCACTTCCCCTTACTCCCCCAGTGGTCACTAACCCCCTCCCACCCTTAAAAACATCTTTAAAAATCTGTTGTGCCAGCCTCAAATGTCATACTCAGGTCCATCACAGCAGTATGCAGGTCCCTGGAGCAGTTTTAGTGGGTGCAGTGCACTTCAGACAGGTGGACCCAGGCCCATCCCCCCCTACCTGTTACACTTTTGGTAGTAAATGTAGCCCTCCAAAATCCACCAGAAACCCACTGTACCCACATGTAGGTGCCCCCTTCACCCCTTAGGGCTATGGTAGTGGTGTACAGTTGTGGGTAGTGGGTTTTGGGGGGGAGTTGGGGGACTCAGCACACCAAGTAAGGGAGCTATGTACCTGGGAGCAATTTAGGAAGTCCACTGCTGTGCCCCCTAGGGTGCCTGGTTGGTGTCCTGGCATGTCAGGGGGACCAGTGCACTATGAATGCTGGCTCCTCCCACGACCAAAGGGCTTGCCTTTGGTCATTTCTGAGATAGGCGTCCTTGGTTTCCATTATCGCCGAAAATCAGAAACGACCAAGTCTAGGGAGAACCATCTCTAAGGACAACCTAAATTTCAAGATTTGGGCGTCCCCGACCGTATTATTGAAACGAAAGATGGACGTCCATCTTGTTTCGATAATACGGGTTTCCCCGCCCCTCCACTGGGACGTTTTGCGAGGACGTCCTCAGCAAAACCTGGGCGTCCCTTTCGATTATGCCCCTCTATGTGTACAATATACTTGTTGAATTGCAAGCACCAATGGCCATTATAAAAATTGTCTCCCTCCCCCATATGGAATATCCATTGTGAACTTTCATCTACAGTTAGTATTTGGAAATAGAATGCAATGATGGAAGATTGATATGTATTTAAAAAGAAATTGAAACCTAGTTTACTGTCCTTGGCATTCAAACGTATTCTTAACAACCGAAGGGTAGTCATTCCAGGTAATGTTTGCCTGCTATTTGTGATCCAAAATCCAAATAAATAAAGGAGGTTAGAGGCATAGCAGGCATGGATGTCCTTCTCACAGAAACATCCACATTTTGGACGTCCTCAACTGCCATCGCAGGGACGGAGGCATAGCAAAGGACGTCCTTCATCCATACTCTAAAAAAAAAAAAGAAAAGACGTCCCTGATGAGCACTTGGACGTTTTCACCTGGACTTGTATTTTTCTAAGGTTGTTGATGGCAATTATACACGGAGCTTGTCTGCATGTATGAAGCCGTCTTTGGCATGCGCAGAGCAGCCACGCATAATGCTTGGCTGCCCTGCACTGGCTTCTCCTCCTTAGGAAGGAAATCATGTGCAAATGAGCTAACAGGGAGCAGCTCATTTGCATGCGATTTCCTTCATGCATGCCCGTTCCTTTCCTAATCGCTAAGGGATCGGTAAGGGAAGGGCTTTTTCCGTTTAGATAGTTGTCTCTAAGGTCGACCATCTCAACATTTATGTTGACCATCTCTAAGGTCGATCTAAATGTTGAGATTTGGGCGTCCCCGACCGTACTATCGAAACGAAAGATGGACGCCCATCTTCTGTCGATAATACGGGTGTTCTAAATCGGCAGCGCAGCGTCAGCGAACAGCGCCTCGCACCTGTGTGAAAGCGGCAGATTGCCTCGGGCCTTCCCTCACTGTGCACCGCCCTTGCGGAAATAGGAAGTTACATCAGAGGAGGGCGGGACATAGTGAGGGAAGGCCCAAGGCGATCTGCTGCTTTCACACAGACACGAGGCACTGTTTGCTAGCGCTGTCGATTTACAGATTTTTTTTAAATGCAGGGGGCCCGGTGGCAGACAAAAGAGGGCTGTCGAGGGAGCTGAGGGTAGGCAGGTGGAGACTGGGGACGGCGGCGCTGGCAGCCTGTGAGCAGGAGAGGGAGAGAGACCACGGCCCAGGCCTGGGGAATTTTGTCCCCCCTTCCCCCCTCTCAGCGACCCTGCATACAGCACACGCCAAATTGGTACTACCATCCTGCTAGCGAGTGAGCCAGGGGGTAATTCTGAATTTGGCATGCGCTAAATTCTGTGGTAGAAAATTATTTCCTATTACCCGGTAGCAGTTGGCATGCGCAGCATGCTTACTGCATGAGACCTTGCTGCTAGTGCAAACTGTGTTTTCATTAAGGTACCCATTTACAGACTAAGGGGTATATGTATTAAATTGACTTTATATACATAAAACCTCCATATCAAGAACATAATATAATTTGCATACCAGTCAGAACAAAAACCCCGGAATCTCGTTTCTAACATTGGCCAATCCAGGTCACAAGTACTTAGCAGGATCCCAGAAAGTAAATATCTTGCTTGTTACTTACCCCAAGGGATAATCAGAGGCTTAACATATAGATCTACCTTAATATGATTAAAGGACTTTTCCTCTGGGAATTTGTTCAAATCTTTTTAAAACTCAGCTATGCTACCTGTTTTTAACATATTATCTAGCAACAAGCTCTAGCCCATAACTATATATACAGTGAAAATATATTTTCTCCTACTTACTTTAAATATACTATGAACATACTGGGTCATACCAATGGTCGGTCTAGCCCAATATCCTGATTTCCAACAATGGCCAATCCTGGCAGAAACCCAATTAGTGTCCACACAACAGCACAGACAAGGTCCAAAGAACAGAACAAAGTTCAAATACCAAAAAAAGTACCGAGAGCCTTCAAAATCGGGACACATATGGTCTCAGATTGAAAAAGGACGTATGTTGGTTTCAATTTCAGCGCATGTCCATTTTCCGGAAGACCCTTTTCCTAGATATGGGCAAGCATGCTCAGTTTCATTAAATCGAGAGCATGCACGGTGCGACGGGAACAGGAGAGGAGGTAAGTGAGAGGCCTGTGCGCAGTGGCGTAGCTACGTGGGGCCAGGGGAGCTGGGCCCCCATAGATATAGCCCTGGACCCCCCTGCCGATGACCCTCTCGACCCCCCCTCCCGAGAAAGCCTTTTGCGAGAAGAAGAGGACCTCGGCTTGCGGGGGTTGGGGTCCTTCGCCAGCAAAGGTAGGCGACGGCGGGTTGGCGGCGGGAGGGGGGTCGAGATTGTCGTTGGCAGGGGGGGCAAAGTTGGTGTCAGCGGCGGGGTTGGCAATGGCGGGGGGCGGGTCGGTGGCACGGGGGGGGGCTAAAATGTGCCCCCTCACCTCGGGCTCTGGACCCCCTTCCCGCCAAAGTCTGGCTACACCCCTGCCTGCGTGGGACAGATAAATGCTTCAGCTGGTGGGGGTTGGGGTTTGGGATCCCCGCCAACCAAACCCGGGGCCCCAGAGCCTATTTGGGGGTCCCAGGCCCCTGTGACCCCCCCCCCCCCCCCATAGCTATGCCACTGGTAAAAAATAGCCCAGCGCGTGCCCAAAAGATGTGCTTGCACTTCCACGGGTCACTTTTTACCGCAGCTTAGTAAAAGGACCCCTTAGTGAGTTGTGCGCATAAATCATAATTAATGTCAAGTAGTGCTGTTAACATCCAATTGACAGTGCTTATTAGCTAGTTAATCAATTAAGTTACGAGCATTGTTACGTCAATTTCCACACAGAAATTAAAGCAGAATATATAGAATTTGAAGGATAGTGGAGCAGAGTTTTTGCCTGTCTTTTCCAACTATTTATTTAATTCAGATTTTGCTCACACCTTTTTCAGTGGTAGCTCAAGGTGAGTTACATTCAGGTACTCTGGATATTTCTCTGTCCCAGGAGGGCTCACAATTTAAGTTTGTACCTGAGGCAAAGGAGGGTTAAGTGACTTGCCCAAGATCACAAGGAACAGCAGTGGAATTTGAACCGGCCACCTCTGGATTGCAAGACTGCTGCTCTAACCACTAGGCCACTCCTCCACTAGTAGCAACATTCCATGTAGAATCTCAAATAGTAGCAACAGAATCTCCAATAGTAGCAACATTCTATGTTCCGCTGCACTAACCACTAGGCTACTCCTCCGCTAGCAACATTCCATCTAGAAGCAACACGGCCATGCAGGCTTCTGTGAGTCTGATGTCCTGCCACCTCTGGATTGCAAGACCAGTACTCTAACCACTAGGCCACTCCTCCACTATGAGTTGCCTTCCTTTTGTCTTACCTTGCTCCATTTTTCCTCTCTTCTCTTTCATGTTAATAATTTGATGGGGTTTTTTTTTTGTTACATTTGTACCCCACGCTTTCCCACTCATGGCAGGCTCAATGCGGCTTACATGGGGCAATGGAGGGTTAAGTGACTTGCCCAGAGTCACAAGGAACTGCCTGTGCCTGAAGTGGGAATCGAACTCAGTTCCTCAGGACCAAAGTTCACCACCTACTAGGCCACTGCTCCACTCCTTTCCCCCTTTCTTTTTATGCAAGCATCTTTGATTGGTGGGCCCTGAAAGGCGGTTTATGAAGAACGAACAAGCATAAACATTAGAATTTTAAGAAAGCTATTTCTAATGCCAATGTTTTAGCTGAGGCAATCCAAAAGCAGCAGACCTGTGAAATGATGAAAAGTTTAGCAGGGTCACCAGGGAGTGGTTTATGGCATGTTGTATCTGAGAGCTGGCTGTGAGCCTCTTTTAATTAATCACTTGAGTTCATTAGCATGATATTTTCTCCCTTATCTGTGTGCTTAATAATATCATCAGAATTATGCAAAAGGTTGTCTTAAATCTCTCTCTCTCTCTCCTGTCTGCTCAGATTATCATTTCTTATCACCGATAAACACCTGTTTTAACTTCTTTTCAGCAATGGTTTCAAAACCTAAACCGAAATAGATGTTCCCTCATCAGAATAAGGCTTAGGTTTAGGTAAATATGGTGTAATGCAGAATGTCCACTGGGCTATTCATGTTTGCCTTTTGTTTTTTGTTTTTTATTCCTGGTGCATTGTATTACTGAATAATAGGAATCAGGCTTTTCAGCTAGTTTGTACAACGCTGCGTAACCTAGTAGCGCTCTAGAAATGTTAAGCAGTAGTATTGGTTTGCAACTTACAGCCTGAGTAGAGAGATGTGGTAGCCCTGTTAGTCCACTTTTAAAGGTAACCAATAGAAATAAAATAAATCAGAAAGGAAAATAAGATGATACCTTTTTTATGAGACTAACAATACATCCCTTCTTCGTCAGATCAGAAATAAGCAAATGTTGATAAATAACAGTATATATGTGAAACATCAAAACATTTATTTATTTATTTGTTGCACTTGTATCCCACATTTTCCCACCTATTTGGAAGGCTCAATGTGGCTTACAATAATCCCCCCTGGCTATTGCCATAGCAGAGTAAAGATACAATTAACAGTCACAGTTTAATAGGATGAGGGTGGGGTGGGCTAGGTGAGAGACAGGGAGAGCTGCGTGGATGAGGGATAGGGAGATATGCATGGTGATAAGAGGGTGACAAAGCAGTAGAATTTTATGGTTTCTAATGGGCTAGAAAACCCTAGATCTTCTTGGCCACACTGAGCAGGATAACGCGTGGGTCGCCCTTTGTTTTCACAAAATTAGTAGCGAGGTCACGTGGGCACGCCGACAAAATCTGAGACAAATTTTTTGCGGAAAAAATCGACGAAAACCGAAACAGACGATAACCGAAATCAACGAAAACCGAGGTATTACTGTATTAAATTGACTTTATACACATAAAACCTCCACATTATAAGTACAGCCATACTGGGACAGACCAAAGGTCCATCAAGCCCAGCATCCTGTTTCCAACAGTGGCCAATCCAGGTCACAAATACCTGGCAAGATCTTAGAAAAGATGGTTCCAATTAGTAGCAACATTCCATGCTACGAAACCCAGGGCAAACAGTGGTTTTCCCTATATCTGTCTCCATAGTAGACTATGGACTTTTCCTCCAGAAACTTGTCCAAACATTTTTTAAACATAGATATCATAACCACTGTTACCATAAAAACATAAGAGTGGCCATACTGGGTCAGACCAATGGTCCATCTAGCCCAGTATCCTGTTTTCCAAACAGTGGCCAAGCCAGGTCACAAGTACCTAGCGGAAACCCAAATCATGGCAACACTCCATACTACAAATCCCAGGGCAAGCAGTTGCTTCCCATGTGTGTCTCAATAGCAGACTATGGACTTTTACTCCAGGAATTTGTCCAAATCTTTTTTTAAACCCAGGGACACTAACCACTGTTACCACATCCTCCTGCAAAGAATTTCAGAGCTTAACTAGTTGTTGAGTGAAAAAATGTTTCCTCCTATTAGTTTTAAAAGTATTTCCATATAACTTCCTTGAGTGTCCCCTGGTCTTTGTACTTTTGGAATGACAAAAAAAAATAATTCCTTCTACACCACTCAGGATTTTATATACCTCAATATTAAATGCACCCCAGATGGGACTTGAACCCACAATCCCTGGCTTAGGAGGCCAGTGCCTTATCCATTAGGCCACTGGGGCTTTGATGTGGGAATGTGATTTTTCACAGTCTGTATGTGCTTTGAGAACTTTGAATAGTTTCATGTCACCTGCAAATTTAATCACCTCGCTTGTCATTCTGATTCCCAGATAATTTATAAATATATTAAATAGCACCGGTCCCAGCACTGATTCCTTCGGCACTCCACTATTCACCCACCTCCTTGAGAAAAATGGTCATTTAACCCTACCCTCTGTTTTCTGTCCAATAACCAAATCCCTATCCACAGAAGGAAATTGCCTCCTAACCCATGACTTTCTAATTTTCTCAGGAGTCTCTTATGAGGAACTTTGTCAAAAGCTTTGTTAAAATCTAGATAATTACATCAACCTTTATCTTCAAGTTTATTCATATTTTCAAATAAATAAAGCAAATTGGTGAGGCAAGACTTCCCTTGGCTGAACCCGTGCTGACTCCGTCCCATTAAACCATGTTTTTCTACGTGTTCAGTAATTTTATTCTTACAGTTTCCACTATTTTGTCTGGCACCGAAGTCAGGCATACTGGTCTGTAATTTCCTGGATCACCCCTGGAACCCTGTTGAAAAATTTGCATTACATTGGCCACCATGAAAACTTGGTGTAAATCCCTGCGCGTAGATTTAAACACACTGAGCCATATTCTAGAACTAGGCGTGTAAATTTTGGAATGCCCATGAAACCCCCATTTTCCCACCCGTAACCATGCCACCTTTTGCCTGTGCATGTTAGAAGTTTGCCGAACTTCATTACAAAATGTGCTTAGTAAGTTGTGCGCCTAAATTCTAATCAGTGCCAATTAGTGCTCATTATTGCTTGTTAACTACTGTTATCATCACTCATTAGCTTGTTAAATTATGCACATTGTTATAGAATCCATGCTGACTTTCAGTGCCGATCTTTAGGCGTACTATATAGAATCCGGGGGTAAATGTCCCACATTGAAGACTTACTATCCAGTTTAAGTAGAGGAGTGTGGTAGCCGTGTTAGTCCACTCTTAAGGTTATCAATAGAAATCAAACAAAATAAAACATGGAAAAGAAAATAAGATGATACCTTTTTTATTGGACATAACTTAATACATTTCTTGATTAGCTTTCGAAGGCTGCCCTTCTTCCTCAGATCGGAGGTTGCCCTTCTTCCTCAGATCGGCAGTGATTTTACAGGACCAGGACACTGTACCAGTGATTTCACAGTGAGAATCCTCAAAGGTAACTTTAAAACCATACAAGAACGTAAGACCTTTGAAGTCAGAATGATTGAATATTTTAACACCCAACAGAAAGGACTTAACAAGGATCTGGGGTTCCTAGCCCATTATAAACCATAAAGCTATATGTCTCTGTTGATCACCCTGTACAACCCCACCCCTCACCTATCCACACCCATCCTGTTAGAGTATCAATGATATGCTTTGATGTCCCCATGCATACCCCCTACCCACCCCCATCCTCCCACCCTGTCAGACTGTCATAGTAATGCTTGAATGTTTTCACTTATATACACTGTCAGCTAGCACATTTGCTTATTTCCGATCTGAGGAAGAAGGGCAACCTTCGAAAGCTAATCAAGAAATGTATTAAGTTATGTCCAATAAAAAAGGTATCATCTTATTTTCTTTTCCATGTTTTATTTTGTTTGATTTCTATTGATATCCAGTTTAAAAAAGCCATGCTAGCAGCAATCGGTGAAGCATTGCTCTGCGGCAGCCACTAGCTCGGCTTTGTAAACTGGGTAGTAAGTCTTCAATGTGGGACATTAACAGGTGAATTTTTGAAAGAGAAGGGCGCCCATCTTCCGACACAAATCGGGAGATGGGCGTCCTTCTCTTAGGGTTGCCCAAATCGGTATAATCGAAAGCCGATTTTGGGCACCCTCAACTGCTTTCCGAAGGCGGGACTGGGCTGTGCTTAAGGGATGGGCATCCTCGGCCAATAATGGGAAAAAAGAAGGGCGTCGCTGATGAGCATTTGGCCGACTTTACTTGGTCCATTTTTTTTCATGACCAAGCCTCGAAAAGGTGCCCGAACTGACCAGATGACCACTGGAGGGAATCGGGGATGATTTCCCCTTACTCCCCCAGTGCTCAGCAACCCCCTCTCACCCAAAAAAAAAAAGATTAAAAACATTTTTTGCCAGCCTCAAATGTCATACCCAGCTCCATCACAGCACTATGCAGGTCCCTGGAGCGGTTTTTATTGGGTGCAGTGAACTTCAGGCAGGCGGACCCAGGCCCACCCCCCCCCCCTACCTGCTACACTTGTGGTGGTAAATGGGAGCCCTCCAAAACCTACCCAAAACCCACTGTACCCACATCTAGGTGCCCCCCTTCACCCATAAGGACTATGGTAGTGGTGTACATTTGTCGGGAGTGGGTTTTGGGGGGCTCAGCACCCAAGGTAAGGGAGCTATGCACCTGGGAGCAATTTGTGAAGTCCACTGCAGTGCCCCCTAGGGTGCCCGGTTGGTGTCCTGGCATGTCAGGGGGACCAGTGCACTATGAATGCTGGCTCCTCCCACGATCAAATGCCTTGGATTTGGTCATTTTTGAGATGGGCATCCTCAGTTTCCATTATTGGCGAAAACCGAGGTCGCCCATCTCTAAGGTCGACCATCTCAATATTTAGGTCGACCATCTCTTAGGTTGAATTAAATGTTGAGATTTGGCCATCCCCGACCATATTATCGAAACAAAAGATGGACTCCCATCTTGTTTCCATAATACGGGATGTCCTGCCCCTTCACGGGGACGTCCTCAGAGATGGCCACCCTTAGAGATGGGCGTCCCTGTTCGAAAATGCCCTTCTATGGGGCCCTTTTACTAAGCTGTGTAAGCATCTATGTGAGCCCAACGCACACCAAAATGGCGTGGCTCTTGCAGTATTTTCATTTTTGGTGCACGTCCGATACGCACATCAAAAAAATAATATTTTCGGACACATGCTAATTGGTATTTGACGCACATAGGTCACTACCGCCCGGTTTCTACGTGAGACTTTACCGCTAGGTCAATGGCTGGTGGTAAGGTCTCAGACCCAAAATGGATGCACAGCAATTTTCATTTTGCCGCATGTCCACTTTCGCCAAAAATTTATAAAAGGAAGTTTTTACAGGTGCGCTGAAAAATGATTCTGCGCGCACCCAAAACATGCATTTACACTAATGCAGGCCATTTTTCAGCATGCCTTTGTAAAAGGGCCCCTTAATACCTTAAAAGAATTCCTGGATGACATGCTTTTTTTCTTTTTTTTGTAAACAGGGGGGTTAGGAAGTAGATTTGATTTGAATAGGAAACTTGTTATCAAGGAAAACATACAATTGTTTAGGGTCAAAGAAAATATATTGTACATTATCAAATTTTACCAAACATTTTACAGGAAAACTTAAGAAAAAAAATACCTTAATCTGTATAACTTTTGCATGCATGTCTAGGAAACAGTGACATCATTCCTATATTTCAATGCAAACATCAGGAAAACACCGAGGTTTGTTTTTTTTTTTTGCCTCCAAAAAGTCTGCTCAATGTAAACAAAGAAAAAATAGTCTTAGAATATGATTTTTATCAGATTCAAATGCAAAAGAAGCAAGGAGGGTTACTCAATCTTCTACATTCTCTAATGAAGTTTCCAAAATGTCTGAAACATTACGACTGTTGGGTGACACAGATAATATCTGATCTCCCCCTTCTTCGTGCTTTTTAAAGGGTGGATAATATATCTTTGCTATTGGTTGTACAGCCTCCATGGGTGAATTCAATATCTGTTATATATTTCTTAAATAATTCCTTAGATGATGTATGGGGAAACTCGAGGGAAACTGAAGAATCTTGAATTGTTTACTCCTCAGATTATTTTCCATCTGTTCTTATTTCCAATGAATACCAACACAATCCTGTAAGATCTTAGTTTGAACAGATAGGGAACACTCTATTTTCTTTTCCATGTTGTCAAGGATAGTTTCTTTTCTTACAAGATCAGTCTCACAATCATTCACATAGAAGATATTAATTTTATATCTCCATCAACTGGGCTCAATTGCTGCGTGTCCATTTTCGGGCACGTTAAAAAATTCCCTTTTTTCCAGGCACGCTCGGGAGATGGACCGGCGCGAGTCCAAAACACATGCCTCTACTAAGGCAAGTCACTTTTGGGTGTGCCTTAGTAAAAGGACCCTGTACCTATTTATTTAGATTTTGCTCATACCTTTTTTGGTAGTAGCTCAAGGTGAATTACATTCAGGTACGCTGGATATTTCACTGTCCCAGAAGGGCTCACAACCTAAGTTTGTATCTGAGGTAATGGAGGGTTAAGTGACTTGCCCAAGATCACAAGGAGCAGCAGTGGGATTTGAACTGGCCACCTCTGGATTGCAAGACTGGTGCTCTAACCACTAGGCCACTCCTCCACTATAACAACATTCTATGTAGACCAATGTTCCACGTAGAATCTCAGATAATATCAACATTCCATATAGAAACTCAAATAGTAGCAACACAATGTCAAATAATTTATTTGGATTTTGCTCACAACTTTTTCAGTAGTAGTTCAAGGTGAGTTATATTCAGGTCTGATGGATATTTCTCTGTCCCAGGAGGGCTCACAATCTAAGTTTGTACCTGAGGCAATGGAGGGTTAAGTGACTTGCCCAAGATCACAAGGAGCAGTAGTGGGATTTGAACTGGCCAACTCTGGATTGCAAGACCACTGCTCTAACCACTAGGCCACTCCTCCACTCTATATACATGCATTACAATCCAATCTATCACTCAGGAACCTATATGCAATGCCATTATGTATTCTTCTTTACCATGTATGTACGCACATTAATGCATTACCATTTGTAATTCTGTTAACCGGAAATGGCAATCGCCATTACGGCAAATGTACGCCACATTGAGCCTGCAAATTGGTGGGAAAATGTGGGATACAAATGCTACAAATAAATAAAATAAATAAATATATGTTTATTTATTTTATTTATTTATTGCGTTTGTATCCCACATTTTCCCCACCTCTTTGCAGGCTCAATGTGGCTTACAATGTATCGTTGTTAGTAGATAGTAGATTAGGAGATAACCGTTAGTGTTACATAAAAGTAGCATCATCGAAATTTAAACAAGAAAATATAAGTAGAAAACATTGCTGATTATAGGTAAAGGTGTCGATGTCGTAGAGAATAGTGTGATCAAAATTTAACAGATAGATATAAGCAAGAGCATTGTTGATAGTAGGTATGTTCTATCTTTGCTTATACCCTTATCAGTTAAAATGTTCTATTACATATTATGTTGATATTGTACGTAGTATACTATCCAGCTTATAATTGAAAGAGAAAAACGCCTAGATTTCAACCCAAATCGGGAGATAGACGTTTTATCTCACAAAAACGAATAAATCGGTATAATGGAAAACCGATTTTGGACGTTTTCAACTGCACTCCATCGCGGAAGCATACAAAGTTGACGGGGGCGTGTCGGAGGCGTGGCAAAGGTGGAACTGGGGCGTGGTTATCAGCCGAGGAGAGATGGGCGCCTTTCGCCGATAATGGAAAAAAAGTATGCGTTTGTAGCTAGAATTTAGGCCACTTTTCCTGGACCCTGTTTTTTCACGAATAAGGCCCCAAAAAGTGCCCTAAATGACCAGATTACCCCCAGAGGGAATCGGGGATGACCTCCCCTGACTCCCCCAGTGGTCACTAACCCCTTCCCACCACAAAAAAATGATGTTTCACAACTTTTTATTTTCACCCTCAAATGTCATACCCACCTCCCTGGCAGCAGTATGCAGGTCCCTGGAGCAGTTGTTAGGGGGTGCAGTGGACTTCAGGCAGGTGGACCCAGGCCCATCCCCCCCTACCTGTTACAATTGTGCTGCTTAATGCTTAGTCGTCCAACCCCCCCAAACCCACTGTACCCACATGTAGGTGCCCCCCTTCACCCCTTAGGGCTATAGTAATGGTGTAGACTTGTGGGCAGTGGGTTTTGAGGGGGATTTGGGGGGCTCAACACACAAGGGAAGGGTGCTATGCACCTGGGAGCTCTTTTACCTTTTTTTTTTTTTTTTGTAAAAGTGCCCCCTAGGTTGCCCGGTTGGTGTCCTGGCATGTGCACTACGAATCCTGGCCCCTCCCACGAACAAATGCCTTGGATTTATTTGTTTTTGAGCTGGGTGCTTTCATTTTCCATTATCACTGAAAAACAAAAACGCCCAGCTCACAAATTGTTGAATAAAACATGGACGTCTATTTTTTTCTAAAATACAGTTCGGTCCGCCCCTTCACGGACCCGTTCTCGGAGATAAACGCCCATGGAGATAGACGTTTTCATTCAATTATGCCCCTCCACGCCATACTTTTTATTGTTATTTGAATACTAGTAAAAAAGCCCCACTTCTGATGCAAATGAAACGGGGGCTAGCAAGGTTTTCTTCTGTGTGCATGTGGGAGTGTGTGTGTTCCTGCCCTCTGCTCTCTCTCCCTTCCCCTCTGCTCTCTGTCCCCTCCCCCCTCGGAGTCGAGTCCTTCAGTGTTAAGTTTCCTGCTGTGCTGTGTTTGTGTTACAGAGATAGTGAGGGCTTCTGCCCTCTCTCCCCTCCCCCCTCTGAGTCCTTCACTGTTACAGAGAGAGCGATTTGATTTCGTGCTTTGCTGTGTTTTCCTTCACTGTTTGTGTTACAGAGAGAGCGAGGGCGGGGCAGACACTCATGGGGAAACCGGATCTCTCTCCCCCTTCACACTTCCGGCTGGAGGCTTCATTTAGAACGTTGGTGGTGCCTTTTATATAGAGAGATTTTTACTGCTGTAATTATCTATTGCTCATGCTTGATTTATTCTTACTGTACCCTGCCTTGAGTGAATTCCTTCAAAAAGGTGATAAATAAAACCTAATAAATAAATAAATAGTACTCACAGCACTTTTCAGATCAGTGATTGCTTTCCAAACCACTTCAAGGGTAATTGGTGATGTAACATCTTCTCCTTGATTAACTGGCACTGGAGACAGCGGACACAATGGTGACTCAATACTCTGTCTTCAAGTCCACTCCCTGCCCTGTAGCTGTGATCTTCCACTACCTTCAGGGCTGAAATGCTCATCGTTGGATATTCCTCAAGCTGGGGGGGGGGACCCCTTATGTGTCAGCTTTGCCTAACAATGGCGAGCTTATTGCAGTGGATTGGGGAGGAATTCAGGCTGGCAGACTCAGTGCAGGTGTTGACTCCTTCTCGGCCTGCTTCTGGGACCTCAAGCGGCCTAGCAAATTGTACAATCATCTGGGAAGTGGAGAGGGCTCTTGGTAACTAGCACTTCACGTTCCCCCTTCTTTTCCCCGTTGTTGAAAATAATGTACACAGAAGACAAAGGACCCTGTTTCCTAAGCCGTGTTATAGGCGTCTTAGCGTAACCATGTACACGCGTTAACCGTGTATGCACCTACAAGATCCCTATAGGCGCCTAAACGTTTAGCATGCGTGTTAATTGTAGGCACGTTAAAAACGCTAACACGCCTTAGTAAACAGGGCTCTAAGGATTTTAACACGGGAGTCTTAGCAGCTTGTCCATCCAACATCTTGTTTTATTGGCCAAAACTATTTTTATATGCTTTAATCAAATTTTGTAGGCATTGATATCTGAAAAAAAGCTGAAAAAACCCAAAAACCATACATGAAAATGGAAAATGAACTGAAAAGTATTACATGCACATCCCTATTAGAAATTCTTTTTCAAATAGGCCGATGGTGCCCAAAATAATTGGGACAGTTTCTCTATCTTTCTATCTCAATTTCTTAGTCTCTAATTGCATTTCTTGGTACTTAAGGACCTTCTGTCTCTCCATCTGTTTTAAGATGTCATAGCACAAGAACTTTTTTTCTTTGATTTGTCCAGTTAGAGATGTGAAACTTGCATCGGTTTGTTTAGTAGTCTTTCATTAGATACATTTGCTAGGGATGGGCATTGGTTTGCAACAATATGGGAAATATTTGCTAGTTGCAATGAGGGGTGCCCATTGAGCATGTATGAACAATCGAACATGTGCACATATCGCCCTATTTCTAAAATAGTCGCCAAAAATTGAATGTGCAAATTTGGGTGCCTGCCCAATTTGTGTGCAAAATTTAATTGAATAACAAGCCTTTTAGTGACAGTAATTGGCTTTTTAACAAACAATTATTGGTGCTAATTAGAATCAGTTAAGATGTACGCATGTAAATATAGGTGTGTGACCTGTGCCTAAATTTTACGTGCATCCTTAAAAAGGGGGCAAGGAAATGGGAGGGTCATGTGCGGTTTGGGGCAGATCATGGGCGTGGTTTTTTGTTGCACCACAATTCGCCCTTTCCTTTCTGAGCACACTACCAGAACCCTTATCTACACTCTTATCACCTCTCGCTTAGACTATTGCAACTTGCTTCTCACAGGTCTCCCACTTAGCCATCTCTCTCCTCTTCAATCTGTTCAAAATTCTGCTGCACGACTTATATTCCGCCAGTGTCGCTATGCTCACATTAGCCCTCTCCTCACTTCATTGGCTTCCTATCCGTTTCCGCATACAGTTCAAACTCCTCTTATTGACCTATAAGTGCATTCACTCTGCAGCTCCTCAGTACCTCTCCACTCTCATCTCTCCGTACACTCCTCCTTGGGAACTCCATTCACTGGGTAAATCTCTTATCTGCACCCTTCTCCTCCACCGCTGAGTTTACTCCGTTCCTTTTATCTTGCTGCACCATATGCCTGGAATAGACTTCCTGAGCCAGTACATCAAGCTCCATCTCTGGCCATCTTCAAATCTAGGCTAAAAGCCCACCTTTTTGATGCTGCTTTTAACTCCTAACCCTTACTCACTTGTTCAATACCCTTATTTTATCATCTCTTATTTGTCCTGTTTGTCTGTCCTAATTAGATTGTAAGCTTTGTCGAGCAGGGACTGTCTCTTCATGTTCAAGTGTACAGCGCTGCGTACGTCTAGTCACACTATAGAAATGATAAGTAGTAGTAGTATAAGAGGGTTCTATGTGTAAATTTAGGCAGGATATTTGTACCACATTTTCATTGGTACAAATGGATGCACCTAAATTTATACGTGATCCCCAGGGCTTAAGTGCTATTCTATAAACCATGCCTAACCCTTTTCAGCGCCAATTTTTTTTAGGCGTGATTTATAGAATGTATTCCTATGTGCATTCTTTTAGAAAGTGTGTCCTCTTTGCACTTAAGTATGGATTCTATATAGCGCACCAGATTTACACACGGTTCTGCACTTAAATCTTGGTGTATTCTATAACTACGTGCATAGATTAATTGTTTTAACAAGCTGTTAAGTGTTGTTAACAGCTCTTAACAAGCAATAATGAACACTATTTGGCAAAAATTAGAATTTACACACATACATTGCTAAGCATATTCTGTAATTTACTGCGCCTAAATTCTAACACATGCAAGCAAAAATGTGTGGTTAGGGGGTGTAGAAATGGGCGTTTTGTGGGCATTATAAAATCTACAAATGTTGATACAAAATATGGACCAGTGCGCGTAAATCTACACGCAGGGATTTATGCCAGCTTTTCATTGGTGTAAACGGATGCTCATAGATTTAGTGTCATGAACAACGTGCAGTATTTAGAATATGCTTAGGCGTGATTGCCTACCGAGCGTTAATTTTAGAAGCCATATATAGAATCGGGCCCATAGTGTGGGGGGGGGGGGGGGGGGGGAGAGGGGGGAATCTATATATGGTGCCTAAAAAATAAGCTCCAAAAAGCATTATTCTATAAGTCACGTTAAAAGTCAGGGGCGACTCCTAGGCATAAGCACTATTCTCTAAACCATGCTTATCTTTAGACATGAAAACAAACACAGTGGGAAGTGGACCAATGACTTCAGGACATAGAGACTAAGATGATATTCAGGGAGTAAACTTTATTGTAGACACGACACAGTACTGTGTTTCGGCCACAGGCCTGCCTCTGGAGTCTTTGACAGTGTGAGAATGTTGTTTAAAAGGTTGTCCGTCTCTTACGTAATGCACAAAGAAGTCTAACTCAGAAATATCCAATGCTTTTTGGTCTCAAAAAGGACCTTATAGAATGTGAAGCCCAAGTCTAGTGTAAAGGCAAGTTGCCTCTTTCTTGCGGAAACAGGAAATGAGGGCGGGACCAGAGCTGAGAGAGAGAAGGGAAGGCTGAAGAGCCGAGCCTGCACGCCTTTCACTGCTGCCGCCGGGACCCCGAGGTAAGATGACTTTTAAAATTTGGAACTCGGAGGGAGGGAGGGGGACCCGCCTGGAACTCGGAGGGAGGGAGTACTGGACTTCGGACGGAGGGAGGCCTGGACCTCAGAGGGAGGGAGGCCTGGAACTCGGAGGGAGGGAGGCAGGGAGGCCTGGAAATCATAGGGAGGGGGAAGGGAGGAGAGGGAGGGGGAGAGGGAGGGGAGATGGAGGAGAAGGAGGGGAGGAGGGGAGAGGGGGAGGGGGAGAGGGAGGGGTATGGGGATGGGGGGAGGAGCACCCCCAATCATTTTGAAAAGTTGGCTCCTATGACTGTGATGTCAAACGCCTACACTTTAAAACCAGGAACCTCTCACTACTTCATTGCTTCAGCTACTCCCTTCCTGGTGTCTGGTGCATTTTTCTTGTTGCTGTTCTTTCTTGCTGACTACTGCTTGGACCTGACCTCTGCTGAATTGCTGCCTGACCTGATTACTGCCTGGGCCCAACCATTGCTGGATTGCTGCCTGCCCTGACCGCTTCCTGGACCTGACTTCTGCATAGCTCTGTGCTCGCCTCCGTCTGTCTGAGCCTGAGTCCCCTCTCTTGCCCGACTTCCTAAGTCCTGTTGGCCACCTGAACCCAGGGGCTCAACCACTGGGGAACGGTGGTCGCCGCAGGTGAAACGTTGAGCTTCTGACTGCTGGTCCCTAGATCAGCACAAAGGCTCACTTCCATTCCTGATAGCTGTGACAAGTTCACATAACTACACGGTGTCTGGAAAAAACGGGACCCCTTACATAGTTTCAAAATGCTTTTCAATTGTATAAAAGCTTACTCTCCTCTTCCACTGAATATTAACAGTTGGCGCATAGGAGATAACTGGCTATATCCTGCGATATAGCCAACTATCTCTCAATATTCAATCCATATCCAGCTATTGTAAGTGGCCACATCAGGCCGCTTAAATAGCTGGCATATCTTTAGTCGATTAGGGGGCCCTTTTACTAAGCCGCGTAGGCACCTTCACGTGTCAAACATGCACCGATTTGGAACTACCACACGGCTACCGCGTGGCCCATGCAGTAATTTCATTTTCTACGCGTGTCCAGCAGGGGCATAGCTGCGTGGGGCCACGGGGGCCTGGGCCCCCTAGATTTAGTCCTGGACCCCCCTGCCAACGACCCTCTTGACCCCCCTCCCGCCGTCAACCCGTCATCGCCATCTCCTTCCTTTGCTGGTGGGGGACCCCAACCCCCGCCAGCCGAGGTCCTCTTCTTCCTTCGTTCTGTTTCTGAGTCTGACGTCCTGCAAAGGTAGCAGATGGCGATGGCGGGGGAGGGTTGGCGGTGGGAGGGAGGTCGAGAGGGTCGTCAGAAGGGGGGGTCAAAGTTGTTGTTGTTGGTGGTGGTGGTGGTGGCGGCGGGGGGGAGGGGGTCGGCAATGGCGGGGGGGGGGGGCAGTGCCACTGGGAGGGGCTAAAATGTGTCCCCTCACCTCGGGCTCTGGACCTCCCTCCTGCCGAAGTCTGGCTACGCCCCTGGCATCCAGTAGGCGTGCCGGAAATTTTACGGTGCACGGCACTAACCGGGCGGTAATCAGCACTGTACACGCGGTGACGTTTACCACCTGGTTAACACATGAGACCTTACCGCTAAGTCAATGGGTGGTGGTAAGGTCTCAGGCCCAAAATGGACACGCATCAATTTTCATTTTGCCACACGTCCATTTTCAGCCAAACAAAAAAGACCTTTTTTGCAGGTGCACTGAAAAATTGACCTGCACGCGTCCAATACAAGTGTCTACACCAGCCCAGGACACTTTTCGGCTCACCTTAGTAAAAGGACCCCTGAAAGTTAACTATTTTTGAATATTGACTCAGCTGGTTAACTTTAAACTGACTGAAAATAAACCAGATATTTAATGTTGCTTGCCAGAATTGAATTTCCAGCCTGACTGCCGACTGCAGGAGTTAGCTGGGAACCCTCCCGTAGTCTGAATATGGCCCCCCCCCCCCCCCATGTATCCAGAAAGCCATCGTATGACGACTGGGTTACCCATGACACATGGAGGACAGGGAAATCCAAAATGCTGCGTCATCTCTTTCAGGTAACCCCCCCCCCCCCCCACACACACACACACACTAGTTCCTATTTACATTCACAGAGTTCTTTGACAGCGTATCCCACCTCCAATTGACGCAACGTACACAGATACCTTGAGATGGGGAGGGGTGGGAGACATTACAGTTTTACAGAGATAGCAAAAAAAACACATAATTAAACGTGTGAAGCATTTGGAGCTGTGATACACAGCATGAACCTATGTTTGGATTTTATGTTGTGAAATTGTGTAAAATGTTTCTCATATGGTGCGTCTAGCTAATGAAGCCAATTAACCAGTTGAGCTCCCATTATGCTAGATGGGAAGAATACATCAAGCAAATATAATCAATCTACATGATAAGGCTTTATGGCAAGCAATTACCCGTACAAAAATTAGCATGTGTTGGAGCCGTTGCTTGTAGCATCTTTATTATGATAAAATATTCAGCAATCTGTAGGCTTTTCATGGTCCTGATGCCAATTGAAGGCTGTGTTTCCTCTTAGCCTGGTAGTGTGACAATCACAACCTCTGACAGTGCAGACTCGGAGGAAATCGTATGTGTTGTCATGTTTCATATCTGTCAGAAAAGCACTGGCATAGTTTCAGATGTATGACACCGTTATCCAGCGCCAGCCGACCGTTACAGCCTCAATTCAAACTGATATGTACAATACTTGCAGGTACCTTGCATCCATTTAACGTTCCCTGTCACTAGCATTCGCCCCACCAAGTATGAACCTTCACTTTAATTTAAAGTTTCTATGCGTATGATCTTCTCGGGATATTACAATTGCAGAAACTTCTTTGGAACTATTGAGCTGAGCATCGCCTCTTGACTGTTCCATCATTTCGGCGTATGTTCCTAGACAGTACTGTAGGTCCTACCTTATAGAATGCTCTCCCTTTATCCCTGTGCTTGGAACCTTCTTTTGAATGTTTGAAACGTCCCTGAAGTTACTTGCATGCAGCTCCTTCGTGTGCCAACTGCGGTAGCCCGGCGGCACTTCCCTTTTAGCGAGCGGCAGGGCCGCCGAGAGGGGGGGGGGCAGGGGGGATAAAATTCCCGGAGCCGGGGTCAGGCCGCCGGCGCTGCAGTTCCCGGTCTCACCTGACTGCCTCCTCGGCTCCGGGCCTCCTGCATTCGAAGCGGCAGTCACAGATCGCCTCCCTTCGGGCCTTCCCTCCCTGTGTCCCGTCCTCACGGAAACCGGAAGTTACATCAAACTAGGGTGGGACACAGGGAGGGAAGGCCCGAAGGGAGGCGATCTGCGACTTTTATATGATTTGCATGCAGAATGCTCTTTTGTACTATTTGCACACAGAATACATTTTTATACGATTTGCATGCAGAATGCACTTTTGTACTATTTTCAATTAGAATATACTTTTATACGATTTGCATGCAGAATGTACATTTGTACTATGTGCATGCAGAATACACTTTTATATGATTTGCATGCAGAATGCACTTTTGTACTATTTGCACACAGAATACACTTTTATATGATTTCCATGCACAATGCACTTTTGTACTATTTTCAAGTAGAATACACTTTTATATGATTTGCATGCGCAATGCACTTTTGTACTATTTGCATGCATAATGCACCTTTGAAATATCACTTCTTACTTTGGTAAATAGGGCTTTTAGTTGATAATGTTAAAAAAAATTGCACAGGCATTATTTGTAATGTATTACCGGGGAAATTTAAATCTACAACATATGAACCACATAGGTATGTGATTTCAAAATTACCAGATTGAGGCAACCCCGGCTTTACCCCCTTGCATGCATGGAAATGCAGTCCTGTATACATGCTTATATAAATGTGATGATAGATGGAAGTAATTGTGTCATATTAATGCCTGAATCGTTCATTGCAATAAACATTTGAAATGAAAAGAAAACCCAAATTAAAGCTATAATGAATGTATTTCATCCCGTTCTTGACAGGCATTTCAGCTGGTTGCTCTGTATTTATTGTACAGTACTCTGAATTTTATCAATGACATGCGTTTGGAACGAAAACAGCAATTACTGTATTATCATTATGAAAAACATTTTTTTTGTCTTTGGAATCCAGAAGATACCTATGACCATGACAAAAGCTTTGAAGGCAATCTGCAGGCACAGCAGGGAGTCTTTCATGCGCTGGCATTTAAAAGCAGTATTGAAAAGTGAAGATTTTATTTTTTTGTTTACAAGAATTGACATGATATGGTAGTGCAGCGGGAAGGAATGAAATGAAATAGTAGGAGAAATCATGAACTATTCTCAAACAGCCGGGTTTAAAGGAAGACAACGATTAGGTCTCAAAAGAACCCCTGGCTAAATAATTCCCAAAATGCAATTTTATTTCCACAGAGTTTTTCTTTATGCCAGACTAGCCGTTAAGCCCGTAACAACAGGCTAGTTTTTTGTTTTCCTATGGCCTCCCCCCCCAACCCTGCTGTCTCCCCCAGTGGCGTTGCGCCCCGATGCGCCCCGCCCCCGGGTGCAGCGCCCCCCCGGAACAGCACGACGCCCCCCTGGCGAAAGAACCCCCGATCCCCCGGCTAAAGAACCCCCCGGGTGCACGCCGCTGGGGGGGGGGTGCCGCGCGCCTGCCGGCTCATTGTTTTCATGCTCCCTCTGCCCCGGAACAGGAAGTAACCTGTTCCGGGGCAGAGGGAGCTGCAGCGAACGACCGAAGTTTAGCAAACTCGGAGGAGCAGGCGCGCGCCGCGGCACCCCCCCCCCAGCGGCGTGCACCCAGGGGGGGTGTCATCTAACGGGGGGAGCGCATCAGCGCTCCGCCCCGGGTGCCATCCAGGCCAGGAACGCCACTGCCAAGATGTTTGGTCTTGGAGGTGTTGGGTCATAGTGGAGGGCAGAAACAGGTCAAGGGTGAAGGAGGAAGTTGGGTCAAATTTAATGGACAGGAGTAGGGAAGGTGTTGTGAAGTCTTCTTCAAAGTCAGTGAAATTGTAAAAAAAAAAACGTTTCTTAAATCTCTGGGTGGAAGACAGTACCTTCTGGGAGTAGTCAGGACTGATTCTGGTGATAAAGTAGGTGGTGATATTCAGTCTATAATGGCCAGTGGTTTTTAGGCCACTGACAGCTGCAGGCAGATTTAACTCTGGATATTCAATGCTGGGCCACATCCAAGCATCACTATGCCATGCCAAACACAGTGAAGGTGATAAAAAGGTAGAAGCTAGACAATGTTCAAAATATGCAAAATATTTGTTGAAACATCCAATGACTCGACACAAGTCGTATTTCGGCCTCAACGGCTTGCTTCAGGAGTCTAAAAACAACAATAATTATTACAAACAAAGTCAACATAAAACACCAGATAGCTAAAAGTGACACATTGAAAAAGCACATAGAGATATGTATCTCCAACAGTGTGGTCAGTAGTTTGTCTGCAGGGCTTCTGCAGACTTCCCTGATCTCTTGGTTTGTTTGGGCTCCGATTTTTCACATACCTCAGATATTTGGAAAGTGTATCCAAGTTGTCTTGGAATGTTAGTTCTGCAGTGCTGTTTCTGCTCCGAGATAAGATGTTTTTTTCTCTATGATTCTACAGGAGAGAAGACAGCTTTATTTCTTTTTTGCAGATACTACTACTACTACTACTATTTAGTATTTCTATAGCGCTACAAGGCGTACGCAGCGCTGCACAAACATAGAAGAAAGACAGTCCCTGCTCAAAGAGCTTACAATCTAATAGACAATAATAAAGTAAGCAAATCAAATCAATTAATGTGAACGGGAAAGAAGAGAGGAGGGTAGGTGGAGGCGAGTGGTTACAAGTGGTTACGAGTCAAAAGCAATGTTAAAGAGGTGGGCTTTTAGTCTAGATTTAAAGGTGGCCAAGGAAGGGGCAAGACGTAGCATTTTCCTGTAAGAATACTGAAGCTCAATATACTGCTAACACTGCCTTCACTATTTCTTTTTTGCAGATAGCAATGCATTGTTTTTTTTTCCTTGGATGTTCTGCAGATCCTCCTTAAGTTGGCTCATACGGTGTGGATGTAATTCCTCCATGTTCCTTATGATTTCATCCCTCTGAGTTTTTATCATTTTCTTCTTCATGTACAGGTGATGTATAAGTTCATGTCTTAGTTTCTGTATGCTGAAACCATCATGCAATGAGCAGGCATGGATGAGTCCAAGATTGGCATGGAAATAGGTGGCAGAAACATCAGCAATCTCCGATATGCTGATGATACCACCTTGAACGAGTTTGCACCTCGTGACATTTTCAATGCTGACGAAAACGGTCTCTACTGGCGAGCGATTCCTGATGGAACACTTGCATTCAAACAAGCCGAAACTACAGGAAGTAAAACGTCGAAGGACCGACTGACGATCCTCCTTTGCTGCAATATGGATGGGAGTGAGAAGTTGGAACCATTCGTCATTGGAAAGAGCAAACAGCCCAGTTGCTTCAAGAATGTTAAGCGCCTTCCTGTGTCATACGAGGCTAATGCAAATTCATGAATGACTGGGGAAATTTGGCTAAAGAAGTTAGACAATAGAATGCGGGCACAAAAGCATCAGATTTTGTTGCTTTGTGATAATTGTGCTGCACACAGTGATGATGATGTCAGGCTGTCTAACGTCAAGGTGGTCTTCCTGCCACCAAACACTACCTCTCTGATCCAACCTATGGATCAGGGCATAATAGCCAATTTAAAAAAACATTATCGGGCTCTTGTGCTACGTCATCTGATGAGCGTTATGGATGACCAGACTGGCAAGGATAAACGTGCTGTTGAACTGGCTCGTAATCTATCACTGTTGGATTCCCTACATATGCAGAAAGAAGCCTGGAATCATGTTACACAGGCAACCATTGTGAACTGCTACAAGCGGGCAAGCTTTGTTAAGGATGTGAAGAGGGACGAAACAGATGCAGCTGTTGCAAACACGTCAGATGAACTGGCTATTGACATCTCAGCTGGTGTTACTAAAGAGGAGTTTCATCACTACGTAGCTGTTGATTATGATCTACAAACAGTTGACGACAGCACTGATGTTCAGATATGCGCCTACATGCAGGCAAAGGCTGATGATGAAACCGATGATGAAATGAGCAGCGAGGCACATACTAATGAAATTCAACAACCTTCTGTCACTTTTGCAACAGCGCTGGAGAGTCTCAACACCGTGCAGGACTATCTGGAAGCCACTGGATGTCAGTGCTATGACAGTTTTTACCGTCTGGCAGACATAGTCTATGGAACTCACAGACACAATAGTGTACAGAGAACTATCACTGATTACTTCAAGTATGCCTAACGTCAGTTAACGGAGACTGTATACTGAACGTATAATAAACAGTACTGTACATATGTTTATCAGATGTCAAGCTTCTTTGGCTCACAACGGTTAAGTGCATGCTCTGGTTGACTGCATGTATTTCTTTGGTCCCAGACCCTTGCACTTAAGCAGATTGCACTGTGTGTCTTGCTGCACCCTACGCCTGGAATAAACTTCCTGAGCCCCTACGTCTTGCCCCATCCTTGGCCACCTTTAAATCTAGACTGAAAGCCCACCTCTTTAACATTGCTTTTGACTCGTAACCACTTGTAACCACTCGCCTCCACCTACCCTCCTCTCCTCCTTCCTGTACACATTAATTGATTTGATTTGCTTACTTTATTTTTTGTCTATTAGATTGTAAGCTCTTTGAGCAGGGACTGTCTTTCTTCTATGTTTGTGCAGCGCTGCGTATGCCTTGTAGCGCTATAGAAATGCTGAATAGTAGTAGTAGTAGTAGTAATATATATATATCCCAAAAGGGTTCCCAGATATTACCATTGATCCCAGATATATATATACTGGGATCAATGGTAATATCTGGGAACCCTTTTGGGATAGGCTAACATGTTTGGTCAGACAATTGCTCCTTGAGGTATATGTATTTAGGATTATATTCAGTAAATGGCCTCTCAAATTTCGGTGCCAAACAAAATGAGCGCTAATCTATAAACAGAAGTCTGAGCCGGGTGCCATTGATAGAATAGCGTGTAACATCGGGATTTGTGCCCAACTTTTAGGCATGGGGATTTACACCAGCTAATGCCCTTACCTAAATTAGGCATGGCTCACCTGAATTCTATAAAAGTGCACACATCTTTAGTGAATGCCCCAACCCGACCATACCCCTCCTACGGTCACGTCACCTTTTCAGTTGCGCGCTAAAGGATTGGAGTGTGCATCTTTATAGAATAGTGCTCAGCAAGATGCACACATAAATCCACATTGTTGCTAATTAATGCCAATAGGTGATTGCTAGCGCCCAATTATTGGTGCTAATAGACTTGTTACTCAATTAAATTGCGCATGCAAATTGGGCGTGTACTCAAATTTTTGCACACCATTTTAAGCACATTCCCCTGATGATTTCATGCCACCCTCACTTCTGTCTATATTGTCAATTTGATAAATGTACTGAGATGCCTATTACGTCAAAGTCTTCACTTAATGCCAAACCCTCTTAGGTTTTCCATCTTATTTTTTTTTTAGATTTTTGACATTTCCACACATCTCTTTCACAACCCAGTCATTGCTCTGGAATCCTCACCATACTGATATCTTAATTTGCATTATATCTTTTAATTATTTATTGGAGATATATTGCTGCAAACGTGCAGTCCTGTTCAGCAACCTTGTTCAACTTTGGTTAAGGTACAACCTATCCTGCTGGATTAGGTGCTCCATTTTCCAAAAGGTTCCTCAGTTGGACAGAAGCTCTCCGCTTCCTGTTCTGTGGGTTTCCTCTCCATCTTTAAGGAACCTGTAAAAGGGAGATGACCTGGTCTAGAACATCACACCAATGGGCTAAAAAAACAGGGGTTTTAGGGTTCAAATCAACATCCCTCATATTGATCCATTGGTCATCCCGCTAGCTTCTGGTATGTGAGGAATCCTCTTAGATTTTGAGTGTGGCAGGGACATATGTATATAAATTAAAATTGTGTGCTAACATGCTTGGAGCATCAATTAAAAAGGCCAGCTAAAAAATAATAAAATCATACTTTGATCTGCTGAATAGGAAGCACAGTGATAAAAATGTGGTTGTAATTAGATTAGCAGGGCTTTTGAATTACACTCTAGAATTTAACTAAACTCTGGAATTCGTTGCCGGAGAACGTGGTGGAGGCGGTTAGCTTAGCAGAGTTTAAAAAGGGGTTAGACGGTTTCCTAAAGGACAAGTCCATAAACCGCTACTAAATGGACTTGGGAAAAATCCAAAATTCCAGGAATAACATGTATAGAATGTTTGTACGTTTGGGAATAGCTCACCAGGTGCCCTTGGCCTGGATTGGCCGCTGTCGTGGACAGGATGCTGGGCTCGATGGACCCTTGGTCTTTTCCCAGTGTGGCATTACTTATGTACTTAAGAACATAAAATAAATTGCAAAAGTCCTTGTTTTATAATTGGGTCAGTATGGTAGCCACAATAAAAATCGTGCCTATTATAATCATATGGGATCATAACAACTCTTGTACCCCCTATCTAGGATACCTCAACACAGCCATTATCATATAATTCAAGACTCAATCGAGTGAATAAATCTCAAAGAGAGAGTAAGAGAGAAAAAAAAACCTATTCATAACGGCAAGAAAACATCTTGAATGAGAGCCTTTCACCAAGGGTAGATACTAATAATAAGGCTTTGTTGCCTTGGCCACCTTCTTCTTTGACTTTATGTATTTCTATTTGAATGCCAACTGTTGGAAAGCATACGGGCACCAGCACTAATCTCACATGCAGTCCGATAGCTGGCATTTATCTGTATATGGTTCAGACAATGATGGGATTACGGAATGAGTTCACTGGGAAGTAAACATCTTTCAATTATGCAGCTCACTTTACTGGTATCACAGATTTCCCAAGAGGATGTGTTTGCATTTTTGGGGCTCTGTTGTTCCTTCCTTTTGCACTTTCCTTTTTTATCTTCCATTTCTTTCCTTGTTCATTTTGCATTCACTCTTCCTTCTCATTTTATTTTGTATTTCATCTTCTTTTTTTTTTTTTCCTTTGATGTTTTTTTTTCCCTTTTATTTATTTCCATCTTTCATGCCTAACATAGTAACATAGTAGATGACGGCAGAAAAAGACCTGCACGGTCCATCCAGTCTTCCCAAGAAGATAAATTCATATGTGCTACTTTTTTATTTGTACTGTCCTCTTCAGTGCACAGACCGTATAAGTCTGGCCAGCACTTATCCCTGCCACCCACCACCGGCTCTGGCACAGACCGTATAAGTTACTTCCTGTTCCGGGGCAGAGGGAGCCAGTGGAATCAACAGGCGCGCGGCTGCTCTCTGCACCCTCCAGCAGCCAAGAATGTACCCGGGGGGGGGGGGGGCTTGATGCGCCAGGGAGGGGGGTGTCATTGCACCGGGGGGGGGGGGGGTTGATGCACCAGGGAGGGGGTGTCATTGCGCCGGGGGGTGTCGTGCTGCACCCTGGATGAAAGTCTGCCCAGCACTATCCCCGCCACCCAACCACCAGCCCCGGCACAGACCGTATAAGTCTGCCCAGCACTAGTCCTGCCTCCCAACCACTAGCTCTGGCACAGACCGTATAAGTCTGCCCAGCACTATCCCTGCCTCCCACCACCGGCTCTGGCACAGACCGTATAAGTCTGCCCAGCACTATCCCTGCCTCCCACCACCGGCTCTGGCACAGACCATATAAGTCTGCCCAGCACTAGTCCCGCCTCCCAACCACCAGCCCCAGCACAGACCGTATATGTCTGCCCAGCACTAGTCCTGCCTCCCAACCACCAGCTCTGCCACCCATTCTAGGCTAAGCTCCTGAGGATCCCTTCCTTCTGCACAGGATTCCTTTATGCATATCCCACGCATGTTTGAATTCCGTTACCGTTTTCATCTCCACCACCTCCCGCGGGAGGGCATTCCAAGCATCCACCACCCTCTCCATGAAAAAATACTTCCTGACATTCTTCTTGAGTCTGCTCCCCCTTCAATCTCATTTCATGCCCTCTCGTTCTACCGCCTTCCCATCTCCAGAAAAGGTTTGTTTGCGGATTAATATCTTTCAAATATTTGAACGTCTGTATCATATCACCCCTGTTCCTCCTTTCCTCCAGGGTATACATGTTCAGGTCCGCAAGTCTCTCCTATTAATACTTAGCATGATGCCTAATGGTTACCAAACTGTAGTGTGAAGGGCACTTTCTAAATGACATTGGTAGAGACATTTTATCATTAACCGTCACTTACGGAAGCTTCGTTTTGTATGTTTCTGAATATATAGAAGGGGATCGAAAAAAAAAAAAAAGAAAACTAAAAATTTCAGGTTTTATATTGCAATCCAGATGTTTTTAGGACAAGCTACAAATTAACTTAAGCAGGCTTTATCATTGCAAATTATAATGCTTCACGATGATTTAATTGGAAGCTGTCTTGCTTAGCAAGCTTACAGATTGATTACACACTTTCTGTAAGGCTATTTCCATATATATCGCAGGGAGATGTTTGAGCAACTGCACAGCCATCAGGTTAGGGAGCAGGAATTTTGCTATGGAAGAAGATGTGACAATGGCTTCCGAGGAAACCTATATCTTCAAACTGACATAAATCATTTATTTATTTATTTGTTTGTTTCATTTGTATCCCACATTTTCCCATCTATTTGCAGGCTCAAAGTGGCTTACACAGTACCGGAGAGGCGTTGGCAGACTCCGTTGTAAACAAATACAATGTGATGTTGTGGTAAGATAGAGTTCATGTGGCACAGTCACATTAGGGAATCGTACAGCGGAAGAGTTGAGTTATGTCCATTACATATTTTAGTTTTGATGTATTGCAGAGATCAGGCATTTATGTTGGATCGGTTGGGTATGCCTTTTTAAACAGGTTAGTTTTTAGTGTTTCCCGGACGTTTAGGTGGTCGCAGTGGCGTAGGAAGGACGGGGCGGTTTGCCCCGGGTGCACACTGCTGGATGGTGCAGAGAGCAGCCGCGCGCGCGCCTGTCGGCTCCGCTGGTTCCCTGCTCCCTCTGCCCCGGAACAGGTTACTTTCTGTTCCGGGGCAGAGGGAGCCAGTGGAGCCGACAGGCGCGTGGCTGCTCTCTGCACCCTCCAGCAGCCAAGAATGTACCCGGGGGGGGGGGGGCTTGATGCGCCAGGGAGGGGGGTGTCATTGCGCCGGGAGGTGTCGTGCTGCACCCTGGATGGATGGACGCCGCTGCACCCCGGGGGGAGGGGGGGAGTGCTCAGAGGTGATCCGCCCTGGGTGGAAGCCAACCTAGGATCGCCACTGGGTGGTCGTACATACTTTTCAAGGCACCAAACCTGGGATATATTGGGGTTTCTTTATAGCAATGTCTGGATTCTGGAGCACAGATTTTATCACTGATGGTATTCCAAACAAAAAAACAGCACCACGGGCCTTTAAAATGGAACAAAGTTCTTTAATGAATGAGCCTTGACCCACAAAAAAACAGCACAAGGCTCATTCATTAAAGAACTTTGTTCCATTTTAAAGGCCCGTGGTGCTGTTTTTTTGTTTGGACTTTAGTTTGTACTTTGTTCCCTCTCTTTTGTTATACCCAAATCACTGATGGTATTAACAGCCTGGCTGCGGGGAAAATGATTTGCAGTGTATTTCGCTTGTTATTTAGGGGCCGTTTTACTAAGCCTCGTGGGCGCCTTCGTGCACCTAACGCAAAGCAATTTTGAGTTACCACCCGGCTACTGCATGGCCCTTGTGGTAATTTCATTTTTGACGCATGTCCACTACACGGGCGGGAAATATTTTTATTTTCTGGCACGTGGGCAGTAATCGGGCAGTAATTGAGCATTTTATGTGCTTAGACCATTACTGTCCGGTTACTGCGTGAGATGTTTTCATTTTATCTCACGGCCATTTTCGACAAAAAAAAGTGGCATTTTTTGTGGGCGCTAAAAATTAATTCTGCGTGCAGCCAAAACATGCATCTACACTACCGCAGGCCATTTTTCAGCGAACCTTAGTAAAAGGACCCCTGAATTACTTCAGACCAATTTATACACGTCCATTTTTGGCAAAATAAAATGGCATTTTATGTAGGTGTGCTAAAACTTTATTCTGCGTGCACCCAAAACACGCGTCTACACTACCGCAAGCCATTTTTCAGCGCACCTTAGTAAAAGGACCCCTGAATTACTTCAGATCAGTTTATACAGGTACTTTCTCAGCAGAGGCAGGCATCAAAAATATTTAGAAATGCAAAGGCTCAAATTTTCTCACATACAAATCCTCCTTGACTCCACTGGGAAAACAGACTGTTCTCCAAAGTTCACTTCCACAATTATCATTATTTTTAATAGCTGTGTTGATTATAATAAGAGAATCACACTCACATAATTTTGATGATGTGTCTTGCACCTAAGACTCTGTAGACAAGGAGTTTCGTGATGGTTTGAGATAAGCTGGTATCCTCTGGGATCTGCCGGGCAGAGACGAAATTAAGGCATAGGTAAACTAGACTTGTGCCTTGGGCCAAAATGTTTAGGGGTGCCCTGTCAGATATGCTCAGGATTCAGGAGACCAGGATTGCCAACTGTCTGGAATTTTTCAGGATTTGTAACTTACCTGTTTCAAACCTAGAAGGATGGCTAAATATGTGGATAGTTTTTCAGAGTTTAACCCTCTCCTCCCTTCCAGCGCAGAGACTTGTAATGCTTAATATTATATATATACTAGTAAAAAAAGCCCGTTTCTCATTGAAATGAAACGGGGGCGGTAGCAAGGTAATCACCTTCTGCCATTAATGTTTTTAAGGGAAGTTCCACCGTCCCCCCTCCCTCCCTCCCTTCCAATTCCAGGGTCCCACCTCCCTCCAAGTTCCAGGGTCCTCCCTCCCTCCCTCCTCCCTCCCAGTTCCAGGGTCCCCCCCCCCTCCCTCCCAGTTCCAAGGTCATCGTCCCTCCCTCCCTTCCAGTTCCAGGCCCCCTCCCTCCGAATTTTAAAAGTCATCCTGACTTACCTCGTGGGGGTTACGGTGGCCGGCAGCAACAGTAACAAGCATGCAGGCTCAGCACTTCAGTTTTCCCTTCTCTGTCTCTCAGCTCTGATCCCGCCCTCATTTCCTGTTTCCGCAAGGGCGGGACCAGAGCTGAGAGACAGAGAAGGGAAAACTGAAGTGCCGAGCCTGCACGCTTTTTACCGTGCGAGGTAAGTCAGGATGACTTTTAAAATTCGGAGGGAGGGGGGCCTGGAACTGGAAGGGAGGGAGGGACGACGACCCTGGAACTGGGAGGGAGGGGGGGACTCTGGAATTGGGAGGGAGGGAGGGAGGGGGGACGCTGGAACTGGGAGGGAGGGGGGACGGACGACGACCCTGGAACTCGGAGGGAGGGAATGAACTTCCGGTGGGTGAATATTATATGCAGCCTTCCCTTTTCTCCCAGGGCAGGGCACTGAGAGCGTGTGCGAGGCCTGTGGTTGGTCCCTGCTCCTTCTGACGTCGCGTTTCTTTCCCTGGCAACTATACAGAGTTCCCTCGATGGCGGGGCAGTGATCGGGAGTGCAATTACGAACTTTACGAACACTACACGTCTTCACTGCCACGCTACCACGGAGTCAGCTTCAGAACGTTGGAGGTACGAATTATTATATTAGATATTTTTTTTAATTGTTTGCATAGGTGGACATGTGATTGAAAAAAAAATTTTTGTTATTGTTTCTAAGCTAACTAGTCGGTGAGTTGAGCCTTACAGACAGTTTTACACTTTATAATTTATTAATAAAGTTTCTTATCTTGTTACATTTGTACCCCATGCTTTTTCCCCACTCATGGCAGACTCAATGTGGCAGACAATGGTGGGTTAAGTGACTTGCCCAGAGTCACAAGGAGCTGTCTGTGCTGGGAATAGAACTCAGTTTCTCAGGACCAAAGTCCACCACCCTAACCACTAGGCCACTCCTCCACTGTTGCTACTATTTGAGATTCTACATGGAATGTTGCTATTCCACTAGCAACATTCCATGTAGAAGTCGGCCCTTGCGGATCACCAATGCGAGTCTGACGTCCTGGCAGTCAGACTCACAGAAACAGAAGCCTGTGCAGCAACATTCCATGTAGAATCTCCAATAGTATCTATTTTATTTTTGTTACATTTGTACCCCGCGCTTTCCCACTCATGGTAGGCTCAATGCGGCTTACATGGGGCAATGGAGGGTTAAGTGACTTGCCCAGAGTCACAAGGAGCTGCCTGTGCCTGAAGTGGAAATCAAACCCAGTTCCCCAGGACCAAAGTCCACCACCCTAACCACTAGGCCACTCCTCCACTCTAATTTTGCATGTATGATTTCTATACTTTGGTATTAGTACATTGTGAAATACATTTTCAAAGGTAACCCAGGATTTATAGACAGAGTAATGAATATGCACAAGGTAGATTTTGTATGAAGTGGAGGATGTAGGCATGCAATCTATCTCATGGTATATTGAGCAATCAGGTGTGTATGCACTAAAATTGGATTGATTTAAGAACCTAAGACTATACAAGCGGAATATACTTGGTGGACTGGTATAAGAACTTATGAACATAGAGTGAAATCTTCATTTACAAAAATGTTTTTAAAAAGTGTTCAAACAAAAGTTTGTTCCCATGTACTTTGGGTCCTGAAGGGTCATGTGCAATAGAGGAATATAGGACGGATGATGGATGGTTGAAAAGAGAGAGTGGACTGGATGAGTGGTAGAGAAAAAATAATATAGAAAAACCATTAGGAAACACATGTGCAGGAATGATTTATTATATGCTTGCAATAAAAGAAAAATATATATATAAAACGTTTTTAAGAGTAGTTACTTAAAGGTTGATTTAATCATAATTTATAACTAAGTAGGAAAAAGGAGCTCATCAGTGAGGGTAATGAATATTCATTAGAGGTATCTTGGAAGTCTGACCTGTTTGCAGCCTTCTGGGACTGAAGTTGGCAACTTTGCCTTTGGGTATAAAGGGTGTGATATGGATCCTCGGCTGGGGAAAGAGGCTTCTACTACTACTACTACTACTACTCAGTGGCGCACCAAGGGGGGGGCGGTGGGGGCGGTCCACCCTGGGCGCACGCCGCTGGGGGGGTGCTGCAGCACGCGCCTGTCAGCTGAGTTTGCTGAGTTCGCTAACTTCGCTGCAGCTCCCTCTGCCCCGGAACAGGTTACTTCCTGTTCCGGGGCAGAGGGAGCTGCAGCGAAGTTAGCGAAGTCAGCTGACAGGGGCGCTCCGCGGCACCCCCCCCCCATCGGCGTGCACTCGGGGGGGGGGGGGTGTCATTTCGCCGGGGGGGGGGGGTGTGAATCAGCGATCCACCCTGGGTGTCATGCCGGCTAGGATCACCACTGCTACTACTACTACTACTACTATAAATCACTTCTATAGCGCTACCAGTCGTACGCAGCGCTTTACAATTGAACATGAAGAAGGACAGTCCCTGCTCAAAAGAGCTTACAATCTAAATCAGGACAAACAGACAGGAGCAAAAAGGATAAGGGTAGGAAAGACAGAAGGACACATAGCAATGATTCTAAATGGAATGTTGCTACTATTTGAGATTCTACATGGAATGTTAATGTGGCTATTCCACTAGCAACATTCCATGTAGAAGCCTGCCCTTGCGGATCAGCAACGCGGCCGCGCAGGCTTCTGTTTCTGTGAGTCTGACATTCTGCACGTACGTGCAAGACGTCAGACTCACAGAAACAGAAGCCTGCGCGACCGCGTTGCTGATCTGCAAGGGCAGGCTTCTACTACTACTATAAATCATTTCTATAGTGCTACCAGTCATACACAGCGCTTTACAATTGAACATGAAGAAGACAGGCCTTGCTCAAAAGAGCTTACAATCTAAATCAGGACAAACAGACAGGACCAAAAAGGATAAGGGAAGGACAGACAGAAGGACACATAAGGATAAGATAAAAGTGACAAGTCAGGAGTCGAAAGCAGCATCAAACAGGTAGGCCTTTAGCCCGGATTTGAAGGCAGCCAGGGATGGAGCTAGACGTAATGGCTCAGGAAGCCTATTCCAGGCATAAAGGTGCGGCGAGATAGAAGGAGCGGAGTCTGGAGTTAGCGATGGAGGAGAAGGGTGCCCAGTGAACGGAGTTTTAGGGAAGGAGTGTAGGGAGAGATGAGGGTGGAGAGGTAGTGGAAAGCCAACAAAAGCTGTGTGTCTACAGCAGGGGCGTATTTGCGTGGGGCCACAGGGGCCTGGGCCCCCGCAGATTTCGCCCTGGCCACCCTCCCCGCCGTCAACCCTCCCCCGCTGCTTACTTTTGCTGGCGGGGGGCCCCAACCCCCGCCAGCCGAGGTCCGACCCGCAATCTCCATATTTCGTCTTCCTCCGTGGCCATGTGCTTCAAGGAAGTAACGCTGCATGCTGATTGGTTGAATCCAGTTCGGCGTCTGACCTCGCAGCGACGTCAGACGCCGAACTGGATTCAACCAATCAGCACTGCAGCGCTACTTCCTTGAAGCACATGGCCACGGAGGAAGACGAAATATGGAGATTGCGGGTCGGACCTCGGCTGGCGGGGGTTGGGGCCCCCCGCCAGCAAAAGTAAGCAACGGGGGAGGGTTGACGGCAGGGAGGGGGTGGAGAGAGGCGGCGGCGGAGGCGGGGGGGGGGAGGGAGGCAAAAATGTGCCCCCCCTCTCTGGCTCTGGCCCCCCCTACCGCCGGATTCCAGATACGCCCCTGGTCTACAGAGGTGAACTGCTAGTCATGGATGTGCAAGGAGGCAGGACCATGGGAAATGCAGAAGCACTGCACCTCCCCCTTTCTTTCTGTATTACACCTTTGAATATCTTTAGGAGAACTGGCATGAGACATCTGATTATCCCTTTCTACAACAACAGATCAAGAGAATCTGCTATTTGACTGAATTTCTTTCTTGCCTGGATGCCAGAACAGCTACAGGGAAGTCATCTCGTATGGCGAAGGAGCTATCTCATGCCTTTGCTGTTCTGTTTGCATTTCAGGGTTTTACATCTGCAAATCAATTGCTGAAATGATTTGATAGAAACCTCTTCTCGTCAAGAGCCTCAGTCCCCATTTTCTTGCAATAAAGGTTTTATCAGCATGCCTTCATCATAGCCCTATAGTAAGATAAACTACACGCTTTCCCTAGAGTAACAATTCAGTCACAGCGAGATACGGATCGGAGCATCTAAACCCCCGTATGCAGTAGCAAAATTTCTGATCAAACCACTCAACCTTTTTGAAGGAGAAACTTCTGATCCTGCCTGATGCCTGCCACTGAAGTGTACTTATCTGGTGCAATTCATGAGAATACCTATTAGTTCACACAGCTGGAAACATCAGAGATTACAGACTATTAGAGGGCACCTACAGAGTACAAAGAATCTATGGAGAAACCCAATTTGTCTTTAAAGGTACACTTGTCATTCATGTAGAAGATGTAAGCCTACAGCAGATAGAAACCCCAGGAAACCAACAATATTCAGATTGGCAGGTGGATCTTTTTCAGTCACTCCTATCTTGGGCAGCTAATCATTGTCTGTTGACTATAATGGGGCTGATATTAAAAAAAAAATAGAGTGTATAAAAAAATTGATAAAGTTATGGACTGGTGGCCTTCCTTCTTCATCGGCTACCTGGTTGCTGCCCTTTCCTGTTCTAGGATGTCCTCTGCCTTCTATCCTCTGTCTGCCCTGGTACATGCAGCCATGGCCTGGAGACGGAGTGGCCTAGTGGTTAGGGTGGTGGACTTTGGTCCTGGGGAACTGGGTTCGATTCCCACTGCAGGCACAGGCAGCTCCTTATGACTCTGGGCAAGTCACTTAACCCTCCATTGCCCCATGTAAGCCGCATTGAGCCTGCCATGAGTGGTAAAGCGCGGGGTACAAATGTAACAAAAATAAAATAGATACTATTGGAGATTCTACATGGAATGTTGCTACTGTTGGAGATTCTACATGGAATGTTGCTATTCCACTAGCAGCATTCCATGTAGAAGGCTGCACAGGCTTCTGTTTCTATGAGTCTGACGTCCTGCACGTATGTGCAGGACGTCAGACTCACAGAAGCAGAAGCCTGCGCGGCCACATTGGTGATCTGCAAGGGCCGACTTCTACATGGAATGTTGCTAGTGGAATAGCAACATTCCATGTAGAATCTCAAATAGTAGCAACAGTGGAGGAGTGGCCTAGTGGTTAGGGTGGTGGACTTTGGTCCTGGGGAACTGGGTTCGATTCCCACTGCAGGCACAGGCAGCTCCTTGTGACTCTGGGCAAGTCACTTAACCCTCCATTGCCCCATGTAAGCCGCATTGAGCCTGCCATGAGTGGGAAAGTGCGGGGTACAAGTGTAACAACAAAAAAAAAAGAGTCAGCCGGCTACCAGAGGTGAAAATCACGCCTACCCACAAGGAATATGTTTTACAGAGGGAGGCCTTGTAACTACATAATTCAGCCATGCTCGGGTTACTGACTTTTCTGCACATGAACTTTTCTTATTTATTTATTTATTTGCTGCACTTGTATCCCACATTTTCCCACCCATTTGCAGGCTCCCAATGTGGCCCCCTCTTTCCTGCCCGGAGCTCTGTCCTTGCCCTGCATCCTGTTGCTGTGACGGTCTCGGGATTCAAAATGGCCGCTGAGAGTTGAAGTCTCGCGAGGCCTGCTTCAACTCTCGGTGGCCATTTTGAATCCCTAGACCATCATAGCAACAGAATGCAGAGCAAGGACAGAGCTCCGGGCAGGAAAGAGGGGGCTCTTTCCTGCCCCGAAGAGGTCACTAGACCACCAGGGCAGTAGATAGTAAGTAAGGGCCCAGGGGAGGGGAGGCCCGCCGCTCGCTCATCCGCCCGCTTGCCCAGAAATCCGGACAAAGGGGCGGACTGGCAAAAGCCGTCCGGACGCCCGGACATGTCCTCAAATGTCCAGGTAAATCCGGACATATGGTAACCCTAGTTAAGATATGTTATTTCACCACCAACTCATGCTATTTTAGAGCAGGTCCCATTTTATGCAATGAGACATAGTTACTAACAATTAGGGTTAACACATCTTAACAGTTGCCCACGTTGATAACATCCCTCCTGACTATAAGCCCTCCAGGGACAGGGAAATACCTGTTATGCCTGAATGTAACTCACCTTGAGCTATGACCGAGAACGATGCAAGTTAAATCAAAATCAATAGGCCCTTATAAAGAAGCTTGACCCCTAGTAGAACCAGATATCTGTACAGTGATGGAGGGGTTTTCAGAGGGTGTTTTTATAAGAGTGGACTTCAGGAAGAGGAATTGTGGTGTGGAGGCTTTTTTGTATGTATTTTTTGGGGGGTGGGGGGGTGGGAGGAGGAAATTCCCAGCCTCTTCAAGATGCTCTTGGGTAGGAAAAATAGTGCCAGCTTGTAGCTGGTGTTAATTTTTCGGGAATAACATTATCTAATATACAAAAAATGAGGTGCATATTAAGGTGTGTTACAGTAATATAAAATGCACGATAGCTATTTAGCCACACAGGAAACAGTGAAGGTGACTGAAAGATGGACAATGCTCTTGAATAAACAGTTTATTGATCCATCTACAGACTCGACACGGCCGTGTTTCGGCCATGGGGCCTGCCTCAGAAGTCTTAAATGCTGCATTAACAATGCCTAAACTCAGGATTCTGTGGCTGAAACCAATCCATGCTGGTAATGTTTCTTGGAGGGAAGATTAAAAACCACCTTTGTGAGTTAAACTGAAATACTCAAAAGCGGTGAACAATTGATTCTCTGGACTAGTACAAAACAAAATTAAGGGCAAATAATGTGTCGTTATGGCTGGAATGCACTTAATAACTACCCTCTTAGCAGTATTATCGCAAGACTACTGCTACAGGTCACAACTGCATGGGAACCCTTCAAGTAGGCTGGGAGGGGGCTTCAAGGAGGTGGGGGCTTTTTTTAGAAGGAGATGAGCTGTACAGAAGCTCTTGGTGGGGTCATGTACAATGAGGTGAAAACTTTATTTCTATAAGTGGGTCAATGTTGCGTGGCCTCTCTACTCAGGGAGACCATGTTGGGGGGCAGATTCTGTAGGAGGGAGTAACCAGAGGTCCTCTAAGTCTTCTTTAGGGTGCCATCCAGGAGCATTGGGTTATGCTCGGAAGTCATGAAGAATACTGTTTACAAGGTTCATCGCATGTTGCATTCTTCATGTACTGTGGTAGTGAGATACCTCAGGCTGCGACTTCCACAGTAAATTAAGGGGTCCTTTTACTAAGGTGCATGTTTTGGGCGCGCGCAGAATCATTTTTCAGCGCACCTGCAAAAAATATCTTTTTCAATTGTAGCCAAAAATGGACGTGCGGCAAAATGAAAATTGCTACGCGTCCATTTTGGGTCTGAGACCTTGCTGCCAGCCATTGACCTAGCGGTAATGATCTACACACGTCAAATGCCACTTGGCGCGTGCCCATTACGCGCGTCCGAAAATAAAAGTTATTTTTTTTTTGGATACGCGTATCGGACGAGCGCCAAAAATGAAATTACCACAAAAGCAACGCACTAGCTGGCGCGGTAACTCCGCTTTAGTGCATGTTGAGCGCACGTAGACACTTGCGCGGCTTACTGAAAGGGCTCCTCAGGTTTGTAAAAGGCCAACAATCTCTCCACTATGTCCTTATTTTTTATGTATGATTATGTTTAAATATTTAATTTTTAATGTAACAGTCTTTGTTGCTCATTTTAATTGGTTACCAGTGCTTTTTGTTTTACTGTATGTTATATATTATGTCATTTGAAGCTTAGCTGAAATTGGGTGGCGGAGTTGGTGGGGGGAAGAGGGGTTGGTGGTTGGGAGGCTAGGATAGGGGAGGGCAGACTTATACGGTCTGTACCAGAGCCGGTGATGGGAGACGGGACTGGTGGTTGGGAGGCGGGAAATACTGCTGGGCAGACTTACACGGTCTGTGCCCTGAAAAAGACAGGTACAAATTCAAGATATGAGTTTATCTTGGGCAGACTAGATGGACCATGCAGGTCTTTTTCTGCCGTCATCTACTATGTTACTATGTTATTTGTGTTTTCAATGTATTTGTTTATACTATACTCTATTTTAATTTTATGCGAAGGAGTCAAAATTCAAAATGTTTTAACCGGGCAGGAGAGGCTCCTGGCCGGTCAAAGCACTTGTGCTGTCCTTACTCGGAGTACTGTGTTCAGTTTTACGTAGAGGTGTAGAAAATTAAGGCAAATGAAGGACTTGTGGTCTATGCAATCTGAAATCTGATGCAGAATGGAAAAATCCTATTTTGGGTGAAATTTAGGCTTTTGGACCTAACCAATTGCTAGAAATATTCCATCTTTAAGGTCACACACTGTCTTCATATTTTCATCTCTGGCAAAGATACTGCTACAAATCATGTGAGTAGCCAGACTTCGGCAGGAGGGGGGTCCAGAGCCCGAGGTGAGGGGGCACATTTTAGCCCCCCCCCCCCCCCGGCGCCATTGACTTCCCCTGCCATTACCGACCCCCCCGGCTATTGCCGACCCTTCCCACCGACAACTTTGATGACCCCTGCTGACGACCCTCTCGACCACCCCTCCTGCCGCCAACCCTCCCCCGCCGTCACCAACCTTTGCTGGCGGGGGACCTCAATCCCCGCCAGCCAAGGTCCTCTTCTTCCCGCGAAGGCTTTGTTCTGTTTCTAACATCCAGCACGTTGTACGTGCAGGACATCAGACTCTCAGAAACAGAATGAAACCTTGCAGATCAGCCAGCAATGCTGACGTCCGTTCCTGGCTGATCTGCAAGGCTTCGTTCTGTTTCTGTGAGTCTGACGTCTGTTGCTGGCTGATCTGCAAGGCTTCATTCTGTTTCTGTGAGTCTGACGTCCGTTGCTGGCTGATGTGCAAGGCTTCGTTCTGTTTCTGTGAGTCTGACATCCTGCAAGTACAACGTGCAGGACGTCAGAAACAGAACGAAGCCTTCGTGGGAAGAAGAGGACCTTGGCTGGCGAGGATTGGGGTCCCCGCCAGCAAAGGTAGCCCACGGTGACGGTGGGGGAGGGTTGGCTGCGGGGGGGGGGGGGTCGAGAGGGTTGGCGGCAGCAGGGGCCAGGGCCAAATCTACAGGGGTCCAGGCCCCCCTGGCCCCACGTAGCTGCGCCACTGCTACAAATGCATCTTTACTGCTTATTTCTCCTTTAAAGAGAACCTTCTTTGCATAGTTTTGTTGTCAATTGTGCCTGGAGAGGGACTACACAACAAGGAACAGCCAGATCGGAGCATCTCCTGACTCTCATCGAAGCCCGGACAGCTGCTGAAAAAAAACTGTGTGGCTCCTTTACTAAGCCGCGTAAGCATCTACGAGCGCCCAACGTGCACCAAAATGGAGTTACCGCACGGCTACCGTGTGGCCCTTGCGGTAATTTCATTTTTGGCGCGCGTCCGCCCGAAAAATATTTTTTATTTTCTGGCGTGCATCCCAGCTACGCGTGCCAAGTGGCATTTGGCGCGCCTAGGTCATTACCGCCCAGTTACCGCGTGAGACTTTACCGCTAGATTGATGGCTGGCGGTAAGGTCTCAGTCCCAAAATGGACGGGCAGCAATTTTCATTTTTCCGCACCCCTGTTTTTGGCAAAAATTTGAAAAAAGGCCTTTTTTTTACAGGTGCGCTGAAAAATGAATTGGCGCGCGCCCAAAACCCACGCCTACACTACCGCAAGCCATTTATTCAGCGCACCTTAGTAAAAGTCCCCTGCTTTACCTGTTTCTCTGTTTCTGATTAGCTCCAAGGATCACCACCTCTTCAGTGTAGAGAGTATAATCTTTATTGTAAGATTTTGCTTATTGGGACTTTCTTGGGACATTCGTTTGGGAGTTTGTTTAGAAATTTTGCTGATACATCTTGTATAGCTGCTACTACCAAGACTACTACAGGGACTTGTGATTTCAGAGCTGGTGATTGTTATCTGCAGCTGTCTTCTCATTCCCTTGGGCATGGACAGAGGAATGCCCTGGCTTTTCTGTGCCTATCTGCTTGTTGTGATTACCTTCTGGTTGTGCTAATTGTCACTTGATGCAAAGCAGCTGTGTCCACCTGAATTCTCTGACTCCTGGTTTACTACCTGCTTATCTAATTGTTTGGTGATAAATAATTGACTGCACCTGCATGATATCATCAATTAGTAATAAAAAGCTGAGACCCAGATGATGAAAAGCCCCGCGCTGTTCCAAACAGCACTTTAAGAATAGCGCTGGAACAGCGCTGGGCCTTATTAGACCTATGATCAGAGATAATGACATGCAAATTTAAGCACGCAGTTATCTCTGATCATGGGGTAGAAATGTGGAAGGATTGTGCCTGAGCATGCACTCAGCACAATCCTACCGCACTTGTTTGAAAGGTCTGGGCTGCCAAAAGCCCAGACCTCTCAAATACGGGCTGGTGGGACACTAGACCCCAACTACCCCTGCCCTGAGCAAGGCAAAACGGGGGCTGGAGGTCCGGCAGACCTCCGGTCCCCTTGACGACTCCCCCCCCAGGTTTAAGGAGGGCTGGAGATCCGGTGGGTCTCCAGCCCCCTTAACTCCCCTCAGAATTTCTAAAAGATCCCTGATGGCCCAGTGGGTGACCAACCCCCCCCCCCCCCCAGCAACAGGGGGCTGGAGGTCCACCGGACCTCCGGTCCCCCCGATGACTCCCCCCCAGGTTCAAGGAGGGCTGGAGATCTGGTGGGTCTTTTTTCTGCCGTCATCTACTATGTTACTATGTTACTTAAATACACTCCTTCACAGGGCCACTTTGAGAGGTCAGGCACCAGAGTGCTTAGTAGGGAGAGCATGGTTCAATCAGGGCAGTTAAAACCCCAGAAATGAGGCAAGCCAGAGCAGGAAGAAACCTCCAGAGTAAGCTTACACAACATACCTTTGAAGGGTCGGAGGAGTTAGCATGAGATAGGACATCTTTTTATTTTGTAACTCTGTGCACACCAGGGGCGTAGCCAGACAACAGATTTTGGGTGGGCCTAGACAAGAAGTGGGTGGGCACAAGTGTTCTCCCCCCCCCCCCCCCCCCCCACCAACTTAAAAAAAAATATCTCAGCCTGCAGGAAAACACTGCTCTCTACCTTGGCAGCCTGCAGCAGGCATGCGCTGAAAACAGAGCATGCACAGTTGCCAGTATCAGCAGCTTAGGAAGCTCAGACTTCTGAAGTGGAGAGCAATGTTTTCAGCACCATCAGGAGGAGGTCTTCAACTGGCGGAGCTTGGGATCCCCACCAGCTACCACTAAATGTGTGCTGCTGTTGGGTGGGCCTGAGCCCTAAGTGGGTGGTCCGGGGCTAGGGTTACCATATGGCTCCAGAAAAAGGAGGACGGATTGAGCCAGCCGGGTTTTACTTCCATTGCTTTCCATTGAAAGCAATGGAAGTAAAACCCGGCTGGCTCAATTACTTCCATTGAAAGCAATGGAAGTAAAACCCGGCTGGCTCAATCCATCCTCCTTTTTCTGGAGCCATATGGTAACCCTAGCCCCGGCCCACCTGTGGCTACACCACTGGTGCACACTGGAACTCTTCATTGATCTGGTAAGAACCGGGCCCCGTTTTCTTTGGTTGCTATTGCACTCCCAGCTGCTTATGTGCAATATTGAGCTGACATCCTGTGAGAGGAACAGGCTCTTGTATGTCTTCTGTTTGAATCACACTAATAAAGACTTTGTGGCTTCTCATTTAAATCATGTTCTGGCTGTGTTTTTGAAGGGTCCTCAGCCCTCACTCACTCACATTACCACACATATATATTTAAATACATGAAATATATGTAACCCGGGGCTCGCTGCACCACTAGCTTGGTTCCCAAGTCTGACCCAGGTCACCAATAGATTTGTTTTTCTTTTTGAACACCACTGCATTCTCTCACTCCACACTTCTCATACTATACAGCTGGGGCTTAGCCAGACAACAGATTTTGGGTGGGCCTAGGCAAGAAATGGGTGGGCATCAAGTGTTCTTCCCAACCCCCACCAGAAAAATATCTGAGCTGGCAGGAAAACGCTTCTTTCCACCTTGGCAGTCTGCAGTAGGCATGCGCTGAAAACTGAGCATGCACAGGTGCCAGTATCGTAGAGAGCGGCGTTTTAATTACTATCAGGGGATGTCTTCAGCTGGCGGAGTTTGGGATCCCCACCAGCTACCGCTAAACATGTGCTACTGTTGGGTGGGCCTGAGCCATAAGTGGGTGGGCCCTGGCCCACCCAGGCCCACCTGTGGCTATGCCACTGCTATACAGTCCTTTATGGTTGAGCTTGGGTGTAGGTCAAGGTCGTCTGGAATAGAGATCCAGTAGCAATGGGAAATGAAGTTGGGTACTTTGCCAGTCTGGGGAGCAAGCGTCCTCACTCCCACTCCAAAGAACCACACAGCACTCTAAGAACTAAGTTTTTATGAAAATTCAACTTTAATGAACTTTCTGCATCTGGCAGGTAATCATTTTCTAACTTCTGTACAATTAACATTTGGTCTCAGCAGTCCTCCTGTCCGTTCAAGATTGTGTGATGCAACCTCACTCACTTTCCAGCTTGTTTTACTTAGTAAGCCCAAAGTATTTAAATATTACAGCTCCACCTGTCCTATACCCGTCCCTTCGGGCTAAGCAATAATCCAAGGCTGCTCCTGATTCTCCTGATCACAATCCGTTCTTCAGGCACAGACCCCTTTGGTTGTCCTTCTTCCAGCAATGCATTTATCAGAGCTGCACCCTGGCCTTGAACAGGCTTCCACTGCTCTGGTTCCTGCTCACAGGCTGGGCAGACTGGATGAACCGTACAGGTCTTTATCTGCCGTCATCTACTATGTTCCCCTTATCCACACGGAGCTCCTCACTCCTTCTCGGTTTCCACTGTTAGGGGAAGCAACTCTCCTTAATTCAGTCTCCTTAATTCAGCTCTGATTTATTCTGCCACTCCAGGACCCTCCTCTCCTCCAACGGTCCCGGCAGGGGTACAGGCAACAAAAGACCCCGTGCTCCCCTTTGTAATCCTTTTTTATAAATTCTGACTCCTCCCCAACTATCAATCATTTATCCCAACACAACTTTAGAACAAAAATAGCTCCTCAGGGCTGGTGGTTGGGAGGCGGGGATAGTGCTGGGCAGACTTATACGGTCTGTACCAGAGCCGGTGGTGGGAGGCGGGGATAGTGCTGGGCAGACTACGGTCTGTACCAGAGCCGGTGGTGGGAGGCAGGGATAGGGCTGGGCAGACTTATACAGTTTATGCCAGAGCTGGTGGTGGGAGGCAGGGATAGTGCTGGGCAGACTTATACAGTTTATGCCAGAGCCGGTGGTGGGAGGCGGGGATAGGGCTGGGCAGACTTATACGGTCTGTACCAGAGCCGGTGGTGGGAGGCGGGGATAGGGCTGGGCAGACTTATACATTTTATGCCAGAGCCGGTGGTGGGAGGCGGGGATAGGGCTGGGCAGACTTATACGGTCTGTACCAGAGCCGGTGGTGGGAGGCGGGGATAGTGCTGGGCAGACTACGGTCTGTACCAGAGCCAGTGGTGGGAGGCAGGGATAGGGCTGGGCAGACTTATACGGTCTGTACCAGAGCCGGTGGTGGGAGGCGGGGATAGTGCTGGGCAGACTACGGTCTGTACCAGAGCCGGTGGTGGGAGGCAGGGATAGGGCTGGGCAGACTTATACAGTTTATGCCAGAGCTGGTGGTGGGAGGCAGGGATAGTGCTGGGCAGACTTATACAGTTTATGCCAGAGCCGGTGGTGGGAGGCGGGGATAGGGCTGGGCAGACTTATACGGTCTGTACCAGAGCCGGTGGTGGGAGGCGGGGATAGGGCTGGGCAGACTTATACATTTTATGCCAGAGCCGGTGGTGGGAGGCGGGGATAGGGCTGGGCAGACTTATACGGTCTGTACCAGAGCCGGTGGTGGGAGGCGGGGATAGTGCTGGGCAGACTACGGTCTGTACCAGAGCCAGTGGTGGGAGGCAGGGATAGTGCTGGGCAGACTTATACAGTTTATGCCAGAGCCGGTGGTGGGAGGCGGGGATAGGGCTGGGCAGACTTATACGGTCTGTACCAGAGCCGGTGGTGGGAGGCGGGGATAGTGCTGGGCAGACTACGGTCTGTACCAGAGCCAGTGGTGGGAGGCAGGGATAGTGCTGGGCAGACTTATACAGTTTATGCCAGAGCCGGTGGTGGGAGGCGGGGATAGGGCTGGGCAGACTTATACGGTCTGTACCAGAGCCGGTGGTGGGAGGCGGGGATAGGGCTGGGCAGACTTATACATTTTATGCCAGAGCCGGTGGTGGGAGGCGGGGATAGGGCTGGGCAGACTTATACGGTCTGTACCAGAGCCGGTGGTGGGAGGCGGGGATAGTGCTGGGCAGACTACGGTCTGTACCAGAGCCAGTGGTGGGAGGCAGGGATAGTGCTGGGCAGACTTATACAGTTTATGCCAGAGCCGGTGGTGGGAGGCGGGGATAGGGCTGGGCAGACTTATACGGTCTGTACCAGAGCCGGTGGTGGGAGGCGGGGATAGTGCTGGGCAGACTACGGTCTGTACCAGAGCCGGTGGTGGGAGGCAGGGATAGGGCTGGGCAGACTTATACGGTCTGTACCAGAGCCGGTGGTGGGAGGTGGGGATAGTGCTGGGCAGACTACGGTCTGTACCAGAGCCGGTGGTGGGAGGCAGGGATAGGGCTGGGCAGACTTATACAGTTTATGCCAGAGCTGGTGGTGGGAGGCAGGGATAGTGCTGGGCAGACTTATACAGTTTATGCCAGAGCCGGTGGTGGGAGGCGGGGATAGGGCTGGGCAGACTTATACGGTCTGTACCAGAGCCGGTGGTGGGAGGCGGGGATAGTGCTGGGCAGACTTATACGGTCTGTACCAGAGCCGGTGGTGGGAGGCAGGGATAGTGCTGGGCAGACTACGGTCTGTACCAGAGCCGGTGGTGGGAGGCAGGGATAGGGCTGGGCAGACTTATACAGTTTATGCCAGAGCCGGTGGTGGGAGGCGGGGATAGTGCTGGGCAGACTTATACAGTTTATGCCAGAGCCGGTGGTGGGAGGCGGGGATAGGGCTGGGCAGACTTATACGGTCTGTACCAGAGCCGGTGGTGGGAGGCGGGGATAGTGCTGGGCAGACTACTGTCTGTACCAGAGCCGGTGGTGGGAGGCAGGGATAGGGCTGGGCAGACTTATACAGTTTATGCCAGAGCCGGTGGTGGGAGGCGGGGATAGGGCTGGGCAGACTTATACGGTCTGTACCAGAGCCGGTGGTGGGAGGCGGGGATAGTGCTGGGCAGACTACGGTCTGTACCAGAGCCAGTGGTGGGAGGCAGGGATAGTGCTGGGCAGACTTATACAGTTTATGCCAGAGCCGGTGGTGGGAGGCGGGGATAGGGCTGGGCAGACTTATACGGTCTGTACCAGAGCCGGTGGTGGGAGGTGGGGATAGTGCTGGGCAGACTACGGTCTGTACCAGAGCCGGTGGTGGGAGGCAGGGATAGGGCTGGGCAGACTTATACGGTCTGTTCCAGAGCCGGTGGTGGGAGGTGGGGATAGTGCTGGGCAGACTACGGTCTGTACCAGAGCCGGTGGTGGGAGGCAGGGATAGGGCTGGGCAGACTTATACAGTTTATGCCAGAGCTGGTGATGGGAGGCAGGGATAGTGCTGGGCAGACTTATACAGTTTATGCCAGAGCCGGTGGTGGGAGGCGGGGATAGGGCTGGGCAGACTTATACGGTCTGTACCAGAGCCGGTGGTGGGAGGCGGGGATAGTGCTGGGCAGACTTATACGGTCTGTACCAGAGCTGGTGGTGGGAAGCAGGGATAGTGCTGGGCAGACTACGGTCTGTACCAGAGCCGGTGGTGGGAGGCAGGGATAGGGCTGGGCAGACTTATACAGTTTATGCCAGAGCCGGTGGTGGGAGGCGGGGATAGTGCTGGGCAGACTTATACAGTTTATGCCAGAGCCGGTGGTGGGAGGCGGGGATAGGGCTGGGCAGACTTATACGGTCTGTACCAGAGCCGGTGGTGGGAGGCGGGGATAGTGCTGGGCAGACTACTGTCTGTACCAGAGCCGGTGGTGGGAGGCAGGGATAGGGCTGGGCAGACTTATACAGTTTATGCCAGAGCTGGTGGTGGGAGGCAGGGATAGTGCTGGGCAGACTTATACAGTTTATGCCAGAGCCGGTGGTGGGAGGCGGGGATAGGGCTGGGCAGACTTATACGGTCTGTACCAGAGCCGGTGGTGGGAGGTGGGGATAGTGCTGGGCAGACTACGGTCTGTACCAGAGCCGGTGGTGGGAGGCAGGGATAGGGCTGGGCAGACTTATACAGTTTATGCCAGAGCTGGTGGTGGGAGGCAGGGATAGTGCTGGGCAGACTTATACAGTTTATGCCAGAGCCGGTGGTGGGAGGCGGGGATAGGGCTGGGCAGACTTATACGGTCTGTACCAGAGCCGGTGGTGGGAGGCGGGGATAGTGCTGGGCAGACTTATACGGTCTGTACCAGAGCCGGTGGTGGGAGGCAGGGATAGGGCTGGGCAGACTTATACGGTCTGTACCAGAGCCGGTGGTGGGAGGTGGGGATAGTGCTGGGCAGACTACGGTCTGTACCAGAGCCGGTGGTGGGAGGCAGGGATAGGGCTGGGCAGACTTATACAGTTTATGCCAGAGCTGGTGGTGGGAGGCAGGGATAGTGCTGGGCAGACTTATACAGTTTATGCCAGAGCCGGTGGTGGGAGGCGGGGATAGGGCTGGGCAGACTTATACGGTCTGTACCAGAGCCGGTGGTGGGAGGCGGGGATAGTGCTGGGCAGACTTATACGGTCTGTACCAGAGCCGGTGGTGGGAGGCAGGGATAGTGCTGGGCAGACTACGGTCTGTACCAGAGCCGGTGGTGGGAGGCAGGGATAGGGCTGGGCAGACTTATACAGTTTATGCCAGAGCCGGTGGTGGGAGGCGGGGATAGTGCTGGGCAGACTTATACAGTTTATGCCAGAGCCGGTGGTGGGGAGGTGGGGATAGTGCTGGGCAGACTACGGTCTGTACCAGAGCCGGTGGTGGGAGGCGGGGATAGGGCTGGGCAGACTTATACGGTCTGTGCCAGAGTTGGTGGTGGGAGGCGGGACTGATGGTTGGGAGGCGGGGATAGTGCTGGGCAGACTTATACGGCCTGTACCAGAGCCGGTGGTGGGAGGCGGGGATAGTGCTGGGCAGACTTATACGGTATGTGCCAGAGTTGGTGGTGGAAGGCGGGGATAGTGCTGGGCAGACTTATACGGTATGTGCCAGAGTTGGTGGTGTGAGGCGGGACTGATGGTTGGGAGGCGGGGATAGTGCTGGGCAGACTTATACGGTCTGTGCCAGAGCCAGTGGTGGGAGGCGGGGCTGGTGGTTGGGAGGCGGGGATAGTGCTGGGCAGACTTATACAGTCTGTGCCCTGAAGAGGACAGGTACAAATCAAGGTAGGGCATACACAAAAAGTAGCACATATGAGTTTATCTTGTTAGGCAGACTGGATGGACCGTGCAGGTCTTTTTCTGCCGTCATCTACTATGTTAGTATGATATGTTCCTCTAGAAACTAGAACCCTTCCTCAAAATCCTTAGCATTACAATAGATCAAAACTTACACAGGTGAATAGGACAATCAAGATTTGCACAACCTCAGATGAATATGGAAATACTTAACACAAGAACACTTCAGACTCACAGTACAGGCTAGACTATTGCAATATTATCTACTTAAACTGCCCTAAAAACCCTGATACACACTACAGACAGCATAAAACACAGCCATAAGACTCATTTATAGACTGGAAAAATTCAACAGGGTCTCTCATTCATATGTCCAGCTGCACTGGCTAACTATAGAGGCCAGAATGGTCTTCAAACTCTGTTTTTTCATCTTCAAAACTATTCAGGGCTATCCCCCCCCCCCCTCCCCCCAGATACAAGTTTTCTTTAATCTCAACCCTGCACTCAGGCTATAGGACAAGAAACCCTTTAAAACTATTCTTCCCATCCTTCAAAGAATTCCACATCATGAGACCTTTCTCAAGCTTATTCTCTTACCAAGCCGCCAAACTCTGGAACTCACTACAAACACCTCTGCTCAACATCAACTGCTACGTCCAATTCCGTAAAGCCTTAAAATCATAGTAACATAGTAACATAGTAGATGACGGCAGAAAAAGACCTGCACGGTCCATCCAGTCTGCCCAACAAGATAAACTCATATGTGCTACTTTTTGTGTATACCTTAATTTGATTTGTACCTGTCCTTTTCCGGGCACAGACCGTATAAGTCTGCCCAGCACTATCCCCGCCTCCCAACCACCAGCCCCGCCTCCCACCACCGGTTCTGGCACAGACCGTATAAGTCTGCCCAGCACTATCCCCGCCTCCCAAACACCAGTCCCACCTCCCACCACCGGCTCTTGCACAGACTGTATAAGTCTGCCCAGCACCATCTCCGTCTCCCGCCACCGGCTTTCCCACTCAAGAAATATTCAAGAAATATGTACTGCCGAAGCCTTTATGAAACTTTCTTCCCAACATGAAATTTTAAATATGATAACTCTAAACTGAAAGTTCCTTTCTCTACAACAGTGCATTAGACATGACCAATTATACATGTGATCTTAAAAACCTGTTCCTTGTACCTTTGCATCAAACTAATTCTAATGCATTTCCCTCTAGACACAGTAACATATACATAGTAGATGACGGCAGAAAAAGACCTGCACGGTCCATCCAGTCTGCCCAACAAGAGAAACTCATATGTGTATACCTTACCTTGATTTGTACCTGCCTTTTTCAGGGCACAGACCGTACAAGTCTGCCCAGCAGTATTTCCCGCCTCCCAACCACCAGTCCCGTCTCCCATCACTGGCTCTGGCACAGACCGTATCTGCCCTCCACTATCCTCGCCTCCCAACCACCAACCCCTCTTCCCCCCACCTGCTCCGCCACCCAATTTCGGCTAATCTTCTGAGGATCCATTCCTACTGCACAGGATTCCTTTATGCATATCCCACGCATGTTTGAATTCCGTTACCGTTTTCATCTCCACGGTAACGGAATTCAAACATGCGTGGGATATGCATAGACAGCGATGTTCCTTTTACCGTACTATGTAACTGTCATCCCAGTGTAATGTTATTGGCCTATCTGTACTATAATTCTTTTATGTAATCCGTTATGTAACTGACATCCCAATGAAATATTGTTGCTCTCTTCAGTCTGAATCTTCCAGGGTATGAGCGGAATATAAGCCCCTGATACACAGTAACGAGGATCCCTATATTTATTTATTAATTTTGCTGCATTTTTGTATCCCACATTTTCCCACCTATTTGCAGGCTCGATGTGGCTTACATTATGCCGCAATGGCGATCGCCATTATCGGAATGAGAAATACAGAATATTATTGCATTTAAGGTACAGAAAATATAGTAGAAATTAGAGATGAATAGATAAACAATTCATTTTAGGTATTTGAGAACAAGGATAAGGTATAACATTCAACAATGCCAGTGAGATTAAAGTAAACAAATAAAAAAGTACAATGTTGACTTGTTCTGGCAAAGTTGGGGTGACAATTCATTTAAGAAGGGTCCGAACAGGTTAGTCTTTAATAGTTTCCGGAAGGCTGCCAAATAAATGCGTTGCATTTATGGTACTTGGTAATGCATTCCATAGTTGCGTGCAGATGTAGGGGAAGCTGGATGCCTATATTGATTTATATTTGAGTCCTTTGCAGTTGGGGTAATGGAGGTTCAAGAATGTGCGTGATGATTTTTTTGTGCCCCTTGCTGGTAGGTCTATGAGGTCTGACCTATAAATCGGGGCCTCGCCATGGACGATTTCATGAACCAGGGTACAGGCAAAAGGATGGAATAAATGTGTAGAGCATCCATGGTGCCTTGCTTAAAACTGCATGTTTTATAGTAATTAATTTGGTTAATATCTTAGAGATTTGCGTGTAGCCTCAATATAACTGTTTTAAACTATTATTATCACAGAACGCAACATTGTCTGTAGTTCACATTGTTTATTTACCAGTCTTTCTCTTGTTTATTTGCAATTTGTTAACATTGTTGACTCATGGGATAAGAGTGTCTGTGTTTTTCAACATATTCAAGGACACGAGAAGGAAACAGAAGTAGTCTGAAATTCATATCGATAGCTGCAAATGAAGTTGGATATAGATTTTTTTGTTTTTGTTAAGAAGTGAAATCCTAACCATCTCAGGGTAAACGGATTAATCCAACCTAAAGGCAGTTTGTTAGAAATGTAAATGGAATAATAATAATAATAATAGTTAACACTGTATAGTCAGGGCAGGTCTTAGCAAGTGCGGGGCCCTGTGCAGACCACTTTGGTGGGGCCCCATCCTTGCCCCGCCTCTGGCCCTGCCCACCCCCACCGTAGCTCCACCCCATTGATAAGCAAAAATAATATATATGCAATAAAATAAAAATGAAATGAAAAGATATACAATAAAATAAAGTGATGTGTAAAATATAATGTACAATATAAAAACATATAGACCACCAAGGTATTAAAATTGTTTTAAAATATATACCACGGCTCTCTGACTCAAGAAGACTCCGACTCTGTCTGTCACTCTGTCTCTGACTGGCTGCGGCTGGAAGCTCAAGCTGGAATTGGAACTCTCTCAACTCTCTCTGCCCGTCCCGCACGGCCCGCCCTTGAAGAAGGTGGGCCGCATCATCAGTGGCAGACCAGGACTGTCTGTCACTCAGGAGGACCGAGCAGGACGGATCTACTGCTCTGCTTCAGACAGTCTGTGGCTCTCACGCACGCAGCACGTGTGGCGACCATCATGCCACGCGGCCCGGGGGGGGTCAGAGGTGCGGACTTACTCAGGAGGAGAGGTACGGTCCGGAGCGGTGACTGGGTGAGCAGGGCCAGAGAGCGCTGCAGCCCGGCTGCTGCAAGTCTCCGGCAGGCAGCCGGCTCACGCGCAGCCGAGCAGTCTGGCTGGGCCTGGGTTGCGGGTGGTTGGCAGCGGGCTGTGAGTGCCGGTGCGGGAGTGGGATGGAGCGGAGGAGGCAGAGTTGAGGCGTGCCGCGTGGGGCCCCCTTAAGCGCGAGGCACTATGCGGCCGCCTCGGCCTAAGACCGGCCCTGTGTATAGTGTTCTGATGTGTTTTATTGACAGAAGCATTTTACTCTGTTTTCTGTACTTGAACATTGCAAGAATTAGTGGACCATGAGTAGAATTGTTTCTTGCAGCAACTTAACCAGAGAGGAAGCATTTTCAACAATGTCATAGTAGAGATTAATGTTCAATATCAGCCGCAGGAAAATAATGTATTTGCCAGCTTAACTGAGCAGGAATATTACTGCTCAAAGCACCTCTCATATTTTCATAAACATCTATGGAATGATTGCTGACACACCGTGATCAACAATCTATTCCAAAAAACCTATAAAACATTCACCAACAAAATTATTGAAGCAAAATAATTCACAAATATAAATGTATAAAAAAAATAAATGGCACACCATCAACATTTCTTTATGAACATTTGAATTTCATGAGGCTTATGTCACTTTCATGACTGATTGTTGAACTCTAGAATAATAACATCCCTTTTTTGTTCAGTTTTTGACCTAAAGTCCCCCTTCACGCAGCTCTAAAAGAAATGGGAAGAGCAGGACAGCTTTCCAAAGAATAAAGCAGGAATGAGCAGAGATTGTAGCTGAGAACTGGCCCAAACATTTACTTAAAATCAGATCAACATGTTGGTCAGATTTTATGATGGGAAGAAAATAGATTAAAGGAGTAAGGAACGACTTGAGTTTAATAAATACTTTCAACATAGTAACATATAGTAACATAGTAAGTGACGGCAGATAAAGACCTGTACGGTCCATCCAGTCTGCCGAACAAGATAAACTCATTTTACATGGTATGCGATACTTTATATGTATACCCGAGTTCGATTTGTCCTTGCCATTCTCAGGGCACAAACTGTAGAAGTCTGCCCAGCACTGTTCTTGCACTAAAAGTCCTGAAGATTCTGGAATCCTAAAGAGTTACAAGATTCTGGAATCCCAATTGGTAGCAACATTCCATGTAGAACCCCAAATAGTAACATAGTAAATGATGGCAGAAAGACCTGTACGGTCCATCCAGTCTGCCGAACAAGATAAACTCATTTTACATGGTATGTGATACTTTATATGTATACCTGAGTTTGATTTGTCCTTGCCATTCTCAGGGCACAGACCGTAGAAGTCTGCCCAGCACTCTTCTTGTACTAAAAGTTCTGAAGTTAATGTTGAAGCCCCTTAAAATTTACACTCAAGCCCATCCATATCTATTTAGTCACGATCAGGGCATAGACTGTAGAAGTCTGCCCAGCACTGGTTTTGCTTCCCAGTTACCGGCGTCACCACCCAATCTCCGCTAAGATTCCTTGGATCCATTCCTTATCAACAGGATTCCTTTGTGTTTATCCCATGCATGTTTGAATTCCATTACCGTTTTCATCTCCACCACCACCACCACCCACGGGAGGGCATTCCACGTATCCACCACCCCCTCTGTGAAAAAATACTTCCTGACATTACTCCTGAGTCTGCCCCCCTTCAACCTCAGTTCATGTCCTCTAGTTCTACCACCTTCCCATCTCTGGAAAAGGTTTGTTTGCGGATTACTACTACTACTAAACATTTATAAAGCGCTACCAGGGTTACGTAGTACTGTACAATTTAACACAGAGGACAGTCCCTGCTCGAAGGAGCTTACAATCTAAAGGACAAAAAAGTGCAGTCAATCAAATTGGGGCAGTCTAGATTTCCTGAATAGATGAATAATGGTTAGATGCCAAAAGCGATATTGAAGAGGTGGGCTTTGAGCAAGGATTTGAAGATGGGCAGGGAAGGGGCTTGGCGTATGGGCTCAGGGAGTTTATTCCAAGCATAGGGTGAGGTGAGGCAGAAAGGGCGGAGCCTGGAGTTGGCGGTGGTGGAGAAGGGTACTGAGAGGAGGGATTTGTCCTGTGAGTGGAGGTTACGGAGCGTAACGGGAGATGAGGGTAGAGAGGTAATGAGAGGCTGCAGATTGAGTGCATTTGTAGGTTAATAAGAGAAGCTTGAATTGTATGCGGTACCTGATCGGAAGCCAGTAAAGTGACTTGAGGAGAGGGGTGATATGAGCATATCGGTCTAGGCGGAAGATAAGATGCGCAGCAGGGTTCTGAATGGATTGAAGGGGGGATAGATGGTTAAGTTGGAGGCCAGTGAGGAGTAGGTTGCAATAGTCAAGGTGAGAGGTAATGAGAGAGTGGATGAGAGTACGGGTGGTGTGCTTAGAGAGGAAAGGGCGAATTTTGCTGATGTTATAGAGAAAGAAGCGACAGGTCTTGACTGTCTGCTGGATATGCGCAGAGAAGGAGAGGGAGGAGTCGAAGATGACTCCAAGGTTGCGGGCAGATGATACGGGGAGGATGAGGGTGTTATCAACTGAAATAGAGAGTGGAGGGAGAGGAGAAGTGGGTTTGGGTGGAAAGACAGTGAGTTTGGTCTTGGCCATGTTCAGCTTCAGGTGGCGGTTGGACATCCAGGCAGCAATGTCAGATAAGCAGGCCGATACTTTGGCCTGGGTTTCCGCAGTGATGTCAGGTGTGGAGAGATAAAGCTGGGTGTCGTCAGCATAAAGATGATATTGGAAACCATGAGATGAGATCAGTGAGCCCAGGGAAGAGGTGTAGATTGAGAAAAGTAGGAGTCCAAGGACAGACCCCTTTCAAATATTTGAAAGGATTAATACCTTTCAAATAATTGAACGTCTGTATCATGTCACCCCGGTTTCTCCTTTCCTCCAAGTTATACAAGTTCAGGTCATCAATTCTCTCCTCGTACGGTTTGCAATGCAAATCCCATACCATTTTTGTAGCTTTTCTTTGCACCGCTTCCAGTCTTTTTACATCCTTAGCTAGATATGGCCTCCAAAACTGAACACAATAATCCAAGTGGGGCCAAGGTTAACTATGGATGCTAGTAACATAGGGGCCCATTTACTAAAGCTCAGCATACAGTATGCTAATGGAATTAGTACATGCTAAATGCCGCATGCCCTACATTATACCTATGGGTCATGTTTATCTTTATTTATTTATATCCCACCTTTATCCAAGGCGGAGAACAACGCAACATGCATACAGACCTTAGTGCATGCTAATGTCTGTTAGTGCATGCTGAGCTTAAGTAAAAAGTCCCGTACTAAATGCTGGCAGATAAATACTTGTACGGTCCATCCAGTCTACCCAACAAGGTTCCTGAGTTGTATCTGGCACTCTATGCAGGCTCCACTTTATGATTGAACTCCGGCATCATAAACAGGACAGTTGGCAACTGGCCTCAACAACCTCCTATATACAGTTATACGATGCAACCTTGGAACCTAATCACACAATACCATTGCTTTCAACTCTAAGAATGTCTTCCTCTCCTCCACCACTGACTACCATCATTTATTTGCTAATATCATCGTTATGATACTATCCCTTCACCCCCATAGAAATACGCAGGACCTGCAATCATAGCATATGCTTTGAATGTGATGTGATATGTGCGCACTTAATAATTTTGGAGCACATACCATAGACGTCTGCCCGGTAGCAGATCGACTTCCAACTACTGGAGTTGCCATCAAAACCTAGTCCAACCTTGATCCTGATCTGACTTTAACTTTGGAATTCGATCGGATGAGGGAAAGGTGAGTAGTGGAGTGCCTCAGGGATCGGTGCTGGGGCCGATTCTGTTCAATATATTTGTGAGTGACATTGCCGAAGGGTTAGAAGGTAAAGTTTGCCTTTTTGTGGACGATGCTAAGATTTGTAACAGAGTGGACACCAGGGAGGGAGTGGAAAACACGAAAACAGATCTGCAGAAGCTAGAAGAATGGTCTAAGGTTTGGCAATTAAAATTCAATGCGAAGAAATGCAAAGTGATGCACTTAGGAATTAGAAATCCATGGGAGACGTATGTGTTAGGCGGTGCGAGTCTGATATGTATGGACGGGGACAGGGATCTTGGGGTGAGAATATCTGAGGATCTGAAGACGACGAAACAGTGTGACAAGTCGGTGGCCATAGCAAGAAGGTTGCTGGGCTGTATAGAGAGAGGTGTGACCAGCAGGAGAAGGGAGGTGTTGATGCCCCTGTATAGGTTGTTGGTGAGGCCCCACCTGGAGTATCGTGTTCAGTTTTTTTTTTTATTTTTATAAGTTTACAGTATATTACAAAACAAGTGGAGGAGTGGCCTAATGGTTAGGATGGTGGACTTTGGTGCTGAGGAACTGAGTTCGATTCCCAGCACAGGCAGCTCCTTGTGACTCTGGGCAAGTCACTTAACCCTCCATTGCCGCATTGAGCCTGCCATGAGTGGGAAAGCACAGGGTACAAATGTAACAAAAATAATAACATCGAAATGTATAGATTTGAAATATAATTACACATATTTATATAAGAGAAACAATTCTAATTATTTGTCCACAACAAATGGGGCCAAGATAAGGAAATCTAATTTTTTAAACAAGAAATAATTATATAAAAAAAAAATAAACTGGAAGAACGTCAAGACTCTGCAGCCTAGACAGTACACCTAAGTTGGGGAGGTCATCACAGGAGTATCACGTATACCTTCCTTAGCAATAATGAAATCTCTTAATTTCACAGGACAAAAAAAGAGATAATTAACCTCATTTAAAGATATCAAACATCTACATGGGTATCTAAGCACAAAAGTTCCACCCAGTGAAAGGACTCTTGGCTTAAGTGCCAATATCTCCCTTCTCCTGGACTGAGTTTCTTTAGCAAAATCCGGAAAAATACGAACTCTCTCGCCCATAAAATATTCATTTTTCTGAAATAAGACCGCAAGATAGAACTTTTATCAGAGTCCAAAGCAAATGTCAGAAGCAATGTAGCTCGGTCTGAAATTTCAGACCGCTCTAGAAAAATCAGTCAGATTATCTTGAGGAGTTTCTGGTTCAATAGTAGTAACTGGAGATTTTTTAATATACTGCGTTTTAGTCACCAAAGGGTGGCTTTCAACGGGAATATCCAGAACTTCCAAAAAATATTTTTTCAAAAGTTCAGTTGATGTAATAAATGCAGAAGTAGGAAAATTAAGTATTCGAAGATTATTTCTTCTATTCTGGTTTTCTATATACTCCAATTTCCTAGCTTGGATTTTATTCTCTTTTATGGTAGCCACCACTGTTGTTTGAATAGACTGTAATCTAGAATCAACATTTGAAAACTTTTCTTGATGAATATCCAGACTAGTGGTGTGCTGCTCAGAATTTTCCTTCAATTGTCTTATTTCAGTCTGAGTAGCATTAAACATACGTTGAAGGGATATATTCAGCCCCTTTATGGCCTCCCAAATCACATCCATAGTGATTACTGCAGGTTTCTCGACACCACCTCCTCCTAACCCAGAAAACAACGTTTCATGGGTTAAGGCTAGGGGAAAATATCCCCCTGACGCTGTAATTGTACCTGGAGTAGAGGCCTGGACCGGACCTCCTACCGCCGATGTTAGGTCGACCTCACCGGACGCCTGTTCCAGCAGCGCTACCTCCCGTCCGTCTCTGCTTCCAGGTTGTGGCGGGGTCAGTCCTGCAAGAGGGCTAAGAGTAGCGCCCTCGGTACTGTGCTCCGTAGCTGCCACTTCGGAGATTCTAGAGGCAGTTTCTATCGGTCCCAGTGGACGGATTCCAAATGCTTCCAGCGTGGGTTGCACCAAGGCGGGACCAGAAACAGCGCTCGAGGAGGTAGGAGCCACTGTTTTGCCTTTCCTCTTCCCCATTTCTCACGGGGAGCGCTCCTTGGGGCGAACTCAAGACAGGAAATCACCAGAGCTCTCGTTCACACATCCAGTGCGGCCGTGTTCAGTTTTTGAGGTCGTATCTGGCTAAGGATGTAAAAAGAATTGAAGCGGTGCAAAGAAAAGCTACAAAAAAGGTATGGGATTTGGATTACAAGACATATGAGGAGAGACTTGCTGACCTGAACATGTATACCCTGGAGGAAAGAAGAACCTGGGGTGATATGATACAGATGTTCAAATATTTGAAAGGTATTAATCCGCAAACAAATCTTTTCCGGAGATGGGAAGGCGGTAGAACTAGAGGACATGAAATGAGATTGAAGGGGGGTCAGACTCAAGAATAATGTCAGGAACTATTTTTTCACGGAGAGAGTGGCGGATGCTTGGAATGCCCTCCCGCGGGAGGTGGTGGAGATGAAAATGGTAACGGAATTCAAAAATGAGTGGGATAAACATAAAGGAATCCTGCTCAGAAGGAATGGATCCTCAGAAGCTTAGCGGAGATTGGGTGGCGGAGCTGGTGGTTGGGAGGGGGGGGGGGTAGTGGTTGGGATCCGGGGCTAGTGCTGGGCAGACTTCTATGGTCTGTGCCCTGAAAAGGGCAGATACAAATCAAAGTCAGGTATACACATAAAGTAGCACATATGGGTTTATCTTGTTGGCCAGACTGGCTGGACCGTACAGGTCGTTCTCTGCCGTCATCTACGATGTTACCACGTTACTATGACATTTACAGGACCCAGACCATAGCAGTCTGCCTGGCACTGGTTTTCTCAACCTCTGGAAATGCCATCAAAGCTTATTACAGATATGAGGTCATTCAAGTTTTGTTTTAATTAGATAGGGATCCTGTGTGTTTATCCAATGCATTCTTGAATTCAACCTGGAAGGGAATTCCAGGCATTCACCACCTTTTTGTGAAAAAGTATTTCCTGATGTTGCTATAAAGTCTACCATTCTGCAAACTCAACTCAAGAGCTCTAGTTCAGTCACTTCCCCATCGCTGAAAAATATTTTTGCATGTTAATACCTTTTATTTATTTATTACATTTGTATCCCACATTATCCCACCTATTTGCAGGCTCAATGTGGCTTACAGAGACCTGTTATGGCGTCACATTTCAGGATATCAAATACAATTGGTAATGCAAAAAGATACTGGATGGGAAAAGAGGTCTAAGCAGATAGTTATGGAAAGATAGCTTTCAGATCTGTTGGCGAAGTGGTATAGTTAAGCTATGGGTTCTCTTTGTAGGCCTTGTTGAAGAGATATGTCTTCAGAGATTTGCGGAAGTTAGATGTTTTAAGTAGTTACATATCTGTATTGTGTCCCCTTAGCCCTCGTTTCCTCTATACATATTCAGGTATTCAAATCTCTTCTCATAAATCTTTTAGCGTAAGCCTCGTATCATTGATGTCATTTCTTCTGAACTGCCTCAAGACTTTTGATGTCCTTAGCAGAATGGTCTCCAAAATTGAACACAATACTCCAAATGAGGTCTCACCGATGACTTGTACACAGAGCCGTAGCGAGGGGAGCTGACACCCGGGGCGGGTCGCCGCTGCGCACCCCCCCCCGGGTGCAGCGTGGCGCACCCTCCTCCCGCTGGAGCGCACCCCCCCTCGGAGCACATACCTGCGGCGAGGGACGGGTGGGAGGGCCGATCCACCCCGACTCCACGTTGCTGGGGTGTGTCGGCTCCACGCTGATTCACTTGCTCTCTCTGTCCCGGAACAGGAAGTAACCTGTTCCGGGGCAGAGAGGGCAGTGCACCAGCGCGGAGCCGACACCCCCCAGCGGCGTGCACTCGGGGCGGACCGTCCCCCCCCTTCCTATGCCACTGCTTGTACAGGGACATTAACACCTCCTTTTTCTACTGGTTATGGTCACTGCCTTGCTGCAATGCTTTGTTGCCTTAAGATCCTCTGATACTATCTGCCTGAGCTCCTTGTCTCAGTAAGTGCTTGTTAGACTCTTCCTCCTAGCATAAGAACATAAGAGTAGCCATACTGGGTCAGACCAATGGTCCATCTAACCCAGTATCCTGTTTCCAACGGTGGCCAATCCAGGTCACAAGTACCTGGCAGAAACCCAAATAGTAGCAACATTCCATGATACCAATCCCAGGGCAAGCAGTGGTTTCCCAATGTTTATCTCAATCGCATCTTTTTTAAACCCAGATATGCTAACCGCTGTCACCACACCCTCCAGCAACAACAAATTTAATGGATGCATACAAGCCGTCTGTAATGAGTGGTAAGAATTCGAAGTCCTCGGAAACGGAAACTCAGGGGCCCTTTTACTAAAGGTTGGCGTATGGCAACAGGTTTCCACTGCGCCGATCCGGAACTACCGCCAGTAGGTCCCACACCCAGCATGCGCCATTTCTAGTGCTACAAAAATATTTTCCATTTTTGTAGCACCGGTGCTTACCCAGCAGTAACCCCGGTTACCACTAGGATAGCAGGGGAGCCCTTACCGCCTCCTATCACACACCCCAAAAAAATGGTCGCACAGTAAGTGGTTCACTTACCTCAAGGCCATTTCTTTTTAAGAAAAAAGGAAACCTTCTACTTGCGGCGGTAGAAGGGTGCCTCAGCGCATGTCAAAAACGCAATGCTGACGCTAGCGCAGGCCTCCTTTTACGGCACCTTAGTAAAAAGACCCCTCAGTGAGCTTCTGAATCAAGCGTTGACTAGTAATAAAAGATTTCCTTTTGGGGGGAAAATTGTTGTCTTGAGTGTTTGGGCTGCCTGTTTCTACAGGGTTTCAGGCTAGTGAATTTTGTGAAAAAAGCATGCTCGGATTATCAATGGAAGCAGGAAGCTCAATCGACTTGCTGATGGTCAACCTTAATGGTCCCTCCATAATGGAATTTGATCCTTCAAAGGATTTGGACCGGTGGTACTTTAGTTCAAAAATTACAAGACATGTACATAGCCACAAGAGACCACATGAGAAATAGATCGGATCGGAAGGTCTAGGAACATTTTTTTCCTGAATATTTTTGTTCATATATATTTTTTTTAAAATCTACTTTTGGAGGTCTTAAAAATATTCTCGTGCAGCTTTGCGGAGGAAAAGGAGACACAGATGTAGGCACCTGTATGTCAGAGATGTAGATTGTAAAGTACATTATTGCTGGCTACATTCTGGGGATAAAGTAGAGTACTAAAGGATTGGTGTGGTATTACACATGCGAATAGCAAAAACAAAAAGTAATCCACAAAAAAAAATGAAACTTATTCTCTTGCAATGTGAGGTGAAAGGAAGGAAAAGACTCAAAGTAGCTGAAAACAAATGGTTTTCACAGATCTAAAGCGGTCAATAACAGACCTCCCTTCATCATTGGCAAAAACCTTCCCCCAGGGAAAGAGGCTACATACACTATAAAAAAAATGACTTATCTTAGAACCAATGTGTAGCTCTCAAAATATGTAGCTCCCAACTTTTTGCATGTCTATTGATCAAAGCTTTTGTGCCTTCTGGGACCCTGAAGCAGTTTTTGCGAAACGCTGGCCAACGTTGGCCCGGAGGAATTGCTGCATCTTCAGACTTCCACCAGATACGTGTAATGGTGTAGAGTTGTGGGGAGTGGGTTGGGGGGGGGGGGGGGTTGGGGGGCTCAGCACCCAAGGTAAGGGAGCTATGCACCTGGGAGCTATTTGTGTATTTTTTAAACATTTTAGAAGTGCCCCCTAGGGTGCCCTGGCATGTCAGGGGGACCAGTGCACTACAAATGCTGGCTCCTCCCATGACCAAATGCCTTGGATTTCGCCGGGTTTGAGATGGCCGGCATTTTTTTTCCATTATCGCTGAAAAACAAAACCGCCCAGATTCTTTACCGCTAGGTCAATGGCTAGTGGTAAGGTCTCAGACCCAAAATGGATGCGCGGCAATTTTGATTTTGATGCACATCCATTTTTGGAAAAAAAAGGCCTTTTTTATAGGCTCGCTAAAATAATGGATCAGCGCATGCCCAAAACCCATGCCTACACTACCACAAGCCATTTTTCAGCGCACCTTTGTAAAAAAAAAAATCCTTAGATTTGCATATCCATTGTCTATTGACCGGTTAGAGAATTGTGTTCTCGGGCAGATGACTTTTTACTTGCTCCATCTATACACTTTACTAACAGGACTCTTGCTAGAAATTGCAACTGTTCAATCGCTGATCAAAGACTGTGGAATTCTCTGACTATGGAGCTTAGATTGGAAGGGAACATAAAGGCTTTTCAAAAGAAGTTTTAAACTTTTGCTCAGCAGTTGTATAAATTAGATTTTAACATGTATCTTCTGTGGTGGAGGATTTCAGGGTTTTGTATGTTTTTATAATAGCTGTGTGTATTGAAAACTGCCGCGAATTTCATGATTGATGGTATAAAAATGTTTCAAACAAATAAATCAAATTTCTTTGCTATATTCACTGGGTCACACATTGTTTATATGAGTATTCCATAAAAAAAACAACCAGAGCATGAAAAGAACAAAAAGGATTTAAGTTATACAACTCCCTATTTCAGACAGCCTAAAAATACTCGGAGTAACTATCGACCACAACCTCACTCTCGACAGCCAAGTAAAAACTCTAATAAAGAAAATGTTTTACTCAATGTGGAAACTGAAACGAACAAAACCTTTCTTCCCGAGGGAAACCTTTCGTAAACTGATACAATCGATGGTCCTAAGCCATGCAGATTGCTGCAACGGAATCTACGCGGGCTGCAAAGAACAACTCACAAAAAAAAAAACTCCAGACCGTCTAAAATACAGCAGCCAGACTGATATATGGTAAAACACGATTCGAAAGCGCCAAACCCCTTCGAGAAAAACTGCACTGGCTCTTAATCAAAGAATGGATCATCTTCAAAATCTCCACTTTAGTCCACAAAATCATTCATGGCCTAGTCCCAGGATACATGACGGACCTCATTGATCTACCAACCAGAAACAGACTTGGATCAGCACGATCATACCTAAACCTGCATTATCCAAACTGCAAAGGGCTAAAATACAAAACAACTTATGCATCCAGCTTCTCCTACATAAGCGCACAACCATGGAATGGACTCCCGTTTGTAATGAAAACAATACGTGACTACTACTACTATTATAAATCACTTTGATAGCGCTACCAGTCGTACGCAGCGCTTTACAATTGAACATGAAGAAGACAGTCCCTGCTCAAAAGAGCTTACAATCTAAATCAGGACAAACAAACAGGACCAAAAAGCAGAAGGGAAGGACAGACAGAAGGACACAAGGATAAGATAAAAGTTACAAGTCAGGAGTCGAAAGCAGCATCAAACAGGTAGGCCTTTAGCCCGGATTTGAAGGCAGCCAGGGATGGAGCTAGACGTAACGGCTCAGGAAGCCTATTCCGGGCATAAGGTGCGGCGATATAGAAGGAGCGGAGTCTGGAGTTAGCGATGGAGGAGAAGGGTGCAATTAGGAGAGATTTGCCTAGTGAACCACCTAAACTTCAGGAAATCATTGAAAACCCACCTCTTCAAAGAAGCTTATCCCACCGATCCAACATAAATCCCCGCACCCAACAGCACAACATAATCAAAGATCGTACTGGACAATTTATTTCCTCTTCCCCCTCGACCCCGTGACGCCTGATTCACTTCTACCTCATGTGAGCACAACACAATCTTGTATTTGTTATCAACCGTAATGGCAAACGCCTTTACGATACTTTGTAAGCCACATTGAGCCTGCAAATAGGTGGGAAAATGTGGGGTATAAATGTAACAAAGAAATAAATAAATAAAACTAGTCTCAAAACCCTCCAGTATTCAATGTTTTCTTTTATAAATAACCTTTAGAACGAGCTATTCAGAATGACTAAAATAATTTTACAGCTCATTTAGTGTTACATAGGAAACTAAATTCCTATTTACATTTTTTTTTTATTTTTCTAGAAGCATTATAATTCCTGAGTAAAAGTATACTGAACGTTTTGGCAGAACTTCAAGTACCTCCCATGGGCAGAAGAATCCATTTGCATAGTGCACTCAGCATGTTGCAAAATAACAGGGCATCTCTCTGAGACTCTGAAAAGCATATAATTAAAACAATAGTGTGAGTCAGATGGAAACCCACTTCCAGTGTCGGAAACATTTTAAAGGTGTATTTTTGTTCAGTAGTGTAAAATGTTAGATGCGTCACCCCTCCGTCCTTGTACACATTCGATCACAGCTACGACAGTGCAGACCACACTGAAGTGGTGAGAGTATGTTGAAGCATCGTTCAGAGACCAGAGCCAGAGAAAAACTCAATGACTCGGGGAGTAGTCACACAATCACAGAATTCAAATCCATTTCAGATTGTTACTAGCCTTTTCAGTGATCTATGCAACAACAATGAATTGACTAATTTTGGTGGGAAATGAAAGGAAACAGGAAAAAAGATATTTAATAACAATAATAATAAATTGGTCTTATATCTTGCTAATCCAGTACATAAGTACACAAGTAATGCCACACTGGGAAAAGACCAAGGGTCCATCGAGCCCAGCATCCTGTCCACAACCGCGGCCAATCCAGGTCAAGGGCATCTGGCAAGCTTCCCAAACGTACAAACATTATATACATGTTATTCCTGGAATTGTGGATTTTTCCCAAGTCCATTTAGTAGTGGTTTATGGACTTGTCCTTTAGGAAATCGTCTAACCCCTTTTTAAACTCTGCTAAGCTAACCACCTTCACCACTTTCTCCAGCAACGAATTCCAGAGTTTAATTATGCGTCGGGTGAAGAAACACTTTCTCCGATTTGCTCTTTAAAATTTAAACTCCAATTTCATGAACACAAATCTCGGATTAACACTGAAAATCTTCAAGTTTCTGTAGTTCAACATTGGCTGGATAAGAGACATTCAATCTCAGAACTTAATTGGCGGATTATAGATCAAGTTGTTGAAGGGTGAGAGGATGGTAACACTGAACAGGGTTTACATTTTAAAGAGCAACACCGGATTTTCCATTTGGATTCTGTTTGTCGTAAAAGGGCTGAATGCTGAGCTTGAGTGGATGTCACTTCTTTAAAATTCCTGTCTCCGACTGGCTGTTTCCCGAGATCAGCTGAGCAACATATGAGATGTTTAAATGTTTCCTTGTGACAACGATGCCGTCTTTGAAGAAAGAATAGATAGGTTAGGCTCGGCTTCATAAGGTCTTGTTAAAACAATTTTTCTATTTGTTTTGCACTTTGAAAGTTCTTTTTGGTTGCATTTCTAATAGATATTCATAGGGGGGTTCCTTGATACAGCTTTTTGCGAAACATGTGCCATGTTTGAACAGTATCCCCTAGCCGACTTCTTTGTTATATCAGATAAGTATAGAATTTTTTTTTTAAATTGAAGTATTTTGTATATCTGAAAGCTTAAACAGTGAAGAGTACATAAGCATCGCCATGCTGGGACAGACCGAGGGTCCATCGAGCCCAGCACCCTGTCACCGACAGCGGCCAAAAGAACAAGCAATTTGTCCCGCCCATCCTAGAAATACTGTATTATTCCCTTGTCCATTCAATAACATTCTATGGCTTTTTCCTCCAGGAAGCCGGCCAACCCTGTTTTGAAGTCCGCTAAGTTAACCGCCTTAACCACCTTTTCCGGCAGCGAATTCCAGAGTTTAACTACGCGTTGAGTGAAGAAACATTTCCTCCGATTCGTTTTAAATTAACCACACTGCAGCTTCATTGCATGTCCCCTAGTCCTAGTATTTTTGGAAAGCGTAGACGCTTCACATCTACCCGTTCAACTCCACTCATTATTTTATAGACCTCTATCATATCTCCCTTCAGTGTTATGTGCGATTCTCTATAGGGTACGTACCCTTTATAGAAAAGCACACAGCGCTGATTGTTTTTCAGTGGCTGTTTTTGCGCCAAACCCCTATGAGAAAAGCTACACTGGCTCCCACTCAAAGAACGCATCGTGTTCAAGGTATGCACCCTAGTTCACAAAATCATCCATGGCGATGCTCCAGTCTACATGTCAAACCTGATAGACTTACCACCCAGAAATGCCAAAAAATCATCTCGCACATTCCTTAATCTTCATTTCCCCAACTGCAAAGGCTTAAAATACAAACTAATGCATGCATCAACCTTTTCCTATATGAGCACACAATTCTGGAACGCGCTGCCGCGCAACCGAAAAACGATCTACAAACTAGCCAGCTTCCGCAAACTACTGAAGACCCATCTCTTCAACAAGACATACAACAAAGATCAAGACATGTGAAATTCCCCACATGCACCTAGAATTGTCTTATAATGTTTATCTTGTTATATCGCTACTATGCTTTATCATTATCATGTAACCCCAAATCCTTCTGTAATGCCAAATATCTAAATTGTCCTATCTCCACTATTCATGATGTATTGTAAGCCACAATGAGCCTGCAAAGAGGTGGGAAAAGGTGGGATACAAATGCAAATAATAATAATAATAATAATAATAATATAATAATAATAATAATAATCCCCCCCGTCACTTACTGTAAGTGAATCATTACAGAGTAGTCCCTGCTGCCACTTCTTCATTTAAGCATGCATTATAACTCTGTAATGCAAGATTCCACATTAGGATTCACCAACCAGGAAAGGGGTCTAGGTGTAGTTGTTGATGATACATTGAAACTCTCTGCTCAGTGTGTGGCAGTGGCCATAGGCGTAGTTTGACTATTTCATTTGGGGGGGCAAAGGAAGGGGCGGGGCATATTAGCATATTCATTTGCATATATTATATGCAAATTATGCTAATATGGAGGAAGGAAGGGAGCAAGAGCTGGCTTTTTTGGGAATAACCAGTGTTCGTTTGACGATGGCTAGCCACTGAATCGGAGAGGCAGTGGGTTTGGCGGCAGGCAGTGGTGTGCTGGTAAATGTTTAACAACAGACTCTCCCCCCCCGGTCCCCCTCTGCGCCCCCCCCCCCCAAATTGCAGAGCTGGCTTTAGCCGGGGAGAGAGCCTGGGGGGGGGGGGGGGTATAAATAAGTAAATATAAACTTTTAATGTTGAGCACCTGATTCTCAAAGTGAACATATTCCAAACACTATAATGAAAATAAAATGATTTTTTCTACCTTTGTTGTCTGGTGACTTTGTTTTTCTTATCATGCTGGTCCAGTATCTGATTCTGCTGCTATCTGTCCTCTTAACTCCGTTTCCAGGGCTTCCTTTCCATTTATTTCTTTCTTCCTTTCTTCTTCATTTCTGGTCCTCAGCTTCTGCCTATTTTCTTCATCCATGTGCAGTTTTTCTCCTCTCTTCCTTTTCCCTCATCTCCTTCCTCACTCTTTCCTCCCCTCCATCCATGTCCAGCATTTCTTTTCTCTCCCCTGCCCTCCATCCACCCATACCCAGCGACCCTCCTTTCTCCTTCCCCCATGCCCAGTGGCCCTCCTTTCCCCTGCCCTCCATCCACCCATGTCCAGCAGTGACCCTCCTCTCCCCTGTCCCCATACCCAGTGGCCCTCCTTTCCCCTGCCCTCCATCCACTCAGTCCAGCAGTGACCCTCCTCTCCCCTGCCCCCATGCCCAGTGGCCCTCCTTTCCCCTTCCCTCCATCCACTCAGTCCAGCAGTGACCCTCCTCTCCCCTGTCCCCATACCCAGTGGCCCTCCTTTCCCCTTCCCTCCATCCACTCAATCCAGCAGTGACCCTCCTCTCCCCTGTCCCCATACCCAGTGGCCCTCCTTTCCCCTGCCCTCCATCCACTCAGTCCAGCAGTGACCCTCCTCTCCCCTGTCCCCATACCCAGTGGCCCTCCTTTCCCCTGCCCTCCATCCACTCAGTCCAGCAGTGACCCTCCTCTCCCCTGCCCCCATGCCCAGTGGCCCTCCTTTCCCCTTCCCTCCATCCACTCAGTCCAGCAGTGACCCTCCTCTCCCCTGTCCCCATACCCAGTGGCCCTCCTTTCCCCTTCCCTCTATCCACTCAGTCCAGCAGTGACCCTCCTCTCCCCTGCCCCCATGCCCAGTGGCCCTCCTTTCCCCTTCCCTCCATCCACTCAATCCAGCAGTGACCCTCCTCTCCCCTGTCCCCATACCCAGTGGCCCTCCTTTCCCCTGCCCTCCATCCACAGTCCAGCAGTGACCCTCCTCTCCCCTGTCCCCATACCCAGTGGCCCTCCTTTCCCCTGCCCTCCATCCACTCAGTCCAGCAGTGACCCTCCTCTCCCCTGCCCCCATGCCCAGTGGCCCTCCTTTCCCCTGCCCTCCATCCACTCAGTCCAGCAGTGACCCTCCTCTCCCCTGCCCCCATGCCCAGTGGCCCTCCTTTCCCCTTCCCTCCATCCACTCAATCCAGCAGTGACCCTCCTCTCCCCTGTCCCCATACCCAGTGGCCCTCCTTTCCCCTTCCCTCCATCCACTCAGTCCAGCAGTGACCCTCCTCTCCCCTGTCCCCATACCCAGTGGCCCTCCTTTCCCCTGCCCTCCATCCACTCAGTCCAGCAGTGACCCTCCTCTCCCCTGCCCCCATGCCCAGTGGCCCTCCTTTCCCCTTCCCTCCATCCACTCAGTCCAGCAGTGACCCTCCTCTCCCCTGCCCCCATACCCAGTGGCCCTCCTTTCCCCTTCCCTCTATCCACTCAGTCCAGCAGTGACCCTCCTCTCCCCTGCCCTCCATCCACTCAGTCCAGCAGTGACCCTCCTCTCCCCTGTCCCCATACCCAGTGGCCCTCCTTTCTCCTTCCCCCATGCCCAGTGGCCCTCTTTTCCCCTGCCCTCCATCCACCCATGTCCAGCAGTGACCCTCCTCTCCCCTGCCCTCCATCCACTCAGTCCAGCAGTGACCCTCCTCTCCCCTGTCCCCATACCCAGTGGCCCTCCTTTCCCCTTCCCTCCATCCACTCAATCCAGCAGTGACCCTCCTCTCCCCTGTCCCCATACCCAGTGGCCCTCCTTTCCCCTGCCCTCCATCCACTCAGTCCAGCAGTGACCCTCCTCTCCCCTGCCCCCATGCCCAGTGGCCCTCCTTTCCCCTTCCCTCCATCCACTCAGTCCAGCAGTGACCCTCCTCTCCCCTGTCCCCATACCCAGTGGCCCTCCTTTCCCCTTCCCTCTATCCACTCAGTCCAGCAGTGACCCTCCTCTCCCCTGTCCCCATACCCAGTGGCCCTCCTTTCCCCTGCCCTCCATCCACCCAGTCCAGCAGTGACCCTCCTCTCCCCTGTCCCCATGCCCCTCCTTTCCCCTGCCCTCCATCCACTCAGTCCAGCAGTGACCCTCCTCTCCCCTGCCCCCATGCCCAGTGGCCCTCCTTTCCCCTTCCCACCATCCACTCAGTCCAGCAGTGACCCTCCTCTCCCCATACCCAGTGGCCCTCCTTTCCCCTTCCCTCTATCCACCCAGTCCAGCAGTGACCCTCCTCTCCCCTGCCCTCTCTTCATCCCACCCTCTCCCTGTTCCTTCTCCCCCCCCCCCCCCCCCGCAGCGAGCCAGTTCTCCTCCCTCCCTCCGGATCCATCCCTCACCAACTTGATCTTCAAATTCTTCGCCTGCCCGCTAGCGCTGACTCTCCCCTGCCAGTTCGCGCTTCAAAATGGCCGCCGAGACTAAGTCTCGCGAGGCCGGCTCTGGAAGTCTCGGCGGCCATTTTTAAAGCGCGAACCAGCAGGGGAGAGAGCGCTAGCGTGCCGGGCAGACAAAGGATTCGAAGATCAGGTCGGTGAGGGACGGATCCGGAGGGAGTGAGGAGAAGGAACGGGGAGAGGGCGGGGCGAAGGAAGAGCTGCCTGGTGCTGGCCCTGCGTTTGGGGGGGCATTGCCCCCCCTCGCCCCCCCCAGTCTACGCCCATGGCAGTGGCTAAGAAATGCAAATAGATTGTTAGGTATTATTGGGAAAGGAATGGAAAACAAAAATGAGGACATTATAATGCTTTTATATTGCTCCATGTTGCAACTGCACCTGAAATATTGTGTTCAATTCTGGTCACTGCATCTCAAAAAAGATATAGTAGAATTAGAAAAGGTACATAGAAGGGTGACGAAAATGATAAATGGGATGGGACAACTTCCCTATCAGGAAAGGCTGAAATGGCTACGGCTTGCAGAAGAGAGTGCTGAGGGGAGGTATGATAGAGGTCTATAAAATACTGAGTGGAGTGGAACAGGTAGACATGAATCACTTGTTTACTCTTTCCAAAAATACTAGGACTAGGGGACAAACAATGAAGCTACAAAGTAGTGCATTTAAAACGAATCAGAGAAATTGTTTTTCACTCAACATGTAGTTAAACTCTGAAATTCATTGCCACAGAATGTAGTAAAAGCAGTTAGCTTAGCGGGGTTTTAAAAAGGTTTTGATGGCTTCCTACAGGAAAAGTCCATAGGCCCTTATTAAAATAGACTTGGAGAAAATCCACTGCTTATTTCTAGATAAGCAGCATTAAATGTATTGTACTTTTTTGGGATCTTGCCAGGTACTTATGACCTGGATTGGTCACTGTTGGAAACAGGATGCTGGGCTTAATAGATCTTCGGTGTGTCCCAGTATGGCAATACTTATGTGCTTATGTAAATGTTCATTCTGTGCATTTAGACGTGTACATGGCACATAAATGCAAGCCACAGAAAATGTAAAAAAAAGACTAAAAGTAGGGGGTAGACCACATGTACTTCCAAAATAGTAGGTTTATTAAAAACAGACTCGACGCAGTCCTGTGTTTCAGCGGTAATGCAGTTGCCTCAGGAGTAAAAAAAAAATTGTCTCAGGCACTGAAGATAACGGTAAACAGATAAACTAAGAAATCCAAAGGTACAGCATAAACAACACTAAGAAACACAGCATCGCCAAGCGAAACATGGATTTCTTAGCCTATTTATTTACTGTTATCATCAGTGACTGAGACAATTTCTTGGAGAAAAGGCGGCTGAGGGGAGATATGATAGAGGTCTATAAAATAATGAATGGAGTTGAACAGGTAGATGTGAAGCATCTGCTCGCGGTTTCCAAAAATACTAGGACTAGGGGGGCATGCGATGAAGCTACAATGTAGTCAATTTAAAACAAATCGGAGAAAAGTTTTCTTCACTCAACGTGTAATTAAACTCTGGCATTCGTTGCTAGAGAATGTGGTGAAGGCGGTTAGCTTAGCGGAGTTTTAAAAAGGTTTGGACGGCTTCCTAAAGAAAAAGTCCATAGACTGTTATTAAATGGACTTGGGGAAAATCCACTATTTCTGGGATAAGCAGTATAAAATGTTTTGTAACTTTTTGGGAACTTGCCAGGTACTTGTGACCTGGATTGGCCACTGTTAGAAACAGGATGCTGGGCTTGATGGACCTTTGGTCATAAGTACATAAGTACATAAGTACATAAGTAGTGCCATACTGGGAAAGACCAAAGGTCCATCTAGCCCAGCATCCTGTCACCGACAGTGGCCAATCCAGGTCAAGGGCACCTGGCACGCTCCCCAAACGTAAAAACATTCCAGACAAGTTATACCTAAAAATGCGGAATTTTTCCAAGTCCATTTAATAGCGATCTATGGACTTGTCCTTTAGGAATCTATCTAACCCCTTTTTAAACTCCGTCAAGCTAACCGCCCGTACCACGTTCTCCGGCAACGTGGTACGTCTAATTACACGTTGGGTGAAGAAAAATTTTCTCCGATTCGTTTTAAATTTACCACACTGTAGCTTCAACTCATGCCCTCTAGTCCTAGTATTTTTGGATAGCGTGAACAGTCACTTCACATCCACCCGATCCATTCCACTCATTATTTTATACACTTCTATCATATCTCCCCTCAGCCGTCTCTTCTCCAAGCTGAAAAGCCCTAGCCTTCTCAGCCTCTCTTCATAGGAAAGTCGTCCCATCCCCACTATCATTTTCGTCGCCCTTCGCTGTACCTTTTCCAATTCTACTATATCTTTTTTGAGATACGGAGACCAGTACTGAACACAATACTCCAGGTGCGGTCGCACCATGGAGCGATACAATGGCATTATAACATCCGCACACCTGGACTCCATACCCTTCCTAATAACACCCAACATTCTATTCGCTTTCCCAGTATGGCAATACTTATGTACTTATGATTCCTGAGGCAGGCGTGTTAGCACCGAAACGTCAAGTCTATTTTGAAAAAACATATGGTCTGCCCCTTACTTTTTTCTTTTTCTTTTTTTTTCCACATTTTATTTATTTGTTTTCCATTTGTATCCCACATTTTCCCACCTATTTGCAGGCTTACATTATGCCTGTTAAGAAATACCATTCAGTGTTGATTTTTTTTTTTTTGGTGTTGAATTTTGAGCGCTCTTTACTGAACCCAGCCCATAAAGGCCAGAAATATATGAAGTTAGGCATTCACCTGATTCTGGTGAACATGCAACTTCTTTTGACTACTGACCCGAGAATTTCTAACCTGAAACGTGCTTTCCCCATAACTACTACGTCTCCACACAGAGTAAGGGAAACACAGGCTCTTTTCTTGTACTCTCTGGATTTCAGCCCTTCCTCTACTGGGTAGTTCTCCAAATATACTCAAAATTTCTGCCTAAGCTGCTTTTGACCTTCTGCAAACATCCTTCTCTGCTCATATCCAGCAGATCGCCAAGACCTGTTGTTTCTTTCTTTACAACATCCGTAAAATCCGCCCCTTTCTTTCCGAGCACTCAACCAAAACCCTCATCCACACCCTTGTCACCTCTCGTTTAGACTACTGCAATCTGCTTCTTGCTGGCCTCCCACTTAGTCACCTCTCCCCTCTCCAGTCGGTTCAAAACTCTGCTGCCCGTCTCATCTTCCGCCAGGGTCACTTTACTCATACTACCCCTCTCCTCAAGACCCTTCACTGGCTCCCTATCCATTTTCGCATCCTGTTCAAACTTCTTCTACTAAACCTATAAATGTACTCACTCTGCTGCTCCCCAGTATCTCTCCACACTCGTCCTTCCCTACACCCCTTCCCGTGCACTCCGCTCCATGGATAAATCCTTCTTATCTGTTCCCTTCTCCACTACTGCCAACGCCAGACTTCGCGCCTTCTGTCTCGCTGCACCCTATGCCTGGAATAAACTTCCTGAGCCCCTACGTCTTGCCCCATCCTTGGCCACCTTTAAATCTAGACGGAAAGCCCACCTCTTTAACATTGCTTTTGACTCGTAACCACTTGTAACCACTCGCCTCCACCTACCCTCCTCTCTTCCTTCCCGTTCACATTAATTGATTTGTTTTGCTTACTTTATTTATTTTTTGTCTATTAGATTGTAAGCTCTTTGAGCAGGGACTGTCTTTCTTCTATGTTTGTGCTGCGCTGCGTATGCCTTGTAGCGCTATAGAAATGCTAAATAGTAATAGTAGTAATTTCTCTACGTTGTTTTCCTCGAGACCTCAGTCCCAGAAAGGGGAACACGTCTGTGCATGTTGAACTGTTACTGAACTGCAGATACATCACCTTGCAGTAGAAATATGCAGGGTTAGTGGGTATTTTTGTTTCAATGGTAGTTATGGTGGAGGTTTGTGCGTTTGTGAGCGTGTGTGTGTGTGTGTGTGTGTGTGTTTTATTTATTTATTTATTGCACTTGTATCCCACATTTTCCCACCTATTTGCAGGCTCAATGTGGCTTACAAATACCTGTCATGGCATCGCCATTTCAGGGTTAAGAAATACAATTGTTGTTGCAAAGATGTCGAGAATAACAAGGTTAACATATATCAATATAGTCAAACAGTTATAGAAAGGAAACAGTTATAATCAGGAGTCGTGATGGTATATTGTGGTTAGTTATGGATTCTCATGGTAAGCTTTAGTGAAGAGATTTTAACGATTTACGAAAGTTGGTTATTTCATTAATTGTTTTTAAGTATTTTGGTAGTGTATTCCACAATTGCGAACTCCTCTCGGAAAAGCTGGACGCATGTTTTAGTTTGTATTTTAATCCTTTGCAACTGGGTGGGAGGTCCACTAGGTCATGCATATATGATGGGGCATCTCCGTAGATGATTTTATGAACTACTGTGCAAATCTTGAACGTGATCCGTTCTTTAAGTGGGAGCCAGTGTGATTTCTCTCTTAGGGGTTTTGCACTTTCATATTTTGTTTTTCCAAATATGAGTCTGGCTGCGGTAGTTTGGGCGGTTTGAAGTTTCTTGATGATCTGCTCTTTACATCCAGCGTAAAGTGCATTGCAGTAGTCCAGGTGACTTAGTATCATCGATTGTACCAGGTTTCGGAAAATGGCCCTCAGGAATATGTGTTCTTTTATACAACATTTTAATGAGTGCTATTGGCAGCCTGCATTAAAAACTAGCCCTCGCTGATTACATTTGTGCTGCAGATTGTTTAAAAAGTCCCTCAGGCTTTTTCTCCCATCACCCAGAAACTTATTAGGAAAAAAAACCCACAAGCAAAATTATTGTACATATAGACAGGCAAAGCTTAAATAGGAAAAAAGTCAGCATGGGTTTGGCAAAGGCAAATCTTGTATTGCTAATTTCTTAGATTGTTTTGAAAATGTAAACAAAAATGTGACTGAAATTGATCCAGCTTAAAGAGGAGGTCACTTGGGAGTAATTTTATAAAGTTATTTTCCAGATATATGCAAATATGCGCATATGGAATGCCTCATATAAAGCAATCACACAATCTAATATAATAATTTGCTCCTGCAACATTGCAATGTGTCTGCCTGCATCCGTAACCATCTCCTGACATCACTGTCCCGCAGTAGAAGCCTGCTTGCCTGACATCAGGAGATGTTACTATTTGAAGCAGGGAGGTGGGAAGCGCGCGAAGAAAAGAAGAGGGAACCGGTTTAGGTCTCAGCCCTTCCTCCACACACAACGCAGGAGCCGCTTTACCTCTCGCTCGCCACTTAGCCCTTGCTGCACACAGAACGCGGGAGCTACTTCAGCCCTTCCTCCACAACCTGGAACTGGAAGGGAGGGGAAGGAGGGAGGGGGGGACCCTAGAACTGGGAGGGAGGGGGGAACCTTGGAACTGGGAGGGGGGACCCTGGAACTGGGAGGGATGAGATGACCCTGGAACTCAGAGGGGGGAGGGAGGGGGGCCTGGAACTCGAAGGGAGGGAGGGGGGCCTGGAACTGGAAGGGACTAGAAATGGGAGGGAGGGAGGGAGGGGGGCCTGGAACTCAGAGGGAAGTGCAGGGTGGAGGTGGAGGGAGAAGGTGTGATGCACATGTAGGGGGGAGGGCAAGGGACAGAGGAGAATTGCTGCACCATGATGGATGGAGGGGGCAGGGCACAGAGGACTTTTGCTGCAAATGGTTGAATGCAGGGGAGAGAGCAGAATTGGTGCACACGGGACACACACTACACTCTCTCACTCACACAAACAGACACACACACACACATTCTCTCAATAACACACTCTCTCTCTCTCTCTGACACACACTCTTTGTCTCTTACACATACTCACTCTCTCACACATACTCTCTCCTAACAGTTCCCTTAAAAACATAACTACCATTAGAGGACAACCTTGCTAGCGCCCATTTCATTTCTTTCAGAAACGGGCTTTTTTTTACTAGTATTGAATAAAGATACAGCAGGTATGAACGGCCGGATTCTATAAATAGCACAGAAATTTACATCCCCGAAATTGCATGCTATTCTGAGATGCTAATGAGCCAATTAGCTCCGATAATTGGTTCCCCAATATGACATTTTCAATACATCTATCCTTTTCACTGCATTTATGTATTAGACTGACTTATCTGCCTGGTAACTCGCTCTGTAATCTGCTATCAACTTGTCCTCCCAATGCAATCTTGTTGAATTCTCTTTACTCTGTAATCCGCTCCGAACCTCTCGAGGTGTGACCGAAATATAAGCATCCAGTGAAATAAAGTAAAATTAATTATTGTCACTAACTGGCTACATTTTGGGTTTGCGACGCATCTTGCTAAGCGCTATCTTTTCACTCAGTGAATAGTTAATCTCTGGAAATCTTTGCCGGAGGATGTGGTAACAGCGGTTAGCGTATCTGGATTTTAAAAAGGTTTGGACAAATTCCTGGAGGAAAAGTCCATAGGCCGCTGTTCAGACAGGCATGGGGAAGCAACTGCTTGCCCTGGGATTTGTAGTATGGAACATTGATACTCTTTGAGATTCTGCATGGAATCTTGTTTTTCTTTAGGATTCCAGAATCTTGCTATTCTTTGGGGTTCTGCATGGAATGTTGCTACTCTGAGATTCCGCATGGAATGTTGTCACTCTTTAGGATTCCAGAATCTTGCTATTCTTTGGGGTTCTACATGGAATGTTGCTACTATTTGGGTTTCTGCCAGGTACTTGTGACTTGGCTTGGCCACTGTTTGGAAAACAGGATACTGGGCTAGAAGGACCATTGGTCTGACCCAGTATGGCTATTCTTATGATCTTGTTCTATAAAGATCCATGTGTAAATCTTATAGTGTGCAACTCAAAAGGGGCATGGCCATGGGAGGGGCATGGGTGGGTCAGCGACCTTCAACAAAGATACGTGCAGTATCACTGGGGATCCGCACCTAACTTATGCACCAATATTTATACAAGGTTTCAGTTGGTGTAAATCCTCACACCCAACTGTGGGCACAGATCCTGGTGCTATACACTATTCTATAAAGGGCACTGATCCCAGAGTGCCCATTGTAGAATGCCGGTCCTCACCGATTTTTATCGGCACCAAATGTTGAGCACCATTGATTGAATCCAGCCCCTACATGTCAATATCAAAGAGCGCAAACAGATGTGATTGCTGCTGTTTCCCAGTGACCTGGTCCTTTGCGCACCCTCTCGTTCCCACAACAAACTTTTAACTTATTTAACAAAAGATGGAGAAAAAAGACCTCAGGCATAAGTGGCAGTTAAACACTCATGATCCGAATTGCCTTACATACAATCACTGGTCAAAAAAAAACCTCCATTCCTTTCAATAACAGGAGCAATTTAACAAAGGAAACCAAAGTACACTGGAAACCAACTGCTGGATATTCATTCGCTTATCTGCAAGCAGCTCCCCTAGGACAGACAGACAGACATTGGAAGCAGCTGCTTGCCCTAGGATTTGTAGTATGGAGTGTTGCTACAATTTGGGTTTCTGCCAGGTACTAGTACTAGTGACCTGGCTTGGCCACTGTTCGGAAAACAGGATATTGGGCTAGATGGACCACTGGTCTGACCCACTATGGCTATTCTTATGTTCATGGTGCAGAGGATTATTACTTGTCCCAGGAATGGTAGCATGGAATGTTGCTACTCTTTGGGATTCCAGAATCTTGTTACTCTTTAGGATTCCGGAATCTTGCTATTCTTTGGGGTTCTACATGGAATGTTGCTGCTCTTTCAGATGCTGCATGGAATATTTCTACTAATTTGGTTTCTGCTAGGTACTTGTGACCTGGCTCGGCCACTGTTTGGAAAACAGGATACTGGGCTAGATGGACCTTTGGTCTGACCCAGTATGGCTACTCTTAGCCTAGTGGTTAGTGCAGCTGACTTTGATCTTGGGGAACTGAATTCAGTTCCCACTGCAGCTCCTTATGACTCTGGGCAAGTCACTTAACCCTCCATTGTCCCTGGTACAAAATAAGTACCTGAATATATGTAAACCGCTTTGAATGTAGTTGCAAAAAACCTCAGAAAGGCGGTATGTCGTCCCATTCCCCCTTATGAAATCTTCCAAATTCAACACTATTTCAGCTATTAAATCCACAGTGGTTCAAGTACTCCCAGTTGTAATCCATACTGTCAAAACATCCCACCAAACGCCCTTGTTTCCACTGAATCCACGGCTACTTCAGGGGATAATATTCAGGGGAATTCTAAAAATGGAGCTTACAATTGCGTGTGCAAATATGCAATTCGAGTAACATGCCTATTAGCACTCTCAATTATTGGTTCATGCAGCACATAATTAAATAGTGGAATCCTTGCCAGAGGATTATGAGCCAGATAGAATTGGGAATGCTCTTGCTTGTCCCATGAAATGGTTTATTAGAAATCACATTTACTTTGTCAAGCTTTCCTGGCAGTGGCATAGCCAAGGGCGGGCCTAGGCCCATCCACTTTGAGCTCCTTTAGATTGTAAGCTCTCTTGAGCAGGGACCATCCTTCCCCATGTTTAAACTTGTACAGCGCTGCGTAACCCTGGCAGCGCTATAGAAATGCTAAGTAGTAGTAGTAGTCAGGTCCACCCAGTAGCAGCACACCTATGATGTGGCTGACTGGGAACCCCAAGCCCCATCAGCCAAAAACTCCTAACAACCGTCCCTACTGCATATCTTTTAAATAGCAGATCTTCACCTGCAGCGAGCAGCGACTGATACTGCTTTCACCGGCCCCACACCTTTCCCGCTGATATATTCCCGCCTATGCGGAAACAAGAATTTGCATCAGAGAGAAGGCTGTGGGGCCAACATGAGCAGTGTGTATTAGTTGCTGCTTGCTGCCAGTGAAAATCTGCTATTTAAAAGGTATGCGGGGGAGGGGGGATATTTGAGAGACCATATGGCATGCAGGCGATAGAGGGCAAGTCACTTGTGGGACAGGGCAGAGTTCTTCTGCCCACCAGGGTTGCCAGGTGGAAAATTTTTTTCCCACCCAATCCAGCCTAAAAACAGCCCAAAACCCGCCCAAACTCAAACCCCCCCCCCCACCCCCCCCCCCCCCCCCGCGCCATGACCCCCGCCCCCGCCGTCATCGGACCCGCCTCCCCTGTCACCAGCCCCACCTCCCCCGTCATTGGCCCCGCCAAGAACGTCACTAACCCCGCCCAAAACGTCACTAACCCCGCCCCCCGCGGCTAAAAAAACCGCCTGAAAACCGCCCAAAAGAAAAAAAAGAAGCCCAAAAAACCGCAACCCGCCGCGGGCAAAAATTTCCCGCGGCGGGTCGTGGAAAACTGCCCAATTGGGTGGTAAAACCGCCCACCTGGCAACACTGCTGCCCACCCATCTTGGTCCCAGGCCCACCCAAAATTGGGTGTCTGGCTACGCCCCTGTTTCCTAGTACTTGTAACTCAGATTGGCCACTGTCAAAAACTGAATGCTGGGCTTGATGGACTTGGTCTGACTCAGCATGGGTTTACTTATATTGTTTTGTTCTTAAAAAAAAAAACAAAACCCCAAAAATGAACTGAACACTTTTTCCCTTAAAGATCCACTTACCAATTGTTTAAATGTACCACATGATTTTGATGCAGTACCTAACTGGTTAGGTGAATTGGTCTTTATGCTTGGCATAAGTAGATAAGTATTGTCACACTGGGACAGACCAAAGGTCCATCAAGCCCAGCATCCTGTTTCCAACAGTGACCAATCCAGGTCACAAATACAAGATCCCAAAAAAGTACAATACATTTTATGCTGCTTATCCCAGAAATAAGTAGTGGATTTTCCCCAAGTCAATTTAATAATGGTCTATGGACTTTTCCTTTAGGAAGCCATCGAGACCTTTTTTTAAACCCTGTTAAGCTAACTGCCTTTACCACATTCTCTGTCAACGAACTCCAGAGTTTAATTTACACGTCAAGTGAAGAAATATTTCTCTGAGTCATATTAAATTTACTACTTTGTGTGATCATCACATGGCCCCTAGTCCTAGTATTTTTGGAAAGAGTAAACAAACCATTCACATCTACCCGTTCCACTCCATTCATTATTTTATAGACCTCTATCATATCTCCCCTCAGCCATCTTTTCTCCAAGTTGAAGAGCCCACCACAGTAGTCTTAAAAGAGATGCCCATGGCATCATCTACAGAAACGTGTCTGCAGGCTGTCCTCTACTTAGCCTGTGATCCCACAGAGCGCCTTTGAGCATAAACAGGTAATTGGAACCACAGCTAAGGATGATACGACACAGTGAGGCCTAGTGTTTGGATTCATGCAATTGGATGTGCACATTTCTTACTTCTACTTCACGCTGGAGAATAAACGAGCAGATCAAAGTGACATCCGAAGGATTTTATTAGAGATATCGCATCTAAGAAAGTTGCCCGACACAGGCCGTGTTTCGCCCACAGAGGGCTGCGTCAGGGGCTAAAATGTATCCTCCCGAAAAGAACAACTAAAATGTATCCTCCCAAAAGGAACAATTGCAATACTCATATAAGGACAAGAAAGAGTAAAAGAAGAAAAACCCAGCACAGATGGGTGGAGGAGTGGCCTAGTGGTTAGGGTGGTGGACTTTGGTCCTGGGGAACTGAGTTCAATTCCCACTTCAGGCACAGGCAGCTCCTTGTGACTCTGGGCAAGTCACTTAACCCTCCATTGCCCCATGTAAGCTGCACTGAGCCTGCCATGAGTGGGAAAGTGCAGGGTACAAATGTAACAAAAATAAAATAGATACTATTTGAGATTCTACATGGAATGTTGCTATTCCACTAGCAACATTCCATGTAGAAGCCTGCGCGGCCACATTGGTGATCTGCAAGGGCTGACTTCTACATGGAATGTTGGAATAGCAACATTCCATGTAGAATCTCAAATAGCAGCAACAGTGGAGGAGTGGCCTAGTGGTTAGGGTGATGGACTTTGGTCCTGAGGAACTGAGTTCAATTCCCACTTCAGGCACAGGCAGCTCCCTGTGACTCTGGGCAAGTCACTTAACTCTCCATTGCCCCATGTAAGCCACAATGAGCCTGCCATGAGTGGGAAATCAAGGGGTACAAATGTAACAAAAAAAAAAGCTGCTTCAGTGACGGAGTACCTTTACTTCTACTTCACAACAGAATCTATGATGGCTCACGCGCTATTAAAGCATTTAGACTATGACGTTATATAAATGGGGATGAATTTCACATACGTACTGTATATATTTAGCAAGAAGGAAATATTATGGTTTTTTTTTTTTTTTCATTTTCTATTAATGTCAGACTTCGTGTAGCTTGTGAATATGTTCCGCATCCTCTCATTTTGCACTCATAACATTTTTCTTTTATGCTGGCACATATTGCAGTCTATGACAGATACATCAATATTCTACAGAATAATGCATAATGCTTGGGTAAGTAATTGTTCCATGAATTAATTTCAACTGAAAAATAGCTTAGGTCTGACTATACATCTGTAAATACAAAATCCACATAGGGCCAGATATTCAGCGCTATTTAATTGGCCAGGGACGGCTCCTGGCTTTTTAAATAGCACTTAGCTGGCTAGCTGCTAATTTCAGGGTGAGATAGCTAATTATCTCCGCTGAATATAAGCGCTTTCCCCCAGGTTCTATATAGCGCACCTAGAGAGCGTATTCTATAACAATGTGCGTAACTTAATTGGCTTATCAAGCCAATCAGCGTTGATAATAGCTCTTAACGAGCAATAATGAACACTAATTGGCAGTAATTAGAATTTACGGGCACAACTCGCGAAGCGCATTCTCTGTAATGCAGCGCGCCTAGCTTCTAATGCAAGCAGGTAAAAAGGGGCATGGCTATGGGGAAAGGAAATGGGCATTTTGTGGGCGTTCCAAAATTTCCACGCGCAGTTACAGGATGTGGGGAAGCCAGCTGACGGGTTCGAAAATAGTGACCTGAGAAGAGTGAAGCTCTCTTGTCGCTATCCCTTTCAAAGATAAGTTCACATTTTGATTTATATAGAGGGGCATAATCGAACGAAAACGTCTATCTCCATGGGCGTTTATCTCCGAGAACGGGTCCGTGAAGGGGCGGACCGAACCGTATTTTCGCAAAAAAATAGACGTCCATGTTTTATTCGACAATTTGTGAGCTGGGCGATTTTGTTTTTCAGCGATAATGGAAAATGAAAGCGCCCGGCTCAAAAATGAATAAATCCAAGGCATTTGTTCGTGGGAGGGGCCAGGAGTCATAGTGCACTGGTCCCCCTCACATGCCAGGACACCAACCGGGCACCCTAGGGGGCACTTTTACAAAAACAAAAAAAAAAGGTAAAAGAGCTCCCAGGTGCATAGCACCCTTCCCTTGTGTGTTGAGCCCCCCAAATCCTCCTCAAAACCCACTGCCCACAAGTCTACACCATTACTATAGCCCTAAGGGGTGAAGGGGGGCACCTACATGTGGGTACAGTGGGTTTGGGGGGGCGGTGTAGAGGGCTCCCATTTACCAGCACAAGTGTAACAGGTGGGGGGGGGGATGGGCCTGGGTCTACCTGCCTGACGTCCACTGCACCCCCTAACAACTGCTCCAGGGATCTGCATACTGCTGCCAGGGAGGTGGGTATGACATTTGAGGGTGAAAATAAAAAGTTGTGAAACATCATTTTTTTTGTGGTGAGAGGGGGTTAGTGACCACTGGGGGAGTCAGGGGAGGTCATCCCCGATTCCCTCTGGGGGTAATCTGGTCATTTAGGGCACTTTTTGGGGCCTTATTCGTAAAAAAACAGGGTCCAGGAAAAGTGCCCTAAATTCTAGCTACAAACGCATACTTTTTTTCCATTATCAGCGAAAGGCGCCCATCTCTGTTCGGGTGATAACCATGCCCCAGTCCCGCCTTCACCACGCCTCCGACACGCCCCCGTCAACTTTGTACGCTTCCGCGATGGAGTGCAGTTGAAAACGTCCAAGTTCGGTTTTCGATTATACTGTGTTATTCGTTTTTGTGAGATAAACATCCATCTCCCGATTTAGGTCGGAACTTGGGCGTTTTTCTCGTTCGATTATAAGCAGGTTAGTGTATTAGTAGCACTTCACATAGGCAACAGCATGATTTTTAAAAAAAGTATGAGTTGCCCGATGAAAAAAGTGCTATACCAATTGGCATAAAATGTATTGCCTGAAAAAGTGGATATTTGTCTGACGGCACTCTTTAACATTATAAAGTATCCGTTGAACATAAAAAAGATACTGGACGTTTCCGGCTAATGGTTAATATAGCAGACTTTGATCCCTGCATCCTGGGTTTGATTCCCTCTGCAGCTCCTTGTGATCCTTGGTAAGTCATTTAAACTGCAGAGAATCCAAGGAGTAGAGTAGATGGGCTCTTCCAAAGAAACAAGGGAGACACTAGGTCATGAATGTGACCTTTATGTCAGCAGGGGGCACTGCCGACACGACCAGAGAACTCAGCATCTGCCCAAGACCTGCCTTTTGCCTGCTCTGAACTCAAAGGACACAGCTGCTGTGTTTCGGCATCAAAAACGCCTGCTTCAGGAGTCTTGTGATGTTCATTATACAAAGGTAGGCAATGTTTCCAAGATCACATACAGTTTTGAATTAGATCCAAATCCAGTGGACTCGCATGAAACTTCTGTCGGCTAAACCCTCGATTGCCTCAGGTACAAAAACCAAGTTTGTGAGCCCTCTAGGGACAGCACCTGCTTAAAATTGGATTGTAAGCCACATTGAACCTGAACTCTTTTGGGATAATGCGAGATGCAAATGTCATTATAAAAATAAACAAAGGAGAATACACTGCTGGTTCTCAAGATTAAATTTAGTCGCGAGCAGTTACGTCAAGTAAAACCTGGCGCAAATGCCGATGCCTAAATTAGGTGTGGACCAGGTGTATTCTGTAACAATGCATATAGATTTTAGAAACGCCTAGGACCCGCCCATTCCACGCCCATGGCCATTCCCCCTTTTCAACTATGTGACTTAGAATTTACGTGCAGCACACTATAGAATCCGCTTAGACAGTTCTGTGTGTAAATTCTACTTAAGACAAAAGCATTGCCACACTGGGACAGACCAAAGGTCCATCTAGCCCAGCACCCTGTCTCCGACAGTGGCCAATCCAGGGCACAATCTCCCGACATGATCCACGGAGCAAAGCATTTTGTACTGCTTGTCCCAGGAGTAGTGGATTTTTCCCTACGTTCCTTTAATAACATTCTATGGCCTTTTCCTTCAGGAAGACGTCCAAACCTTTCTTAAACTCTGCTAAGCTAACCGCCTTAACCACATTCTTATTGTCAATTAGTGTCAGTAATTGCTTGTTAACTTGTAATTAAGGGTGATTGGCTTGTTAACCAATTAGGTTATGTGCATTGTTATGGAATACACTTCGATTTCAAACTGGAATGGATGAGTGAGGAAAGAATGGCCGTGAATGTGAAACTGAACTGAACAGATCTGCTTCGTGGCCCAGGGCCGGAGCTAGTGCACGGGTGAAACGCGAGTTACACTTAGAATCAGATAAGTATTAATGTACCCTTTGTTTCCCCTTCCTTTCTGACAAATATGTTTCCTTCTTCCACCCTTCCCAAAAAGTTGATTCTGTGTGTTACTCTTGTTTTACAGGTAGCACAGATTCAGGAGAAACTTCAGGATACTCGGGTACCTGTTCCTCTTTCTTTCCCCTTTTTAGTCCCCATCTCTCCTCTGTATCCACTTAACTCTGCAACGGTAGAAGCGGTGACTTCTCCTTGCTTGGCTGGACTTTGCTTGAATGGTGAGGCCCTGCAGCAACTCCAGAGGATTGTGAAAAATTACAAGAGGACATTATGAGATTGGGAGACTGGGCATTCAAATGGTAGATGACGTGTAATGTGAGCAAGTGCAAAGTGATGCATGTGAGAAAGAGGAACCCGAATTATAGCTACGTAATGCAAGCTTCCACGTTAGGAAAAGGATCTAGGAGTCATCGTTGACGATGATACTTTGAAACCCTCAGTGCGCGGCAGTGGCTAAGAGGTCCTTTTACTGCAGTGGGTAAAAGGCTGTCCATTTTGGTAGTGAGTCCTTATTGCCACCCATTGAGATGAAGGTAAGGGTTCCCGTGCTATCCTGATGGTAACCAGGCAGCATGTGGCACTGCCAGATTACTGCTGGTGAAGTTCTGGCACTATAAAAATAGTGCACAATATTTATTTAGATTTTGCTCACACCTTTTTCAGTGGTAGCTCAAGGTGAGTTACATTCAGGTACTCTGGATATTTCTCTGTCCCAGGAGGGCTCACAATCTAAGTTTGTACCTGAGGCAATGGAGAGTTAAGTGACTTGGCCAAGATCACAAGGAGCAGCGGTAGGATTTGAACTGGCCATCTCTGGATTGCAAGACTGGTGCTTTAACCACTAGGCCACTCCTCCACTCTGGAGGGGTGGGAACTGTAATTCCAGACTGGCATGCGGTAAGCCCGCAATGAGCTTAATGCTGTTTAGTAAAAGGGCCTGTAAGAAAGCAAATACAATGTTAGGAATTATTAGGAAAGGAATGAAAAACAAAAATGAGAATGTTATAATACCTTTGTATCGCTCCATGGTGTGACCCACACCTTGAATGCTGTGTGAAATTCTGGTCACCGCATCTTGAAAAAGATGTGAAGGGGCATTTTTAATATAACATCTAAATTCGATTTTGGAAATTCAAGTAGCGAACATAGTGATTTTCGAACCAGAAAATCTTCTCTTTATGTTTCGAAAATGGCCATTTCCTAGACGTTTTGGCCCCAATATTGAGACCGCAGGAGTTAGCCATGTTAACTTCTTTGGTCGGCACTGAGCCTAGGTTTTCAATGCTGGGCTGTTTCTGGTGACCAACATTGAATATCTGGTTTATTTTTGGCCGGTTCAAACTTAACCGACCAAACCGATATTCAGCACTAGCTGGTTAAGTTTGAACTGGCCAAAGATAGGCCTGGTATTCATGTGGCCAAATATGGCCACCAAACTTAGCCGGTGAAGGACTGAAAATCGTCAGATGGTTGATTACATTGTGCAATATAACCTGCTAGCTTCTAGCCACTAACCACAAATTTTCAGCGGGTCATGGACGTCCAGATCCTGCCCGGTTACATGCTTTTAAATATTGGGAGGGGGGACAGGGGTTGTGCTCAGTGCATTTTTCTTTCGTCGAAGGGAAAAAGCACAAAAACAAGCCATTGGGGCATATTTGGGGGGGGGGGGAACATTCTTAGTAGACTGGCCACACAGACATCCCAGCAGAGCAGAGGGGCACCCTAAGCAGGGGTCCAGACTTCGGCGGGAGGGGGGTCCAGAGCCCGAGGTGAGGGGGCACATTTTAGCCCCCCCCCCGGCGCCGCCAACACCTCCCCGCCATTGCCGACTCCCCTCCCCCGCCATTGCCCACCCCTGCCGCCGACCCTATCGACCCCCCTCCCGCCACCAACCCGCCATTGCCTACCTTTGCTAGCGGGGGACCCCCACCAGCCGAGGTCCTCTTCTTCTCGCAAAAGGCTTCCTTCTGTTTCTGACGTCCTGCACATTGTACGTGCAGGACGTCAGAAACAGAAGGAAGCCTTTTGCGAGAAGGACCTCGGCTAGCGGGGGTTGGGGTCCCCCGCCAGCAAAGGCAGGCGACAGCGACGGTGGGTTGGCAGCGTGAGGGGGTTGGGCGGGTCGTCAGCAGGGGGTCCAGGGCCTAATCTACGCGGGGCCCAGGCCCCCCTGGCCCCACGTAGCTACGCCACTGACCCTAAGGGGCACTGCAATGAATTTCACATAAAAGGTCCCAGTAATACTTCTCACCATTACCTCCTTATATTGTATAGGGTGCCCTCCAAAACCCACCAAAATCCTACTATTCCCAACTGTACACCACTACAATAGCCCTTATGTCTGCAGGTTGTGATATCCCCCTCTTCACTCAGGGTGATCTGGTTCTCAATATGCAGAGCATATGCAAATTAGCGTGCTACCCCTTCTCGCTCAGGGTGACCTGGTTCCCACTAAGCAAATTAAACAGATCTCACCAACTGCATATTTCTCAGGCAACTCTTTATTCCAGCCCCTGGGCACACTTCTTCTAGCTTAATACTTTATGCTTTCATAGGTCTTCAGACTGAGCCACCCCACACAGACACATGGGCTCAGTACTAGCTTCAATACTTTGGGGACTTCTAACCTGCTTTTCTCAGTACGTGGGGACACACAGTCCCTCCTCCTTTGAACACACAGTTCTATAAGTACTGAGGACACACACAGGGCTGTGCCAACACGGTAAGCGAAGTAAGCATGGCAGGAGGGCGCCATCCTCTGGGGGGCGCCCCGCTGCACCATGCTTACCTCGCCCTCTTCTCCCCAGATCCTTTTCCTTTTTTTTTTTTGTTTAAATTTACCTCTGTCCGGTGGCAGCGTAGCGTTAGTGAGAAGGAGGCGGCGCTCCCCCGCCCCGACATGTCAGTCTTCCCTTCGCTCAGTTCCACCTTCTTCTGACATCAGAAATGACGTCAGAAGAAGGCGGGACACTGAGCGAAGGGAAGACTGACACGTCGGGGCGGGGGAGCGCCACCTCCTTCTCACTAACGCTACGCTGCCACCGGACAGAGGTAAATTTAAACAAAAAAAAAGGAAAAGGATCTGGGGAGAAGAGAGCGGGTAGTGTAGTGATCATTTTCGGGGGCGGGGCCAACTGCAGGGGGGCGCCGGAGACCCTAGGCACGGCCCTGGACACACAGTCCCACACTAATGCTTTAGGGCCTTCTTACCCCAGGATTTTCAGCCTGCTTGTCTCCTTTGGACACCCAGTCCACCACAAGTCCATAGGGTTAGCCAGTATCTTCCAAGGGGATCTCTCTTCTTCTGCTGCCAGCTCACTTCTCTTCCTTTCACAACCAGTGTTGCCAGGTGGAAAATTTTTTTCCCACCCAATCCAGCGTAAAAACCGCCCAAAACCCGCCCAAACTCAAACCCCACCCCTGACACCCCCAGCCCCGCATCATCACCCCCGCCCCCGCCGTCATCAACCCCGCCGTCACCGGCCCCGCCTCCCCCGTCACCGGCCCCGCCTCCCCCATCATCGGCCCCGCCTCCCACACCATCGGCCCCGCCCAAACATCACTAACCCCGCCCCCCGCGGCCGAAAAAACCGCCCGAAAAACCGCGGAAAAGAAAAAAAAGAAGCCCAAAAAACCGCGACCCGCCTCGGGCAAAAATTTCCCGCGGCGGGTCGCGGAAAAACGCCCAATTGGGCGGGAAAACCGCCCACCTGGCAACACTGTTCACAACTCAGGTGGGGTGGTTAATTAGCTACACAGGACCCAGCCCATAACCTCCTACACCTGTGGACATCCCCGGGCTCTCCCCGGTCCTAGCGACCTCCATCTCTTCTACTAGCGCCCTCTAGTGGCCTACCCCTTATAGGACAGCCTCATACTTCTCACAAGGTGTCACTGTTGGAAACAGGATACTGGGCTTGACAGACCTTCCGTCTGTCCCAGAATGGCAACGCTTATGTTCGAACCTTTTCCTTTCCAACTGCACATTCTGCAAACCTACCTCAGGATAATCTCACAGTGAATCTTGAATCTCAGAGTGTTCTCTGATGTTTAACTGATTGCGTCTTCATCAGTTTCTTGCAAAGTGAAAAACTGAAGTGTCCTTCATTCACATTAAAGACTGTTTTTCTAATCACAGACTGTCATGTATTAATGAGACTGTCCTGATGGAGCACCTATTATTTTATTCATGTTATGAAAAATCTTACAACTTTTTTTTTCTCAAACAAAAAGGTCTTTGGATAAGATTTTTTTTTTTTTTTTACTTCAAAATAATTTTCATTTTTAAAATATTTTAATATGGCTTTTCTGCATTTGCTTTTAGTTTTCAGTGTACTAAATTCATGTGCTATATAGGAAATGCATTAGCATTTACTAAAATGACAATAGCCCCCGGATTCTGTTGTGGATTAAAAACTGGTTGAAGGATAGGAAACAGAGTGTGGGGTTAAGTGGGCAGTATTCACAATGGAGAAGGGTAGTTAGTGGGGTTCCTCAGGGGTCTGTGCTAGGACCGCTGCTTTTTAATATATTTATAAATGATTTAGAGATGGGAGTAACTAGCGAGGTAATTAAATTTGCTGATGACACAAAGTTATTCAAAGTCGTTAACTCGCAACAGGATTGTGAAAAATTACAAGAGGACCTTACGAGACTGGGAGACTGGGCGGCTAAATGGCAGATGACGTTTAATGTGAACAAATGTAAGGTGATGCATGTGGGAAAAAAAGAACCTGAATTATAGCTACGTCATGCAAGGTTCCACGTTAGGAGTTACGGACCAAGAAAGGGATCTGGGGGTCATCGTTGATAATACACTGAAACCTTCTGCTCAGTGTGCTGCTGCGGCTAGGAAAGCGAATAGAATGTTGGGTTTTATTAGGAAAGGTATGGAGAACAGGTGTGAGGATGTTATAATGCCGTTGTATCGCTCCATGGTGCGACCGCACCTTAAGTATTGTGTTCAGTTCTGGTCGCCGCATCTCAAGAAAGATATAGTAGAATTGGAAAAGGTGCAGTGAAGGGCGACAAAAATGATAGCGGGGATGGGACGACTTCCCTATGAAGAAAGACTAAGGAGACTAAGGCTTTTCAGCTTGGAGAAGAGACAGCTGAGGGGAGACATGATAGAGGTATATAAAATAACGAGTGGAGTGGAACAGGTGGATGTGAAGCATCTGTTCACGCTTTCCAAAAATACTAGGACTAGGGGGCATGCGATGAAACTACAGTGTAGTAAATTTAAAACAAATAGGAGAAACTTTTTCTTCACCCAATGCGTAATTAAACTCTGGAATTTGTTGCCGGAGAACGTAGTGAAGGTAGTTAGCTTGGCAGAGTTTAAAAAGGGGTTGGACGGTTTCCTAAAGGACAAGTCCATAGACCGTTACTAAATGGACTTGGGAAAAATCCACAATTTTGGGAATAACATGTATAAAATGTTTGTACGTTTGGGAAGCTTGCCAGGTGCCCTTGACCTGGATTGGCCGCTGTCAGGGACAGGATGCTGGGCTCGATGGACCTTTGGTCTTTTCCCAGTATGGCATTACTTATGTACTATATATGTCCATGCAAAACTGTGCATGCAAATTCGGGCATGCGCACAATTTAATTGAATCACGAACCAACTAGTGTCGACCACTGGGTGCTAATAGTCAATCATCAGCGCTAATTGGCAATGATTAGTATTTCCAGCGCATCTTGCTGGGCGTATTCTATACCGCAAAAAAAAAAAAACAGAAGAAACCAGTCTTCGCAAAAAACAACACTGGACAAAACAGCGAAGATGACTGAAAAAATAAAAAATGAAAAATAATAAAAAATGAAAAATAAAATAAAAGAGCGGCGACACTTTGGTTATTGAAGTTAAAAAGTAGGCTTTATTAATCAATAGATAGCAGGGAGAAAGGGACTCGACACAGCTCTGTTTCGGCCATACATGTGCGCGTAAATTCTTGCGTGTGTGGATCTGAAAAGGAAGCATGGCTATGGAAGAAGCATGCGTGCGGTGTTACAGAATACGACTGACGAAAGGACGAATCCACCGCTGGAGACAGTGCTTAAAAGACTCGTTATTAATTGCTCAGATAGGAGGCTCCGACGCTGTCTGTGTTTCAGCGTCACAAAATGCCTGCCTCGGGGGTGTCATTAATATTCAAAGATATATACTGTGCAAACAAAACTATCCGAAGGAATCCGCTTGAGTGAAGATACTGGACAGACCAGCCTTCCCCCGATGGGATCTGCTCAATGTTTGCACAGTAATATGTAATAGTTAAATACTTAGGACTTAAATACAAATCTGTACATACATCTAACTTCTCATACACCTGCACACACCTATGGAATGAGTTTCCGATTGCCATGAAAACAACACACGACCTGACAACCTTCCGAAAATTACTAAAGACCCACTTATTCATAAAGACGTACAAAAAAGATTCCCCATAACGATCTGCTACTACTACTACTACTTAACATTTCTAGAGCGCTACTAGAGTTACGCAGCGCTTTACAATTTAACAAAGAAGGACGGTCCCTGCTCAGATGAGCTTACAATCTAAAGGACAAAATGTCAAGTTGGTGTAGTCTAGATTTCTGAGTATAGGTGTGGTGGTTAGGTGCCGAAGGCGACATTGAAGAGGTGGGCTTTGAGCAGTGAGTTGAAGATGGGCAGGGAGGGGGCTTGGCGTATGGGCTCAGGGAGTTTGTTCCACGCATGAGGTGAGGCGAGGCAGAAAGGGCGGAGCCTGGAGTTGGCGGTGGTGGAGAAGGGTACTGAAAGGAGGGATTTGTCTTGAGAGCGGAGGTTACGGGTAGGAACGTAAGGGGAGATGAGGGTAGAGAGGTAAGGAGGGGCTGCAGATCGAGTGCATTTGTAGGTTAGTAGGAGAAGCTTGAACTGTATGCGGTACCTGATCGGAAGCCAGTGAAGTGACTTAGGAGAGGGGTGATATGAGTATATCGGTCCAGGCGGAAGATAAGACGTGCAGCCGAGTTCTGAATGGACTGAAGTGGGGATAGATGGCTAAGTGGGAGGCCAGTGAGGAGTAGGTTGCAGTAGACAAGGCGAGAGGTAATGAGAGAGTGGATGAGAGTTCGGGTGGTGTGCTCAGAGAGGAAAGGGCGAATTTTGCTAATGTTATAGAGGAAGAAGTGACAGGTTTTGCCTATCTGCTGGATATGTGCAGAGAAGGAGAGGGAGGAGTCAAAGATGACACCGAGGTTGCGGGCAGATGAGACGGGGACGATGAGGGTGTTATCAACTGAAATAGAGAGTGGAGGGAGAGGAGAAGTGGGTTTGGGTGGGAAGACAAGAAGTTCGGTCTTGGCCATGTTCAGTTTCAGGTGGTGATTGGACATCCATGCAGCAATGTCGGATAAGCAGGCCGATACTTTGGCCTGGGTTTCCGCAGTGATGTCTGGTGTGGAGAGATAAAGCTGGGTGTCGTCGGCATAGAAATGGTAGTGGAAGCCATGAGATGAAATCAGGGAGCCCAGGGAAGAGGTGTAGATTGAAAAAAGGAGGGGTCCAAGGACAGATCCCTGGGGGACTCCGACAGAGAGCGGGATAGGAGAGGAGGACGAACCATGAGAGTATACTCTGAAGGTACGATGGGTGAGATAAGAGGAGAACCAGGAGAGGACAGAGCCCTGGAATCCAAAGGAGGACAGAGTGTCAAGAAGTAAGTTATGATTGACAGTGTCAAAGGCGGCGGATAGGTCGAGGAGGATGAGGAAGGAGCAGTGACCTTTGGATCTGACTCCCAAATTACTCAAATTACAACTATTATGGAACCTTCCTAATTTATTCATTTTATTATTATTTGTTACATTTGTATCCCACATTTTCCCACATATTTGCAGGCTCAATGTGGCTTACATAATACCGTGAAGGCATTCGCCAAATCCGGTACAGGATAGGTACAAAATGTATTGGGATAGGGAAGATATGTTGTATTGAGATAGGGAAGATAAGATTCGATCAAGTTGGGTTGAGGTAAAAGAGTTCATTAATGTCCAATACGATCTTTAATAGTGAGGTGTTGCAGGGTTGAGTCACTTAAGTTGGGTCATTCGGATATGCCCTTCCGAATAGGTGAGTCTTTAATGACTTTCTGAATTTTAGGTAATCCTTATGACTAAATATTACATCTTGTCCTGATGTCATCGTGCTATATTTCTCTATTAATCCACTTCCAATCCTACATGATTTACTAATGCACTCTTATTTGTAACAATTGTGAAATTATTATTCCGTTAATATGATTGCTATGATATTCTTATGCACCGATCTGTATCTATGTTCTGAAATTCTTTTCTTTAATATGTATATGTTGTTGTAACATTTTGTAAGCCACATTGAGCCTGCAAATAGGTGGGAAAATGTGGAATACAAGTGCAATAAATAAATAAATAAATAAATAAATCTCTTTGAGCGGATACCTTCGGGCAGCTTTGTTAGGGTGTTAGGAGTTTTGAGAGACTTTACTAGGAGTCATTTTCTCAGTCTCATGCCACAAATCACTCTACGCTCCCGGAGGTTTTATTTAAATGTCAAATAACCTTACTGGAACTTCTGCAACCAACAACTTCAGAACTCTTCTACTACTACTACTAACTAACATTTCTAAAGCGCTACTAGGGTTACGCAGCGCTGTTCAATTTAATCATAGAAGGACAGTCCCTGCTCAAAGAGCTTACAATCTAAAAGACAAGAGAACAATCTAAAGACAAGTGAACAATCTAGAGGACGAGTGAACAGTTAATCTGATAGGGTGGATAGATTGGGGCATTTTATATTTCTCGAGCGGTTAGGCGCCGAAGGCAGCATTGAAGAGGTGAGTTTTAAGCAGAGATTTGAAGATGGGTAGGGAGGGGGCATGGCGTATGGGTAAAGGAAGATTGTTCCAGGCATAGGGTGAGGCAAGGCAGAATGAGCGGAGCCTGGAGTTGGCAGTGGTGGAGAAGGGTACTGAGAGAAGGGCTTTGTCCTGTGAGCGGAGGTTGCGGGCGGGAACATAGGGGAAGATGAGGGTGGAGAGGTAGTGAGGAGCCGCAGACTGAGTGCATTTGTAGGTAAGGAGGAGGAGCTTGAATTGTATGCGATATCTGATCGGAAGCCAATGAAGTGACTTGAGGAGAGGGATGATATGAGTATATCGGTTTTGGCGGAATATAAGACGTGCAGCAGCGTTCTGAACGGATTGAAGGGGGATAGGGGCACTTCCTTTCACTCTTTATTTAAGACAATGCTGTACGTATTTACAGACTCCTGTCCTTCACCCGTCCTGTTGTGTCAGGAATGAATCCAAGGCTGCTTCTGTTGCTCCTGATACCAACCCAACTCTTTCTCAGGCACAGACCCTTTAGGCTGCCCTCCTTCCAGCCATGCACCTCGCAGGGCTGCTCCCTGGCCTTGAGCAGGCTTCTCCTGCTTAGGGTTACCATATTTTCTGTGGCAAAGAAAGAGGACACACAAAATAAAATGCAGGTCCCACCCCCAGCCCCGACCCTGCCATACTCCAAACCCGCCTGCACCGAACAGTCTCCTTGACCCCCAAGAAAGCCAGATTCAGTAAGCAGTGAAAATATTGGTGAAGTGATAGAAATGCATTTTCTTCTGTGCAGTGGCGTTCCTAGGGGGGGGGGTGCGGTCCGCCCCGGGTGCACGCCGCTGGGGGGAGGGGTGCCGCGTGCGCCTGTCCTCCATTGTTCCATGCTTCTTCTCTGCCCCGGAACAGGTTACTTCCTGATCCGGGGCAGAGAAGAAGCATGGAACAACGGAGGACAGGCGCGAGCGGCACCCCCCCCCCCCCCAGCGGCGTGCACCCGGGGGGGAGTTCCTTTGCGGGGGGTCCTTTCGCCGGGGGGGGTCCGCGCTGCATCCGGGGGGGGCGTGCTGCACCCGGGGGGCAGGGCGCATCGGTGATCCCCCCCGGGTGTCAGCCCCCCTAGGAACGCCACTGATTCTGTGTTCTGCTCAATACAAAATGAAAAGGTGTACATTTTCAAAAAAGCAAACATCCATGAGCATGCCCCCCTTTCCTTTTCCTCCCATGAGCAGCATATCCCCTTCTCAGGCTCAACTGCCATTCATTGATACCTAACCCTTATGAGCCCAATTAGTACATAGTGGAGTCTTTGGTTTTCAATGAATATCTGCTGATCCTGGCTTTTATCCAGCACATATATATTTCCGCATGTTCAACCCCTCCTCCGTTCTCATTCCTTCCCTCCCTCTTCCTCCCTCCTGGCCCAATCACAGGCTGAAAAGGTTTCCCAGTTCCTCACCTTGAGTGCACTGCGGGATCGCAGTCTCTCCAACGTGGGCTGGCTGTGCAGCCTGCCTGATGAGTGCAATAGAGTTTGGGGGTGAGAGGGTGGGTGTGGAGGGGGGGGGGGTGCAGCAGTAGCAGCACAGGCTGAGACTCTCAGACAGTCACAAGAGTTCTGCAGAAATGGTCCCCTGGTTAGCTGGTCCTCCAAGAAGGCTCAGACTTGCTTCCCCTCTTCTTCCCTCAATGGTGGGTGTCACGGGGGGGGGGGGGGGGGAGGGCTCAGTCCCAGTCACAACAATGCAGGAATAGTCCTCCTCCTGCGGGTGGGACTCAGATGGTTCTCCTCTGACTCCTCAAGCACTGGTTACAGAGTCAGGCTCGGCTCGCTTCCCTTCTCAGCCAGTTGTGGTGTGTGCAGGGTTTTTTTTGAGGGGGTACTTGGGGGTACTGAGTATCAGCACCTTTTCCGTTGTCTACAAAGACTGACCCATGGTCCCCAAGTTTTAATGAGAAAGTCAGACTCTACACACCAAGTCTGCCTAGTCATAGATTATGTGACTGGTTGCAGGGGGACTGGCTATTGTTGGGTGGGTCCCTCAGTGATTACCCCACCCCTGAAGGGTGGCATGGCATTTGAGTACCGACACCTTTTTCGCTAGAAAAAATGCACTGGTTGTGTGTCGTTGGGAAGAGGGGTGCGGGGGACAGGGGGCAGTAAGTCAGTACATTCAGCAGCTGCTTCAAGCTTGTGTCGGGACAGGGGTTGCACTTGCAGCCCGCAGAGGAGCAGCACACGGCCTCAGCTTCCTGCGCTCTTGGCTGAGGCTGAGCCAGCGGTGGTGAGCTGATGATGAGCACCACTGCACAACTTAAGAAGTCCCAACCTCTTCTCTCTTGATGCTGAGAATTTCTGCCAATTATATATATATTATATAAGCAGCATAGGAGGTGATGAATAGCTGCTGAGCTGAGCACAAGACAAGTGAAGTCCCATTCCTGTTTCTGTGCTGGCCTATCACTCTCAACTTTACTTGCCGGCTGCGACACAACAAGAAATGAAAGAAGGAGGATTTTCATTCTGGCGCAGGAGGACTCGCATGTGCCAGTAGATCAAGTGAGAAGTGACCTCTATTGGTGAGTATGTCTGTGTCTACTGATGTGACCGACTGATCTGCACCTGCCCTGCCAGAAACCCAGTAAATGAATTGCAAGCAAAATATCCACCTGGACCCCAACAGTGCCCTCAAAAAGAAGACATAGTCGGAGAAACCCAGACATATGGTAACCCCATCTCTGCTCTACTTCCTACTTCCAGGCTGGAATCTGGATTCCCCTTGTCCACCTGAAGTTCTATCTCCTTCTCAGTTGCCACTTAGAGGGGCAACAGCGATTCCTTTTTCTCAGCCTGTATTTATTTCTATCACTCTAGGATCCCCCAATACTCCCAAGGGTCCCTGCGGGGCAGGGGCATAGCCATACTTTGGCGGGAGGGGGGGTCCAGAGCCCGAGGTGAGGGGACACATTTTAGCCGCCCCCCCCCTGGCGCCGCCGCCACCACCACCAACAACTTTGACCCCCCCTGCCAACGACCCTATCGACCCCCCTCCTGCCGCCAACCCTCCCCCGCCGTCGCCTACCTTTGCTGGCGGGGGATCCCAACCCCCGCCAGCCGAGGTCCTCTTCTTCCTTAGTTCTGTTTCTGAGTCTGATGTCCTGCATGGCGGGTTGGCGGTAGGAGGGGGGGGCGTCGAAAGGGTCATCGGCAGGGGGGTCCAGAGCCAAATCTATGGGGGCCCAGGCCCCCATGGCCCCACGTAGCTATGTCCCTGCTGCGGGGGTATAAGCAATGAAAGACCTCATGCACCTCTTTGCAGTCTCTTTTGCTGTTTTCCAGCTCCATCCCTGCTGTCACTCACTACAGGGGACTACTTTATCTCTACAATTTGTCTGTCAACCCCTCCCCTGAAAAGGCCTCCAATTTCACACTCCAGCCCACTGGCAGGGACCTTCCTCTCCCCAGGACCTTCAGAAAAATCACTATAGGGTCTAGTAATACCCATATCATGAGTATTACACACAAATTTATAACATACATGAAAGTAAGTGCTAGTATTTTCTCATTTCAGACTGCAAATGACGTAAATTTAGGCACTCACATTATTAAATGGGGGGGAAATGATATAAAAACCTTTATTGATGTTTTCATGCTTCTGTTTTTTTAAATGACAGTGTCCATGATTTCTTTTCATTTCACCCTGCTCTTTTGACACTTTTTGAAAAAGTCGATAATGATTTAATGTTCATTTTCTTTGTTCTTTTTTTAATGTTATTATTATAAACATACAACACAAGCATAACTCTTGATAGGCAATTCAGAAGGATAATAATCAAACAGAAAGGAGCAAAGGCAAAGCTTAAATCAGGAAATTTACACAATGAATTCTGAACTTAAAGTCCAAAATTGAGAAAGCAGAGAAGTAAAACAGATGACTGACGGAATAAAAAAGAGAGTTAAAAGACCCTAATGGGGTCCTTTTAACTAAGCTGCAATAAAAACAGATCTTAGCATACCAATATTCAGTTCTTTCCCACAGGGTCTATACAAATTAAAATAAAACAAAAATATACACAACCTCAAGAAAACTATCATATACAAATGGAAACTTAGAATATTTTCATTGTGGAATTACCAAAGAGAATCCACTTGCATGGAGAACTCAAAAGATCCCATGAAGAAACTCAAGTCAAGGAGGGGAGTGGGCATAAAAACCAGGGTTTCCAGAAACAGGACCACAAAAGATCTTGAGTGAAACAGTGTTTGTTGAAAATCAAAGTGGCTCAACACAACGCTGTGTTTCGGCCACAGGGCCTTCATCAAGAGTCCGTGTGCTTGTGTCAGAGAATACGAGTTTGGGAATCACAACGATGGGCTGTGATGGTCTTTAAAAAGACAGTGTGACGTGTAGTAGCAACTGGATGCTCAAACAAGAAGCCTTGTGAAACAGCGAAAAGGTCCATCGCTGTGATTCCAAAACTCTTATGCTCTGACACAAGCACACAGACTCTTGATGAAGGCCCTCTGGCCGAAACACAGCGTTGTGTTGAGTCACTTTGATCTTCCATTGTGGAATTACCACAGGAAGCCTATGTTCCTTCTAGAATGCTGAGATCTTCTCAGTCTAACTCACTATCCCTTCAATCTGTCAAAACTGGTTTGATTCAATACAATCCAAGACCAGCGGCGATCCTTGGTCGGCCTGCCACCCGGGGTGGTTCGTCACTGCTCACCCCCCTCCCCAGATTCCATGGCATCCGATCCCCCCTAGGTGCAGCACATCACCCTCCCAGTGCATCAGTGTCCCCCCCCCCCCCCCCCCCCCCCGCGCATCACAACCCCCTAAGACGTATCACCCAAGACCCTCCCTTTCGGGTGCATTCTTACATGCTGGGAGCAGCTGTGCGGCTATCGGCTCCTCTGGTTCCCTGCTCCCTCTGCCCCGGAACAGGAAGTAACAGCAGAAGGATCAGGGAACCAGCGGGACCGACAGCCATGTGGCTGCTCCCTGCACCCCTCCAGCAGCGTGCACCCGAGGTGGACCGCCCCCATCGCCCCGCCCTCAGTATGCCACTGTCCAAGACTTTTAGTGTCACTGGACCAACCTTATGGAATGCTCTTCCTCTGCGACTCCATCTAGAAACATCCCATTTAACGTTTTGATCTTTTCTTAACCCTTTGCTATTTCATGGTGCTTTTGGTCTCGTTTTTAATTGAAGCTTCACCTTCTGCCACCGAGACCAATGAGCGCTGAGCAAGAGACTACCTGTCGGCTGCTTCCTCTTGCTCTCATTGTGCTCTCTATTACTGTATGTTTATTTATTTATTTACTTACTAGGATTTATTTACCGCCTTTTTAAAGGAATTCACTCAAGGCGGTGTACAGTAAGAATAGATCAAACATGAGCAATAGGCAATTACAGTAGTAAAAATATTCAAAATAACAATAAAAGTATGGCATAGTTTATTATTTACAATGTCAATACAATACGTAATAGAACATTTTAATTGACAGAGTAGGGTATAAGCAAAGATGGAACATAGAGACAGGTAAGAGACTAAGAGGAGTTAGAAAGTAAGGTGACTAATTTAAAGAAAGGTGCACATGAGGTCAGAGAGATGGTTAAATGTTATCTCTGCTAGGGTAAGAGTGGATAATCATATCCTGTTGCAGTATGTGCAGCCGGAGTCACTACTTGTGTGTGTGAGTGAGACTAACGAGTTAGTTACTTCTTCCGTTAAAGGCTTGGTTGAAGAGCCAAACTTTAACCTGCTTCCTGAAGTAGAGATAGTCTTGTGTTAAAGAAGTTCCCTTTCTTCTTTTCCTATGTATCTCCACTCTTTACATTTAATGACTTTTAGTTGTTTTTATGGAATGTAAACCACCTTGAAAAGATATTTTCTCTAGGGTGGTATGTCAAGTTTTAATAAACCTGAAACCTTTGTGTCCTTGAGACTATCATGTGGTATTTGTGTATTATACATTTTTTAGTTGATGCTATTATTTTTATATTCTATATCAGGTCCTAACCACCTTCCCCATTCATGTTACCTACACTGACTACAGAGTTTGTAACCTCTAGATTGTAAGCTCTCTTGAGCAGGGACTATCCTTCCCCATGTTAAACTTGTACAGCGCTGCGTAACCCTGGCAGCGCTATAGAAATGCTAAGTAGTAGAAGTAGTCCTTCAATAAAATTTGCTTCTTCCTATCCTGAGCTCTGCCTTTTCATTTCATCTGTGGCCCACTGACCTTCTTTTTGTTTCCTATTAAGTGCTGGCACAATCACCTGCAAGAAAAGGGACAATATACCTCCTTTTAACTCTGTAACCAGCAGCTTCAGTCAATAGGATAAATAGTCCAACAATAGATAATGCATCAAACCTCTCTTTCTCTCTTCCGAGGTTCCTCAAAAGGAAATCCGGTCTCCTTCCCTTCCAGGTATATTTACAGGGATACTCAGGACCGTTAAAAGTATGTACAGTTATATACAGTTCCTCTGTGCAATTTGCATTAAATAGGTTTTTGATATCAGGCACTGCTTCCTATCTAATCCCAAGAAGCACTTCCTTATCAACTCAATCCCTCTTGGTTTGATCCATCCCTAGTGGTGGCCACTCTCCTGGAATCACCCTGGTCACTGGGATGGGCTCTCCCTAGCCCCTAGTCCCTTGACTCCACGGGCTTCTCCTTCAAGCTCTGCTTTCTCTCTTATTCTCTCCAGGGCCCCCCTTCAAAGAGCATACACACACATGTATTATCTCTTAACTCCACCTCCCCTATCAATCTTCTGTACCAGCAGTGGCGTTCCTAGGGTGGCTGACACCCGGGGGTGGATCGCCGATACGCCCCCCCCCCCCCGGGTGCAGCGAGACACCTCCCCCCCCAGTGAAAGGACACCCCCCCCCCCGGGTGCAGCGCGACCCCCCCACCCCCCAGCGAAAGGACACCTCCCCCCGGCAAAAGGACGGACACCTCCCTCCCCGGCGAAAGGGCACCCCCCCCGGGTGCATTTTTACCTACCGGGGGGGGGGGGGGGGGGTGTGCCGCGTGCCTGTCGGCTTTGCTCATTCCCTGCTCTCTCTGCCCGGAACAGGAAGTAACCTGTTCTGGGGCAGAGGGAGCAGGGAACGAGCGTTGCCGACAGACGTGCGGCACCCCCCCCCCCAGCGGCGTGCACCCGGGGTGGACTGCACCCACCGCCCCCCCCCCCCCTTGGTACGCCACTGTGTACCAGGGCACTTGTCCTCAACATTTTGTTTCATAAATACTCTCATGGGCTGGGCTTACTCCCACCCAGGGATCTCCCAGTCACCCCACCTCAGTGACTACAGTTCATACTCTTCTAGTAATCCCCAGCCTAATAGGGGTGACTGCAAAATCTCAGCACCAGCCGACCCATGGAGTGGAAGCCTCAACTCAGGGACTGTCCTAGGACCTTCCACATGGCAGTGCACAACACTTGCTGCCTGAGATATTGGCCCAGCCCTGCCTCCTTTAATTATTCATTGCAGCAATCAGTTTCCATTACGGTTATGGTAAAGGCTTTCTCCTCTGACTAGGCTCCCTCTCTCCAAAACATGTCCTGGTTTCTAATGAATGTAAAACCCTCCTGGATACTGTGATTTTACTGGAGACAGGTTGGCCTGATTTCGGCAGGAAAGTTTAGGCAGGTACCCCATAGATCAACTTGCATGGAGAAAAAGTACATAATGTTTCGTTTTCTTTTATCTCTGTGTTTCTTTATTTTAAAATATCATTTCACTGTCATCTCATAAAGGTTATTTACATTACAGAGTCATAAAGATATTATGGATCATGCTCTTGGGATCTTGCAATGTACAGGATATTGCACTCTGCAAAGCCTTTCAAGTGTAATAACACACAGGGAATGAATAGACCTGCATTCTCAACAACTCATAATTATCTGTTCTTTTTTACACTAATTGAAAACTTAGAGCAGACATATGGGGAAATAAAGGCTTGGATCATTGCATGTCATCACTATAACTTGCTTAACTCACTTGGCGAAGCAACGTCCATCTGTCATGCCATTCTGAATGTTTAACGGCTTCATTAAGCATTCTGTGCCCTCTCTCTGTAAGCTACGCCGTCCCTTTCTTAAAGAATCTGCCAACTGCATTGTCTTTTTGTTATTTGTGTAGTTTTTCTGTCCACTTCCATAAGCTCATAGCATGACTCTCCAGGAATATACAGATCCATAAGTACTACTACTACTTAACATTTCTAGAGCGCTACTAGGGTTACGCAGCGCTGTACAAGTTAACAAAGAAGGACAGTCCCTGCTCAAAGGCGCTTACAATCTAAAGGACGAAATGTCAAGTTGGTGCAGTCTAGATTTCCTGAATAGAGGTGTAGTGGTTAGGTGCCGAAGGCGACATTGAAGAGGTGGGCTTTGAGCAATGATTTGAAGATGGGCAGGGAGGGGGCCTGGCGTATGGGCTCAGGGAGTCTGTTCCACGCATGGGGTGAGGCGAGGCAGAAAGGGCGGAGCCTGGAGTTTGGCGGTGGTGGAGAAGGGTACTGAAAGGAGGGATTTGTCCTGAGAGCGGAGGTTACGGGTAGGAACGTAAGGGGAGATGAGGGTTGAGAGAGAAGTACATAAGTATTGCCATACTGGGAAAGACCAAAGGTCCATCGAGCCCAGCATCCTGTTTCCAACAGTGGCCAATCCAGGTCACAAATACCCGGCAAGATCCCAAAAATGTACAAAACATTTTATACTGCTTATCCCAGAAATAGTGGATTTTCCCCAAGTTCATTTAATAACGGTCTATGGACTTTTCCTTTAGGAAGCCGTCCAAACCTTTTTTAAACTCCGCTAAGCTAACCGCCTTTACCACATTCTCTGGCAACGAATTCCAGAGTTTAATTACTCGTTGAGTGAAGCAAAAATTTTCTCCGATTTGTTTTAAATTTACTACATTGTAGCTTCATCGCTGGGTTACATAATATTGTTAGACTGGCAGGAAGAAATCAGAAGGTCCACAGTATTTGCTATGTCACGTACTACAAATATATGCCAATATTCTATAGCATTTATGTTATGAGTATGATGACATCCAAAAAGCAGGTTCATCAGTTGTTGGTACCTTCAGACAGTATGTTGCTTTTGAAAACTACAAGGGCTCTGATTTCCAGTCACAAATTAAAGCGAGAATATACAAAAAAAACAATAAAACCTCTATATGCTTTATATGATGGATGAGGAAACCTTAACAGAGCAGCAAGAAGAAATGTGAGAACTGCTGTCATGCTTGAGAGGAAAATAATAGTTCAGCACTGGAAACCGAATAATGCATCACGTAAATGTCAGCTAAAACGTGACTGGATGTACAGGGGAAAAGAACATTTGGGAGGCAGAAGATGCAGAGAAAATATTTTTCAAAATGCATTTGCCTTTATGAACTATGCAGGAATTAGACGGTACAAAAGAGGAACCTGGAAAAATAGAAGTACCTATTTACTCACACCTTTTTCAGTAGTAGCTCAAGGTGAGTTGCACTCAGGTACACTGGATATTTCTCTGTCCCAGGAGGGCTCACAATCTACGTTTGTACCTGAGGCAATGGAGGGTTAAGTGACTTGCCCGAGATCACAAAGAGCAGCAGTGGAATTTGAACTGGCCACCTCTGGATTGCAAGAGTGGTGTTCTTACCATAAGGCCACTCCTCCACTCAACAACATTCCATGTAGAATCACAAATAGTAGCAACATTCCATATATTTATTTATTTAGATTTTGCTCACACCTTTTTCAGTAGTAGCTCAAGGTGAGTTACATTCAGGTACTCTGGATATTTCTCTGTCCCAGGAGGGCTCACAATCTAAGTTTGTACCTGAGGCAATGGAGGGTTAAGTGACTTGCCCGAGATCACAAAGAGCAGCAGTGGGATTTGAACTGGCCACCTCTGGATTGCAAGAGTGGTGTTCTTACCATAAGGCCACTCCTCCACTCAACAACATTCCATGTAGAATCACAAATAGTAGCAACATTCCATGTAGACCAATATTCCATGTAGAATCTCAGATAATATCAACATTCCATATAGAATCTCAAATAGTAGCAACAGTCCATGTAAAATCTCAGATAGTAGCAACAGAATCTCAAATAATTTATTTGGATTTTGCTCACACCTTTTTCAACAGTAGCTCAAGGTGAGTTACATTGAGGTACTCTGGATATTTCTCTGTCCCAGGAGGGCTCACACTCTAAGTTTGTACCTGAGGCAATGCAGGACGTCAGACTCACAGAAATAGAAGCCTGCGCAGCCTCGTTGCTGATCTGCAAGGGCAGGCTTCTACATGGAATGTTGCTAGTGGAATAGCAACATTTAACATTCCATGTAGAATCCCAAATAGTAGCAACAGAATCTCAAACAGTAGCAACATTCCATGTAGAATCTCAAATAGTACCAACATTCCATGTAGAATCTCAAATATTTATTTATTTATTTAGATTTGCTCACACCTTTTTCAGTAGTAGCTCAAGGTGAGTTACATTCAGGTACTCTGGATATTTCTCTGTCCCAGGAGGGCTCACACTCTAAGTTTGTACTTGAGGCAATGGAGGACGTCAGACTCACAGAAATAGAAGCCTGCGCAGCCTCGTTGCTGATCTGCAAGGGCAGGCTTCTACATGGAATGTTGCTAGTGGAATAGCAACATTTAACATTCCATGTAGAATCCCAAATAGTAGCAACAGAATCTCAAACAGTAGCAACATTCCATGTAGAATCTCAAATAGTACCAACATTCCATGTAGAATCTCAAATATTTATTTAGATTTGCTCACACCTTTTTCAGTAGTAGCTCAAGGTGAGTTACATTCAGGTACTCTGGATATTTCTCTGTCCCAGGAGGGCTCACAATCTAAGTTTGGACCTGAGGAAATGGAGGATTAAGTGACTTGCCCAAGATCACAAGGAGCAGCAGTGGGATTTGAATTGGCCACCTCTGGATTGCAAGACTGGTGTGCTAACCACTAGGCCACTCCTCCACTATTAGCATGCCATCTAGAATCTCAAATAGTAGCAACATTCCAGAATCTCAAAACGTGGCAACATTCCATGTAGAATCTTCAATAGTAGCAACATTCCATATATTTATTTATATCGATTTTGCTCACACCTTTTTCAGTAGTAGCTCAAGGTGAGTTCCATTCAGGTACTCTGGATATTTCTGTGTCCCAGGAGGGCTCACAATCTAAGTTTGTACCTAAGGCAATGGAGGGTTGGGTGGCTTGCCCAGGATCACAGGGAGCAGCAGTGGGATTTGGATCGGCCACCTGTGGATTGTAAAATTAGTGCTCTAACCACTACTCCACTCCAGAGAGATTCTACATGGAATGTTGCTACTATTTGAGAGTCTACATGGAACGTTGCTATTTTTTTATATCGATTTTGCTCACACCTTTTTCAGTAGTAGCTCCTGTTTTACTGTAAGCCAACCTACAATTTACTTGAATATCCATTTTGCATTGACCTTGTGACTGCAGACGAACGCCAGAATGCTGTGCACACATGTATGAAGTTTGTTTGATAATATGGTATCATCTGTGTCTCGTATGTTTATGTTTAAAACATACATGATTGAACACTGTCATTGTATGAAACGACAGTGTTCACTTAAATGTATTAAAGTGAGAGGGATTGGTCTCATACTTCACTAGGATGTGGTGGCTTTAAACAAATCCCAACTCCCTCTTTTCTCAGTCTGTGCACTAGTGTCAAATTTTTTTTATAACACTTTTTTTTCACTTCTTTTTCTATTTTACAGATACTTTATCCTCTCTTGTGCTCAAAAATAAAACCAGAATGACCAGCAGTTTAGCATGAAAAGGTATAACCGCACTTATCTGAAAGCTCAGTTGAGCACGACTACTACTACTACTATTTAGCATTTCTATAGCGCTACAAGGCGTACGCAGCGCTGCACAAACATAGAAGAAAGACAGTCCCTGCTCAAAGAGCTTACAATCTAATAGACAAAATAAATAAATAAATAAAGTAAGCAAATCAAATCAATTAATGTGAACGGGAAGGAAGAGAGGAGGGTAGGTGGAGGCGAGTACATAAGTACATAAGTATATAAGTATTGCCATACTGGGAAAGACCAAAGGTCCATCGAGCCCAGCATCCTGTTTCCAACAGTGGCCAATCCAGGTCACAGATACCTGGCAAGATCCCCAAAATGTACAAAACATTTTATACTGCTTATCCCACAAATAGTGGATTTTTCCCAGTCCATTTAATAATGGTCTATGGACTTTTCCTTTAGGAAGCTGTCCAAACCTTTTTTAAACTCCGCTAAGCTAACCACCTTTACCACATTCTCTGGCAACAAATTCCAGAGTTTAATTACACGTTGAGTGAAGAAATATTTTCTCCGATTCGTTTTAAATTTACTACATTGTAGCTTCATCGCATGCCCCCTAGTTCTAATATTTTTGGAAAGCGTGAACAGGCGCTTCACATCTACCCGTTCCACTCCACTCATTATTTTATAGACCTCTATCATATCTCCCCTCAGCCGCCTTTTCTCCAAGCTGAAGAGCCCTAGCCACTTTAGCCTTTCCTCATAGGGAAGTCATCCCATCCCCTTGCATGTGGGTAAGAGGAACCCGAATTATAGCTACGTCTTGCAAGGTTCCGCGTTAGGAGTTACGGATCAAGAAAGGGATCTGGGTGTCGTCGTCGATGATGCGCTGAAACCTTCTGCTCAGTGTGCTGCTGCGGCTAGGAAAGCGAATAGAATGTTGGGTGTTATTAAGAAGGGTATGGAGTCCAGGTGTGCGGATGTTATAATGCCGTTGTATCGCTCCATGGTGCGACCGCACCTGGAGTATTGTGTTCAGTACTGGTCTCCGTATCTCAAAAAAGATATAGTAGAATTGGAAAAGGTACAGCGAAGGGCGACGAAAATGATAGTGGGGATGGGACGACTTTCCTATGAAGAGAGGCTGAGAAGGCTAGGGCTTTTCAGCTTGGAGAAGAGACGGCTGAGGGGAGATATGATAGAAGTGTATAAAATAATGAGTGGAATGGATCGGGTGGATGTGAAGCGACTGTTCACGCTATCCAAAAATACTAGGACTAGAGGGCATGAGTTGAAGCTACAGTGTGGTAAATTTAAAACGAATCGGAGAAAATTTTTCTTCACCCAACGTGTAATTAGACTCTGGAATTCATTGCCGGAGAACGTGGTACGGGCGGTTAGCTTGACGGAGTTTAAAAAGGGGTTAGATAGATTCCTAAAGGACAAGTCCATAGACCGCTATTAAATGGACTGGAAAAATTCCTCATTTTTAGGTACAACTTGTCTGGAATGTTTTTACGTTTGGGGAGCGTGCCAGGTGCCCTTGACCTGGATTGGCCACTGTCGGTGACAGGATGCTGGGCTAGATGGACCTTTGGTCTTTCCCAGTATGGCACTACTTATGTACTTATGTACTTATGTACTTTATCATTTTCATCGCCCTTCTCTGCACCTTTTCTAATTCCACTATATCTTTTTTGAGATACGGCAACCAGAATTGAACACAATATTTGAGGTGAGGTCGCACCATGGAACGATACAAAGGCATTATAACATCCTCATTTTTGTTTTCCATTCCTTTCCTAATAATGCCTAACATTCTATTTGCTTTCTTAGCCGCAGCAGCACACTTTGCAGAAAGTTTCAACGTATCATCAACAATGACACCTAGATTCCTTTCTTGGTCGGTGACTTCTAATATAGTACCTTGCATGATGTAGCTATAATTTGGGTTCCTCTTTCTCACATGCATCACTTTGCAGTTGCTCACATTAAACGTCATCTGCCATTTAGACGCCCAGTCTCCCAATCTCGTAAGGTCCTCTTGTAATTTTTCACAATCCTCCCGTGATTTAACGACTTTGAATAACTATGTTTTATCAGCAAATTTAATTACCTCACTAGTTACTCCTATCTCTAGGTCATTTATAAATGTTAAAAAGCAGCGGTCCGAGCACAGGCCCCTGGGGAACCCCACTAACTACCTTCCATTGAGAATACTGACCATTTAACCCTACTCTCTGTTTTCTATCTTTTAACCAGTTTTTAATCCATAATAGAACACTATCTCCTATCCCATGACTCTCCAATTTCCTCCGGACTCGGAGTCTTTCATGAGGTACTTTGTCAAACGCCTTCTGAAAATTCAGATACACAATATCAACCGGCTCACCTTTATCCACATGTTTGTTCACCCCTTCAAAGAAATGTAGTAGATTGGTGAGGCAAGATTTCCCTTCACTAAATCCATGTTGACTTTGTCTCATTAATCCATGCTTTTGAATAAGCTCTGTAATTTTGTTCTTAATAATAGTCTCTACCATTTTGCCCGGCACCGACATCAGACTCACCGGTCTATAATTTCCCGGATCTCCTCTGGAACCTTTTTTAAAAATCGGTGTTACATTGGCCACCCTCCAATCTTCTGGTACCACGCTCGATTTTAAGGATAAATTACATATTTCTAACACTAGCTCCGCAAGCTCATTTTTCAGTTCTATCAGTACTCTGGGATGAATACTATCTGTTCCAGGAAATTTGCTACTCTTCAGTTTGTAGAACTGCCCCATTACATCCTCCAGGTTTACAGAGAATTCATTAAGTTTCTCCGACTCATCAGCTTCGAATACCATAAAGATGTTTGATAGCACTTGTCCCAGTACTGATCCCTGTGGCACTCCACTATTCACCCACCTCCCCAGAGAAAAATGTCCATTTAACCCTACTCTCTGCTTTTTGTCCAATAACCAATTCCTAATCCACAACAGAACCTTGCCTCTGATCTCATGATTTTTAAAATTTTCTCAGGAGTCTCTCATGAGGAACTTAGTCAAAAGCTTTCTCAAAATCTAGATACACTACAGGGGGCATAATCAAAAGGGAAGCCCAAGTTTTGTTGAGGACGTCCTCGCAAAACATCCCAATGGAGGGGAGGGAAACCTGTATTATCAAAACAAGATGGACGTCCATCTTTCGTTTCGATAATACAGTCGGGAACATCCAAATCTTGAAATTTAGGTCGTCCTTAGAGAAGGTCATCCCTAGACTTGGTCAATTCTGATTTTCTGTGATAATGGAAACCAAGGACGACCATCTCAGAAACGACCAAATGCAAGTCCTTTGGTCGTGGGAGGAGCCAGCATTTCTAGTGCACTGGTCCCCCTGACATGCCAGGACACCAACTGCAGGGGGCACTGCAGTTGACTTCATAAACAAACTATGGGACCTGTTTACTAAGGTGCGGTAGCGTTTTTAATGCGCCTACAATCTGCAAGTGCACTAACCGTTTAGGCGCCTATAGGGATATTGTAGGCACATACATGGTTAATGCGTGTACATGGTTAACACATGTTAAAAACGATAACGCACCTATATCGCGGTTTAGTAAACAGGGCCCTATATTATTTGGTATTGGCATTTTTTGTAGTTCGTTACCCTACTGGGAAGGTTGTTTAAACTCCTTGAAAAAGACCATACAGTTAAATATATTTTAATATTTTTACAGCAGATAACAAAAGCACCCTAACAACAATAGTTCATGTATTTCACTTTCCACTTGTCTATACTGTCATTCTGTTGCATGTATATACTACCCTTCTGCTGTTTAGAACTGCATGAGGATCTTAATACCCTGTCTGGTTGCCTTTCAATATTATCTGTCGAGGTCAGCTTTTAACCACCTACCTTGCACCTTATGCAAAATATATGTCAACTTGTCTATTATTGTGAGTTTTTTCAGCTTTGGCATCTTAGCTGGCCAAAACAATTTAGTGAGAGGAGTGCTTTATTTTCCAACCTAGCGAGAGCAATTTTAGCTGTCATGAAAAAAATGCTGAATTGGTTTCTGATCCAGCTCGTTCCGTGGCATATCTGTTCAACAGAGGTGTGTGAGCTTTTCAGAGAAACCTTAAATCTCTGCGATATGTTGATCATATTTTTCCAGAAAGCTTTTCAATGCACACAGTCCCATCATAAAACGAATGAGGTGTTTCTGGTTCTGTAACTTGCTTCTTCAGGTCAGGGATACTCCACTTCTAAAAAGCTATAAATATATCTCGTTCACATGAAAGGAATATGCCCTCTCACTCTGGTAAACTACGGTCAGTGTTGCCTTCAAACACTGATCGCGGTGTTTCCATGTATATTCAAATATTCAGCACTAGGCAGTATCCAGATAGTGACATTGAATACACAAATACTAGGCAGCCACCAGATGTTATCCAGGTGCCACTGATATCCAGCACCGGCACCAGAATCACTATCCAGATGTTTAACTATGCTACTGTCCTAACTTCTTGGGATAGTTATTCAGGTATCAGTGTTGGATATCAATGGTGCTCAAATAATTTTGGGTTCCTCTTTGGCTTCACCCCGAAACCACTACAATACTATCCAGACACCATTTTATTCTGTGGTCTTGTGTGTACAACGTTAGGCTTCACATACACACAGATTACAGAATACGTAACGTTTTAAGGTTTCATTCATTTAACTGCCCGTTTAGGGTTAGACCATCGAAGCAGAAAACATACAGCAAAACTGTAAAAAAAGTGGGAAATTACAATCTAAAAAATATAAAAATTCAAAACTGTACAGAGTATATAATTAAAGAAACTGTCAATTACTTAACGTTACTCTGCTGTTCAATTGCAACTTGAGCATACAGAATAGAATTTACTAACTATTTAAAAAATCACCTCAGAGGCCCAAGGTACCTTATAAATAGGACACCTCCACTATGGCCTACACCATAGGCTCCTCCTCCTTCCGTAAAAACAACCACAGAGTAAACACTTCCAAAAAAACTTTTAATCATGGAAGAGAAAACAAATCTGTGGCAGAAAAAAACACGCTAGGAGGGGTCTTCTATATATCTATATTCTGATGCTTTCAACTCGCAATATAAAATTCACATATTCACGATTGAAAATTTTTTTTTTACCAATCATCTATTGTTGAAAGTAGATCAGGACTTGAAATGTTTACAAATTCACTCCCACTCATTGATTGCATAAATAGATAATAAAGGCTAAGTACAGCAGTTTTAGCATTTACATCTATCTTACTTGAAAAGCTTAAAATACTTAGCTTTAAACCAGACTCAATCTCTGTTGTTTCTATATAACCATTCGTTAATTATTTTCAAGGGAGGTCAACCATCTGTCCTGATCTTTCATTCAGTTCAATTCCTCAGTTGGATCTCCATATGTTTCTTCTTAAGGTGGTGTATCTTCCGCATCTTGTTTCATCATTTCATCATTTAATAATGTGTCTTTCTCGACAGAAAAGGGACCCATCTGTTTCGCTACTTCCTCAGGAGAAAATCAAATGTTCTATGTCCATTTTTCAATCCAATCTAAAAAATATAACAACATGAAAAGTACCATAGAACATCACAAATCTCACACATCTCACAAGCCTATTGGGTTCCAATAGACCTTGGTTTCCAAGCAACCCACTTCCTCAGGGGGCCTAAATCATGTTTGAAAATCTAGACAAAATAAATGTGTCTTCAACATACCTTTGAACCTTGGTAGAGTGACCTCTGTCCGTAAGGATAAGGGGATGACGTTCCACAGTATAGGATCTACTGCACTAAACATCAACGCTCTATATGTACCTAAAGGCACATATCTAGCAGTAGGTATAGTCAGTAAATGTTGACTAGAGCGTAAAGCCTTTGTGGGAACATAGGGTAAAAGATGGGAATTCAAACACAGTGAGAGACCTGAGTGGAAAATTTTATATATCAGCAACAAAACCTTGTAGATACTCGATACTCCACTAGGAGATAATGTTCAAACTGCAACAGTTGGGTCACATGATGAAATTTTTTGTCATTGTGAAGCACTGCAACAGTAATATTTTGTATTAATTGCATTAACTGTAGCCACATTGAGCCTGCTAATGGGTGGGGAAAATGTGGGATACAAATGTTAAAAATAAATACATAAATTTGTCTTAAATGGAAAAGAAAATAAACATGTCCTAAGAATAGATGACACATGCAGTTTAAAAGAACGATCGGAATCTAGTGTAACTTCTAATACCTTTATATTTATTTATTTGTAACATTTATACCCCGCGCTTTCCCACTCATTTGCAGGTTAACAATGCGGCTTACATAGTAAATATAATATAGCAAATAAAGAAGTGATCGTTAGATGTGGATACGTGATATGGGCAGGAAGGAGGATGGTAGAGGTAGGGAATGGGAGATGGGTGTGTAATGGGGTTAGCGTGTTGTTTATAATGGGAGAATGAAAGGAAGGGAAGAAGAGGGATGTACTATAATGTATAGGGAGGTGTAGGAAGAGGAATGTACTAGAAGAATTATACGGGGGACATATTCCAGATTTAGTCTTTGTAGTCTGATCTAGGTAGTATAGATGGACTCGCAGTTTAAGTCAGGTCTTTATTGTAGACTTGCTTGAAGAGGTAAGTTTTTAGCAGCTTCCGAAAAGGTAGATGGTCATTGACTAATCGGATGGATCTTGGGAAGGCATTCCAGAGTTGGCTGCCCAGTATCACTGGCCTGCAAAGTAACTTTGCCTAAATGAATAGTCGGCAGTATATAATGATCCCTGCAGGAAACCATCTTCTGAGCATTAAGCTTCAATTTATTCGTCTTTAGCCAGGTCTCCAGTTAAAGCGTTTTATTTCCAACTGACGCCAATGAAGAATCATCAGCAGACTCTATGGGCAATATGATCTGTACATCATCAACATATATAAAGGGTATCAACCTCAAGAATTGTATAAAAAAAAGCCAAAGGAGACAGAAATATATTACACAGCATTTCCGGAGATGTGAAGGAGGTAGAATGAGAAGACATGAAATGAGATTGAAGGGGGGCAGACTCAAGAAAAATATCAGGAAGTATTTTTTCACGGAGATAGTAGTGGATGCTTTGAATGCCCTCCCGCGGGAGGTGGTGGAAATAAAAACGGTAACAGAATTCAAGTATGCATGTGATAAACATGAAGGAATCCTGTTCAGAAGGAATGGATCCTAAGGAGCTTAGCCGAGATTGGGTGGCAGAGCCGGTGGCGGGAGGCGGGGATAGTGCTGGGCAGACTTATATGGTCTGTGCCAGAGCCAGTGGTGGGAGGCGGGATTGGTGATTGGGAGGCGGGGATAGTGCTGGGCAGACTTACACGGTCTGTGCCCTGAAAAGGACAGGTACAAATCAAAGTAAGGTATACACAAAAAGTAGCACATATGAGTTTATCTTGTTGGGCAGACTGGATGGACCGTGCAGGTCTTTTTCTGCCGCCATCTACTATGTTACTATGTTAGCATAAGTGAAAGAAGAGATCCCTGGGGAACACCGCGGGGAAGTGCAAAAGGAGCAGAGACAGCCTTTTGCCATGCAACCTGATATACTGTGCCTGAGAGATAGGAACAGAACCTGCTTACACAGGTAACTTAATTAACCAATTAATTGCTAAATGGCATTAATAATTAATTGTTGATAATTGGCTTTATTGACCCTAATTGGAACTAATTTGCAGTTATTACATAACTGCATGTAGTCGTTATTCTAGAACCATAGCATGCAAATTCTATTTTATTTATTTATTTATTTATTTATTTGTTGCATTTGTATCCCGCATTTTCCCACCTATTTGCAGGCTCAATGTGGCTTACATAGTACCGTACAGGCGATCGCCAATACCGGTATGAGCAAATAACAGAGTGATATTGTAGTAGAGTGCAGTTCATGTGTTACAGACACGTTAGGGAATCGTAAGGGGAAGAGTTAAGTTATGTCCAGTGCGAGCTATGATTTCGTTGTGTTGCAGGGTTAAGGCATTTAAGTTGGATCATTAGGGTATGCCTTTTTGAATAGGTTGGTTTTTAGTAGTTTCCGGAATGTTAGGTGGTTGTTTGCTGTTTTCACGGTGCTTGGTAATGCGTTCCATAGTTGTGTGCTTATATAGGAAAAGCTGGATGCATAGGTTGATTTGTATTTGAGTCCTTTGCAGCTTGGGTGATGGAGATTTGGGTATGTTCGTGTTGATCTTGATGCGTTTCTGGTTGGTAGGTCTATGAGGTCTGTCATGTATCCCGGGGCATCACCGTAGATGATTTTATGAACCATGGTGCAGATTTTGAATGAAATGTGTTCTTTGATTGGTAGCCAGTGTAGTTTTTCTCATAAGGGTTTGGCACTTTCGAATCTCGTTTTTCCAAATATAAGCCTAGCTGCTGTGTTTTGAACAGTTTGGAGTTTCTTTAGGATTTGTTCTTTGCATCCCGCGTAGATTCCATTGCAATAGTCTAGATGACTTAGTACCATGGATTGTACCAGGTTGTCCACAGGTTGTCTATAGAAGGGTTGTCCACTGTTCTGTTTAAGGTGAGTGGAAGTCCTCCACCTACAGTGCTGTCAGTGTGTGTGTGGGGGGGGGGGGGGGGGAGGAGATAGGCAAGCTCTGCAGGACTCCAGGGAACCTGCCTGTCCTTAGAGATTGAAAACACAATATTGAAGCACTCCCCCCCCCCCCCACCCACTACACACACACTTGCTACAATGCAGTTGGAGGACTCTCACTCAGCTTAGATGGAACGGTGGGATTATGGGATTATCCACCTTTGGTCATTGAGGGCCACAATCTAGTTCAGTTTTCAGGGTTTCCCCAATGAATATGCATGAGATCTATTTGCATGTACAAATAGATCTCATGCATATTTACAGTAACAACCATTTCTAGAACTCTGTGTTGGAAACTATTTGGAGTGGAGGAGTGACCTAGTGGTTAGAGTGGTGGACATTGGTCCTGGGGAATTGGGTTCAATTCCCACTTCAGGCACAGGCAGCTCCTGGGGAACTGAGGAACTGAGTTCGATTCCCACTTCAGGCACAGGCAGCTCCTTGTGACTCTGGGCAAGTCACTTAACCCTCCATTGCCCCAGGTACAAATAAGTACCTGTATATAATATGTAAGCCACATTGAACCTGCTATGAGTGGGAAAGAGCAGGGTACAAATGTAAGAGAAAAAAATCATATCTGTATGCTTTCCCTCATTTTTTAAAGCTTTAAACCACTTCACATTTACTATCTAAAGAGGAAGTTGAAATATCAAATGAAAAATTGCAAAGACATAAAAAAAAAATGTTCACACTTAAATAGAAAAGGATACATATATTTAACTGTCTAAAAAGGGAGCTGGAATAACAAATGAAAAATTACAGAGACTTACATAAAAATGAACAGAAAAAGGCTTTAGACAGTAGAGAATTGATGTGAAAGGTTTTACCTTTCTTCCCCTCTTCCCTCTAGCAACCCAATCCTTCACCTCATATTTAAAGAATTAATTCAAAACACCAAAGAATGAAAAGAATCCAGGATAATAAGAATAATTTATTTCCAATACCTTAATATTTAAAACCCCAATAATTTAGGGCTCCTTTTATTTATTTATGTATTTGTTACATTTATATCCCGCATTTTCCCACCTATTTGCAGGCTCAATGTGGCTTACAAAGTACCGTAAAGGCATTTGCCATTTCGTTTGATAACAAATAAAAGATTGAGTTGTGGTCAAATGAGGTAGAAGTGAATCAGACGTCAGGGGTCAAGGGAAGAGGATAGTATGTTGTCCAGTACAATCATCCTATATAATAATTCTCACCTCCAACATTCTGACGCTGCCTGGGACCGTGGCTCTCGGAAGTGGTCTGCTACCTGTGGTAGATAACACTGACGTCATACATCCCTTCGAGTCTGCAAACAAATCTTTTCCTGAGATGGGAAGGCAGTAGAACGAGAGGACATGAAATGAGATTGAAGGGGGGCAGACTTCAAAAAGATGTCAGGAAGTATTTTTTCCACAGAGAGAGTGGTGGATGCTTGGAATGCCCTCCCGCGGGAGGTGGTGGAGATGAAAACAGTAACGGAATTCACACATGCGTGGGATATATCCCACAGGAGGCTCTTAAATAAACTAGATGGGCTGAAGATAGGTCCCAAAGTGGTGAACTGGATAAGGAAGTGGTTGACGGACAGACGACAGAGGGTGGTGGTAAATGGAGTTCGCTCGGAGGAAGGAAAGGTGAGTAGTGGAGTGCCTCAGGAATCGGTGCTGGGGCCGATTCTGTTCAATATATTTGTGAGTGACATTGCCGAAGGGTTAGAAGGTAAAGTTTGCCTATTTGCGGATGATACTAAGATTTGCAACAGAGTGGACACCCGGGAGGGAGTGGAAAGCATGAAAAGGGATCTGAGGAAGCTAGAAGAATGGTCTAAGGTTTGGCAATTAAAATTCAATGCGAAGAAATGCAAAGTGATGCATTTAGGGAGTAGAAACCCACGAGAGACTTATGTGTTAGGCGGTGAGAGTCTGATAGGTACTGAGGGGGAGAGGGATCTTGGGGTGATAGTATCCAAGGATCTGAAGGCGACGAAACAGTGTGACAAGGCGGTGGCCGTAGCGAGAAGGTTGCTAGGCTGTATAGAGAGAGGTGTGATCAGCAAAAGAAAGGAAGTGTTGATGCCTCTGTACAAGTCATTGGTGAGGCCCCACCTGGAGTATTGTGTTCAGTTTTGGAGACCGTACCTTGCGAAGGATGTTAAAAAAATGGAAGCGGTGCAAAGAAAAGCTACGAGAATGGTATGGGATTTGCATTTCAAGATGTATGAGCAGAGACTTGCTGACCTGAACATGTATACCCTGGAGGAAAGGAGGAACAGGGGTGATATGATACAGACGTTCAAATACTTGAAAGGTATTAATCTGCAAAAAAATCTTTTCCGGAGATGGGAAGGCGGTAGAACGAGAGGACATGAAATGAGATTGGAGGGGGGCAGACTCAAAAAAGATGTCAGGAAGAATTTTTTCACGGAGAGGGTGGTGGATGCTTGGAATGCCCTCCCGCGGGAGGTGGTGGAGATGAAAACGGTAACGGAATTCAAACATGCGTGGGATATGCATAAAGGAATCCTATGCAGTAGGAATGGATCCTCAGAAGCTTAGCCAAAATTGGGTGGCGGAGCAGGTGGGGGAAGAGAGGTTGGTGGTTGGGAGGCGAGGATAGTGGAGGGCAGACTTATACGGTCTGTGCCAGAGCCGGTGATGGGAGGCGGGACTGGTGGTTGGGAGGCAGGAAATACTGCTTGGCAGACTTGTACGGTCTGTGCCCTGAAAAAGGCAGGTACAAATCAAGGTAAGGTATACACATGAGTTTATCTTGGGCAGACTGGATGGACCGTGCAGGTCTTTTTCTGCCGTCATCTACTATGTTACTATTAAACATTTCTATAGCACTACTAGACTTACGCAGCGCTGTACAAATCAACATGAAAAAGACAGTCCCTGCTCAACAGAGCTTACAATCTAAATTGGAGAGACAAACAGGCAGCTAGGGGTGGGGAAATTGCAGTGGTAGGGGTGATAAGGAAGCCCCTGCCTATATGCTAGATTTGATACATCTTCCTTCTAGAAACGCATCGGTGACTGCTCGATCCTTCCTCCACTTACACTTTCCAAGTTGCAAGAATGTTAAGTACAAATTACTTTTCGCTTCCACCTTCTCATACGTCAGCACGAAATCTTAGAATGTTCTACCGCAGCGGCTGAAGGAGATAGATGACCACCAGCTCTTCAAGTCATCCTTAAAGACGTATTTATTCAAGGTCGCTTATCCTACTGATAATACTTCATCCTAGCCATCATCACTTCGGCCGTACCCACCTGACCCCCGACTGCCCCTACCTCGACTTGCTCCCCTGTTTTATCCACATGTTGGTATCCCTTCCATAGGCTCCTTTATACCTGTACCCTTCCAGAAATGTAACCATTTGTAATTGTGTAAGCCGCATTGATCCCGCCCTTGTGGGATAATGTACTAAAAATAAATAAATAAATAAAACCTCTTCATCACTGGCAAAAAACCATTCCACGTATGTAAGTGCAACAGTTTACATATGCAATGAAAATTCGCTACTGTCTAAATATCTAAACAGAAAGGTCACCCAACCGACGTTGCATTGCTGTCTCAAGGTCAGGACTTTTCATTCAAGGGCCCTTTTACTAAGGTGCACCGAAAAATGGCCCGCGCTGGTGTAGGCACGTGTATTGAACGCACACAGGTCCATTTTTCAGTGTGCCTGTAAAAAAAGTCCTTTTTAAAAATTTTTGCCAAAATTGGACGTGCAGAAAAATAAAAATCGGTGCGCGGCCATTTTGGGCCTGAGACCTTACCGCCACCCATTGACTTAGCGATAAGGACTCGCACGTTAACCTGGTGGTAATCGTCAGTGCGCATACACTGCTGATTACCGCCCAGCTAGCGCCACACGGTAGAAAACAACTCACTCATCCGGCTTCTCCTACATAAGCGCACAACTATGGAATGGCATCCCAAAAGCGGTGAAAACAACCCATGACCACCTGAACTTCAGGAAGTCACTAAAAACCAACCTCTTCACAAAGGCGTACTCCATAGATGAGAGACGCTTATTCTAGCCTCTCGGTTTTTAACGCTTTAATGAAGAGACAATCGGAGACTTGCCTTTACAGACGCGTTCAATTTAATCTAATACATAAACTCTTCCCTACATTTCAGTAAGATTTAATATATCCGATGTAAAAACAGGGAAAGATAATCGATGTGGTGAGAAGACTCCTGACGCTGGCCTTGTTGGCCGAAACACAGCTGTGTCGAGTCCTGTTCGCCCCTATTTTATATCTTTTATGATTAATAAATTTTTTAAAATCTTCACCATCGGAGTACGGTCTTCATTTTTCATCATTTTTTGTTCTCCTCATTTTTTAGAGTCATCTTCGCTGTTTTGTGTATTGTTGTTTTTTGCGAAGATAGTTTTCTTCTGTTTTTTTGTCTACCCCAACGACCCCACGTAAACCTCTTCACCCAGGAACATAACATGACTAATGATCGTACCGGGCATCACACAATCTTCATCCCTTCCGATCCTCCACATATACCTCATTCGATCACTATACAACCTTGTATTTGTTATCAACCGACTGGGAAATCGCCTTTGACGGTACTATGTAAGTCATATTGAGCCTGCAAATAGGTGGGAAAATGTGGGGTACAAATGCAACAAATAAAATAAAATAAAAAATAATTTCTGATGCGCGTATCGGATGCGCGTAAAAATGGAATTACCACCCGTGGCATGCGGTAGTTCCGAATCGACACGCACTGGACGCGCGTAGGCACCTACACACCTTAGTAAAATGGCCCATCAAAGTGCTAAAAAACGTAGGGCTCCTTTTACGAAGCTGTGGCCAAAGGGGGTGTTTTGGACACGCACCGAGGCCCCCTTATAACCGCAGCAGGTAAAAGGCAAGTCTTTGGGTTTTTTTCAGGAAATGGCCAAGTGACAACTGAAGCGCATGTCGCACGGCCATTTTGGGGAGAAGCACTTACTGCCACCCATGCATGATTACGTTTTGTTGAGTGACAATTTGCTAACCGCTTCTGTGATCTCTTCCTCTAGCAACCTCTGGACATCATTGTTTGTGATCTTGGCTTATCAGGACATCAGATTTCGAGACTATCGCAGGTCCTGCAGTCACTGTGTGGACTTGCGGTGCTCTAGCAAACCTTAGCTGTATAAATTGTAGGACCCATGCTGCTAAATAGCTGTCTATTCCGATATACAGAACCATACCTCAGATTAAAATAAACTAACCCTCTCTATTTCAAGGCTAAGCATGTTAGCCTTGGAAAGTGCAGCCTCATTGAGATGTAAGAACAGAAAGGTCCTGGAGAGAATATGCTTATGCTAGAGCAAGTAATCTGACGCATAGTCATGCCGTCATGGTATCTTCATTCCTATCCTGTATGGGGAGGGGGCGACCTCAGGATCTAGAAGAGATATCATTGTGTATAGTTCTAAGTATGGACTAAAAAGGTATTGCCTTATCCTTCAGAAACCTGCCATTTGTGGCAGGGGTGTAGCTAGGTGGGGCCACAGGGGCATGGGCCCCCACAGATTTAGTCCTGGCCCCCTCTACTTTCGACCTCCCCCCGCCCATCGTCCCCTACCACTTTCGACCCGCCGCCGGGTCCCCAACTCCCGCCAGCCTTAGTCTTCTTCAGCACCGGTCTCCAGCACGTTCGCTGATCTGTGCTGTGAGTCCTGCATGGACGTCAGGACTCACAGCAAAGCACAGCTCAGCGAACACGCCAGAGACAGGTGCTGAAGAAGACTAAGGCTGGCGGGGGTTTGGGACCCCCACCAGCAAAGGTACCTTGCGGCAGCGGGGGGAGGGTCGAAAGTGGCAGAGAAGGGTCAGCGACTAGGGGAGGCAGGCTAAAATGTGCCCCCTCACCTTGGGCTCTGGACCCCCTTGATTTATGGTGAGGGCCTGAGTTTCATTTTACTGCTAAGCATAATGTACCAGTCATGGGTCAATTAACTGAAAGGCATATACTTGTTAACCCTATCCCATGTTATGTGGAAAATGTTCCATTCTAAGGGGAAAATGTTCCATTCTTTTATGGGTGGGCTGTGTTGCGTTGGTCACCACTTGACTCTTTGTGTGCTGTAGTCATTAATTGTTCCTTCTGCTACTTCTGAATCCAGCAATCTAAGTTGCTTTGTTCCTGTTCCCTGTAACCAAATGCTTCCTCCATACTCAGGACTTACAGCACATCGTAGAAACCAGGGGCATAGCCAGACTTCGGCGGGAGGGGGGTCCAGAGCCCAAGTGAGGGGGCACATTTTAGCCCCACCCCCCCGGTGCCACCGACCCCCCACCATTGCCGACCCCGCCGCCTCTGCCACCACCAACTTTGCCCCCCCCCTGCCGACGACCCTCTTGACCCCCCTCCTGCTGCCAACCCTCCCCCACCGCCTCCGTCGTCACCTACCTTTGCTGGCGAGGGACCCCAACCCCCGCCAGCCGAGGTCCTCTTGCTTCCCGCGCAAGGCTTCGTTCTGTTTCTGACGTCCTGCACAGAAACAGAACGAAGCCTTGTAGATCAAGGCTTCGATCTGTTTCAGTGAGTCTGACGTCCTGCAGGAGGGGGTGGGGTGTCGAGAAGGTCATCGGCAGGGGGGTCCAGGACCAAATCTACGAGGGCCCAGGCCCCCGTGGCCCCACGTAGCTACGCTCCTGGTAGAAACAGCCTCTAAGTACCAAGCAGACTTTGGAATGAGACTTCCCAATAGAAGACATTGATCTTGGGAAGAAGGAAATTACTGATTATCTGCAATAACAGGTTCATATTCATCACTAATTCTGTTCTGTTCTGTTTTGTTCCAGATTACAAACAGAAAGCAAGTGATCATGTCATGATCTGAAGGAGGCTTATTAATAAACATTTCTTTCCTTGCAGAGCTTACTGCTTCTCTGAAAGGGAGGAAGAGGGTGAAAAAGTACATTATTAATTTACTAGGGGCCCTTATACTAAGCCGCATAAGGCTCTACGCGTGCCCAACGCACGCCAAAATGGAGTTACCACCTGGCTACTGCGTGGCTCTTGTGGCAATTACAGTTTTGGCACGCAACCGATATGTGCGTCCAATAAAATTATTTTCAGACGCGCATATCGTATATGTGCCAAGTTGCATTTGACGCACGTAGGTCATTACCGCACGGTTACCGCATGAGATTTTTCCGCTAGGTCAATGACTGGCAGTGAGGTCTCAGACCCAAAATGGACACGCGACAATTTTGATGTTGCCACACGTCCATTTTCGGCAAAAATTTAAAAATTCCTTTTTTTAAACGGCGTGCTGAAAATTGGATCGGCGCGAGCCCAAAACCCACGCCTACACTATCGCAAGCCATTTTTCAGTGCACCTTAGTAAAAGGACCACTAATTCTCTTGAATGTTAATGAGTGTCATGTCTGACACTAATCTCTGGGTAGCCCCCTGACTAACCAAGTGATACCCTGTAAATACTGTTGGTGCAATCCTCTCGAGGACAGCCTTACTGTTGTCCCTTGCTGGTTTTTGTTAAGTGTACACTGTCTAGCTAGTTGCTGAACAATTTTTGAAGCAGCAAAAATTTGTCCTTTTTGTGCAGCCAGCTTTGGAACGCTCTGCCAAGATCCATCTGAACAATCAACGACCATCTACCATTCAGAAAAATGTTGAAGACTCATCTCTTCAAGAAAGCTCACCCTAATGACCCAACTTAACTTTTTAAGCCCACTCACATGATTCCTGTCCTCGACGATTATTATACCTTTGACCATGTCTCACAATCTCCTTATGCTCATTCCTCAATGTCTTCCTCTCCATCCTTCCTACTCCTTACCCCCCTAATCTCTTCTCCTTTTGCTCATCCTATCTTTGTTTACCTCTCCATGTTCAATTTACATATCCTCAAAACCCCACTACTACTACGTTTACTACAACTTGTAACATTCTCCTTCAAGACTGTGTAATTCTATTTACTGTGTAAGCTGCATTGAACCTGCTATGTGTGGGAAAGCGCGGGGTACAAATGTAATTATTATTATTAATAATAATAATAATAATAATAACATTTTCGCCTTTCATATGAAGGTAGCGTTTGTGTCATAGATCCCTGACAACTACAAACTCAATGGACCCCTCTTATCAAGCTGCGGCAAAAGGGGGCCGTCGCTGGCATCGGCGCGCGTTTTACACACGTGCTGAGGCCCCGTTTTACCACAGCTGGTAAAAGGGAAGTGTCGCCTTGCTGCAGGAAATGGCTGTGCGGCAAGTAAAGCACTTCGGGGGGGGGGGGGGGGCATTCAGGTGGAGGTAAGGGCTCCCACAATAACCCAGCTGTAACTGAGCAGCGTGTGACACTGCATGATTACTGCTAGGGGTGGGAAGTACCGTGGGGCTGCTGTAGTAGCCCAGCGATACTTCCTGTATAGCGAGCAGTACGCCGCATTGGGCTTACCGCCACTTAGTAAAAGGAGCCCCAAATCATTTCATTTCCCATGAGTATGTGGTCACTGGTCTTATTATGCTATAGCAACGACTACTACTACTACTATTACTACTAATAATCATTTCTATAGCGCTACCAGACATAAGCAGTGCTGTACACATTACATGCAGGTACTTTCTCTGTCCCTAGAGGGTACACCATCTAAGATTTTTTTGTTGTTGTTTTTTTTGTACCTAGGGGGCAATGGAGAGTTAAATACAGTGCATTTTTTCTACCCAAAAAGGTGTCGGTACTCAAAGGGTAGGCCACCCTTCAGGGTTGGGGTGATCGATGAGGGACTCACCCCACAACAGCCAGGTCCCCTGCAACCAGTCACAGAATCTATAACAAGGCAGAATTGGTGTGTAGAGCCTGAGCTCTTTCATTAAAACTTGGAGTCTATGGGTCAATTGTAGCAGACAATGGAAAAGGTGCCGGTACTCAGTTTCCCAAAGCACCCCCTCAAAAAAAAAAAGCTGCAGTGGGAATTGAACGCAGGTTCCCAGGATCAAAGCCTGCTGCACTAACTATAGTTTAATGTTTGATTTTGCCTATGGCCGTAGCATCGTTTGCCTTGTGTAATACTTTTGGTCTTATGGAATCAAGTCATGACTCATTTTATTTATACCTTAAGGTCTAAAAGTAATAACATAAATACTTATGTTAAAATAAAAACTGTGGGGCATCTATGGCCACATGCTAATAGGAAAATTAGCAGGTGGCCATTAATCCTAAAAATAGGAAAATCAACCATTCTACCCCAGCGATAAAAATAGCCTTTATTTATTTTGCTCACACCTTTTTCAGTAGTAGCTCAAGGTGAGTTACATTCAGGTACTCTGGATATTTCTCTGTCCCAGGAGGGCTCACAATCCAAGTTTGTACCTGAGGAAATGGAGAGTTAAGTGACTTGCCCAAGATCACAAGGATCAGCAATAGGATTTGGACTGGCCACCTCCAGATTGCAAGACTGGTGCTCTAACCACTAGGCCACTCCTCCACTAGCAACATCCCATTTAGAATCTCAAATATTTATTTAGATTTTGCTCACACCTTTTTCAGTAGTAGCTCAAGGTGAGTTACAGTCAGGTACTCTGGATATTTCTCTGTCCCAGGAGGGCTCAAAATCTAAGTTTGTACCTGAGGCAATGCATAGGAGCCAACTTTTCAAAATGATTGGGGGTGCTGAATTTTTTTTAACAAGTGGTGCATTCCCCCGCCCCCTCCCTCCCCGTCCTCCCTCCCCCTCCTCTGAGTTCCAGACCCCCTCTCCTCAGAGTGCTAGTCCCAACCCCAGTCTGACCTCTTCTCCCACAACAGTCCTCCGCCGGTCCATCCTCGCCTTCCTGCATACCGCCCAGAATTTTAAAACTCATCTTACCTCGGGATCCCGGTGGCAGCAGTGAAAGGCGAGCAGGCTCGGCGCTTCAGCCTTCCCTTCTCTCTCAGCTCTGGTCACGCCCTTGCGGAAACAGAAAATGAGAGCAGGACCAGAGCTGAGAGAGAAAGGAAGGCTGAAGCACCGAGCCTGCTCGCCTTTCACTGTTGCCGCTGGGACCCCGAGGTAAGATGAGTTTCAAAATTCTGGGCGGCACGCAGGAAGGCGAGGACGGGCTGATGGAGATCTGAGGGAGAAGAGGGCGGGCACCGGGCAGGTAGGCTGGCTGGGAAGGGAACTTCCAACTTCCAGCAGGTGCAGAGCCGGTCCTAGGGTTTCTGGCGCCCTCCTGCAGCCTATTAGTCGCCGCCCCTACCCATCCTGGGGTGGGATCACTATGGCTCCGCCCCTACAGTAGTCACACCCCTTTTACCAGCCATGGCATCATTGAAAATATTACACCAGTATAGAAGAAAAATAACTTGTGTTTTTTTTTTTGTTTTCATTATAAATAATTTCTGTAAGCTGTTACAGCTCCATTATACTCAAAATGACACAAACCAAATTAGCATACAGACCATGAATTATGAGAACAGACAGTCTTGCCAACTCTGAAAAACAATGTGTTAGCAAAATCTCAGAATCTAACAAACAGATCCCTATTCAGACACTTGGCCTTGCAGTCACACATGCAGAACAGAGATAGCCCCTCTTCAAATTCTTCAAAAATTAACCTGAAATCCTAAGAAGTTAGACCCTGCATGCAGCACAATACCAGACAAACAGAAAGACACACATTGCTATACATTGCAAAATAAAACAGCAGATGTATCAGATGTAAATTCTCAAAGTGGACATATTCCAAACACCAAAATAAAATAAAATTATCTTTTCTACCTTTGTTGTCTGGTGACTTTGTTTTTCTGATCATGCTGGCCCAGTATCTGATTCTGCTGCTATCTGTCCTCTTAACTCTGTTTCCAGGGCTTCCTTTCCATTTATTTCTTTACTTTCCTCCTTTCTTCTTCATTTCTTGCTCTATATCCATAAGTAAAAGCTGGGTCCTCCGCAGACTTGACTGTCCAGTGAATCCAGCTTCTGCCTATTTTCTCCATCTGTGTGCAGTTTTTCTCCTCTCTTCCTTTTCCCTCATCTCATCTCCTTCCTCTCTCTTCCCTCCCCTCCATCCATGTCCATCATTTCTTCTCTCTACCCTCTATCCATGTGCATCTCCTTCCTGTCTTCCCTTCCCTCCCCTTCCCTCCATCCATATCCAACAATTCTCTCCCTGCCCTCCCTTCCATCCGCCCATGTCCAGCAACCCTCCTCACTCCACTGTCATCCCCTCCATCCATGTCCAGCAACTCTCCGCTCCCCTCCATCCACCTATGTCCAGCAACTCTCCTTTCCCTGCCCTACATCCACCCATGTCCAGCAACTCCCCTGCCCTCTATCCATCTATCAATCCATATCAAGTAATTCTCCTCTCTCCCCTGCTGCCCCCTCCAACCATCCATCCATATCCAGTAATTCTCCTCTCTTTCCCCTGCCCTCCCCTCCCCTCAATGTTCAGCACTTTCTCCTGTCTCCCCAGGCCATGCCCTCCCATCCATGTCCATCGATGCTCCTCTCTCCCCTGCCCACCTCCATCCATCCATATCCAGTAATTCTCCTCTCTTTCCCCTGCCCTCCCCTCCCCTCCATGTCCAGCAATTTCTCCTCTCTCCCTGGGCCCTGCCCTCCCATCCATCAATCAATGTTTCTCTCTCCCCTGCCCTCCCGCTCCCATGTCCACCTGCCCGCCCTCTTCTCTAAATCTTCTGTTTAAATTCAACTCTGTCATCACAGCAGCTGCGCAGCGTCAGTGAAAGCGCTGCCCACTAGCCATCCCTTCGCTTGTCATTCCCTCTCAGTGTCCCGCCTTCTTCTGACATAATTTCCACGAGGGCGGGACACTAAGAGGGAACGAAGGAGCGAAGCGAAGGGAAGGCTAGCGGGCAGCGCTTTCACTGACGCTGCGCAGCTGCTGCGACGTCGGAGGTGTACATGGCGGCGGTGTCCTTCAGGGGTCAGCACCCCCCCCCCCCCCGGGTGAAAATATTGGGGGTGCTCAAGCACCCACAGCGTCGGCACCTATGAGGCAATGGAGTGTTAAGTGGTATCCAAAATCACAATGCACAGCAGTGGGATTTGAACCGCCCACCTCTGGATTGCACACTTGTGCTCTAACCACTAGGCCACTCCTCCACTCCTTAGCAGGTGGGAAGCCAATTTTTATCGCTATTTTGTACAAGAATCCCCTAGTGCACAACCTGCATAGCTTGCAACTGCAAGGAGGGTTGTACGTAATAGTGGGGCATGAAAGGTTTCCACACAGGTGCGTAATGAATAGAATACTGTAAGTTATGTGCTGACGTGCAACATTTACACACTCATATTTACATATACCTTTAACATGATAGACATGATAATACCTAAATGTCGGCACGCAAATGTAAATTTATAATCTGTTCTATAATGGCATCTCGACACCCAGATGCCCAGATGCACCCTGGTTCATAAAATTATTCACGGCGAGGCCCCGGTATACATGGCAGACCTCGTACACTTACCAACCAGAAACACAAAAAGATCATCACGCACATACCTAAATCTCCACTACCCAAGTTGCAAAGGACTAAAATATAAATCAACCTATGCATCCAGCTTCTCCTACATAAGCACGCAACTATGGAATGCACTACCAAACGTCACGAAAACAATGCACGACCTAACAAACTTCCGGAAAGCATCAAAAACCAACTTGTTCAAAAAGGCATACCATAACGATCCAACTTAAACACCTGAACCCTGCAACACAACGAAACCTATACCAGAACTGGACAAAAGCTAACTCTTCCTCCTTGATTACCTAATTTACTCTGTCACTCGTGAACTCTAACGCAATTCCACTCTGTATTTCTCATACCGGAATTGGCGATCGCCATGATGGTACTATGTAAGCCACATTGAGCCTGCAAATAGGTGGGAAAATGTGGGATATAAATGCAACAAATAAATAAATAATAAAATTCATAGTCAGTGCCCTGAATTTTGCCGTCCTAATTCTGGTTACCTTTGTAGAATTTCCCCCTTTATGCATTATATTGGAAAAATATTATAACAGCTAGCCAGACCTGATATACAGAAGCAACTGCTGGTGACATTGGTGTGATCACTTATGCCAACAAGCAGGGCTGACTTAACCTCTGGACCAGGTGAGGCTCTGGCCCAAGGCACCGGCAATTAATGGTGTGAAAATAACTAGCCTCTGACATCACTTAGTCTAAGTTAAGCCTTTTTTCCTCTTCCCCTGGTCCAGTATCTTCCCTTCTATCTCCCCCACCCAACCTCCCTGTGAGTCTGATACTGCTCCCTCACCTATCTCACTCCTCAGCAGTCCTGTAAAGTTTACCTCAGTCACTGGCAGCAGTAGAAGCAGCATGGCAAGCTGCCTGCGACCACCCCCCGGGTCTTCCCTCTGCTATGTCCCGCCTCTTATGATACAATTTTCTGTGAGTGGGCCACCGCAGAGGGAAGACCCAGAGGCAGCCCGTTATGCTGCTGCCTGCTGCCGCTGGCAACTGACAAAATGTAGAGGGCTGCGGGGGACTGAGAGGTGAGAGAGCAGTACTGGACCCGTGGGGAGGGGGACAAAGGAGGGGGAAAGAGAGGTCGAGCCAGGAGGAAGGGGGAGAGAGATGCCAGCTCAAAGGAAGTAGAGGTGCTGAACCCATGGGGGGAAGGAGCACTAGTAGTGATGCAATATGGGGGGAGGGGGGCGCCGCCAAAGCAAGTTGGCTCTGGGTGCCACTATCTTCCAAGCAAAAGGGATAACAACACCAAACAAAGGGCCCTGTTTACTAAGCTGCGCTATAGACGCGTTGACATTTTTAACAAGCATTAACCATGTATGCGCGTTAACTGTGTAGGCATCTACACTGTTCACGCGTGCGCTAATTGTAGGTACATTAAAAATGCTAACGCGCCTTAGTAAACAGGGCCCAAAGATACCACGCATGCGTGCTCTATTAGGGCATAAGTACATAAGTACATAAGTAGTGCCATACTGGGAAAGACCAAAGGTCCATCTAGCCCAGCATCCTGTCACCGACAGTGGCCAATCCAGGTCAAGGGCACCTGGCACGCTCCCCAAACGTAAAAACATTCCAGACAAGTTATACCTAAAAATGCGGAATTTTTCCAAGTCCATTTAATAGCGGTCTATGGACTTGTCCTTTAGGAATCTATCTAACCCCTTTTTAAACTCCGTCAAGCTAACCGCCCGTACCACGTTCTCCGGCAACGAATTCCAGAGTCTAATTACACGTTGGGTGAAGAAAAGTTTTCTCCGATTCGTTTTAAATTTACCACACTGTAGCTTCAACTCATGCCCTCTAGTCCTAGTATTTTTGGATAGCATGAACAGTCGCTTCACATCCACCCAATCCATTCCACTCATTATTTTATACACTTCTATCATATCTCCCCTCAGCCGTCTCTTCTCCAAGCTGAAAAGCCCTAGCCTTCTCCGCCTCTCTTCATAGGAAAGTCGTCCCATCCCCACTATCATTTTCGTCGCCCTTCGCTGTACCTTTTCCAATTCTACTATATCTTTTTTGAGATACGGAGACCAGTACTGAACACAATACTCCAGGTGCGGTCGCACCATGGAGCGATACAACGGCATTATAACATCCGCACACCTGGACTCCATACCCTTCCTAATAACACCCAAGATTCTATTCGCTTTCCTAGCCGCAGCAGCACACTGAGCAGAAGGTTTCAGCGTATCATCGACGACGACACCCAGATCCCTTTCTTGATCCGTAACTCCTAATGCGGAACCTTGCAAGACGTAGCTATAATTCGGGTTCCTCTTACCCACATGCATCACTTTGCACTTGTCAACATTGAACTTCATCTGCCACTTGCACGCCCATTCTCCCAGTCTCGCAAGGTCCTCCTGTAATCGTTCACATTCCTCCTGCGACTTGACGACCCTGAATAATTTTGTGTCATCGGCGAATTTAATTACCTCACTAGTTATTCCCATCTCTAGGTCATTTATAAATACATTAAAAAGCAACGGACCCAGCACAGACCCCTGCGGGACCCCACTAACTACCCTCCTCCACTGAGAATACTGGCCACGCAATCCTACTCTCTGCTTCCTATCTTTCAACCAGTTCTTAATCCATAATAATACCCTACCTCCGATTCCATGACTCTGCAATTTCTTCAGGAGTCTTTCGTGCGGCACTTTGTCAAACGCCTTCTGAAAATCCAGATATACAATATCAACCGGCTCCCCATTGTCCACATGTTTGCTTACCCCCTCAAAAAAATGCATTAGATTGGTGAGGCAAGACTTCCCTTCACTAAATCCGTGCTGACTTTGTCTCATCAGTCCATGTTTTTGTATATGCTCTGCAATTTTATTCTTAATAATAGCCTCCACCATCTTGCCCGGCACCGACGTCAGACTCACCGGTCTATAATTTCCCGGATCTCCTCTGGAACCCTTCTTAAAAATCGGAGTAACATTGGCTACTCTCCAGTCTTCCGGTACTACACTCGATTTTAGGGACAGATTGCATATTTCTAACAGTAGCTCCGCAAGTTCATTTTTTAGTTCTATTAATACTCTGGGATGAATACCATCAGGTCCCGGTGATTTACTACTCTTCAGCTTGCTGAACTGACCCATTACATCCTCCAAGGTTACAGAGAATTTGTTTAGTTTCTCCGACTCTCCCGCTTCAAATATTCTTTCCGGCACCGGTGTCCCCCCCAAATCCTCCTCGGTGAAGACCGAAGTAAAGAATTCATTTAATTTCTCCGCTACGGCTTTGTCCTCTTTGGCCTCTTTTACAAAGCTGTGTAAGTGTCTACATGCACCCAACACACACCAAAATGGATTTACCGCTCGACTACCACATGGCTCTTGCAGTAATACATTTTTGTAATAAATTTCATTTTTGGCGCGCGTCCACTACGCGCATCTGAAAAATATTTTTTTATTTTCTGACACGTGTAGCAGATGTGCGCCAAGTGGCATCTGACGTGAGTAGCTGCTTACCGCCCAAATTCTTTACCGCTAAGTCTACAGCTGGCAGTAAGGTCAGAGACCCAAAATGGACACGCGGCAATTTTGATTTTGCTGCACGTCCATTTTCGGGGGGGGGGGGGAGGGGAAGAGGCCTTTTTTAACAGGCGCACTGAAAAATAATTTTGCGTGTGCCCAAAACCTGCACCTACACTACCGCAGGACACTTTTTCTACCACAGTTTAGTAAAAGGAACCCTTAATTTGTTGGGAAAAATAACCATCTTTCAGGTGATCTACATAGTATTATTATTATTATTAGCATTTGTATAGCGCTACCAGACGCACACAACGCTGAACACCTGACACAGAGAGACCGTCCCTGCTCAATAGAGCTTACAATCTAAAAATACAGTCAAGACAATTAAGGGCGAGGGAAGTACTGGGTGAGTATGAAACAAGGGGAGGGCAATTGAGTAGAGGCTAGGAGCCAAAAGCAGTGGTGAAAAGGTGGGTTTTCAGCATAGATTTGAAAATAGGTAGAGATGGAGCTAGACGTACAGGCTCAGGAAGTCTATTCCAGGCATAAGGTGCCGCAAGAGAAAAGGAACGAAGCCTGGAGTTAGCAGTGGAGGAGAAGGGGGATGACAAGAGAGACTTGTCCAGTGAGCGGAGTTCACGGGGAGGAATGTAGGGAGAGATGAGAGCGGAGAGGTAATGGGGGGCTGCAGAGTGGATGCATTTAAAGGTCAGTAAGAGAAGTTTGAACTGTATGCGGAAGCATGCATAATATTAATAACATAATATTATTTTGTTATGGAAAAAGTAATGCACTTGTATTGAAGCATTTCACATGTTTCTAGATGTGACCTTCAACATTTAAACGTGTTAAACAAGTCTTCAGGAGATTTCTGATTCTACGGTCTAATGTTGGCATATGAAATCCTGTTATTGTGCAAAGTGTCCTCTGCTGTCTGTTCTCGATTGGCAACGAGTCAATTTTTTGTCGTGCACCTGTGCTTTACGTTTGAGTGGGTAACATTACAGCCTGCTATCTTAGCTCTCATCATCTCCGCTCCCGTGACAGTCTCTCATTATATCTCATGTGTTGTTAGTACACAAAAGTGAAGATGCTTTTCCATTTGATTTCCATCAGAAACAGCTTTATGCTTCTGGTGCTGTTGCTTCACAAAAATGCTTATTGGACTGTCAGGGCTTTATTTTTTTCACAAATTTGTTGTCTTTCCTTAAAAAAAAACCCCATCAGAATATAAACCAGTGTTTCTTTGGCATGCTCACATTTCTGCAGTAAGCCTTTCTTGAGCCTTGAAATGCAACTGGCTTAGTCCACACCAGTCCAGCAGTGGTGAATATGTGAAGGAATCCAGTGGCGTAGCAGGGGGGCTGCCACCCGGGGCAGGGCAGTTCGCCGTTGCACCCCCCCCCCCCGCCCGGGTGCAGCACGATGACACCCCCCTCCCCCCCCAGCTCCCACACCCTACCTTTAAAAAGAATATCGGGAAGCGAGGCGCTGCCCTGCACGTAAAAGAAATGTGGACCGTCGGGTCTTCTCTCGCTCTGTCCATCCCGCCCTTGCGGAAATAGGAAGTTGCATCAGCGGAGGGCGGGACAGATATAGCGAGGGAAGACCCGATGGTCCACATTTCTTTTACGTGCAGGGCAGCGCCTCACCTCCCGATATTCTTTTTAAAGGTAGGATGCGGGAGCTGGTTGGGGGGGGGGGTGTCGATTTGCCGAGGGGGGGGAGCTGGCAGGGAGCACCCCCCCCCCCCTGAGCTGACACCCGGGGCGGACCGCCCCTCCCGCCCCCCCTTGCTACACCACTGAAGGAACCTCTCTTACTTACTTACTTACTTATTTAATACTTGGTATCTTTTTACATTTACATATCAACATAAATGTATTGGAAATATACAAGAAATATAATAATCCAAACAAATATTTAAAAGGAAATATTTCTCTATTCTCTTTGCCCACAAATCAAAACAGGATCCAAGTACTAGGTAAAAAAAAAGATACAGGAAAAAATGTAGAAGTGAAATTTCAAGAGCGAACATAAACCTGATAGGCTACATAATTGCATTTATCTCACTGGGAGGCAGTTAAAGGTTTTTCCACACTTTCTTGTGCCTCAATAAATTGTAACCATTTTAAGGGTTCAAAAAAGACATAGAGGGACATAATTGAACGAAAACGTCTATCTCCATGGGCGTTTATCTCCGAGAACGGGTCCGTGAAGGGGCGGACCGAACCGTATTTTCGCAAAAAATAGACGCCCATGTTTTATTCGACAATTTGTGAGCTGGGCGTTTTTGTTTTTCAGCGATAATGGAAACCGAAAGCGCCCGGCTCAAAAACAAATAAATCCAAGGCATTTGTTCGTGGGAGGGGCCAGGATTCGTAGTGCACTGGTCCCCCTCACATGCCAGGACACCAACCGGGCACCCTAGGGGGCACTTTTACAACAACAAAAAAAGGTAAAAGAGCTCCCAGGTGCATAGCACCCTTCCCTTGTGTGTTGAGCCCCCCCAAATCCCCCTCAAAACCCACTGCCCACAAGTCTACACCGTTACTATAGCCCTAAGGGGTGAAGGGGGGCACCTACATGTGGGTACAGTGGGTTTGGGGGGGTTGGACGACTAAGCATTAAGCAGCACAATTGTAACAGGTGGGGGGGATGGGCCTGGGTCCACCTGCCTGAAGTCCACTGCACCCCCTAACAACTGCTCCAGGGACCTGCATACTGCTGCCAGGGAGGTGGGTATGACATTTGAGGGTGAAAATAAAAAGTTGTGAAACATCATTTTTTTTGTGGTGGGAGGGGGTTAGTGACCACTGGGGGAGTCAGGGGAGGTCATCCCCGATTCCCTCTGGGGGTAATCTGGTCATTTAGGGCACTTTTTGGGGCCTTATTCGTGAAAAAACAGGGTCCAGGAAAAGTGCCCTAAATTCTAGCTATAAACGCATACTTTTTTTCCATTATCGGTGAAAAAGGCGCCCATCTCTCCTCGGCCGATAACCACGCCCCAGTTCCACCTTCGTCACGCCTCCGACACGCCCCCATCAACTTTGTACTCTTCCGCAATGGAGTGCAGTTGAAAACGTCCAAAATCGCCTTTCCATTATACCGATTTATTCATTTTTGTGAGATAAACGTCTATCTCCCGATTTGGGTTGAAATCTAGGGATTTTTCTCTTTCAATTATAAGGTGGATAGTTATTTTCATTTAGTAACACCAGACATCTACATGGACATTTTAGTTGGAAAACCGCTCCAAGCTTGAGAGTTCTAGCCTTATAAGACAGGAATTCTCTTCTTTTTTTTTCTGGGTGTCTCTAGCCAAGTCTGGAAAAATCTGAACTCTTGAACCTAGGAATTACATGCTTATTTATTTATTTATTTATTTGTTGCATTTGTATCCCACATTTTCCCACCTATTTGTAGGCTCAATGTGGCTTACAATTTTCCGTCATGACTTATGCCATTTCAGAGTACAGATACAATTGGGAATATATATAGGACGTAGATGATATAATGAACAATCAGGTAAACAAGGGGAAAACAAACAATTGGTATCATATATTGAACATGGATTATATAATAAAATTAGACGATACGATATAGGGAGAAAATAATCTGATTGTTAAGTAAATGATGGAGAATTACGGTTCTAATTATGAGTCATTGTGGTATGTCATGTTAAAGAGATGTGTCTTCAGTGCTTTGCCGAAGTTGATTAGGTTGTGTATTATTTTCAGGTCAAGTGGTAGAGAATTCCACAATTGCGAACTCAGGCATGAAAAGCAGGACACATGTATTCACTTACTCACTTTCTCTATTTGTCTATAGAATAACGAAAATGTTCCCTTTTATAGCGCTCTTAGATGGACGTAGCACCATGTAATGGTGAGAACTACTTAGATGTAATAAGACGGACCTATGATAAATAAACTTACCCCTGATATTTAAACAATGCAATCAGTTTTAACTTCAAATACTCACTGCTGCATTTAAAATTTAAACTTGGATATACTGTCGTTGGTGAGGCCCCACTTGGAGTATTGTGTTCAGTTTTGGAGACGGTATCTTGCTAAGGTTGTAAAAAGACTGGAAGCGGTGCAAAGAAAAGCTACAAAAATGGTATGAGGAGAGACTTGCTGACCTGAACATGTATACCCTGTAGGAAAGGAGAAACAGAGGTGATATGATACAGATGTTCAAATATTTGAAAGGTATTAATCCGCAAACGAACCTGTTCCGGAGATGGGAAGGCGGTAGAACTAGAGGACATGAATTGAGGTTGAAGGGGGCAGACTCAGGAGTAATGTCAGGAAGTACTTTGTCACAGAGAGGGTGATGGGTACATTGAATGCCCTCCCGCGGGAGGTCGTGGAGATGAAAACAGTAATGGAATTCAAACATGCATGGGATAAACATAAAGGACTTTGAGAAGAAATTAGTGTTGGAAGCAAAAATACATAGTAAAAACTTTTTTAGATACATTAAAAGCAGGAAACCGGCCAAAGAGTCGGTTGGGCCGCTGGACGAAAATGGTGTTAAAGGGGCGATCAAGGAGGACAAAGCCGTAGCGGAGAAATTAAATGAATTCTTTGCTTCGGTCTTCACCGAGGAGGATTTGGGGGGGACACCGGTGCCGGAAAGAATATTTGAAGCGGGGGAGTCGGAGAAACTAAACAAATTCTCTGTAACCTTGGAGGATGTAATGGGTCAGTTCAGCAAGCTGAAGAGTAGTAAATCACCGGGACCTGATGGTATTCATCCCAGAGTATTAATAGAACTAAAAAATGAACTTGCGGAGCTACTGTTAGAAATATGCAATCTGTCCCTAAAATCGAGTGTAATACCGGAAGACTGGAGGGTAGCCAATGTTACTCCGATTTTTAAGAAAGGTTCCAGAGGAGATCCGGGAAATTATAGACCGGTGAGTCTGACGTCGGTGCCGGGCAAGATGGTGGAGGCTATTATTAAGAATAAAATTGCAGAGCATATACAAAAACATGGACTGATGAGACAAAGTCAGCACGGATTTAGTGAAGGGAAGTCTTGCCTCACCAATCTAATGCATTTTTTTGAGGGGGTAAGCAAACATGTGGACAATGGGGAGCCGGTTGATATTGTATATCTGGATTTTCAGAAGGCGTTTGACAAAGTGCCGCACGAAAGACTCCTGAAGAAATTGCAGAGTCATGGAATCGGAGGTAGGGTATTATTATGGATTAAGAACTGGTTGAAAGATAGGAAGCAGAGAGTAGGATTGCGTGGCCAGTATTCTCAGTGGAGGAGGGTAGTTAGTGGGGTCCCGCAGGGGTCTGTGCTGGGTCCGTTGCTTTTTAATGTATTTATAAATGACCTAGAGATGGGAATAACTAGTGAGGTAATTAAATTCGCCGATGACACAAAATTATTCAGGGTCGTCAAGTCGCAGGAGGAATGTGAACGATTACAGGAGGACCTTGCGAGACTGGGAGAATGGGCGTGCAAGTGGCAGATGAAGTTCAATGTTGACAAGTGCAAAGTGATGCATGTGGGTAAGAGGAACCCGAATTATAGCTACGTCTTGCAAGGTTCCGCGTTAGGAGTTACGGATCAAGAAAGGGATCTGGGTGTCATCGTCGATGATACGCTGAAACCTTCTGCTCAGTGTGCTGCTGCGGCTAGGAAAGCGAATAGAATGTTGGGTGTTATTAGGAAGGGTATGGAGTCCAGGTGTGCGGATGTTATAATGCCGTTGTATCGCTCCATGGTGCGACCGCACCTGGAGTATTGTGTTCAGTACTGGTCTCCGTATCTCAAAAAAGATATAGTAGAATTGGAAAAGGTACAGCGAAGGGCGACGAAAATGATAGTGGGGATGGGACGACTTTCCTATGAAGAGAGGCTGAGAAGGCTAGGGCTTTTCAGCTTGGAGAAGAGACGGCTGAGGGGAGATATGATAGAAGTGTATAAAATAATGAGTGGAATGGATCGGGTGGATGTGAAGCGACTGTTCACGCTATCCAAAAATACTAGGACTAGAGGGCATGAGTTGAAGCTACAGTGTGGTAAATTTAAAACGAATCGGAGAAAATTTTTCTTCACCCAACGTGTAATTAGACTCTGGAATTCATTGCCGGAGAACGTGGTACGGGCGGTTAGCTTGACGGAGTTTAAAAAGGGGTTAGATAGATTCCTAAAGGACAAGTCCATAGACCGCTATTAAATGGACTTGGAAAAATTCCGCATTTTTAGGTATAACTTGTCTGGAATGTTTTTACGTTTGGGGAGCGTGCCAGGTGCCCTTGGCCTGGATTGGCCACTGTCGGTGACAGGATGCTGGGCTAGATGGACCTTTGGTCTTTCCCAGTATGGCACTACTTATGTACTTATGTACTTATGAATCCTGTTTAGAAAGAATGGATCCACGGAATCTTAGTGGAGATTAGATGGCGACGTCAGCAATTGGGAAGCAAAACTGGTGCTGGGCAGACATTTATGGTCTACTCCATGATCGTAACTGAATAGATAAGGATGGGCTGGAGAGTAAATTTTAAGGGGTTTTGATGTTAGCTTCAGAACTTTTAGTACAAGGACAGTGCTGGGCAGACTTCTACGGTCTGTGCCCTGAGAAAGGCAAGGACAAATCAAACTCTGATGTACATATAAAGTATCACATACCATGAAAAATGAGTTTATCTTATTGGGAAGACTGGATGGACCGTTAAGGTCTTTATCTGCCGTCATTTACTATGTTACTCTTTGGGGTTCCTCATAGAATGTTGCTACCCTCAATACCCCAAATGTAATCATCCCCATCTCCAGTAGTTTAAAGATCCTTGGAGTTACAATAGATAATCATCTATCCTTCGATAACCACGCAAAGCTGATCACAAAGAAAATGTTTAATATGATGTGGATCCTGCAGCGAGTGAAATCCTATCTTCCATTGAACACTTTCCGGAACCTGGTTCAATCCACAGTCATCACTCAGGTTGATTATTGCAACAGTGTTTTCCTTGGATGTAAATCCCAAGTCCTGAAAAGTCTCCAGACTGCCCAGAACACGGCAGCCAGACTTATATTTGGAAAGTCAAGATTTGAAAGCGCCTCACCCCTTCGAGAAAGGTTTCACTGGCTCCCCATCAAAGAGAGAATATACTTCAAGGTCCATACGATGATCCATAAGTTCATATCAGGAGAATCCCCCAGTTATATGAACAACCTGATTGTCCTCCCAATTAGAAATAGAACAATGTCATCGTGAACATACCTCAATCTACACCTCCCAAACTGCAAAGGTGTCAAGTACAAAACATACTATGCATCCAGTTTCTCCTTTCTGGGTAGTCAACTTTGGAATGCTCTCCCAAGACCCATCCAAGCTATTAATAACTATTTACCTTTCAGGAAAATGATAAAGTCCCATTTTTTCAAGCAAGTTTACCCTAATGGACCAGCTTAATTCCACCAGATCACCTACGATACTCCTGCTAAGACGTTGATGCTTACTCTGATCCCAATATTATACTCAATCCCTCATTTTCTTCCCTCCAACCTTTACCATTTCCCTTCCATTCTCCTTCCCTTTCACCTATCATATCCTTGTCTACCTTCCCTATTTTAGTTCATTACGTTCTTTTCACATGTCCTTTTTAATGCCTTTCATAATGTAAGTAGTTATGATCATCACAATTTATAATACTGTTCCTACATTTCCTTGTTTTTACTGTATTCTTTACCATGTAAGATGTTTTCTTTTACTATGTAAGCCGCACTGGACCTGCTGTATGTGGGAAAGAGCGGGGTACAAATGTAATAAATAAATAAATAAATAAATACTAATTGGGATTCCGGAACCTTGTAACTCTTTAGGATTCCAGAATCTTCAGAATGTTTAGTAGAAGAACAGTGCTGGGCAGACTTCTATGGTCTGTGCCCTGAGAACGGCAAGGACAAATCAAACTCGTGTATAAAGTATCGCATACCATGTAAAATGAGTTTATTTTGTTGGGCAGCTGGATGGACCTTACAGGTCTTTTATCTGCCATCATTTACTACGTTATTATGTTACTCTTTGGGGTTCTAAATGGAATGTTGCTACTAATTGGGATTCCAGAATATTGTAACTCTTTAGGATTCCAGAAACTTCAGAACTTAGTACAAGAACAGTACTGGGCAGACTTCTACGGTCTGTGCCCTGAGAAAGGCAAGGACAAATCAAACTCTGATGTACATATAAAGTATCACATACCGTGTAAAATGAGTTTATCTTATTGGGCAGACTGGATGGACCATACAGGTCTTTATCTGCCGTCATTTACTATGTTATGTCACTGTGTCTATTTCTGCTAGCGCTGCAAATGGCACAAGCTGGGCCGGCAGTTGTTCCAGGTTGCCGTGCTCCCTTTAGTAAAAGTGGCCGTAAGTTAGAACAGGTGTTGTTTGTTATTTATTTGCTGTATTTATTTATTTTATTTATTTGTTACATTTGTATCCCACATTTTCCCACCTATTTGCAGGCTCAATGTGGTTTACATAGTACCGTAAAGGCGTTCGCCAATTCCGGTTATGAAGAAATACAGTAATGTTGTGGTAGAATAAGGTTCGTGTGTACAGACACTTCCTATTTATCGAGAGGAGACACCTAGGGAGGAGCAAGGCCAGGATAGGGCAATCTGTAGACATCTCTCTGCCTGTACCTGTGCTACTTCTACTCAAAAGATACATGGACCTGACACGGCCATAGCCACCTATTGTTTCAAGCAGGTTTTTTACTCGTTCCAAAAGTACAAAGACTAGGGGACACTCGAGAAAGTTATGTAGAGATACTTTTAAAACAAATAGGAGAAAACATTTTTCACTGCTCTGGAACCCTTTGCTGGAGAAAGTTAGCATATCTGGGTTTTAAAAAGGTTTGGACAAATTCCTGGAGGAAATGTCCATAGTCTGCTATTAAGACAGAAACGAGGAAGCAACTGCTTGCCCTGGGATTTGTAGTATGGAGTGTTGCCACAATTTGGGTTTCTGCCAGGTACTAGTGACCTGGCTTGGCCACTGGACTGGAACTGGGACACACACGAGGAGATCGGAAGAGCTTGTTGCAAAGGCACCAGGATCAAGTCAGAAGACTCCTTAAATAGGGCAAAGCAGGAAATGATGTTCCCCCTGGGGTCCTCTGATGTCACTGCTTTCCAAAATATAAAAGACCATCTTCGGTGTGCACACATGCCCTCAGGACCCAGCATCTGTCAGCAAATGGCGCCGTGACACAGGAGCAGGCTGCTGCCCCAAGGAGCACCGTGGGATCCTCCAGAAAAAGGTGCATCTGGGCAAGGACACGGCAGAGCCTCTAATAAGTCCAGATGTGTTGTTCGGTTTGTGTCATTGTGTTCCGTAAGAAACTCTGACCTACAAATCCATGTTTGCAAAATCTGGACTGGAGTAACCTATTTGCCTGAATGAAGCTGAGATGGCAGACCTCAAAATCCTGGATTTGTCTAAGGTCAGGCAGCAAAAGCTGAATCATTTGCATATTATGGTGTGGAGGTTGACTTGGCTGTGGTTTCCAACATCAGAATTGATTTCTGTGTTAATATAGGCATTAACCCTGGCAAGCTAACATAAAAAGTTAATGCTGCGGGAGCCTGGTGGTAGTTCTGGATTGGTGCTCCGCAATCCTATTGCCAACCCTTTAGATAAAGAGCCCTAATTATTTTCATGCAACACAAATTCTTCAATAAACTACAGAAACACAATCAGATCATCACGAACATACCTAAACCTCCACTACCTGAACTGCGAGGGACTCAAATACAAATCAATTTATTTATTTATTTGTTACATTTATACCCCACATTTTCCCACCTATTTGCAGGCTCAATGTGGCTTACAAAGTATCATAATGGCGAATGCCATTGCGATAGATAACAAATACAAGGTTGGGTTAAGGTCGCAGGTAGAGGCGTTTCAGGCGTCATGGGGTCAAGGTTGATAATTGTCCAGTACGATCATAGATTATCTTGTTTTGCTGGGTATGGGGATTTACGTTGGATCGGTGGGAGAAGCTTTTTTGAAGAGGAGAGTTTTCAGTGATTTCCTGAAGTTTAGGTGGTCATGTATTGTTTTCACTGCATTCGGGAGTCCATTCCATAGTTGTGCGCTCATGTAGTAGAAGCTGGATGCGTGAGTTGTAACAAATCAACTTATGCATCCAACTTCTCCTATATAAGCACACAACTATGGAACGCACTGCCAAAAGCCGTGAAAACAACCTTCGACCATCTAAACCTCAGGAAATCACTAAAAACCTACCTGTTTAAAAAGGCATGCCCTACCGACCCAACATAAGTGCCGGAACTCTGCAACACAGCAAAACCACAGCTCGTAATGGACACCACATAACCCTTCCTCACTTCTATCCCCACTGCGTCCGATACTCATGAACCTTATTCGAGCACATCACCTTGTATTTGTTGCTCTACCGGACTTGGCGAACACCTCTATGGTACTATGTAAGCCACATTGAGCCTGCAACTGTGGGAAAATGTGGAATACAAATGTAACAAATAAAATAAAAAAATAAATAACTATTTTTCAGTATTTTCTGCCTCACACATATACATATAGCAGTATAGCACTACATTTCCTTAAATACCTTTAAAAGGGGAATTGCTCCCTAACCCTGATTTCCATAATATGATAGCATAAACCCCTTCCATTCTCAAGATTTGTATTATTTAGCAAGTAACTGTAGCAGGCCCTGCCAGTAAACATTAAAATACAATCTCTACAGGGTTCTGTGTTTGAAGTTCATATGATAATTTTGTGCTACATCCTACGACCCATTCAAAGTAGACTAACAGAGTCTGACAGAGGATCTTAAAAGCATCTAAACCCCCAACACAAGTCAGTGGAGAATAAACTGCCATGTCCTATTTAACGAATGCAGATTAGTCAGCGTCATCAATATTTTAAGCTGGGCTTTAAACAATAAAAAGCCATCTTAGAGACGGCTACGCATCAGCTTTGCATTGTCCTGAAGGAATTAAATATGTTCCTGCGCTTTTTGCAGCTCCACATCAGCCATTATCGTAACGTATCCTCGATGGTGACTTAAAGAGAAATAATAACAATAAAATAGTAGTTATTGGTACATTTGGATCCTAAGCTTAACCAGTGACGTTTAAAATCTTTCTGCTCCCCATGCTCACGGGAGAGCACACTTTACGCACTCATTTTAGAACATGAATCTTTTATCACGTTGACGTGAATAGTGAAGTTGCCTTTGGCTGCAACCTCTTCAGAATTGCTAAGTAGAAACTTTTTCGAGCGATCAACAAAATGTCTTTATGTCTTGCATTTCAAGAAGAAATAAGGTATCATTCCAGAGAGAAATTTAAATGCATTCTGCTTTCTTTTAACTTTTTATTTTCTCTTAAGCACTGCCACTCAAAAAAAAAACATTTAAAACTGAGACATTGTTGAATTTGATAGAATAGTGTAGAACAACACTGATTCCCAGACTTCACTTTGGACACCAGACTTACACTACTAATCATCTGAGTGGAGGAGTAGCCTAGTGGTTAGTGCTGTGGACTTTGATCCTGGGGAACTAGGTTCAATTCCCACTGCAGCTCCTTGTGACTCTGGGCAAGTCACTTAACCCTCCATTGCCCCTGGTACAAAATAAGTACCTGAATATATGTAAACCGCTTTGAATGTAGTTGCAAAAACCTCAGAGAGGCAGTATATCAAGTCCTATTTCCCTTTCCCTATTTGAGATTCTACATGGAATGTTGCTGTTGCTACTATTAGAGATTCTGGAATGTTGCTACTAGTTGAAGATTCTACGTGGAATGTTGCTGGTGGAGGAGTAGCCTAGTGGTTAGTGCAGTGGACTTTGATCCTGGGGAACTGGGTTCAATTCTCACTGCAGCTCCTTGTGACTCTGGGCAAGTCACTTAACCCTCCATTGCCCCTGGTACAAAATAAGTACCTGAATATATGTAAACCGCTTTGAATGTAGTTGCAAAACACCACAGAAAGGCGGTATATTAAGTCACATTTCCATTTCCCTTATAACATCACAATATCAGAAGTGAGCCACGTATCAGGCAATCCATTGTGACATCACTGATGAGGTTGGCTCTTATTGGTGGAATGAGTGGAGGAGTAGCCTAGTGGTTAGTGCAGTGGACTGTGGACTTTGATTCTGGGGAACTGAGTTCGATTCCCACTGCAGCTCCTTGTGACTCTGGGCAAGTCACTTAACCCTCCATTGCCCCTGGTACAAAATAAGTACCTGAATATATGTAAACCACCTTGAATGTAGTTGCAAAAACCTCAGAAAGGTGGTATATCAAGTCCCATTTCCCCTTTCCCTTCTATGGTTCCACTAGACACACGCAGTGCTGTACACATTATGTGGAGGTAATTCTCTGTCCTTGGGGGCTCACAATTTAAGGGCCCCTTTTACCAAGCTATGGAAAAAGGGGGTCTGCACTGGCATCGATGTGTGTCTTTCCCATGCGACGAGGCCCTCTTTTTACCGCAGCGGGTCAAAGGGAAGTCTCTTTCCTGCAAGAAATGGCCGTGCGGCAAGTAAGGCACTTGCTATGTGGCCATTTTGGGGGGGGGGAGCCCTTACTGCCACCCATTGAGGTGGCGATAAGGGGTCCCGCGCCAACCTGGCGGTACATCATGGTGCTACAAAAATGGCAGCTTAGTAAAAGGGGCCCTACGTTTTTTGTACCTGGGGAAATACAGGTTAAGTGACTTCATAAGGTCACAAGGAGCTGTAGGGGGACTGGAACCCAGGTTGCCAGGATCAAAGTCTATTGCACTAACCATTAGGCTACTCTATCTCCCGGTTACACTTGCTGAAACCTGATGTAAATGCTGGAACCCAAGTTATCCCGCTTACCCAGTATTCTATTATTTATTTATTTATTTTTATTTATTTATTTATTTATTTATTTTTATTTATTTATTTATTTATTTATTGGGATTTATTTGCCTTCCTTGAGTGAAGGAATTTACTCAAGGCGGTGTACAGTAAGAATAGATCAAACATGAGCAGGAGGCAATTAGAGCAGTAAAAATATTCGAACAACAATACAAAGTATGGCATGGTATACTACTTCTCTCTATTTTTCCTTTATTTGGGTTCCTTGGTCTACTATCTTCTATATTAACTTACACCCAAGGATTGTCATATGTATTGACCAGGACCTCCAAAGCTATAATTTATTTATCAAACTGACCTCAACACCTCCACCCTTGGTCTATCACCTACTGGTGAAACAGAACCTTTATACAAAGGATTCCAGGGATTCTGTGGGGTTGTTTCTTATCATAGGTCTTAATATCCAATTAATATACTTTATACCCTGCCACCAAACTGCTTGGTATGCATTGGCTGACTTGAATCAACACATACTATTACATCTTTCATCAAAGTATCCTAACCACACTGCTTATGAACGTAATCCATATCCCAATACCCACATTTTATATTACATCGGAACATCGGAATTGAAAGTAGGAAACTAGAATATCAGAGTAAAAAAGTTCCTGAAGCAGCGATGGAGATCGCGAAACAAGACGTGCTTGTCGGAAAATAAAGTTGAAATAGGAAAATAAAGTTGAAATATAAAGCAAAAAGAAAGGAAGGAACGGAGTGATGCAGTGATCCGTATAGACGTATACCAGAGATAATATTACCGAATACCTCATGAGCTCAAGAACATGGAGACAAGGCTGGAATTATAGGAGTACGTTTACCAGCCGGCTGGAGAAGAATAAAGAACTCAGTTAAGTGCACGATACTTGGGACTGAGGGGAGAATTTGGATAGGTATAAGTAATATAAAATGTGGGTATTGGGATATGGATTACGTTCATAAGCAGTGTGGTTAGGATACTTTGATGAAAGATGTAATAGTATGTGTTGATTCAAGTCAGCCAATGCATACCAAGCAGTTTGGTGGCAGGGTATAAAGTATATTAATTGGATATTAAGACCTATGATAAGAAACAACCCCACAGAATCCCTGGAATCCTTTGTATAAAGGTTCTGTTTCACCAGTAGGTGATAGACCAGGGGTGGAGGTGTTGAGGTCAGTCTGATAAATAAATTATAGCATTGGAGGTCCTGGTCAATACATACGACAATCCTTGGGTGTAAGTTAATATAGAAGATGGTATACTACTTGCAATGACAACACAATATGTACTAGAACATTATAATTGGTAGTGAAGGGTAAGGCAAAGTTGTAACATATAGATGAGTAAGAACGTAGGAAGAATTAGAAAGTAAGGTGACTGATTTGAAGAAAGTTGCTTGTGAGATCAGAGAGATGGTTAAATATTATCTCAGCTAGGGTAGGAGTGGATAAACATGTCATGCTACAGTATGTGCAGCCCGAGTCACTCCTTGTGTGTGTGAGTGTGACTATCAAGTTAGTTACTTCTTCCATTAAAGGCTTGGTAGAAGAGCCAAGGTTTCACCTACTTCCTGAAGTAGAGATAGTCTTGTGTTAAGCGGAGCCTTTCAGGCAATGCATTCCAGAGTGTGGGGGCTACTCCGGAGAAGGCTCGCTTGCAGGTATCACATCGTGTAATGTCTTTTGGAGAGGATGTAGTTAGTGAAAGTCCCTGAGAGGACCTTAGTGTCCTTAACTACATGTGTAACTTTTTGGAACACCCCTGGTACGCCCATGCCCCTCCCCTTTTAAGATATGCAATATGGGAATTAGGCACTCTGTCTTATGGAGCATGCAACCAGAGACACACACAAATTTCAATGAGTACCAATTAACAGCATTAATTGGTTCTTAGCACCCAGTTATTGATGGCTAAGAGTTCATTCACCAAATAATTTGCATGCATAGGGCAGTGCACCATGGAATAGCATGTAACCGTAAGCATGCATACATGTGAGTATGGGTGTGTCGTGGTCAAGTTTCCAACTTACGCACGTGACTTATAGCATAAATTAGTTGCATATTTTGCTTGACACACTTAAACATACCAGACATAAATGGATGTGACTATATTTAGACACGCTGATTCAGATTTACTGTATATATTTTATAATGCAATCTGGGCTCTCTGCTACCATCATAGAACAGGCACTTCCATCATTGCATCAGGGTGCCTTCATAAATTAGTTACATATGGAGGAGTAGCCTAGTGGTTAGTGCAGTGGACTTTGATCCTGGGGAACTGAGTTCAATTCCCACTGCAGCTCCTTGTGACTCTGGGCAAGTCACTTAACCCTCCATTGCCCCTGGTACAAAATAAGTACCTGAATATATGTAAACCACTTTGAATGTAGTTGCAAAAAAATACCACAAAAAGGCAGTATATCAAGTCCCATTTCCCTTATGTTGCATTAGGGTTTATATCCTGCTAATACCTTTTCAATTCTAAGCGGTTTACAAACTGTTGTAGGGAAAAGAGGTCAGAACAATCCTTTGACAGCTACAACTATTGTTTTGGGGGTGGACAGAAATCTACCGTATTTTTCGGACTATAAGACGCACTTTTTTCCCCCCAAATTTGGGAGGAAAATGGGGGGTGCATCTTATAGTCCGAAGGTAGCGAGGTCCGATTTCGGGATCGCCCTCCCCCCGAGTTCGGGATCGCCCTCCCCTACTCACGTCACGCGATGTTCCCTGGTGGTCTAGTGACATCGGGGCAGGAAAGAGCCCCCTCTTTCCTGCCCAGCGCGCTGCTCTCCGTCCTCCTGTATGCTGCCTGACGGTCTCGGCGAGATTCAAAATGGCCACCGAGAATTGAAGACAAGACGCACCGGAGCACCTAGGTTTTAGAGGAGGGAAAAAGGAAAATTTTTTTTTTCCTATTTCCCTCCTCTAAAACCTAGGTGCGTCTTATGGTCCGGTGCGTCTTATAGTCCGAAAAATACGGTAATTACAGTACATATTTCTTGAATAAGAATATTTTTAAATCTTTTTTTCAGAACGTGAGGTAAGGTCATGTGGGAGAATACAATCTAGCAACGCCTTTCCATAGTCTAGCGGCTTGAATGGTGAGGGATTTGACTAAGAGTGCTAGTCTCTTCTTGCCCTTAGGTGGGGGGAAAGGGAGGAAATTGGAGACTTCTTGTCTTATTTATTTATTTTTATTTGTTGCATTTGTATCCCACATTTTCCCACCTATTTGCAGGCTCAATGTGGCTTACAATTTTTCCGTCATGACTTATGCCATTTCAGAATACAGATACAATTGGTAATACATATAGAACATGGATGATGTAATGAACAGTCAGGTAACACATATTTAACATGGATTACGTACAATTGGTATCACATATTGAATGTGGATCACATGATGAAATTAGACAATACGATATAGGGAGAAAATAATCCGATTATTAAATAAATGATGGTGAATTACGGTTCCAATTATGAGTCACTATGGTATGTCATGTTAAAGAGATGTGTCTTCAGTGCCTTACGGAAGTTAATTAGGTTGTGAATTATTTTCAGGTCAAGTGGTAGAGCGTTCCACATTTGCAAACTCTTGGTCTGGATGAGGTTGGAAGGCAGAAGTGACTCTTTAAAGAATTGTCACCATAAAGGGTAAACTTTACATGGAATTTAAATACAAGGAATAGATATAAAGAAAGCTGCTATATTTTTGTGTTTTTTCTTTATTGTTCTTCATTGTCGAGATTATGTTTGTTTTTGGAAACTGCTTAGTTCTATTAGGCAGGGTATAAGTTTTTTAAAAAAATAAATAAATAAAGATCTATTTGAAGAGGGAAATTATGCACCAACTTAAGCACTGTCATAGCTCTGGAACTCTTTGCCAGAGGGTATGGTAACAGTAGTTAGTGTAGTAATTGGCAGCATGGGTACAATGATGATTACCTCCCGGTTAGCGCCGCATGCCAGAAAACTTCCGGTGCACCTACTGGACGTACATGGAAAATTAAATTACAGCCCGGGCCACGCAGCAGCCTAGCGGTAGTTCCCAATTGGAGTGCATTGGGTGCGCAGAGATGCCTATTTGGCTTAGTAAAAGGGTCCCTAAATCAGGGGCATAGCCAGACTTCGGCGGGAGGGGAGTCCAGAGCCCGAGGTGAGGGGGCACATTTTAGGCCCCCCCCTGGTGCCGCTGCCGCCACCACCACCAACTTTGACCCCTCCTGCCGACAACCCTCTCGACCCCCCTCCCACCGCCAACCCACCATCGCCAACCTGCCGTCTCGACCCCCAGCCCCCACCAGCCGAGGTCCTCTTCTTCCGGCGCAAGGCTTCGTTCTGTTTTTGAGTCTGATGTCCTGCAGGCCAGCAAAGGTAGGCGACGGCAGGTTGGCGGCGGAAGGGGGGGGTCGAGAGGGTCGTCGGCAGGGGGAGTGTCGAGAGGGGGGTCCAAGGTCAAATCTACGGGGGCCCAGGCCCCCGTGGCCACACGTAGCTACGTCACTGCCCTAAATATGGCCTGGTGCCAGATCGAAGTGAATGAGAAGCAGAACCAGGAGATTCCCCCCTACGGTTCCCTAGTGTGTCTGTTACACACGAACCTTATTCTACCACAACATTACTGTATTTGTTCATACTGGAATTGGTGAACGCCTTTACGGTACTATGTAAGCCACATTGAGCCTGCAAATAGGTGGGAAAATGTGGGCTACAAATGTAACAAATAAATAAATAAATATGCAGACGGACTGGATCCTTTCTAGCATACAGGACTCTTGCTATCTCCCAGGAGTGGACTGAGAGTACTCTGGGCCCTTGGGAACTAAAACTAATCTTGCCCCCCCCCCCCCGCCATGTTGCTGCTGCTGTCCCCCGCCATGCTGCTTCCCACCCCCACTGTGCTGCCTCCCTCCTACTGTGTTGCCGCTGTCCCCCCCCCCCCCCCATCTTGAAGGGCCCTGGTGGTCTAGTGGCTGTGGATTGTTTTTGGGGGGGCAGGAAATAAATCCCCTCTTTCCTGCCTGTACTCTGCCCAGTGCGGCGCCATGTTTACAAAATGTCTGCCGAGACTTCGCATAGCAGTCTCGCCTCTTACGAGACTGCTGTGGGAGCCTCAGCAGTCATTTTGTAAGCAGTGGTGTAACCAGGGAGAATTGTGGCAGCGGCCACTAGACCACCAGGGTCCCGTAGGGGCAGTACAGTGTGGCAGCGGGCAACCGCACAGAGCCTCTGGGCCCTCAGTCACTGCCCAGTTGCCTGAAGGGTCAGTCCACCCCTGCTACCTCCCTACCTGCCCCACCAGCACCTTCTGCTTTCACCCCAGTTGAGTGAACATTTTGGAAGAAGTTTGACTCTTTCTATATCCACATGCCATACAGTTTTGGGGTTTTTGTTTTTTAAGTGGAAGGAAAGGAAAATGAAAGGCTAAAAGATTTTATTTTGCATTTCAAACTGTACTTATATCTACCAAGAAACATGTTTAAATAAATCCCTGGATTTATCAGTCATTTTTGTTTTTACTTCACAATAAGACTGTTCCTTATGAAGTAGAGTTTGTCAGGATAGTGCCTCTGCCCACCTGGAGGAATGTGGTCACTGTACTTGCACAGTGGGTATTCACAAACATCACCTTGACAATACTCCAGCATTTACTTTTCAGAGAAAAATCCCTTCAAACATGCAGTAACTAGAAGAAACTTCACAGAGAAACTAAGCAGCATGGCACAATCTATTTTCTTCTCAGCAAATATCAGGTGTATACCTGGCAGTCAATAATATAGGAAAATATGAAAAGGCACAACTCATGGGGGTCTGAGGCTAATGGCCTTGGTGTTCAGAACAACTTCATCTAAAGAACCAGCATGGGAAGCAGAGTGGAAAGCAAAACAGACAATCTAAAGTCTTGATTTCTTCTACTACTACTACTACTTATCATTTCTATAGCGCTACTAGACGTACGCAGCGCTGTACACTTGAACATGAAGAGACAGTCCCTGCTCGACAGAGCTTACAATCTAATTAGGACAGAGAAACAGGACAAATAAGGGATAAGGACAAAGAGAAGCAAGATTCTGTGCAGAATCTCAAAGAGTAGCAAGATTCCGGAACACAAATAATATCAAGATTCCGGAATCCCAAAGACTACTACTACTACTACTTATCATTTCTATAGTGCTACTAGACATACGCAGCGCTGTACACTTCAACATGAAGAGATAGTCCCTGCCCAACAGAGCTTACAATCTAATTACGACAAACAGGACAAATAAGGGATAAGGACAAAGAGTAGCAAGATTCCAGAATCCCAAAGAGTAACAAGATTCCGGAATCCCAAAGACTACTACTAATTATCATTTCTGTAGTGCTACTAGACGTACACAGCATTGTACACTGGACATGAGGAGACAGTCCCTGCTCAACAGAGCTTACAATCTAATTAGGACAAACAGGACAAATAAGAGATAATGGAATTACTAAGGTGGGGATGATAAAATAAGGGTACTGAACAAGTGAGTAAGGGTTAGGAGTTAAAAGCAGCACCAAAAAGGTGGGGTTTAGCCTACATTTCAAGACTTCCCGAGATGGAGCTTGACGGACCGGCTCAGGAAGTTTATTTCTTCAATATTGAACAAGGTACACAGTCCCTCAGATTCTATATATGGCATCTAAGTTTTTATTTTATTTTATTTGCTGTACTTGTATCCCACATTTTCCCACCTCTTTGCAGGCTCAATGTGGCTTACATTATGCCGCAATGGCGATTGCCATTAACGGAATGAGAAGTACAGAGTATTATTGCAATTAAGGTACATAAAATATCAGGTAAATTAGAAGTAAGTAAGTAAATAATTCATATCAGGTATATGAGAACAGGAAAAAGTATAACATTCAATAATAACAATATGATTAAAGTTGTCAAATTAAAGAGTTCAATATTGGCTACTTTGGATACAATTTTAATGTTGAGTCTTTTATGAAGGATTCTTTTTATAAGTCTCTTTGAACAGGTTAGTCTTCTGTTAACTTTCGGAAGGCTATCAAGTCTTGCGTTGTTTTTATGGCATTCGGTAGTGCGTTCCATTGTTGTGTACAGATGTAGGAAAAGCTGGATGCATATACCGATTTGTATTTGAATCCTCTACAGTTGGGGTAGTGGAGGTTTAAGAAGGTGCGTGAAAACCTTTTTGTGTTCTTTGCTGGTAGGTCTATAAGTTCTGACATATATGTCGGGGCCTCTCCATAAATGATTTTATGAACCAGGGTGCAGATTTTGAATGTAATTCGATCTTTTAGTGGGAGCCAGTGTAATTTTTCACTGAGGGGTTTTGCGCTTTCGAATTTCGCTTTTCCAAATATGAGTCTAGCTGCAGTGTTTTGGGCTGTCTGGAGTTTCTTAATGATTTGGGCTTTACATCCGGCATAGATGGAATTGCAATAGTCCAAGTGGCTTAATACTAGAGATTGCACCAAATTGCGGAATACCTCCCTTGGGAAGAAAGGTTTCACTCTTTTAAGCTTCCACATTGCATGAAACATCTTCTTTGTTACATTTTTTGCGTGACTATCTAGAGTAAGGTTTCGATCAATTGTGACTCCCAGAAGTTTCAGAGTATCCGCAACAGGAAGAATATGGTTTGGTATATTTATATTAGTATAATTGGTTCTATTATATTGCGATGAAATGATAAGGCATTGTGTATTTTCTGCATTAAGCTTTAGTTGGAATGCATTCGCCCATGAGTTCATTATTTGGAAGCTGTGATTGATTTTATTTGCGATTTCTGATAAGTCATTTTTGAATGGGATATGTGGAGGGGCATAATCGAACACGAACGCCTATCTCCATGGGCGTCTATGTCCGAAAACGGGTACGTGAAGAGGCGGGGCAGACTGTATTTTAGAGAAAATGGAAGTTTTTCAGCTGGGCGTTTGGTTTTTTTTAGCGATAATGGAATCTAAAAATGCCCAGCGCAAAAACATCCTAATCCGAGCCATTTGGTCATGGGATGGGCCACGATTTGTAGTACACTCACCCCCCTGACATGCTAGGATACCAACTGGGCACCCTAGAGGTCAGTGCGGTGGACTTCAGAAAAAGCTCCCACATGCATAGCTCCCTTACCACGGGTGCTGAGCACCCAACCCCCCTCCCCCAAAACCCACTACCCACAAATGTACAACACTATCACAGCTCTTAGGGGTGAAGGGGGCACCTACATGTGGGTACAGTGGATTTTGGAGACCTCCCATTTACCAGCACAAGTGTTACAGGTGGGGGGGGATGGGCCTGGGTCCACCTGGCTGAAGTGCACTGTGGTACCCACTAAAAGTGCTCCAGGACCTGCATACACGCAGGCCTCTAGGACTTGTTGCTGCTGTATAACTTTGGCACACCAGTTTACACCTGAAGACTAATCTCTCCGAAAACGTCCTTTGTTGGAATAACCACGTTTGCTCACAGTTAACTGCAGATCAGAGGTTGTGCCCCACTGGCAACGAGTCTCCCAGGTACTGAGATTAGCAGTAGGTCAGAGCTGGCAGAATGCTGTACAATACCCTCTTTCAGCCACATTCAAGGGAAGAACTAAGTTGTCTAACGTCGCTAACACATGGAAGGGATCTAAAACTGGCTTACAAAAATGGCCACTACCTCATGGACTACCGGAAACAAAACTGGACACACTCTGACCCAGTAGGCAGGGGAAAAAGCACCATGGGAGAAGAGCCTACCAACTACCAACATCGTGAGACTGTAACACAATCTAATGAAATCACGGAGCCCAATACCCTACACCCACCACAATGCAATGCTGATGTGACCCTGTAGTGCACCCGAGAGCCACATCAGAATCAGGGAAAGGCTGTCACAGGATAGAACACATTCTGCTGTCATGGAGGTGGGTACGGCATTTGAGGCTGGCAAAGAGGCTTGAAAAAAGTTTTTAAAGTGGATTTTTTTTGGTGGGAGGGGGTTAGTGACCACTGGGGGATTCCAGGGAGGTCATCCCCGATTCCCTCCAGTGGTCATCTGGGCAGTTGGGGCACTTTTTGGGGACTTGTTCATGAAAAAAAAGGGTCCAAAAAAAGTGACCCAAAATCGCGGTAAAAACGCCTTTTTTTTTTTTCGATTATCAGCTAAAGACGCCCATCTCTCCTCGGCCGATAACCACGCCCCAGTTCTGCCGTCACCATGCCTCCGACACGCCCCTGTCAACTTTACCCGTTTCCGCGACGGATTGCAGTTGGAAACGCCCAAAATCGGCTTTCGATTATACCAATTTGGGCGCCCACGGGAGAAAGATGCCCATCTCCAGATTTGGGTCGCAGTATAGGTGTTTTTCTCTTTCGATTATAAGCAGGATATTGTAACATCATCAGATTAGATGTATGGGTTTAGGTCTTGGTTGAATAGTGAATACTGCTTTCGACTCCTAACCATGACTCTCTTACTCAACACCCTCACTTATCACCCCTACCACTGCAATTTCCCCACCCCTAGCTGTCTGTTCGTCTGTCCAATTTAGATTGTAAGCTCTGTTGAGCAGGGACTGTCTTTTCATGTTAATTTGTACAGCGCTGCGTAAGTCTAGTAGCGCTATAGAAATGTTTAATAGTAGTAGTAGATTTGGCCAATGGTAACATCATTAAATTAAAGAGGATTGGTGAAAGCGGTGATCCTTGAGGCACTCCACATTCAGGTTTCCATGGGGATGATATAATCGATTTTGATATTACTTCGTATGTTCTTACAGTTAGGAAGTTGTGTAACCAATTCAATACATTTCCTCCAATTCCGAAATATCCTAAGATGTACAATAGAATATCATGGCTAACCATGTCAAATGCGCTGGACATATCAAATTGTAAGAGGAGAACATTGTTGCCAGCTGCAATTGTTTTGTTTGAATTTAGTTAGTTGTGTGCACACAGCCGGTTTGTATATGCAACTTAATTGATTAGGGGTCCTTTTACTAAGGTGCGCTGAAAAATGGCCTGTGCTGTTGTAGGTGTGTGTATTTTTCAGCGCACCTGTAAAAAATTCCTTTTTTGAGGGGCCGAAAATGGACGTGTGGCAAAATAAAAATGTTTTCTGAATGGGACAAGATTTGTTAGAACAGGAGTGACTGGGCCAAGGCCCATATATCCCCCTCACCCAGTTCAGAGACACCAAGAGTGGCCCATCCCAATGACTGAGCTTTACTACCGCAATGACTGAGATTGAAGGCTGAGTAATTTATTTATTAAAACTTGCTATACCGCCTTTGTCAATGAGCAGCCACATGGACAGAAGTGGGGGCAAAATGTGGCACATGGAGCTAGTTTCGCTAGTGAATGGCTCTGAACTGTTGTAGGCCGCTCTGGATGTCAGTATCCTATAAGTTGTATTGGTTCAAGCATTTTACTTATGTAAATACATTTAAATGTTCAATAAAGCTGCCACCAACATTTTATTTCAATGTGTGATGAGTAATGAGGTCTTACTCATAATTTTCAAGTTGAAAGTACTGTTGGGTTACTGACTGGGTATGAGAATATCAATGTTATGAGATTATTTGCAGATTGTTTTGTGTTGTTCCCTTACGAATATCATGGACAAAATTAAGCCATTTGGGGAGTTTGCCCTGGAGAACCTGAAGCTATCTGAAAAAAAAAAAAACCAAAACATATTTTCAAATAGTTTTATTCAGCTTCTGCTACAGTATTAGAAAAAGATTCAGAATTCTGACTGGTATTTCGTTTCTAAGAATGAACACTTATAGAAGTTGTGTCTGTTGTTTTAATGAATGGATAGAGTTCACTGCACCGTTAAGTTCTAAATGATCGATCTTGATATGCACTCGTTTTTGAATGGAAATGCATCTGTGTTGGTTGTAGTTTAGACTACTGTGGTAGATCCATGTAATTCTAACAGACGCTACGGAAGAGTTAGTCTACATGGCTTATGGCTTCATAAACCCTTATTACTAGAGACTTTAGGTCTGTCAGTTTGTTTTAATTTGCTTGGCTGGATGTTGCACTGTGCACAGTGCCAATAGAGGCTCATTATCACCATAATCACGGCCTTGCCTGAAAACAGGCATTAGGTATATTTGCATATATTACCTCTAAACAACAGTGCAGAAATGTGAACACATTCATCATTCAATGCAGCAACTCGGTATGTGGGTAATTTGCTAGCAGCTGGTGTTCGAGAGAGTCTGGAAATCAGTAGAGGTGTTTCACAAGGCAGGCAGAAGCCTCTTGGTGTTGGAAGTCAGCGTAACACCCTTTCAGGGTTTTGTTTTAACATGCCATCTCTGTGTTGGTTCTGAAAACCTAGAGCTATTAATTCCCTCAGCTTTTTGCAAGTTCACAACTAGGTCCAACAATGTCTTCCGCCCTTAGCGGTTTGTTTGGCGTGGCATCATGTTACGTTGAAAAACTCCTCGTCGTTGTTGCCCCAAAGATAGAGGGATTAGTGAAAGAGAAGTCTTAAATTCCCAGCATAGACCTTGTCCTGGCTCAGAATGTTTTATTATTATTATTTATTTATTTATTTAATTTATTTATTGTATTTGTACCCCACATTTTCCCACCTTTTTGCAGGCTCAATGTGGCTTACAGAGTATGGAAATGAGAACGTCACTACATGATTTAAGAAAACAGTCGATTACATTTGTACCCCGCGCTTCCCCACACATTGCAGGTTCAGTGCGGCTTACATAGCAAATAGAATTACAAAGTCTTGAAGGCGAGTATTACAAGTTGTAATAAACATACTAATAAGAGGTTTTTTTTAAGGATATGTAAAGGGGCAGACTCAGGAAAGATGTCAGGAAGTATTTCTTCACGGAGAGGGTGGTGAACGCTTGGAATGCCCTCCCGCGGGAGGTGGTGGACATGAAAACGGTAACGGAATTCAAACATGCGTGGGATAGGCATAAAGGAATCCTGTGCAAAAGGAATGGATCCACAGAAGCTTAGCTGAAATTGGGTGGCGGGGGGAAGAGGGGTTGGTGGTTGAGAGGCTAGGATAGGGGAGGGCAGACTTATACGGGGTCTGTGCCAGAGCCGGTGATGGGAGGCGGGACTGGTGGTTGGGAGGCAGGAAATACTGCTGGACAGACTTATACGGTCTGTGCCCTGAAAAAGACAGGTACAAATTCAAGGTAAGGTATACACATATGAGTTTATCATGGGCAGACTAGATGGACCGTGCAGGTCTTTTTCTGCCGTCATCTACTATGTTACTATGTTACTATGAACATGGAGAGGTAAAACAAAGATAGGAAGAGCAAAGGAAAAGAGACTGGGAGGGATAAGGAGTGGGAAGGTTGGAGAGGAAAAGATTGAGGAATAGGCATAACTTCTAGTATAACAAACATTCAAAAACACTAACTATCTTTTTATCTTTACATATTGTTGTTTCAAATGTTGTTTACTATCTTACTTTTCAACTGTATAATTGCACTTCATGCACTGTAGCCTTTTCTACAGATTGTGTAAGCCACATTGAGCCTGCAATTGATGGGGAAATGTGGGATAGAAATGTATTAAATAAATAAATAAATAAGGAGATTGGGAGATATGGTCAAAGGTATGATAATCGTCAGGACAGGAATCATGTGGGTGAGCTTAAACGTTAAGTAGGGTCATTATCCTGCTTATAATCGAACGAGAAAGACGCCCAAGTTCCGACCCAAATCGGGAGATGGACGTTTATCTCACAAAAACGAACAACGCGGTATAATCGAAAGCCGAACTTGGACGTTTTCAACTGCACTCCATTGCGGAAGAGTACAAAGTTGACGGGGGCGTGTCGGAGGCGTGGTGAAGGTGGGACTGGGGCATGGTTATCACCCGAACAGAGATGGGCGCCTTTCGCCGATAATGGAAAAAAAGTATGCGTTTGTAGCTGGAATTTAGAGCACTTTTCCTGGACCCTGTTTTTTCACGAATAAGGCCCCCAAAAGTGCCCTAAATGACCAGATTACCACCAGAGGGAATCGGGGATGACCTCCCCTGACTCCCCCAGTGGTCACTAACCCCCTCCCACCACAAAAAATGATGTTTCACAACTTTTTATTTTCATCCTCAAATGTCATACCCACCTCCCTGGCAGCAGTATGCAGGTCCCTGGAGCAGTTGTTAGGGGGTGCAGTGGACTTCAGGCAGGTGGACCCAGGCCCATCCCCCCCTACCTGTTACAATTGTGCTGCTTAATGCTTAGTCGTCCAACCCCCCCCAACCCACTGTACCCACATGTAGGTGCCCCCCTTCACCCCTTAGGGCTATAGTAATGGTGTAGACTTGTGGGCAGTGGGTTTTGAGGGGGGTTTGGGGGGCTCAACACACAAGGGAAGGGTGCTATGCACCTGGGAGCTCTTTAACTTTGTTTTTGTTTTTGTAAAAGTGCCCCCTAGGGTGCCCGGGTGGTGTCCTGGCATGTGAGGGGGACCAGTGCACTACGAATCCTGGCCCCTCCCACGAACAAATGCCTTGGATTTATTCGTTTTTGAGCCGGGCGCTTTCATTTTCCATTATCGCTGAAAAGCAAAAACGCCCAGCTCACAAATTGTCGAATAAAACATGGACGTCTATTTTTTGCGAAAATACGGTTCGGTCCGCCCCTTCACGGACCCGTTCTCGGAGATAAACGCCCATGGAGATAGACGTTTTCGTTCGATTATGCCCCTCCATGTGTTTCTATTTCAGACAGATCTGTTTCTAATTCATTCTTGTTCTTTTCCATACAGCAGTCTGAAATAAAGTTACAAGGTTCAGCTGAGGAACGCAGGAGCAGTGCCATGTAGAAGGTCCCAGTTCAATTCCAAATTAGGTCTTCTGTTCCTGGATTGACTAGGCTGAGGATGCTGCAGAGATGGTGTCCATAGCCCCAGAGGGGAGTCAGGGTAATTGTTAAAGGCTACACCTGGTGGTAGGATTTAAACTCTGTTTTTCAGTGTTACTGTAGGAACCATGGTGCATAACTCCTCACCAACGGTCTTTCTAAGCAGCTTTCAGCTGTGTAGGAGTTTTCAACCGACATTTCTGCTGATGGAAGTGGTGTGTTGCTATTGCACTTTCAGTCACAAAGGACAGGCAAATTGCACCTTAACCCCCTAAACTCCTACCCATCGATATTCAAAACCATTTAACTGTCCAGGATGGTACCTGGCCGGTTACATGATAGTTAACCAGTTATCCACCGATATTCAGTGCAAGATAACCATCTGTCTCCCACTGAATATTCCCAGCAAGGGCAGACAGAGTAGTCTGGGCCCCCCTGCCATGCTGCTGACACCCCCCCCCCCCCCCGCTATGCTGCTGGTGCCATCACCAATGCCCCCAACCCCACTGTGCTGCACCCTCCCACCATGTTGCTACTATCCCCCCTCTCCTACCTTGAAGGGCCCTGATGGTGTACTGGCTGTGGCTTTTTCGGGGGCAGGAAATAAATCCCCTCTTTCCTGCCCACCCGCTGCCTCTACTCTGCCCCGCGCGGCGCCCTGTTCACAAAATGGCTGCCGAGACTAGTAGTCTCACCAGCCAGTTTGTAAACACAGCGGTGCAACCAGGGAGAATAACAGCGGCAGAGGCCACTAGACCACCTGGGCCCTGTGGGGGCTGTAGTGTGCGGCAGTGAGCAACCGAGCAGAGCCTCTCTGCCCCCTAGAGCCTCTGGATCCCCTAGAGCATCTGGACCCAGTTGCCCAAATGGTCAGTCTGCCCCTGATTCCTAGTAGTGTTTAGTGGATATCTGGTTATGTCATGTGATATAACCGGCTATCCACAGATTTTCAGCGCATTGACAGCTAAGTTTGGTGGCCAAATCTGGCTGCATCAATAGCAGGTCTATTTTTGGCCACTATGAACTTAGCTGGCCAGTGCTGAATATCATCTTGGCCAGCCATGTTCTTAGCAGCCAAAATAAACTGGATATTCAATGCTAGTCACCGGAAATGGCCCGGCATTGAATATCCGGCATCTAAAACCGCAGAAGTTAGCTGAGCTAACTCTCGCAGTCTGAATATTGGCCCCCTAGTGTTTGATTTTGAAACCAATTTGGCAAGGTAGGAGAGGCTTCCACCCTGTTAAATTATGCTGGCTGGCTCTAGAGCAGATTTTCAATGGCACTTAACCAGAGAGTACTGGTAACTATCTGCTCTGGCGGAAGCATAATTATTGAGTTAGTTAGTGCCAGGGTAGTGTGGGGTTGGATGCAACAGCTGAGAAAGAGGTAGCCAGATAACTATCTGGTTAATCTAGATCACAAAAAAGGTCCAGTCCTACATACAATCCTGCTGCCCTCCAGTTTTATTGCTCCTAAATGTAGATATTTAGTTAAATTGCAAGCATACATTTTGAAAACACAACGATACTAAGGGGTCGATATTCAAAGCGATTTAACCATCTAGAAACGGTTCCTGGTTGGTTAATTTGCTTGTTCGGGGCCAACTAATCATATTGCCGCTGACAATGTCCAGTTAGTGCCCAACACAAAACTATCTATTTTGGGGGGGCTTTCCAGGGGTGGAGTCAGCACTTGGCTGGTTAAGTGCCAATACCTAGCGCTTAACCGGCCAAGGAAACCAAATAAATAGGACCGCAAGAAACTCAATCCTGTCTTTATGTAGTTCACCATATCTGGTTAAGGGGGTCATTCTGCACTTTGGTCCACAAATTTATGTACGGCGTAATCCCAGGATACAAGCTAGGGCTTTTCAGCTTGGAGAAGAGACGGCTGAGGGGAGATATGATAGAAGTGTATAAAATAATGAGTGGAATGGATCGGGTGGATGTGAAGCGACTGTTCACGCTATCCAAAAATACTAGGACTAGAGGGCATGAGTTGAAGCTACAGTGTGGTAAATTTAAAACGAATCGGAGAAAATTTTTCTTCACCCAACGTGTAATTAGACTCTGGAATTCATTGCGGGAGAACGTGGTACGGGCGGTTAGCTTGACGGAGTTTAAAAAGGGGTTAGATAGATTCCTAAAGGACAAGTCCATAGACCGCTATTAAATGGACTGGAAAAATTCCTCATTTTTAGGTATAACTTGTCTGGAATGTTTTTACGTTTGGGGAGCGTGCCAGGTGCCCTTGACCTGGATTGGCCACTGTCGGTGACGGGATGCTGGGCTGGATGGACCTTTGGTCTTTCCCAGTATGGCACTACTTATGTACTTATGTACTTATGGTAGACCTCATAGATCTACCAACCAGAAACAGAATCGGATCATCACGATCATACCTAAACCTACATTACCCAAATTGCAAAGGACTTAAATACAAAACAACTTACGCATCCAGCTTCTCCTACATAAGCGCACAGCTATGGAATGGACTCCCAAAAGCTGTGAAAACAATCCATGACCATATAAACTTCAGGAAATCACTAAAAACCAACCTCTTCAAAAAGGCTTACCCACCGATCCACCGTAAATCCTCACACCCAGCAACACAGCATTACCAATGATCGTACTGGACAATATACAATCTTCATTCCCTTCGACCCTCATGGTGCCTGACACACACTTACCTCATTCGACCACAATTTAACTTTGTATTTGTTATCAACCAACTTGGCGAACACCTTATGATACTTTGTAAGCCACATTGAGCCTGCAACTAGGTGGGAAAATGTGGGGTACAAATGTAACAAATAAATAATGGAGTAATGATAGGATCTATCAGATACGCGTACCTGCCTCCTCTTTGGCTGAATAATTCAATGAGCCAAGCATACAAATAGGGGCGGTACCGTAATCCTCATCAATCCAGTTTTATTTCTTTTGCAATTAGTCCTTATTTTATTCTCAATCAATTTTTTAATAATATTTTTTATTTTTTCGGAAGCATTCTTGTCTTTTCTTTGTATTTTGCATTTATAAACAATTGACATACTATCTTTTTAGATCAAAAAGTACTTAGCTTTTAGCTACGATCAGATATACATGGTGGAGACCAGTTGTCACCGACATAGATCCATGTTTCCCTAGTAAGCTGTCTCAAGGTAGTCTCCTACAGAATTTATTTATTTATTTGTTACATTTATACCCCACATTTCCCCACCTATTTGCAGGCTCAGTGTGGCTTACAAAGTACCGTAAGGTGTTCGCCAAGTCGGTTGATAACAAATACAAGGTTATATTGTGGTTGAATGAGATAGAGGTGAATCAGGCGTCATGGGTTGAGGGGAAAGAGGATAGTAAATTGTCCAGTACGATCTTTGATTATGTTGTGTTGCAGGGTGTGGGGATTTATGTTGGATCGTTGGGATAAGCTTTTTGGAAGAGGTGGGTTTGTAATGACTTCCTGAAATTTAGGTGGTCATGTATTGTTTTCACAGCATACAGGAGTCCATTTCATAGTTGTGTGCTTATGTAGGAGAAGCTGGATGCATACGTTGTTTTGTATTTTAGCCCTTTGCAGTTTGGGTAATTTAGGTTTAGGTATGATCGTGGGACTATGCCGTAGATGATTTTGTGGACCAATGTGCATATTTTGAAGATGATCCGTTCTTTGATTGAGAGCCAGTGCAGCTTTTCTCGAAGGGGTTTATCACTTTCAAATCGTGTTTTACCATCAGATAATAATAAGATAATAATACAAAATTAATTCATAAGTTCTGACAGAGCTATCATACATCAGCTTAAAACTAACTGTCACTGACCAGAAAGCATAGGAATATATGGGCATCTTTAGCATTTAGCACACACATAGTTAACGCAAGCGCTAAAAAAGCTAGCGTGCCTTTGTAAAAGTGGCCCTAAGTGCTGACTATCTCACTTTATGCATATGGTGATGTTCCTATTATTATCCTATTGTATGCAAACTTTAATAAAAAGTGAACTATATTTGTTAATTTAAAAAAAAAAAAAACTTAATTCACTATCAGGGGCATTTTCGAAAGAGAAGGGCACCCACATTCCGACACAAATCGGGAGATGAGCATCCTTCTCTCAGGGTCACCCAAATCGACATAATCGAAAGCCAATTTTGGGCGTCCTCAACTGCAGCCTGTCGCGGGGATGACCAAAGTTCCCGGGGTGTGTCGGAGGCGTAGAGAAGGTGGGACTGGGGCGTGCTTAAGAGATGGGCGTCCTCGGCCCATAATAGAAAAAAGAAGGGCGTCCCTGACAAGCATTTGGCCGACTTTACTTGGTCCATTTTTTTTTCATGACCAAGCCTCAAAAAGGTGCCCAAGCTGACCAGATAACCTCCGGAGGGAATCGGGGATGACCTCCCCTTACTCCCCCAGTGGTCACCAACTCCCTCCCACCCTAAAAAAAAATATATTTTTTTTGCCAGCCTCAAATGTCACACCCAGCTCCCTGACAGCAGTATGCAGTTCCCTGGAGCAGTTTTAGTGGGTGCAGTGCACCCCAGGGAGGCAAACCCAGGCCCGTCCCCTCCTACCTGTTACACTTGTGGTGGTAAATGTGAGCCCTTCAAAACCCACTTCTAAACCCACTGTACCCACATGTAGGCGCCCCCCTTCACCCCTTAGGGCTATGGTAGTGGGGTACAGTTGTGGGTAGTGGGTTTGGGGGGGGGGGGGGTTGGGGGGCTCATCACCAAAGTAAGGGAGCTGTGCACCTGGAAGCAATTTGTGAAGTCCACTGCAATGCCCCCTAGGGTGCCCAGTTTGTGTCCTGGCATGTGAGGGGGACCAGTGCACTATGCTGGCTCCTCCTACAACAAAATGGCTTGGATTTGGTCGTTTCTGAGATGGGCGTCCTAAGGACGACCATCTCTAAGGTTGATCTAAATGTTGAGATTTGGGTGTCCCCGACCATATTATCGAAATGAAAGATGGACACCCATCTTGTTTCGATCACAGCGGTTTCCCCGCCCCTTCGCCGGATGTCCTTAGAGATGGTCGTCCCCGTTCCATTATGCCCCTCCATGCTTTGCCACATTTAGGGGTCCTTTTACTAAGGTGCACTGGAAAATGGCCTGCACTGGTGTAGATGCTTATATTGGACGTGTGCAGGTCCATTTTTCAGCGCACCTGCAAAAAATACTTTTTTTTGCTGGAAATGGATGTGCGGCAAATTAAAAATCAGCACACATCAATTTTGGGCTTGAGACCTTACCACAACCCATTAACTTAGCAGTAACATCTCATGTATTAACCAGGTGGTAATTGTCAGCATGAGTACACTGCCGATTACCATCTGGTTATTGCCACACAGTAGAAAAGTTAAATTATTTTCTGACATGCGTATTAGACGTGCCTAGAAATTAGAATTACCACCAGGGGCACACAGTATCTGGGTGGTAGTTATAATTTGACAGGCGTTGTACGCACATAGGTACCTACATGTCTTAGTGTAACCCTAAGGGGTTAAAATAATCTTAACCGGGCTCCTCCAGAGAAAAAAATAAGGGTTCTATAGTGACATCACTATGGGACAACAGCTGAGCAAGCTGAGACCTGGTTGCCTTGGCAACGGTTTGCTAGTCAGTTGAGAGCTGGGCAGGAGGAAGCTGAGCACTGAGAGTGAGAGGATGTGTTTCTGAAGGGTCTGTGGCAAAGTTATTTGGAAACGTTTTAGTGAGTAAGTGACTTGGGACTTAAATTGAGAGTGACTGGGAAGGGAGTTTGACTGTGTCTCAAGACTGTAAGTATCCTGAATGAGAAACAGTTGAGATTGACTGAGTGGTGAGAAAAAGAGTAAAGGTTCCTGAATGAGACAGGGAAAAGAGTGAGAGTGGGTGTGTTAAACTGGAAAGGAGAAAACTGTTACTGTACCAAGTCTGGAATATTCAGCATCTGGATAGTGGGATAAGGCTGAATCTTCTGAGGGTATGAGAGACTTAATCATAGTCCTATATGTAGAGTGAGTGATGGAATGTTAGGTGGCAGGCTGAGAATGGAATGTTATACGGCGAGTGAAGCTTAAAAGCTGTGCAGAAGCTTTTTCCAGCGCCTTAGAATAGGGGTTACACAGTGAAGTATAGATTAAACAGAAAGTAATAATTTAATTAAATTTGTTTGAATTAGTGAGCTGGCCACAGTATAATGAAATTCATTTAAAGTCCCACTAAAGGAGTTCCTGGAAAAAGTAAGGAAGTCAGGGTTTTGCCTCCCAATTGGTTTGTTATTAGAGAGGTTAGGAGGAAGAAAAGATCTGCAAAGGAACAACGGTGGAGAATCCAGTTCATCCAAGGGCCCCCAGGCAAGAAAGAATCTGCTCTAATTGGCTATAAACTGATCAGTTACAGGTAAGTGCCAATTCTAAAGGAAAAGTTTATTAATTTGAATTTACATAAAGAAAAGGAGAAAGTTAATAAAATACTTACCTGAAGTGACAATGGTTCTCTTTAAGAAGTGAAGGGGGACTGAAGATTAGATGAGAATTGTTACATTCCAAATTTCACATTGTTATATTCTAAGGAGAGCTAGTTAAGTATTGGAAACATTGTTATTCATTCACTGTTAGCCACAAATGTTAAAGTGTTGCTGGTTTTGGCATGGAATGCATGCAATAAAGCATTTCATTATTAAAAGTTCTTTACTTGACTGAGAAATGAGAGGGTGCTTATTACCAAAAACTGGAAAAATTCCTAAATTTAGCTTATTTTCCTCTCTTGCTTTCTTGAGGGCAAGAGACGGGGCTTAGTGTTCTTTTGTCCCCTCTCCACTCCCGAGCACTGGGTTTCTGGAAGCACCGCCACGACTATGGACATCAGGCGAACCAGAACCTAGTGATCACCATACAACTAACTTAGGTGAGGGGAGGGGTAACATTAGTAAAAGGGCCCCTTAGTTAACACTGAGAAAACTTTAGGTATGTGCCTTGTTATCACACATCTGGTTCATTTGTGTGCCTAAACAATTTTTGTGCATGGCAATAAGTGTTATGCGTGTATACCTAAACCACAAAAAAAGGGGTTGCATCTCTGCTACAACTAGTATTCTGGGAACGTTGTAGTGTCCGTGTAGGTTGAAAAGTTCTACAATATGTTTTCCTCCTGAAGCAGCAAGTTATTCTCGAAATATGGCACCCTTGTTGGGGATTTGGATCATGTAACAGTGCGTTGCTGCTGTATGGGGTTACAACGAGGGATTGTACAGACACTATAGAGTTCCCAGAATGCTAATTCTGGCGGAGATGCAGTGGAGCCTTTGTATGAGGTCGACGGAAGCTCCACTGCATCTCCGCCATAATTAGCATTTTCCAGAAAATTATTGAAGTCTGTCCTGTTCAAGAAGGCTTATTCTTTAGGTTCAACATAATTCTGATTAATTCCTAGTTTAACAAGATTCATGGACACTAATTATCTTTATTATCATCTACATATTGTTGTTTAAATGATGTTTACTATCTTACTTTTACATTGTTTAATTGTACTTTTCTGTACTGTAGCCTTCCTACAGATTTGTGTAAGCCACATTGAGCCTGCAACTAGCGGGAAAATGTGGGGTATAAATGTATTAAATAAATAAATATAACTAACAGTTTTTTGCGTATGCATCGCATTGGGTTTTTGTTAAAGGTCTTATTCCATCAGCGGCATTAAAAACATCTACCTCTGGTTATTAATACTGTTCTTAAATATTCATAAATGTTCCTAAGTTTTATTTATTTTATTTGTTACATTTATAACCCACATTTTCCCACCTATTTGTAGGCTCAATGTGGCTTACATAGTACCGGAGAAGCATTACAGACTCCGGTGTACACAAATACAAAGTGATGCTGTGGTAAGATAAAGTTCATGTGGCACAGTCACACTAAGGAATCGTACAACGGAAGAGTTGTGTTATGTCCATTACGTTCTTTAGTTTTGTTGTGTTGCAGAGATCAGGCAATGTTGGATCGGTAGGGTATGCCTTTTTAAACAGGTTAGTTTTTAGTGTTTTCCGGAAGTTTAGGTGGTCGTTCGTAGTTTTCAAGGCTTTTTAACGTTCATGAATTTTCAAAAACAATTAATATAACCCACTTTAAGGCGTTGTTGATTTCAAACTTGCTTGAGATGTCACGATTGGTGGAAAAGAGTATGACATAAGAGTTCCGGTGCGGTGCGCTTTCAGAACACCAAGACGCAATTTTGTATCAGTGTAAGGGGTGCACCAGTTGGTCCATCCATACCCTGAGGAAATGAAGTGAGAGGTATCTGTGAAAACAAGGGCCTTTGTTGGTTTTGGAATGGAGAGCATTGGGATGGATGTTCCTACAAGTTGAATTGAATTGGTGATTGAAGCACCCACTAGAAGATTGAATGGCGGTCTATCAGATAACAGATAAGTCTCTATCTTCTTCCAGTTTGGATTATAGTGCCTTAAAGTGGATTATCTCGCTATATAAAACACACCTCCAACGTTCTAATGAAGCCTCCACAAGTCCCAATGTTCTAAATCCATGGTGGTGTAGATCAAAATTCGCCAATGAGTGTTTGCCCCGCCCCCGCGTCAAACGTGACGATGTCGAGGGCGGAGCAATGTCACTCAACCAATCGCATCGCTACGCCCTCGACATCATCACATTTGACACGAGGGCGGGGCAGACATCAATCTACAACACTACACAAACGTTGGAACTTTTGGAGGCTTCAAAAGAACGCTGGAGGTGCGTTTTAAATAGAGAGAAGAGAGATGAGGAAAACCGATAGGTGGCTGAAGGGGGGGCAGGGGAGAGAGCACAATCGCTGGGTGGATGCAGAGGAGGAAGATGGGGGGAAGGGGAAGAGAGCAGATTCGCTGGGTGGCTGCAAGGGGGGCAGGGGAGCAGCAGAATCGCTGGGGGGGGGGGGCAGGGGACACACCAGAATCGATGGGTAGCTGTAGGGGGGGCAGGGAAGAGAACAGATTCGCTGGGTGACTGGGGGGGGGCAGGAGAGAGATCAGAAACGCTGGGTGGCTGCAGGGGGCAGGGGAAGACAGCAGAATCGCACACACTCTCTGCCTCACAGACACACACTCTCTCTATCACACACACACACACTCACACATTCACTCTCTCTCTCACTCACACAGTCACTCTCACACACACTCTCTCAAGCAAACTCACTCCCAGTAAAACCTTGCTAGCGCCCGTTTCATTTGTCTCTGAAATGGGCCTTATTTACTAGTATTAATTAATTGTGAAAATTAATGAATGCTAAAAATTTTAAAAATTATGAACATTTATGAATATTTAGCCCCAACCTAAAAACACTCTCGCTATATGGACAAACTGAAGTGTAGGGTGTCCAAATTCTGCCTTTTCAACAATCGCAATGTGGATGTTTTTGGCAGATGGACTTTTTTGGGCCATTTTGAGACTTTCATCTGCTTTGAAAAGCAACATCAAAGTATGTTAAAGTGTTTTGTGGTAAATTATTTGCTTATTTTTTTTTGTATTTATTTTCTGAAGGGGGTGCTTCAGGGATGGGGAATGGGTGTGGATGTGTATTCTGATTACCACGTATCCATAACACAGAAGCTCTTAGGGTCCCTTTTCAAAGCAGAGGTAAGCCCAATGCAAGCTTACCGCTCGCTAAAGTGGAAGTACCGCAGGGCTACCAGCCCAGCCCAGTGGTAGTTCCCTCCCCCCAGCATGCTCCATTTCTGGTGCTGCAAAAATATAAAAACTTTACCCGGCGGTAATTGGGCAGTGCCGCTTGCTGCCTGGTTAACCTCAATGGGTGGTGATAAGTGCTCCCCCCCAAAATGGTAGAACAGAAAAACAGAAAGCGGGGAGGAAAATCCTCACGTACAGCAAAAGCAATGGACACAAAAAGTGAGGACGATTTGAAGAGGAAATCTGGAAATCTTTATTAAATAGTTAAATAACGACCGGGTTGTTATTTAACTATTAATAAAGATTTCCGGATTTCCTCTTCAACTCATCCACACTTTTTCTGTCCCCCAAAATGGTCACATGGCAAAACAAAGACCTGCGGTAAAAGCATGTGCCGATGCCAACACAGGCCCCCTTTGTCCACAGCTTCATAAAAGGACCCCGTAGTGCCTCCTAATAGAAGGCAGTAAAAGCTCATGACCTGAAAGAGAAATACTAGAAATTGTCCTATTTCCTGGGCATGTTAAGTAGAGGAGTGTGGTAGCCGTGTTAGTCCACTCTTAAGGTTATCAATAGAAATCAAGCAAAATAAAACATGGGAGAGAAAATAAGATGATACCTTTTTTATTGGACATAACTTAATACATTTCTTGATTAGCTTTCGAAGGTTGCCCTTCTTCCTCAGATCGGAAATAAGCAAATGTGCTAGCTGACAGTGTATATAAGTGAAAACATTCAAGCATTACTATGACAGTAAAATAGATACTATTGGAGATTCTACATGGAATGTTGCTACTATTGGAGATTCTACATGGAATGTTGCTACTTTTGGAAATTCTACATGCAATGTTGCTATTCCACTAGCAACATTCCATGTAGAAGGCTGCGCAGGCTTCTGTTTCTGTGAGTCTGACATCCTGCACGTACGTGCAGGACGTCAGACTCACAGAAGCAGAAGCCTGCGCGGCCACACTGGTGATCCGCAAGGGCCGACTTCTACATGGAATGTTGCTAGTGGAATAGCAACATTCCATGTAGAATCTATAGAAATCAAACAAAATAAAACATGGAAAAGAAAATAAGATGATACCTTTTTTATTGGACATAACTTAATACATTTCTTGATTAGCTTTCGAAGGTTGCCCTTCTTCCTCAGATCGGAAATAAGCAAATGTGCTAGCTGACAGTGTATATAAGTGAAAACATTCAAGCATTACTATGACAGTCTGACAGGGTGGGAGGATGGGAGTGGGTAGGAGGTATGCATGGGGACATCAAAGCATATCATTGATATTCTAACAGGATGGGTGTGGATAAGTGAGGGGAGGGTGATCAACAGAGACATACAGCTTTATGGTTTATAATGGGCTAGGAACCCCAGATCCTTGTTAAGTCCTTTCTGTTGGGTGTTAAAATATTCAATCATTCTGACTTCAAAGGTCTTACGTTCTTGTATGGTTTTAAAGTTACCTTTGAGGTAAAATGGGCTTAGCGCGTGAGAAAGTCTCACATTAGCATGTTCTAAGGCCCAGTGGCGTTCCTAGGGGGGCTGGCACCCGGGGCGGATCGCCGATTCGCCCCGCCCCCCGGGTGCAGCGCCCCCCCCCTGATGCAGCGTGCCCCCCCCCCCCGGCGAAAGGACACCCCCGTGAAGGAACCCCCCCCCCCGCCGGGTGCACGACGCCGGGGGGAGGGGGGTGCCACGCGCGCCTGGCCTCCGTTTTTCCATGCTTCTTCTCTGCCCCGGAACAGGAAGTAACCTGTTCCGGGGCAGAGAAAAAGCATGGAACAACGGAGGGCAGGCGCGCGCGGCACCTCCCCGGCGGCGTGCACCCGGGGCAGACCGCCCCCATCTAGGAACGCCACTGCTAAGGCCATTTACTAGCGCTCTTTAGTAAACACAGCCTTAACTCTGAATATTGTGAAAGGGATAATTATGGCCAGGCCTACGTTAATGTGCTATTCAGAGCTGGAATCCACCTAAGAAGCCATGGAAAATGAACCATGTTTTCCTGTGATACATAAGACCTCTGCAAGGATATGATTTCAGTATTTTAAACCATACATTTGTCTAACTCGTAATGTTGATGTGAATGTACGGAGTCATTTTGCACTTACAGCTCCCATAGTCTGGATAACATATTGCCTTTTCATAATCTTACTGGAGCAGGAAAATACTGCAAACAAATATTAAAAGGTTGGCGTCCTAGTGCCTTAATTTACCTTCGGCTATTTTAGTCCTAAAAAAGAAACACCTTATCAGCAGGGCCCAAAATGAAAAGTAGGTCTCAGCTGGTCATTATGTTTGATTCAGTGTTGCGGGGGAAAAAAAAAAAACCTCAAACATCTTTCTTAAAAGAAAAAAAAAAGAAAGCATTTTAGCACTTCGGTCCTGTATTACAATTATTAAATTACTTGGCGATACCACAGGGATTCATTATGTTATGATCAGTGTCAGACATAATTTGTATCATCATATCCTTATGTTCCAAGTATCCCTCTTAGAGATGATGAGTTAATAAAGAAGGTGATGTTCTTTCTCCTTTTAATTACAAAGGCCTCAATCCTGACAAGTTTGGTGGTTGTGCAAACTAAAATCGCATTAGAAGATATTCACAGGGGACCAGAGAATAAAAATAATAGTATTTAAATTCCAACTCAAGGCTGAGAGGTACAGTGAGTTTCAGGTTATGTGTTTCCAAGCAGAGAATGACACAGGGACGATGACCCTCAGTAACCAAGGGGATGGGGACGGGGACAGAGCTTGCGAAGATGGGGCGGAGACAGATCCCATCCCATGGGGACAGGGGATGGGGACAGAGCCCATGAGGATGGGGACAAACTTTCTCTCTGTGACATTTTCTACTTTGAAGCCTATTAATGAACTGGACTGTTATTTATGTTTGAATGATGCAGACAACAATATTTTGATTTTTTTGGAAACCAATCTTGCGAATTTCTTCAATGAAAAAATTATAAAGCTCCGACTCATGATACCTACCAACACTACTGAGTACACAAGCATCCTTGAATGTCTAGATCCAAAGCCTGGGGAAAGCCCAGCAGATCGATCATGGACCAACTTTGACACTATATCGTCAAATGAATTCTCACAATGGCTCGGAAAATACGCCAAGTCACAATGCAAATTAGACATTTGCCCCAATAGCCTAATAAGATCTGCCCCCAAACAATTCAAAAAAGACCTCACAAATCATATAAACCACAGGCTTCAAAATGGTCTCTTTCCCACGGAGAAAGGAAACATCTTACTTACTCCGCTGCCAAAAGATGCTAAGAAAAGCACAATGGACCTAACCAACTATCGCCCAGTAGCATCTATTCCGCTCATAACCAAACTCATGGAGGGCATAGTGACGAAACAACTCTCTGATTACCTAAATAAACACTCAATTCTGCACGAGTCTCAATCAGGATTTCGGTCAAATCACAGCACCGAAACGGTACTAGTATCTGCAATAAACTCATTCAAACAAGCAATTGCAACTGGTAACAACATACTCCTCCTACAATTCGACATGTCCAGCGCCTTTGACATGGTTAATCATGGAATACTACTACATATACTAGCATACTTCGGAATAGGAGGTACAGTTCTCAAATGGTTCAAAGGATTCCTGACCACACGATCTTACCAAGTAACAACAAATGAGGACATATCACCCTCATGCATATCACCCCCATGGACACCTGAATGTGGAGTTCCCCAAGGATCCCCCCTATCACCAACTCTCTTCAACCTAATGATGATACCTTTAGCCAAACTTCTAGCCAATCAAAACCTTAATCCCTACATATATGCAGACAACGTCATGATTTACATCCCATTCAAACATGATCTAAACGAAATCACCAACGAGATCAACCAAAGCCTCCAAATCATGCACTCCTGGGCGGATGCATTAGAGCTGAAACTCAACACAGAAAACTCAATGTCTTGTCCTCACCTCACAACACAACAAAAACAACTACTCCACAATAACCACACCATACTGTTCTCTCACCGTCACACAAAATCTAAAAATTCTTGGAGTTACCATCGACCGAAACCTCACACTTGATACTCACGTGAAGAACACAATGAAAAAGATGTTCCACTCCATGTGGAAACTCAAAAGAGTAAAACCTTTCTGTCACGTTCTCAAAGCAGGAACTAGGTTTGTGGAATGCATTACCTACAGCTCTGAAAGCTATTGACGAAATAACTAACTTCCGCAAATACCTGAAGACACAACTCTTCCACAAGGCCTACAAAGAGAACCCATAGCCTTACAAAACTATCTCACCAATCCACACAGTTATTAAAGTCCACCTTCTACCCTGCTTAACACCTTCCTTCTCTCTTCCCTTACCTAATCTTTGATCATTACTAATTGTAACTGATATCATGGAATGATTATGTCATAACCAAACTCTGTAAGCCACATTGAGCCTGCAAATAGGTGGGAAAATGTGGGATACAAATGCAAGAAAATAAAATAAAATAAATAAGCAAACATGCTGGCCACAACTAGCAAACATTGCATGGGAGATCCTGTACATCCTGCTACCAGCACATCATCTAAGAAGACATCTCCTGTTGCGGGAAGGACTGTGAACCCTGAGATTGTTGATGACTTCATAGTCATCCACAGAATAAAAAATCATAACAATGCTTCATAGGGCATATTTCTCCCGTCTAGGGCATACAGAACGGGTTGTATTTTGTACCCCTAGACATTTTAACAGGGTGGATTTGAAATCAGCTACTGTTGGGGTTGGTAGAGGGTGGTGAGGAGGGTTATTACAGCTGCTCACTGTTATTATTGTTTTCTATTTGTAATTTATACATAATAGTTGCACAGTATATTGTTCCTTTTTATACTTTAATAAAAATGTAAATATAAATTCATAATTGTTCGAGGCTTCTGCAGATGAGGATAGAGCCCATGGGGACAGAGAGGGGATTGGGCGGGGACAGGGACAGAACTTGCGGGGACGGAGACAGGGTCTGCAGGGACAGGGCGGGGATAGAGACAGAACCCATGGGGATGTGGCAGGGTCAGGGACAAATTTGGTCCCCATGTCATTCTTTTTTTGCAAGACATGCCCCAGTTCTCTGTCACATAATATTTGGGGGAAATGTTTTGCTCTCTGTCCGATGTCCCTATTTTGCAGAAATGCCTGAACAATGTCCACATATAACATAGTCTGGATCAATAGTTTTCAACAGAGATAGGCACAGGCAAAAAAATGTTCATTTTAGTAAAATGTGGCTCCCTCCTCTCCCATTTTTGCTGATCTTTTAGGTTCATTTCACACATTCATTTTAATTAAAAAAAATGAATATGTGTTAGATTTTTTAAATTTGTGTAGAGAGGTGTGGTAGCCGTGTTAGTCCACTTTTAAAGGTAATCAATAGAAATAAAACAAAATAAAACATGGAAAAGAAAATAAGATGATACCTTTTCTATTGTATAAACAAAAACTGGGAAATTCCAAACCCTTTTAATATAAATTCTACTACCCAAAATTGGTTTGAAAAATAAATAGAATTCAGTGGTGTAACACCCTGTAACTCAATATTCCGCAATCGGGATCATCTCTAGTAAATAAACAAGGAACCTCAAACCTCCTCATAGGGAACACACTGCTGCATTAGCTTGGTCCACTGTTTAAATGTAGGAGTAGAGTACTATCACTGGTTCCAGTGAGGAAAAGAAAAGAAAAAAAGCCAACCGCAAAAACTCATAATTACATGAGAAAAACGGATGGCATAAAAACTCTCCTTCTCCTTCACTAACTACAGAGTTAAACAAGGTGAAACACCCCTCTTCTGGTCAAATAAATCTTGTATCCCCCCCAAAACCACTCATCAATTACTTAAAGCCTGGCCCCTTAAACTAAAACTACCCGCCCTGTTTTACAAGATGAACAAGAACTTTAGGAAAATCGCAGGCTTGTTAAACCCACAAAATATACAATGTCCTCAAAAAAAAATTGCAGGCTTATTTAACCCACACAATCTTTCCACAAGTCCAATTTCCACAAAACCAGACACTTATCTGCTTGTTGGTAACTCAGGGCTCGTTTAGTTATGTGAATCCAGGCTGATGGTAATCCAACATGGAGAAGACACCATACTGTTCAGTTGCCTTTGACATCATAACAATACATTTCTTGATTAGCTTTCGAAGGTTGCCCTTCTTCGTCAGATCGGAAATAGGCAAATGTTGGTAGATGACAGTATACGTACAGTATATAAGTGAAACATCAAAGCATTTCAGTGACAGTCTAACAGGATGGGGGTGGATAGGAACATCAAAGTATTTCAGTGACAGTCTGACAGTCCGATCTGACGAAGAAGGGCAACCTTCGAAAGCTAATCAAGAAATGTATTAAGTTATGTCCAATAAAAAGGTATCATCTTATTTTCTTTTCTCCTGGACCGGTAATAGGTTGACAAGGGGGAAAAAGGTTGAAGTGGAAAAGTGAACTGTTTAAACTGGGGTTTGTGCTGCAACACTGACTCTCCCTAATCAAGAAAGTTGAAGGAACCTGAGAGAAGGGAGCACACAGAGATTCTCCTTCCCTTCCGTAGGAAAGGGGAAGGGAGAGAGCGAGAGATTGTTTCAGAGGGAGTTTGAAGCTGACTGGGGGAAGTGGTGGTGGAATCTTGGACCCACTGAGGGGCCACACCCACCTAGGAGTCTTAGTCCCAAGCAGGGGACAGCTAAGAGGGAAAATCTTCCAGACTGTAAAAGTGCAGAGATGGAGTAGGGCAGGACACAGGCTGTGAGGGGGCCCTATCACGCTCCTCCGTGGCTGGGAGCTTTACACTGGACAATCTATCATCTCTACAAACTACAGCAAAATGAACATTCATATTGCACACTAATGTACTGGCCTTTAATACAAAATATATTTCATGCATTTGTCATAGAGTATTTTAAGATCAACAATAATAGTCTTTATATATCATGTTTAGTTTTGGTCCTGGAAAGATGTATAATGCTCTGCTCTGCGTTCTACATATGCTGTGCCTATAATCTGGCATTTGAAGATTTATGGATCATGAGATTTTAATTTAACAAAAAAGCGTATTCAAAAAGCAAATTACTTTTCTGTAAACTTCGAAAGTGCTAGAAAGTTGGTAAAATGGCATATATTTTTTTTAACAGTTTACATGAGCATAAAGCTTGGTTTGTTTTAAATTACTACTACTACTAAGCATTTCTATAGCGCTACAAAGCATACGCAGCGCTGCACAAACATAGAAGAAAGACAGTCCCTGCTCAAAGAGCTTACAATCTAATAGACAAAAAATAAATAAAGTAAGCAAATCAAATCAATTAATGTGAATGGGAAGGAAGAGAGGAGGGTAGGTGGAGGCGAGTGGTTACAAGTGGTTACGAGTCAAAAGCAATGTTAAAGAGGTGGGCTTTCAGTCTAGATTTAAAGGTGGCCAAGGATGGGGCAAGACGTAGGGGCTCAGGAAGTTTATTCCAGGCATAGGGTGCAGCGAGACAGAAGGCGCGAAGTCTGGAGTTGGCAGTAGTGGAGAAGGGAACAGAGAAGAAGGATTTATCCATGGAGCGGAGTGCACGGGAAGGGGTGTAGGGAAGGACGAGTGTGGAGAGATACTGGGGAGCAGCAGAGTGAATACATTTATAGGTTAGTAGAAGAAGTTTGAACAGGATGCGAAAACGGATAGGGAGCCAGTGAAGGGTCTTCAGGAGAGGGGTAGTATGAGTAAAGCGACCCTGGCGGAAGATGAGACGGGCAGCAGAGTTTTGAACCGACTGGAGAGGGGAGAGGTGACTAAGTGGGAAGCCAGCAAGAAGCAGATTGCAGTAGTCCAAATGAGAGGTGACAAGGGTGTGGATGAGGGTTTTGGTAGAGTGCTCAGAAAGAAAGGGGCGGATTTTACGATGTTGTAGCATTGTGATCTGTTCTATAGCACTCTAGAAGCAATTTAATTTGGACCTCTGTTAAAACTAGCTAGTGATTCAACTTGGTGTTGCCCTGCTGAAAGTGATTTCACTGTCTGGGACCATAATTTAAGGAACTCACTTTGTCTACTGAATTTTAATGTTTTTCTGTTCTTAAGCAAGCTAAATCCTGGGAAGACAAACCGGCCGATATTCAAAATCATTTAACTGGCCAGGAAGGGCACCTGGCCGGTTAAATGATACTTAGCTAGTTATCCGCCGGTATTCAGCGGGAGATAGCCAGATGTCTCCCACTGAGTATTCCCGGTTAGCACTTAGTTGGTTATATTGCACAATTTAACCAGCTGTCCGCTGATTTTCAGCGCATCGCCAGCCAAATTTGGTGGACAAATCAGGTCACATCAATAGCAGGTCTATTTTGGCCACTATGAAAGCTGTTTGCTGTGCTCCACTGACAACCAGACATCCAGTTGTAGCTATGCTATCCTGCATATTATGCAGCACTTCAACAGCATACACTGGAAAGAAAAATAGCCACGCTCTCTTATTTAACGTTACTGTTGAGTTACTATAGTTTGAAATGTTCAAACTTGTTCCCCTGTAAAATGCTTAAAGCCCAGAAAAGCAGTCATGTTAGTTAAGGTCTTACTAATATCTACAGCTCCTTTCCCCCAACAAACACAAATTCAGCCATTTCAGAGTCGCAAGGGTGCATGATAGGAAACAGAGAGTGGGGTTAAATGGGCAGTATTCACAATGGAGAAGGGTAGTTAGTGGGGTTCCTCAGGGGTCTGTGCTAGGACCGCTGCTTTTTAATATATTTATAAATGATTTAGAGATGGGAGTAACTAGCGAGGTAATTAAATTTGCTGATGACACAAAGTTATTCAAAGTTGTTAAATCGCGACAGGATTGTGAAAAATTACAAGAGGACCTTACGAGACTGGGAGACTGGGCGGCTAAATGGCAGATGACGTTTAATGTGAGCAAGTGCAAGGTGATGCATGTGGGAAAAAAGAACCCGAATTATAGCTACGTCATGCAAGGTTCCACGTTAGGAGTTATGGACCAAGAAAGGGATCTGGGTGTCGTCGTCGATAACACACTGAAACCTTCTGCTCAGTGTGCTGCTGCGGCTAGGAAAGCGAATAGAATGTTGGGTATTATTAGGAAAGGTATGGAAAACAGGTGTGAGGATGTTATAATGCTGTTGTATCGCTCCATGGTGCGACCGCACCTTGAGTATTGTGTTCAATTCTGATCGCCGCATCTCAAGAAAGATATAGTAGAATTGGAAAAGGTGCAGCGAAGGGCGGCTAAAACGATAGCGGGGATGGGACGACTTCCCTATGAAGAAAGATTAAGGAGGTTAGGGCTATACAGCTTGGAGAAGAGACGGCTGAGGGGAGACATGATAGAGGTATATAAAATAATGAGTGGAGTGGAACAGGTGGATGTGAAGCTTCTGATCACGCTTTCCAAAAATACTAGGACTAGGGGGCATGCGATGAAACTACAGTGTAGTAAATTTAAAACAAATCGGAGAAAATTTTTCTTCACCCAACGTGTAATTAAACTCTGGAATTCGTTGCCGGAGAAAGTGGTGAAGGCGGTTAGCTTAGCAGAGTTTAAAAAGGGGTTGGACGGTTTCCTAAAGGACAAGTCCATAAACCGCTACTAAATGGACTTGGGAAAAATCCACAATTCCAGGAATAACATGTATAGAATGTTTGTACGTTTGGGAAGCTTGCCAGGTGCCCTTGGCCTGGATTGGCCGCTGTCGTGGACAGGATGCTGGGCTCGATGGACCCTTGGTCTTTTCCCAGTATGGCATTACTTATGTACTTATGATTGGTTTCACATCATCACTCTTTATGATTATTCAGTCTGAACTGTTTTTTACCTTATAATTGAGAAGATCCATGATCTCAGTCTCCTGTATATATTTTTTTCATCAATACATATGTCTACTGACTTTGATAATTAAGGATCATTGTGTAGCCCCTGATGCAGCCCTGCTGGGCGAAACACGGCCTGCGTCGGGCTGATTAGAACATTTGGTTTTCAATAAGATTTGGTTTTCAATAAGATTGTATTTATCTCCTATTGATCTGCTTTGTTATTTTCCATCTCGGAGTTTGCAGATCGTCTGCCTTGCTGTTTTCTTGGACCATGACACCAAAGAATGCAGCTCAAAGTATACAAATCCTATTTTTTTTAGCTATGTGGAGGATAATTTATAAGTCTTGTTATACCTACATAAACCTATAATTCCATATATGGTGATTGAAGTTGTGCATGCAACTTAATTTTTTAACAAGCCAATAAGCATCAGAAATTGGCTACTAACAAGCAGTTATCAGTGCTAGTTGGAACTAATTAGACTTTACGCATGCAACTTTCTAAACGTATTCTGTAAAGTGGTGCGCGCAAATTCTAATGTGCAGATCTCAAAAGGAGGCGTGGCCATGGGCGGGTCATGGGCGTTCCTAAGAATTATGCACACAGAGGTGAATCCTGGCTATGCAGCACACTCTGAATCAAGGTATACTTCTGAAGAGTTTTTCAACAGCCTCTTGTCCTAATAGGCTGTATACACACAGACTCCTGACACAGGCGGAAATGCCGAAACACAGCACTGTGTCAAGTCATAGTGGTGCATTTGCTACAATAAACCTTCTATTTACTTTGGAATTATTGTCACACCCCTCACCAGTTTCCAGGAGCTCCCGATGGGTTCCGGCAGCCTCCTATGCCTGAAGACTCTGTTCCTGTCCTGGAACTTTGTGCTTCCTTTTTATGACCCTGCAAGAGGGTACTGACTGATGACATCACATCCTGCCTAGGAGTATTTAAGGAAGTTCTCCACTCTCATCCAGTATCCCAGCAACATGCTCCTTGGTGTCCTGTTGACTCTAATGGTGTTGGCTTGTATCTGAATCCCTGCCTGTCTCTTCCTGCCTTTCCTTATTCCAGAGTTCCTGCCTTACCTTGTTCCTGTGTTCCTAACTGCTGCTCCATCCAAACGTTCTTTTAAGAACCACCCTCTGGCCTGTTCCTGACTTTGTCTGCTTGCTGCCTGCTTTGACCTCTGGACTTTTCCTGACTTTGTCTGCCTGCTGCCTGCCTTGACCTCCGTCCTGTTCCTGACTTTGTCTGCCTGCTTCCTGCCTTGACCTGTGGCCTGCTCCTGACTTTGACTGTATAGACCCTGGTCCTGGTTCAGTTCGTGTCTGCCTACAGCTTATCCTGGACTTAGTCTAGTGGTGGCATCAGCTGTCATGAGCAAGGGCCTGTGCTGCGCTTGCATAGTACAGATGGTACCAATCTCGCAATTGCCCAAGGGCTCACATTCCTCAAACCATGACAGTTTGCTGAGGCCATGAGCTTGACTGACCAGCTGCCTCTCCAGCTTCTCCAGAATCTTGAACAGAAGGTCTAGCAACAACGGACTCAACTTCAACAGATTATGGGTAAATTTAAGAGGGAGTCTATGCTCAACTCATGGTGATGCAAACTGAAGCACCTTTAGTCCTGAATCTGCTTCCGGGACCCTATTCAGCAGTCCTGCCTTTGGATCACCCGGTGTCTCATCCTCAACTCTCAGCACCGTCACGCTTTGATGGGAACCTCAAGGCATGCCAAGGATTTATTAACCAGTGCCTGATGACCTTTGAACTACAGCCCTCCAGCTTTCCATCTGATCAGGCCAAGATCACCTTCATTGTCCCTCTCCTTTCTGGACAAGTGCTGGCTTGGGCGTCTCCTTTATATGAGCAGGATGACCTGCTTATGTCTAATCTAGTGGGCTTCCTCATGTGCTTCTGGCAGGTATTTGATGAACCAGAGTATTTCTCCTCAGTAGCTTCTGAGCTTCAGCACCTATAACAAGGGACACTAGCTGTGGGTCAGTATGCCATTCAGAGTGGAGGAGTGGCCTAGTGGTGGACTTTGGTCCTGGGGAACTGAGGAGCTGAGTTCGATTCCCAGCACAGGCAGCTCCTTGTGACTCTGGGCAAGTCACTTAACCCTCCATTGCCTGCTGCATTGAGCCTGCCATGAGTGGGAAAGCACAGGGTACAAATGTAACAAAAAAAAATAATAATAATAATTCTAGACCCTGGTTTCAGAACTGCAATGGAATCAAAAAGCCCAAGTGGCCATCTTTTGGTAGGATTAAATAGTTGGTATTCTCAAAGGAGAAGGGTAGATAGCAGGGTTTCCCAGGGGTCTGTGCTGGGACCACTGCTTTTTAACATATTTATAAATGATCTAGAGATAGGAGCAACTAGTGAGGTAATTCAATTTGCTGACGACACAAAGTTATTCAAAGTTGTTAAATTATAAGAGGATTGTGAAAAATTGCCAAAAGGACCTTATCAGACTGGGAGACTGGGCATCCAAATGGCAGATGACATTTAATGTAAGCACGTGCAAAGTGATGCATGTGGGAGAGAGAATACCGAATTATACCCACGTAATTCAAGGTTCCACATTAGGAGTAACCGGCCAGGAAAGGGATCTAGGTGTCGTCGTTGATGATACGTTGAAACCTTCTGCTCAGTGTGCAGCGGCGGCTTAGAAAGCAAATAGAATGTTAGGTATTATTAGGAAAGGAATGGAAAACAAAAATGAGGACGTTATAATGTCTTTGTATTGCTCCATGGTGTGACTGCAGCTCAAAAATTGTGTGCAATTCTGGTCGCCAAATCTCAAAAAAGATAAAGTGGAATTAGAAAAGTTACAGAGAAAGTCAATAAAATTATAAAGGGGACGGGACGACTTCCCTTTGAAGAAAAGGTAAAGCGGCTAGGGCTTTATAGCTTGGAGAAAAGATGTCTGAAGGGAGATGTGATAGAGGTCTAGAAAATAATGAGTTGGGTGGAACAGGTAGATGTGAATCACTTGTTTACTCTTTCCAAAAATACTGGCACTAGAGGGCAAACAATGAAGCTACAAAGTAGTAAATTTAAAACAAATCAGAGAAAATATACATTTGTGCAGCTGAGGAATCATCAGAGAGGACAAGACAAAAAAAACAAAGTGGAGACAGGAAAAGGAAGGGGTGAAAGAGTATTAGGGAAAGTGAGGTTATTCTGGTGTGTATCTAATACATACCTATTTTGCTTTTTAAAAAATGTATTGGTTTTATTTATTAGGATTTATTTACCGCCTTTTTGAAGCAATTCACTCAGGGCTCCTTTTAATAAGCAGCAGTAAGCCCAACGCGGGCTTACTGCTCGCTATACAGGAAGTACCGCCGGGCTACCGCAGCAGCCCAGCAGTACTTCCCACCCCTAGTGTGCGTCATTTCCGGCACTACAAAAATGTATTTATTTTTGTAGCACCGGAGTGTACCCAGCGGTAATTGGGCAGTGCCACTCGCTGCCTGGTTACCGCCAGGCTAACGCAGGAACCTTTACCGCCACCTCAATGGGTGGTGGTAAGGGCTCCCCCCCAAAATGGCCACGCGGCACGTGTTTTACTTGCCACACGGCCATTTCCTGCAGGAAGGTGAGACTTCCCTTTTACCAGCTGTGGTAAAAGGGGGCCTCGGCGCGCATGTAAAACACACATCGATGCCAGCGCTGGCCCTCTTTTTCTGCAGCTTGGTAAAAGGGGTCCTCAAGGCAGTGTACAGCATATTGGAGCAGATACGCTCAGCTTTTCACTGCTTTTTTAGACGGCGTAGGCAGGGGTGTAGGCAGGGGCGTAGCCAGACACCCAACTTTGGGTGGGCCTGTGCCCAAGATGGGTGGGCAGAAGAACCCCACCCTGTCCCACAAGTGATTTGGTCTCTCCTTCTCTCACCTGCATGCCATATGGTCTCTCAAACATCCCCCCCCCCCCCTCTCCCACATACCTTTTAAATAGCAGAGTTTCACCGGCAGCGAGCAGCAACTATTACACACTGCTCATGTTGGCCCCACAGCCTTTCCACTGATGAACTTCCTGTTTCCGCATAGGTGGGAATACGTCAGAGGTAAGGCTGTGGGGCCGGTGCGAGCAGTATGTATCAGTCGCTGCTCACTGCAGGCGAAGATCTGCTATTTACAAGGTATGCAGGAAGGTCAATTGTTGGGAGTTTTCAGCCTGTGGGGCTTCGGGATCCCTGTCAGTCACATCATAGGTGTGCTGCTACTGGGTGGGCCTGAGCCCAAAATTGGTAGGCCTTGGCCCACCCGGGCCCACCCTTGGCTACGCCACTGGGCGTAGGTCTTTCTAAAGACCAACGTATACTGAGAGCATTTTTCCACTATTAGATCAACAAAGACTCCTGAGGCAAGCCTGTGGCCGAAACACAGTACTGTGTCGAGTCTACAATAAAGTTGATTCATCTTATACTACCATTACCACAGCTTCCTGGAGTCATTGGTCCACTTCCCACTTCTTTGCCTGTACTCCTTACTTCGTGGGATTTTGTGTTCTTCCCACTCATGGCAGGTACAATGTACATAAGTACATAAGTAATGCCACACTGGGAAAAGACCAAGGGTCCATTGAGTCTAGCATCCTGTCCACGACAGCGGCCAATCCAGGCCAAGGGCACCTGGCAAGCTTCCCAAACGTACAAACATTCTATACAATCAAGCCATTGTGACATCACTAATGAGGTTGGCTCTTATTGGTGGAATGAGCCACTATGACATCACAATAGGTTAAATCACTGCTCTATGTAATAAAAGTGAGCCAAGTAGAGAACATACTGTAAGTACATAAGTAATGCCACACTGGGAAAAGACCAAGGGTCCATCGAGCCCAGCATCCTGTCCACGACAGCGGCCAATCCAGGCCAAGGGCACCTGGCAAGCTTCCCAAACATACAAATATTCTATACATGTTATTCCCGGAATTGTGGATTTTTCCCAAGTTCATTTAGTAGTGGTTTATTGACTTGTCCTTTAGGAAACCGTCTAGCCCCTTTTTAAACTCTGCCAAGCTAACCGCCTTCAGGAGTAATGAGATGCAAAGTAAGGTGAATGGTCTAGGCATGGGACTAGGGCGGTTCTAAAAAATAATTATGTGTTCTTTATTTCAGAAGAGGAGATGGAGATGAAAACAGTAACAGAATTCAAACATGAATGGGATAAACACAAAGGAATCCTGTATAGAAGGCATGGAACCAAACAAGCATAGCAGTGATTAGATGGCAAACACCAGTAATTGGGAAGGAAAGCCAGTGCTGGACAGTCTTCTGTGGTCTGTGCCCTGATCACGGTTGGACAGCTTCAGCTTAAGTAACTGGAGAACAAGGCCAGTGTCAGGCAGACTTCTACGGTCTGTGCCCTGATCGTGACTGGACAGACCTAGATGGATTGCAGTGGGGCTTTGATGGAAGCTTCAGAGGTCAGAGCACAAGGCCAGTGCCAGGCAGACTTCTATGGTCTGTGCCCTGATCGTGGCTGGACAGACCTAGATGGGCTGCAGTGGGGCTTTGATGGAAGCTTCAGAAGTCGGAACACAAGGCCAGTGCCAGGCAGACTTTTACGGTCTGTGCCCTGATCGTGGCTGGACAGACCTAGATGGGCTGCAGTGGGGCTTTGATGGAAGCTTCAGAAGTCGGAGCACAAGGCCGGTGCCAGGCAGACTTCTACGGTCTGTGCCCTGATCATGACTGGACAGACCTAGATGGGCTGCAGTGGGGCTTTGATGGAAGCTTCAGAGGTAAGAGCACAAGGCCAGTGCCAGGCAGACTTCTACGGTCTGTGCCCAGATCGTGGCTGGACAGACCTAGATGGGCTGCAGTGGGGCTTTGATGGAAGCTTCAGAAGTCGGAGCACAAGGCCGGTGCCAGGCAGACTTCTACGGTCTGTGCCCTGATCATGACTGGACAGACCTAGATGGGCTGCAGTGGGGCTTTGATGGAAGCTTCAGAGGTAAGAGCACAAGGCCAGTGCCAGGCAGACTTCTACGGTCTGTGCCCAGATCGTGGCTGGACAGACCTAGATGGGCTGCAGTGGGGCTTTGATGGAAGCTTCAGAAGTCGGAGCACAAGGCCGGTGCCAGGCAGACTTCTACGGTCTGTGCCCTGATCGTGGCTGGACAGACCTAGATGGGCTGCAGTGGGGCTTTGATGGAAGCTTCAGAAGTCGGAGCACAAGGCCGGTGCCAGGCAGACTTCTACGGTCTGTGCCCTGATCATGACTGGACAGACCTAGATGGGCTGCAGTGGGGCTTTGATGGAAGCTTCAGAGGTAAGAGCACAAGGCCAGTGCCAGGCAGACTTCTACGGTCTGTGCCCAGATCGTGGCTGGACAGACCTAGATGGGCTGCAGTGGGGCTTTGATGGAAGCTTCAGAAGTCGGAGCACAAGGCCGGTGCCAGGCAGACTTCTACGGTCTGTGCCCTGATCATGACTGGACAGACCTAGATGGGCTGCAGTGGGGCTTTGATGGAAGCTTCAGAAGTCGGAACACAAGGCCAGTGCCAGGCAGACTTCTACGGTCTGTGCCCTGATCGTGACTGGACAGACCTAGATGGGCTGCAGTGGGGCTTTGATGGAAGCTTCAGAAGTCGGAGCACAAGGCCGGTGCCAGGCAGACTTCTACGGTCTGTGCCCTGATCATGACTGGACAGACCTAGATGGGCTGCAGTGGGGCTTTGATGGAAGCTTCAGAGGTAAGAGCACAAGGCCAGTGCCAGGCAGACTTCTACGGTCTGTGCCCAGATCGTGGCTGGACAGACCTAGATGGGCTGCAGTGGGGCTTTGATGGAAGCTTCAGAAGTCGGAGCACAAGGCCGGTGCCAGGCAGACTTCTACGGTCTGTGCCCTGATCATGACTGGACAGACCTAGATGGGCTGCAGTGGGGCTTTGATGGAAGCTTCAGAGGTAAGAGCACAAGGCCAGTGCCAGGCAGACTTCTACGGTCTGTGCCCAGATCGTGGCTGGACAGACCTAGATGGGCTGCAGTGGGGCTTTGATGGAAGCTTCAGAAGTCGGAGCACAAGGCCAGTGCCAGGCAGACTTCTACGGTCTGTGCCCTGATCATGACTGGACAGACCTAGATGGGCTGCAGTGGGGCTTTGATGGAAGCTTCAGAGGTAAGAGCACAAGGCCAGTGCCAGGCAGACTTCTACGGTCTGTGCCCAGATCGTGGCTGGACAGACCTAGATGGGCTGCAGTGGGGCTTTGATGGAAGCTTCAGAAGTCGGAGCACAAGGCCGGTGCCAGGCAGACTTCTACGGTCTGTGCCCTGATCGTGGCTGGACAGACCTAGATGGGCTGTAGTGGGGCTTTGATGGAAGCTTCAGAAGTCGGAGCACAAGGCCGGTGCCAGGCAGACTTCTACGGTCTGTGCCCTGATCATGACTGGACAGACCTAGATGGGCTGCAGTGGGGCTTTGATGGAAGCTTCAGAGGTAAGAGCACAAGGCCGGTGCCAGGCAGACTTCTACGGTCTGTGCCCAGATCGTGGCTGGACAGACCTAGATGGGCTGCAGTGGGGCTTTGATGGAAGCTTCAGAAGTCGGAGCACAAGGCCGGTGCCAGGCAGACTTCTACGGTCTGTGCCCTGATCATGGCTGGACAGACCTAGATGGGCTGCAATGGGGCTTTAATGGAAGCTTCAGAAGTCGGAACACAAGGCCAGTGCCAGGCAGACTTCTACGGTCTGTGCCCTGATTGTGACTGGACAGACCTAGATGGGCTGCAGTGGGGCTTTGATGGAAGCTTCAGAAGTCGGAGCACAAGGCCAGTGTCAGGCAGACTTCTACGGTCTGTGCCCTGATCATGACTGGACAGACCTAGATGGGCTGCAGTGGGGCTTTGATGGAAGCTTCAGAGGTAAGAGCACAAGGCCAGTGCCAGGCAGACTTCTACGGTCTGTGCCCAGATCGTGGCTGGACAGACCTAGATGGGCTGCAGTGGGGCTTTGATGGAAGCTTCAGAAGTCGGAGCACAAGGCCGGTGCCAGGCAGACTTCTACGGTCTGTGCCCTGATCGTGGCTGGACAGACCTAGATGGGCTGCAGTGGGGCTTTGATGGAAGCTTCAGAAGTCGGAACACAAGGCCAGTGCCAGGCAGACTTCTACGGTCTGTGTCCTGCAAATGGCAAGAACAAATCAAGATCAAGTATACATATGTGCCTTATGCTATGAGTTTATCTTGTTGGGCAGACTGGATGGACCATACAGATCTTTATCTGCTGTCATCAACTATCGTTACTATGTCCAATCAGACTGACATCAGGATTTGTACCTGCAACCAGGGTTATTTAAGTTTCAAAAAAGGAATCTTATTGAACAGCATTGTACTGGGGAAATGACAGGAGGTCACCCCTTTAATCCCTGTCACCCTCAAAAGCAAACTGACAAAAACGTATATATTCTTGCACACACAAGTGCATGTTGGTATTTGAGAACATACATGTTCAACACATTATGTTGCTGTGTTGAACTTGTTATATTTTAGATGTTTATGGGTCTAAAATGGATGTCCCCCCCCCTATGTAACTGACACATATATGTCCATTCTTCAATGCGTTTTAGAATAGGCTTTCTGCTGGCGGATCCGTTGAAAAAAATTAATGGAACTTTAGATGTCCTGGATAGACAGATAGATAGATTGATTCATCTCTAGAAGGAACATTGCTGACTATATGTGGCTGTACAGATAACGATGATACTCAGCCAGTAGATCTATATGACTTAATTTAGGACAGCTGATTTGTTGGCCTAAAGTAAACCGCATAGATAAACAGTTAGTGGCTGAATATCGCCGGCTATCTTTTAGGAGAACAGTCTGCTCAACCTTTTTGTGTGCCTATAATTCAGAACCAAACCAACGTTGATTGTATTGCAGAGCACTTTGGACTTGCAACGTTGCCGCCTGTGTGAATAGAATGGAAATGGCAGTGTTATTTTTTTTGTCCCCTGCTGGAGGGGGGCTTGGAGGTGATGCGCCAGGGGGGGATGGACAATGCTGCATCTGGGGGGGGGGGGGGGGGGGGGTTGCTCAGTGGCCATCGGCTCCGGGTGGTAGCCGACCAAGGAACGCCAATGCCGGGAAGACAGGAGAAAATGCAGTCGTTATAATCTGTAATGGTGAAATTCGATTAGTTACAGAAAATGGTACTCTTCAGCTGTTTCAATAACTTTATGCTGCCTCATATTATTATACTTATTATATTATAGTCTTCTGAGATTCCTCCTCCATAAATTGTTTTTATAATTTCCTAGACAAACTACAACACCCTATTATTACGAGTGCACAAAAAGATTGCTTTGAAGAAAATATTACTGAAACAGAGATTAAATGAGCAATTAAAGCTCTGGTTTTCAGGAAGTCCCTGGGCTATGGGGGATGCACTGTTGAATTCTCTCTGGATATGTTGACATCTAACCTACAGTCTTTATATCAAGACATTTTAGCAACACAGTTCAGCTGACAGTTCATTTACAAAAGCTACCGGGTAAAGAACCTTCTTCAGTTCCAAATTACGCATTTGGTAAAAAAAAAAGAAAAAAAAAAGCAGCGGTGGGAACAAGGGCTCTGCGATAGCAGCAAGGTCCGTGTTTCCCGTGCCCCGGGGTCCTTTTTATCGCAGCTAGTAGAAAAGCCCCCAGACACACATGGCCATGATAACCATGCAACACATGGTAATGCATTATTAGCATCAACTATGGAGCTCTTTGAGGCCTTTTTCCCAATAAACAGAGCCATTTTTCATTTTGTGGATTTCTCTGATTGTTCTAGAGAATGCATTATTAGCGCCAGGTTACCTTCGCCCAAGCCATTTCCAGAGGTTTTCTTTTTCCCCTGGTTATCAATAGAAATCAAACAAAATAAAACATGGAAAAGAAAATAAAATGATACCTTTTCTATTGGACATAACTTAATACATTTCTTGATTAGCTTTCGAAGGTTGCCCTTCTTCCTCAGATCGGAAATAAGCAAATGTGCTAGCTGACAGTGTATATAAGTGAAAACATTCAAGCATTACTATGACAGTCTGACAGGGTGGGAGGATGGGGGTGGGTAGGAGGTATGCATGGGGACATCAAAGCATATCATTGATATTCTAACAGGATGGGTGAGGGGAGGGTGATCAACAGAGACATACAGCTTTATGGTTTATAATGGGCTAGGAACCCCAGATCCTTGTTAAGTCCTTTGAAGTCAAAATGATTGAATATTTTAACACCCAACAGAAAGGACTTAACAAGGATCTGGGGTTCCTAGCCCATTATAAACCATAAAGCTGTATGTCTCTGTTGATCACCCTCCCCTCACCCATCCTGTTAGAATATCAATGATATGCTTTGATGTCCCCATGCATACTTCCTACCCACCCCCCTCCTCCCATCCTGTCAGACTGTCATAGTAATGCTTGAATGTTTTCACTTATATACACTGTCAGCTAGCACATTTGCTTATTTCCGATCTGACGAAGAAGGGCAACCTTCCAAAGCTAATCAAGAAATGTATTAAGTTATGTCCAATAAAAAAGGTATCATCTTATTTTCTTTTCCATGTTTTATTTTGTTTGATTTCTATTGATAACCTTAAGAGTGGACTAACACGGCTACCACACTCCTCTACTTTTTCCCCTGGAAATGGCATGTGCTCGGGGAGGAACTACCACCGGCAGCCACGTTGGACCGGCGGTAGTCCCGAAAGATCAAGCAGTAAGCCTTCAGTGGTCAGTGACGGGAAGACTTCTACATGGTAAGTGTAACCCCTTACTTAAGGTGGTCTAGGTTGCTGCCTAATTTATGCCAAGGCTTGGTGAACAACATGGACGAACACTATTATTTATCTGTTGGGACCAGGGTGGGACCTGGATATACCTAAAAGGCTGAGCAAGCTCTCCGTCAGACTTTCACAGGTCGCACAATGATGGAGACCACACCAATTCTTTTGCTGAAACTCGGAACCTTTACAGTCCTTCAACTGATAAGGTTACAGCTTCAACCATTTCAACACAGGTGGCCAACTATTGACAATAGCTTTATCCTCTCTCCCATCAAGCACAGACATTGCAAACAGCTTCTCCTTATACTCCTTGGTGCTCAAACCATTCACTGGTGTGCTGAGGGCTTGGCTTGGCTTGTGCAATTCACTTGCTCTTACACTTAAGCAGATGTTAACTGTTATCAAATGACAGTAAGCACTTACAGGCTCCTTGGTATCTAGCTGACTGACCCTGTGGCTCTGCAGGAAGGCTGTTTCAGATGTGTGCAAATTGGGAAAGAAATTTAAGCTGATGTCTTTAAAAGAAATGCAAGAACTTGTCTTAAGTCAGCTGTTGACAAAATGCTGGTTTAGCTGACCTAGGGGAAGGCCAGTGAGTACAAGCAGAGATGTTTACTGAGGACTTTTTTGCATTGACAAAGAAAGACCATTTGATAAGAGAGGTTAAAAGAAGGTCTGAACTGACCAGTATTTGTGATATACAGGGCCGGTCAAACCCAGTAAGTGGGGTAAGCACCGCAGGGGGGTGCCTGCCTTCAAGGGTGCTGCTGCGGTGCTGTGCCACCATACCATGCCGCCCTTGGGGGTTTAAATCTTTTATTTACCTCCGTCCCAGCGTCTGCGTCATTTCAAAGCCCTGCCCGTCTCTAGCCTCCCGTCCCTTCGTGAGTTCGTTCCCGCAGAGTCCCGCCTTCTGATGTCATTTCCTTGAGGGCGGGACTCTGCGGGAACGAACTCACGAAGGGAGGGAAGGCTAGAGACGGGCAGGGCTTTGAAATGACGCGGCCGCTGGGACGGAGGTGGCAAGAAGAAAAAGAGGGATGTTGGGGGGAGAAGAGGGCAGGCAGGTGGGCATAAATGGGAGGGGGATGGAGGCGAAGGAGAATCGCTGGACAGGGGCAGGGTGGGAGAAAAGAGAAAGGATATGGGGGAGGGGGGGCGCCAGAGACCCTAGGACCGGCCCTGATGATATATATCTTCTTTTTGAAAGGTAAAGCATATGCTGTAGAAAAAGGTAATACATTTTAGTCTATTATTAAAAGTAGTTGAAAATACTATATAAAAGGTTTTTCCTTTTTACTATGCCCTTATACTTTAGACTTCTAGCATATTTGTTTAGATTAAGTTCAGTCTTCAAAAAAAGATGTTTTGCTGATGCTATAGAATTCTGTATAGATGAAGCAATTACCTCATATTGATTAAGATTTTGCTCACACCTTCTTCAGTAGTAGCTCAAGGTGAGTTACATTCAGGTACTCTGGATAGTTCTCTGTTGTAGGAAGGCTCACAATCTACGTTTGTACCTGAGGCAATAGAGGGTCAAGTGACTTGCCCAAGATCACATGGAGCAGCAGCAGTTGGATTTGAACCAGCCACCTCTGGATTGCAAGACCAGCACTCTAACCAGAAGGCCACTCCTCCAGTAGCAACATTCCATGTAAAATCTTAGATAGTAGCAACAGAATCTCAAATAATTTATTTGGATTTTGCTCATACCTTTTTCAGTAGTAGCTCAAGGTGAGTTGCATTCAGGTACTCTGGATATTTCTCTGTCCCAGGAGGGCTCACAATCTAAGTTTGTACCTGAGGCAATGGAGGGTTAAGTGACTTACCCAAGATCACAAGTAGCAGCAGTGGGATTTGAACTGGCTACCTCTGGATTGTAAAACTGGTGCTCTAACCACTAGGCCACTCCTATGTGTTTAAGGGTGTTTCAGTTGCTAAACAGAACTTTTCTCCTTCTGCCTGCTATGGTTAGAAGTTGCAGGATGTCTGGATGTCATAGCAGGTATCCTGAATTAATCCTTTCTCCTCATTCCCTGGACTGTACAGGGGTGGGAAGGCTCCCCATACCTCCTCACTAAAACAAGACAGCAACCGAATTTTAGGTCTGTTACTTGTCCCTTGGTCTTTGAATCCCTGCTTCTTTAGCAAGTGCCTATTAGTGCCAATTCATGGGAAAATGACAGGCAGATTTTAAGAACATAAGAATAGTCATACTGGGTCAGACCAATGGTCCATCTATCCAATTCAGGTCACAAGTACCTGACAGAATCCCGAATAGTAGCAAAATTGATGCTGCTCATCCCGGGAACAAGCAGTTGCTTCCCTCCGTCCATCTCAATAGAAGTACATAAGTAGTGCCATACTGGGAAAGACCAAAGGTCCATCTAGCCCAGCATCCTGTCACCGACAGTGGCCAATCCAGGTCAAGGGCACCTGGCACGCTCCCCAAACGTAAAAACATTCCAGACAAGTTATACCTAAAAATGCGGAATTTTTCCAAGTCCATTTAATAGCGGTCTATGGACTTGTCCTTTAGGAATCTATCTAACCCCTTTTTAAACTCCGTCAAGCTAACCGCCCGTACCACGTTCTCCGGCAACGAATTCCAGAGTCTAATTACACGTTGGGTGAAGAAAAATTTTCTCCGATTCGTTTTAAATTTACCACACTGTAGCTTCAACTCATGCCCTCTAGTCCTAGTATTTTTGGATAGCGTGAACAGTCGCTTCACATCCACCCGATCCATTCCACTCATTATTTTATACACTTCTATCATATCTCCCCTCAGCCGTCTCTTCTCCAAGCTGAAAAGCCCTAGCCTTCTCAGCCTCTCTTCATAGGAAAGTCGTCCCATCCCCACTATCATTTTCGTCGCCCTTCGCTGTACCTTTTCCAATTCTACTATATCTTTTTTGAGATACGGAGACCAGTACTGAACACAATACTCCAGGTGCGGTCGCACCATGGAGCGATACAACGGCATTATAACATCCGCACACCTGGACTCCATACCCTTCCTAATAACACCCAACATTCTATTCGCTTTCCTAGCCGCAGCAGCACACTGAGCAGAAGGTTTCAGCGTATCATCGACGACGACACCCAGATCCCTTTCTTGATCCGTAACTCCTAACGCGGAACCTTGCAAGACGTAGCTATAATTCGGGTTCCTCTTACCCACATGCATCACTTTGCACTTGTCAACATTGAACTTCATCTGCCACTTGCACGCCCATTCTCCCAGTCTCGCAAGGTCCTCCTGTAATCGTTCACATTCCTCCTGCGACTTGACGACCCTGAATAATTTTGTGTCATCGGCGAATTTAATTACCTCAATAGTTATTCCCATCTCTAGGTCATTTATAAATACATTAAAAAGACTATGGATGTTTCATCCAGGAACTTGTCTAAACCTTTTTGAAACCCAAATACACTAATCGTTGATCCCGCATCCTCTGGCAGCAAGTTCCAGAGCTTAACTATTCATTGTGTGAAAAAAATATTTCCTCCTGTTCATTTTAAAAAGTAGTACCATGTAACTTCCTTAAATGTTCCCTAGTGTTTATACTTTTGAGTACAAAATCGATTTACATTTACCTGTTCTATACCATTCAGTATTTCGTGGACCTCCATCATATTCCCCCTCAACCATCTCTTTCCAAACTGAAGAATTCTAACCTATTAAAACTTTCCTCATATTAGAGGAGTTCCAGCCCCTTAATCATTTTGGCCCCTCTTTGAACCTTTTCTAATTCTGCTAAATCAAACAATGGTGGAGGAGTGGCCTAGTGGTTAGAGCACTGATCTTGCAATCCAGAGGTGGTCAGTTCAAATCCCACTGCTGCTCCTTGTGATCTTGGGCAAGTCACTTAACCCTCCATTGCCTCAGGTACAAACTTAGATTGTGAGCCCTCCTGGGACAGAGAAATATCCAGAGTACCTGAATGTAACTCACCTTGAGCTACTACTGAAAAAGGTGTGAGCAAAATCCAAATAAACTGTAAGCAGAATTCCACACAATACTCAAGGTGTGGGTGCACCATGGGGTGATACAGAGGCATTATAATATTCTTTGTCTTATTTTCTGTCCTTTTCCTAATAATTCTAAACATTCTGTTTGCTTTTTTGGCCACCGACACACACTGGGTAGAACATTTCATCTTGCTGTCTACGATGACTCCTAGATCTTTATCTTGGGTGCTGACTCCTAAGGTGGAAGCTAGCATCAAATAACTATGATTTTGAATTATTCTTTCCAATGTGCATCACTTTGTCTTTGTCCGCATTAAATCTCATCTGCCATTTGGATGCCCAGTCTTCCAACTTCTTAAGGTCTTCCTTTAAGTTTTCACAATCCGCATGCATTTTAACAACTTTGAATAGTTTTGTGTCATCTGCATTCAGATGTATGGGTCAAAGGCGGGCGATTGAACTCAAGACAAATTTGATGGAGAAGAAAGGAACTTATAACATAGGAGTGGGGTAAGTGCTGCCACCATATCTTCCCAAATTTATCATAAACCCTCTAACCTTTCCTTTCAATGATGATTTGACAGTTTCACGAATCCAGTGGACAATAAGGTCTATTTTCTTGTAACCCGGTCCTACTATTCTGGGTTAGAGGGGGCTCGAGATGCCAGAAGTCACTTACTTAGGTCCAGGTCCTGTCAGTTCATTCACTCAGGAACCACACGACACTCAGAAGGTTGAAAGTAATTGGAACATTTATATTTAACTATTTAACTGATGGTTTCACTGCATTGATCATATAGTTCAGATGTAAATCATAATTGCTTTCAAGATGGTCACAAGCAATAGTACATTTCTGGGTGAACACATGAGCACAACCCTCATGCCTGTCCTGCAATATAGTTGGAACCCAGAACAGATTTCACTTTCCCGATGTGTTTGGGTGGTGGGGCTAGTTCTGGGCAAGACTTCTACGGTTTGTGTCCTGAAAATGGCAGATCCAAATCAAGGTAAGGTATACACAAGAAGTAGCCCATATGAGTTTATCTTGTTGGGCAGACTAGATGGACCGTGCAGGTCTTTTTCTGCCGTCATCTACTATGTTACCATCCAGCTTATAATCGAAAAAGAAAAACACCTATATTGCGACCCAAATCAGGAGATAGACGTTTATCTCCCAAAAACGAATAAATCGGTATAAGCGAAAGCCGATTTTGGACGTTTTCAACTGCACTCCGTCGCGGATGCGGACAAAGTTGATGGGGGCATGTCAGAGGTGTGGTGAAGGCGGAACTGGGGCGTGGTTATCGGCCGAACAGAGATGGGCACATTTCACCGATAATGGAAAAAAAGTATGCGTTTTTAGCTAGAATTTAGGACACTTTTCCTGGACCCTGTTTTTTCACGAATAAGGCCCCAAAAAGTGCCCTAAATGACCAGATGACCACTGGAGGGAGTCGGGGATGAACTCCCCTGACTCCCCCAGTGGTCACAAACCCCCTCCCACCACAAAAATATGCCGTTTCACAACTTTTTATGTTCACCCTCAAATGTCATACCCACCTCCCTGGCAGCAGTATGCAGTTCCCTGGAGCAGTTGTTAGGGGGTGCAGTGGACTTCAGGCAGGTGGACCCAGGCCCATCCCCCCCTACCTGTTGCAATTGTGGTGCTTAATGCTTAGTCGTCCAACCCCCCCCCCCAAACCCACTGTACCCACATGTAGGTGCCCCCCTTCACTCCTTAGGGCTATAGTAATGGTGTAGACTTGTGAGTGGTGGGTTTTGAGGGGGATTTGGGGGGCTCAACACACAAGGGAAGGGTGCTATGCACCTGGGAGCTCTTTTACCTTTTTTTTGTTTTTGTAAAAGTGCCCCCTAGGGTGCCCCGGTTGGTGTCCTGGCATGTGAGGGGGACCAGTGCACTACGAATCCTGGCCCCTCCCACGAACAAATGCCTTGGATTTATTCGTTTTTGAGCTGGGCGCTTTCATTTTCCATTATCGCTGAAAAACAAAAACGCCCAGCTCACACATTGTTGAATAAAACATGGACGTCTATTTTTTTCCACAATACAGTTCGGTCCGCCCCTTCACGGACCCGTTCTCGGAGATAAACGCCCATGGAGATAGACGTTTTTGTTCAATTATGCCCCTCCATGTAATACCATCCGGGCTAGACTCAATGTAACTGTCTTCTCTTTTCGGGCTGCCACCCCTAAGGTTTGCCTCTGCTCTGCGCCTCCCCAAGGGCTCACCATCCCGGGTTCCATGACATCCAGGCACCAGGACTGAATATTGCTGGTTCCCCCATAATTCCCAGCTTCGGCTAGACTCCTCCTTCAGACTGCCCCTGGCGCTAACCGGTAAGTGGCACAAGGCTCAGAGAGGCTATTCAGAAGCACTGTCCAGTTAAGTGCCTATTCCATCCCAACCCACTCAGCATGATTTAACTGGGACGGAGTCTCTCCTGCCCGGTTAAATCGCTTTGGATATCAGGCCCCGTATATTCATACCTGTAAAAGACATCCTGCTTGTTCCACAAAGGAGAAATTGACAGGATTTTGCTTAAGTCTCGCAGGATTTTTTTTCTAAATTTCAAATAAAGGCAGCAGAAACGGTAGATGTTTTGTTTAAAATATGGTTTGAAATACTAAACTAGAAAATTATGAGCATTTCAATGCAGGTCACGTTAAGACTTGTAATTCCATTTTATGTTTGCTGATACATTGCAATCATTAATAAGAACCCCATATAGCAAGTGAAAGGCAAAATGACCCACAGAAAGAAAATGTTTCATTCTCTCCTTACAACTGGCAGGAATTTAATTTCCTGCATCTAACCACAATTTAAAGCGTGCATTTGCTATTCAAACTATCACAAATGAGCCCAGACTACAAATGTGTGTAGAGGAAGCATGTGGGTGAGGAGGTCGACAGGGTTCTTCTGGAAACTAAGGGAAGGAATGAAAAGTTAGCAGTCGATATTTTTCATTTTGCCTTGGATGTGTGCAGGTCTCTGATCCCGCAGGGCCCCTTTCAGCTTTTTTTTTGGTTTGTCATTAGCATCATCAGTGACCTCAGTACCACAGATCAGATGTTTTGTCATTTTGGAACGTGTGGTGCATTCAGCTGAATGGCTGTAGTACAAGACTCTGGATTGATGGCTGACATACTAGGCTGAGAGGCGAATCGAAGTAATGCTAGGCAGAAATAATTATGCGAGTGCTTTGGAAAAAGGTAGTTAGTGGCAGGGGGAAAGAACATATGTGAACATGAACACAACTTTCGATTTATGCTGATTTTAGTATTTGCTAAATGCAAGGCTGCCGAGAGGGGGGGCGGGGGGCAAAATTCCCCGGGCCCGGACCTCCAAGGGGGGCCCGGCGCCGGGGTCAGGCCGCCGGCGCTGCAGTCCCCGGTCTCACCTGCCTGCCTCCACGGCTCCGGGCCCCCTGCATTTGAAGCGGCAGTCGCAGATCGCCTCTCTTCTGGCCTTCCCTCCCTACTACTACTACTACTACTATTTAGCATTTCTATAGCGCTACAAGGCATACGCAGCGCTGCACAAACATAGAAGAAAGACAGTCCCTGCTCAAAGAGCTTACAATCTAATAGACAAAAAATAAATAAAGTAAGCAAATCAAATCAATTAATGTGGACGGGAAGGAAGAGAGGAGGGTAGGTGGAGGCGAGTGGTTACAAGTGGTTACGAGTCAAAAGCAATGTTAAAGAGGTGGGCTTTCAGTCTAGATTTAAAGGTGGCCAAGGGTGGGGCAAGACGTAGGGGCTCAGGAAGTTTATTCCAGGCGTAGGGTGCAGCGAGACAGAAGGCGCGAAGTCTGGAGTTGGCAGTAGTGGAGAAGGGAACAGATAAGAAGGATTTATCCATGGAGCGGAGTGCACAGGAAGGGGTGTAGGGAAGGACGAGTGTGGAGAGATACTGGGGAGCAGCAGAGTGAGTACATTTATAGGTTAGTAGAAGAAGTTTGAACAGGATGCGAAAACGGATAGGGAGCCAGTGAAGGGTCTTGAGGAGAGGGGTAGTATGAGTAAGCGACCCTGGCGGAAGATGAGACGGGCAGCAGAGTTTTGAACCGACTGGAGAGGGGAGAGGTGACTAAGTGGGAGGCCAGCAAAAAGCAGATTGCAGTAGTCTAAACGAGAGGTGACAAGGGTGTGGATGAGGGTTTTGGTAGAGTGCTCGGAAAGAAAGGGGCGGATTTTACGGATGTTGTAAAGAAAGAAACGACAGGTCTTGGCAATCTGCTGGATATGGGCAGAGAAGGAGAGAGAAGAGTCAAAGATGACCCCAAGTTTTCGAGCTGAGGAGACAGGGAGAATGAGAGAGCCATCATCAGAAATAGAAAACGGGGGGAGCGGGGAGGTGGGTTTGGGGGCCCTCGCGGAAACCGGAAGTTACATCAGACTAGGGCGGGACACAGGGAGGGAAGGCCAGAAGAGACGCGATCTGCTACTGCTGCTTTGAATGAAGGGGGCCCGGAGTCGTGGAGGCAGGCAGGTGAGAGCGCAGACTGCAGCGGCAGGAGGCACAACGGGGGAGGCAGCGGCGTAGGCGAGGCGGCCTTGGCCAGGGCCCGGCCTAGTCTCTCGGCGGCTCTGGCTAAATGCACTAATTCTCAGGAATCCAGACACTCTCTCTAGTACAAACTGAGGGGCCCTTTTACTAAGCCACGTAAGCGTCTATTTACACCCAACATGCACCAAAATGGAGTTACCACCCGGCTACCACATGGCTCTTGCTGTAATTTCATTTTTGCCGCACATCCAATACGCACGGCCCAAAATTATTTTTTATTTTCTGCCACGTGTATTGGATGCGCTCCAAGTGGCATTTGGCGTGTGTAGGTCATTACTGCCCGGTTACCACGTGAGACCTTACCACTAGGTTAATGGCTGGCGGTAAGGTCTCAGACCCAAAATGGACACATGGCGATTTTAATTTTGCCGCACGTCAGAGGCGTAGCCAGACTTCGGCGGGAGGGGGGTCCAGAGCCCGAGGTGATGGGGGCACATTTTAGCCCCCCCTGGCACCGCCAACCCCCCCACCATTGCCGACACCCCCTCTGCCATTGCCGACCCCCCCACCGCCGCCACTACCACCACCAACAACAACTTTGACCCCCCTGCCAATGACCCTTTCGACCCCCCCCGCCACCAACCCTCCCCCACCGTCGCCGTCGCCTACCTTTGCTGGCGGGGGACCCCAACCCCCGCCAGCCGAGGTCCTCTTCTTCCATCGTTCTGTTTCTGAGTCTGACGTCCTGCAAAGGCAGGCGACGGCGGGTTGGCGGTGGGAAGGGGGGGGTCGAGAGGGTCGTCGGCAGGGGGGTCCAGGGCCAAATCTATGGGGGCCCAGGCCCCCTGGCCCCACGTAGCTACGCCACTGGTAGGCGCGCTAAAAACACTAACGCATCTTAGTAAACAGGGCCCTTAATTTGCCATCCCCCAGCTCAGCTGTCCATGACTCCCACGACTTTGTGCTGAAGTTTTGCTTCAAAAAGCTGTCTCAAGGAGAAAGAAAAAGGCCTTTCACTTGTGTTTTTTCCCATCTTCCTCAGGATAGTGTTTTCACTACATAACCTCACACTCTTACATCCTCTTTTTCCTTCTAAAATGTGTTCCCCATGCATTTCTCTTGTGTCTACTTGTTTGGGGGTTTTTTTTGCATTATGATTCATCCAGGTCACTCCCCTCCATCCCTTCATCCCTCATCTCCTGCTCTTATCTCATGTTTCCTTCTTAATCTCCTGTGTTTCCAATTCCTACCTGTGAAGGAGCATTTTAGATATGAAGTCTAAATTCGAAATTGAACATTTTGTGGAAAACGTCCAAAAATCCAGAAGCAAACATGACCAGATTGTAAGCTCTTTGAGCAGGGACTGTCTTTCTTCTATGTTTGTGCAGCGCTGCGTACGCTTTGTAGCGCTATAGAAATGCTAAATAGTAGTAGTAGTAGCATTTTCGAATCTGAAAAATGTCTATCTTTTATTTTTGAAAATGACCATTTGCTGGACATTGTTGTGCTCAGTGCATCTCAGTGGCATAGCCAGGGCCCACCCACTTTGGACTCAGGCCCACCCAAAATTGTGACATTCTTGCTGTGGCTGGTGGGGATCCCCAAACCTTACCAGCTGAAGATTCTTTCTCCTTGGGCAACCCTCGCTCTTCCAAATGTCAGCTAACAGCACTTGCCTTGAGCTGACGCTGAGACCAGCCCCTCCGCACATGCTCAGTTTTTGCACATACAAAAGTACTGAGCATGCATGGCCTGTTGGCAGCAGCATCAGTATGAGGCAAGTGCTGCTGGCTGCCGTTTGGAAGAGTGCTGGCTCCTCAAGAAGAAGGAGGAAATCTTCAACTGGCAGGGTTTGGGAATCCCCACCAGCTCAAGTATTTAATATTTGGGTTTGTGGGCAGAGAGGGGTGGAGAGAGGAGCAAACCGGAGGGGGATGGTGGGGGGTGAATTCTATGTCCACCCACCTTGGGCTCAGGCCCACCCAAAATTGTCCATCTGGCTAAGCCCCTTGTGTGTCTATCTTTCTTGGCCATTTTTGAAAAAAAAAAAAAAAAACAACACCCAAGTGAAAAACACAAATTCAACCCATTGAGATGTAGGAGGATCAAGCATTCTTAGTAGACTGGTCACATAGATATCCCAGCAAAGCAGTTGGGCACCCTAAGGGGTACTGCAGTGGACTTCATATAAAAGGTCCCAGGTATACATTTCACCATTACCCCCTTATATTGTATGGCGAGCCCTCCAAAACCCACCCAAAGACTACTGTACCCAACTGTACATTAGTACAATACTTTTATGCCTGCAGGTGTTACCTATATGTGGGTACAGTAGGTTTTCAGTGGGTTTTGGAGGGTTCACACTTTCCACCACAAGTGTAACAGTGGGTTATGAGCCTGGGTCTCCTTCTCTACAGTTCACTGCACCAACCACTAGGCTACTCCAATGTCTTCCTTGCTGCTCTAAAAGGACTGGGCATAACATCTGAAGCTGTCATTCAGCCTGGCATATACTGTCTTTTACATCTTTGGTGGGAGGGGGTCAGTGACCACTGGGGGAGTAAGGGGAGTCATGCCTTTATCCCTCCAGAGTTCATTTGATCATTTGGGGCACCTTTTTGTGACGTAGTCGTTATTAAAACAGGTCTAGCCCAAAACATCTAGGTTTTAACATTGGATATGTTTGCTCTCTTCTATTATGGTAGAAAAGCATCCAAGAGTTAGGGATGCACAAATCCCACCTCCAACACACCACCTTGTGATTTGGATACACTGCAGACAAACCAGATAGAAAAAACATCTAAAAAAACGTGTTTCAAAAATAACGATTTGGACTTTTTGCAAGAAAAACATTCATCGGCCATTTTGTGCCATTTTTGGACATTTTTCTCTTTTATTTATTTATTTATTTAGGTCATTTATACCCCGCCTTTTGCCGCAGTTTAGCAGCCCCAAAGCGGCTTACAATGAACCAATGAAATAATTACAATAAATGTCAGACCCATAAAATTAAATTCTGTTTATAAAACTTAGGCCTCCAAAATATGACTGTTTCTGGTTTACAAGATTCCAAGAACGAGGCTATAGCCAAGGTAAAAAAAAAAAAAACAGCAAATTTTCAAATTCATTTCATTATGAAACCAAGTCCGATGTCACTCTACAAAAATCACGTGCTCTCTTGAAGCTTTCTAAATTTACTTTGTAAGAACCCCCTTGGTCTTATTGACAGTCTCCCGCAGAACATAGTCACTGACCACTTGTTCGAATCCCAGAGTTGTGAAGAGCCAGGCTAAATATTCGTCAGTGAAAAAATAGGATCGTGTTCCATCCTGTCTGACATAAAAGATTTTTCCAAGCTTGCTGCCAGATTTAAATCTGAGCATTGTATGATCATACAGCCCATAATCTCGAAACAGAACACTTTCACCAAATTTCAGCACCTTATCAATATTTCCAACAGCAAGGTGCATCTTGTCAGGGTGGATAGCAGAAAGCACAAATATTAAGATGACCACTTATTATTTATCTGTTACATTTATACCCCTAATTGCAGGCTCAATGTGGCTTACAAAGAGGGGCATAATCGAAAGTGGGTGCCCATCTCCATGGGCGCCCATCTCCGTGGGCAGCGATGCGAAGGAGCGGGACAAACCGTATTTTCGAAAAAAGATGGGCGCCCATCTTTTTTTCGATAACACGGGTTGTGCGGGGCAAATGCCTAGGATTTGTTCGTTTTTGAGCTGGGCGCTATCGTTTTTCAGCGATAATGGAAACCGAAGGCGCCCAGCTGAAAAACGGACAAATCCAAGGCATTGGGTCATGGGAGGGGCCAGGATTCATAGTGCACTGGTCCCCCTCACATGCCAGGACACCAACTGGGCACCCTAGGGGGCACTTTTACAAATTAAAAAAAAAATTAAAATAGCTCCCAGGTGCATAGCACCCTTCCCTTGTGTGCTGAGCCTCCCAAATCCCCCCCCCAAAACCCACTGCCCCCCAAAACCCACTGCCCACCATAGCCCTAAGGGGTGCAGGGGGGCACCTACATGTGGGTACAGTGGGTTTGGGGTTTTTTGGAGAGCTCAACATTAACCAGCACAAGTGGAACAGGTAGGGGGGGATGGACCTGGGTCCGCCTGCCTGACTTCCACTGCACCCACTAACAACTGCTCCAAGGGACCTGCATACTGCTGTCAGGGAGCTGGGTATGACATTTGAGGCTCACATACAGGCTGTCAAAAAAGTTTTTAAAGTTCTTTTTTTGTGGTGGGAGGGGGTTAGTGACCACTGGAGGAGTCAGGGGAGGTCATCCCCGATTCCCTTCAGTGGTCATCTGGCCAGTTGGGCCACTTTTTGGGTTCTTGGGTCGTGAAAAAAAAGGGTCCAGCAAAAGCGACCCAAATTCTCGCTTCTGCCACCCTTTTTTTTTTTATTATCGGCCGAAGGCGCCCATCTCTCCTCGGCCAATAAACACGTCCCAGTCCCGCCTTCACCACGCCTCCGACACGCCCCTGTCAACTTTGTTCGTTCCCGCGACGGAGTGCAGTTGAAGACGCCCAAAATCGGCTTTCGATTATACCGATTTGGGCGCCTTTGCGAGATGGGCGCCCATCTCCCGATTTGGGTCGAAATATGGGCGCCCATCACTTTCGAAAATAAGGCCGAAAGTATCGTAAAGGTGGTTGCCACTACGGTTGATAACAAATACAAGGTTGTGTTAATGGTCACAGGTAGAAGTGTTTCAGGCGTCATGGGGTCGAGGATAATAAATTGTCCAGTACAATCATAGGTTATCTTGTGGTGCTGGGTGTGGGGATTTATATTGGATCGGTGGGATAAGCTTTTGAAAATGAGCCCCCTACAGTCAACAAAAACCATAAGAAGCATCAAGGTTTGAGGTGCAGAAAGTCAACGATGCCATCTTAACCTCATGAAGTTGCTTAACTTTCTTATTTGTGAGCCTTTTTATAACCTAAGAACGTATTGCATATTCTGTGCCCAACACTCAATACTAATTTGTAAGACTTTCAGCTTCTGTCTTTATTCACCGCTTCCATTTTCCAACCTGAAAAGAATTCAGCAACATCAAAGGGAAAACAGGAAAGCTAATGATGGTGCTACTGCAATGAACCAAAAGCTGTAAGAAATGCAAGGAATGACTTGCTTCCTCTTTAATAACAGAGATGATGAAGCAGAATGAAAAAAAATATATATATTCACACCGGTTTAGGAGGAAGGCTCATTTGCTGTTGTGGTACGCACAAAAATTAACCTTTTTGGAAACACTTCTTGAAAGAAACCTAAAAGGGAATTTCTAAAAGGTAATAAAGGTCAGAAGATTAACCTTCACTTCTATAATACCCGATTAAATGGAATAAAATGGTGTTCATATGAATTCATTCAAAAGAAACCTTGAAGTGAAGAAAAGAGCTAATTGCACAGTTCTAGCTAATTGAAGACAAAATGATCCTCGGATCTGCTCCAGCAGCACGATATTATTTTTGCAGGAGGGCCTGGGGAAATCAACTTCACAGTCCCTAAATGAAACCTTCAAGGAGGAAAAGGATACATAATTAAAATAGTCCATGGGTTACTGCTCTTATAGCAAAGACACAGCAAAGGAACGCAAAGCCCAAATGATAAAGGTGCCTGATGATGAAAGGGCCAAATGACACAGTAAGCCTGAATCATTAAGGGCCCCTTTTACCAAGCTGCGGCAAAAGGTCGACTGCGCTGATGTTGATGGGTTTTGACGTGCACCGAGGACCCATTTTACTGCAGGAGGTAAAACATAGTTCTTTCTTTTTTCGAGGTAATGACCATGCGGCAAGTGAAGCTGTGTGGCCATTTTTTTGGAGGGGGGGAGATCATTACTGCCACCCATTGAGGTTCCTGTGCTAACTCGGTGGTAACCGAGTAGTGCGCGGCACTGCCCAATTACCGCTGGATACACAATATCCATGTGCTGGGGTTGGGAACTGCCGCTGGGCTGCTGTGGTAGCCTGGCAGTACTTTCCTTTTAGCAAGGGCTTACTGCCACTTTGTGCAAGGGGCCCTGAGTGATAGGGTATGACACCAAGTTGACTATCAGGCTCATTTTCGAAAGAGATGGACGTCCAAAAAGTGACATAAATCGGCACTTGGACATCTATCTATCTATCTATCTATCTATCTATCTATCTATCTACTTATCATTTCTATAGCACCACAAGGCATACGCAGCGCTGTACACCATACATAAAAGACAGTCCCTGCTCAAAGAGCTTACAATCTAGATAAGATGGGTAAACAGACAGAACAAGTAAGAGTAAGGGAATAAAGAGGTGAGGACAGGGTAAGTGAGTTAGGAGTCAAAAGCAGTGGTAAAGAGGTAGGTTTTGAGTTTGGACTTGAAAACGGCTAAAGACGGGGCTAGACGTCCCTCCAAAGGGACACCACCTTGTAGGGGTGGAGGGGCTTCCGTGTTTCAATGACTCAGAGGGCTATGCTGAAGGGTTACCCATATCAGACAGGCCTCTGAGGAGAAACCAGACAAAGAGTGTCCCAAACTGGAGGATCCAAGATGGCGTCGAGGGTGGACGTACGTTAGTTGAGTTCCCGTTTTATACCAGAATACCTGAAGAAGTAGGCGCGCTCCCCAGAGAATGGAGAAGAGAAAAGGCAAAGCCGTGGTGTTGTCCTCCTCGAACACGGCTGGGGTTCCCACCACTTCTCAGCCTACTTCGGAGAGATTCGGGGTCATAACGTCGGGGATATCGGTTCTTGCTTCGGGGAACAGAAAGGCTTTATCGCCGAATCTCAGTGGAGAGGGAATGACTTTGAGTCCCCCTGCTGGAACGACCCCTCCAAGACCCGGAAACAGTAACTCTTCGCTATGGAGGTCGACAGTGGAAACGCCTGAAGTGGGTTAGGATTTTCACGCGACCCAAGGAGGTCCTGGCGCAGCATCGACTCCGGATAATAAACCAACTGGGGGATTGGAGAGTGAGCTCTTCCCCCCGAAGATATCTGGAGTGGTTTCTGTGGAGAAATTGGATCTGGTGAAGCCAATAATGTCACAATGGACGTACTATGGGAAGTGCTGCAGAGTGTGAATAACTCTCTTCTTCAGATCTTTAAAAATTTTCAGGAATAAACATGTGAGTTAAAGAATTTACATTAATACTTATCTAACAAAGTGGAAGTCCAAGATATAAAAATAGAGACTTTGACTACGGAAATGGTTTCTATACGAAAATCAGTTAATTTGGTAATGAAGGCCAGCCATGTTTCTTGTAAAAATTGGAATTTCTGGAGAACCAATTAAGGAAAAATAACTTGAGAATGATAAATTTTCCTATAACATCCTATATATCAGCTACTGAACTGTTGAAGAAATATTTCTCAGATATTTTGCAAATACCTTCTGATAGCCATCCTCTGGTGTCTAAAGTGATTTATATTTCCCTTAAAACTTTCTTTATTAGAGAAAAGAGATGTGAACTTAACTGACATTTGGAAAATTCAGAAATTACAGATAGAGTTATATTATTAGTGACTTTCGCCTTTGATTTAGATAGGAACAATGTTTTGAAATTGTATTTCCGACACATGGCTGATAGTTTTTTGGGTTCAAAGATGAATATATTTCCTGACACATCAAGGGAATCGCAGACTGGGAGGTGTGAAGTCTTGGCTTTTAAGCCAGGAATCATTGCCCTAGGTGGGACCTCCCTAGAGCGATTCCCTTGTAAGTGTTTTATTTCCTTATTAATTAATTGTTGAACCTAAGAAATTACAAGAGTTTGTGGAGTTGAAAGAACAGATGAAGAACCCTCTGCAGCAACTTCCTTTAGTCACCACTGTACCGGCTGCAACTACCGATTAACCTTCCTCCCTCAGAAAATGTGAATTGTAAGATTAACCATTTTGAGTTTTTCTTATTTTCTTTGAGATTGTTTTCCTGATCTTGGATCTCCCAATTGTGGACAATTATATAACATATATTGATCAGAGAAAATGTTTTCTTTTCCCTTTATATTAATTTCTGTATTTCCTTACATTTATGTGATAAATGTGAATGTAATTAAGTAAAATGATAAATAAAATAATTTAAAAAAAAGACGGGGCTAGACGTATAGGCTCAGGAAGACTATTTCAGGCGTGAGGTGCAGCGAGATAAAAGGAACGGAGCCTTGAATTAGCAGTAGAGGAGAAAGGGAGATTTATCTACAGAACGAAGTATTTGGGGGGGGGGGGAATGTAGAGAGAGACAAGAGTGGAGAGGTACTGGGGAGCGGCAGAGTGAATGCATTTATAGGTCAATAGGAGAAGTTTAAATTGAATACGGAAACGGATAGGGAGCCAGTGAAGTGACTTAAGGAGAGGGCTAATGCGGGCATAGCGACTTTGGCGGAAAATGAGTTGTGCAGCAGAGTTTTGGATTGATTGAAGAGGAGAGAGATGGCTAAGAGGGAGGCCGTCCATCTCACAGAAATGTCCAAATCGGTATAATCGAAACCGCATTTTGGACGTCTTTCTCGAAAGTCCGTTGGAAGGAGGTCCTTTCTGAGGTTTTTGCAACTACATTCAAAGCGGTTTACATATATTCAGGTACTTATTTTGTACCAGGGCAATGGTACAAAGTGACTTGCCCAGAGTCACAAGGAGCTACAGTGGGAATTGAACTCAGTTCCCCAGGATCAAAGTCCACTACACTAACCACTAGGCTACTCTTCCTTCGAAAGCTAATCAAGAAATGTATTATGTCCAATAAAAAAGGTATCATCTTATTTTCTTTTCCATGTTTTATTTTGTTTTATTTCTATTGATGTTTAATCTGGGATCCAAATGTCATAAATAAGTAAATAAATAGATAAATACAAAGAGCAGTTCGTGTGGGGGGGGGGGGGGGGGGGGGAGATGCAATGCCCCAACACACCCCCAAACCAGGTTTCAACTTAATTCAGCCCCTTCAAATGACACACTGATTACGATTTATAACAGCTTACTACTACTACTTAACATTTCTAGAGCGCTACTAGGGTTACGCAGCGCTGTACAATTTAACAAAGAGAGACAGTCCCTGCTCAAAGAGCTTACAATCTAATAGACAAGTGAACGGTCGGTCCGATAGGGGCAGTCAAATTGGGGCAGTCTGGATTCACTGAACGGTAAGGGTTAGGTGCCGAACGCAGCATTGAAGAGGTGGGCTTTAAGCAAAGACTTGAAGACGGGCAGGGAGGGGGCTTGGCGTAAGGGTTCAGGAAGGTTGTTCCAAGCATAGGGTGAGGCGAGGCAGAATGAGCGGAGCCTGGAGTTGGCGGTGGTGGAGAAGGGTACTGAGAGGAGGGATTTATCCTGTGAATGGAGGTTACGGGCGGGAACGTAAGGGGAGATGAGGGGAGTGAAGGGCAGCAGACTGAGTGCATTTGTAGGTAAGAAGGAGAAGCTTGAATTGAATGCGGTATCTGATCGGAAGCCAGTGAAGTGACCTGAGGAGAGGGGTGATATGAGTATATCGGTTCTGGCGGAATATGAGACGTGCAGCAGAGTTCTGAACAGATTGAAGGGGGGATAGATGGCTAAGTGGGAGGCCAGTGAGGAGTAAGTTGCAGTAGTCTACCTAGGAAAAGTTATTACTCTACCTAGGAAAAGTTATTCCGTTACTATACATCCACTATGTACATCCATATGCTGCTCTAACCTCCTTGTTTCAGACACTGTAAAAAAAAGAAAAAAAAAAAAAAGCACCGCCAGGACTAATGGGGCCCAATACAAGAAAGAGGCTATAGGCTGGGGGGGGGGGGGGGGGGGGGGGGGGGGAATGTCCGGGGTAGGGAAGTCTTTGGTGGGAATTTTCTCAGGGGAAATGGTGGGTGGGAACTGTCTGGGTGGAAACTGGCCTCAAACCCTTTAAAAAAATGATCCCTGAGCAGCCATTACTATTACTATTGGCATCAGCTGTCAGCATCACTCCCTCCCCCTCCCCCAATCAGTATCAGCATCATATTTCAACCCCTCATCAGCATCACCGCTTTCCCTGGTGGGGCAGGAGCAATCTCTCAACCTTATAAACCTACTACGCATCCAACTTGTCTGTTATAGGCAGCCAACTCTGGAACGCCTTACCTCGACATATCCGAAAAACCAGCGAACACCTACCCTTCCGAAAGCTGCTGAAGACTCGCCTATTCAAACAAGCCTACCCAGACGACCCTACAAAGTCTCGGACCTAACCCACACCACGGACAATGCCCACACTCCAATCCTTCCCCACATCACACACTACTGTCCCACTCTTTATAAATGTGTTATCTCCATGATACTTTGTACCATACTTTGTATTCTCTCTATGATACTATCCAGCTTATAATTGAAAAAGAAAAACGCCTATATTGCGACCCAAATCGGGAGATAGACGTTTATCTCACAAAAACGAATAAAGCGGTATAATCGAAAGCCGAATTTGGACATTTTCAACTGCACTCCGTCGCGGATGCGGACAAAGTTGATGGGGGCGTGTCAAAGGCGTGGTGAAGGCGGAACTGGGGCGTGGTTATCGGCCGATCAGAGATAGGCGCCTTTCGCCGATAATGGAAAAAAAATATGCGTTTTTAGCAAGAATTTAGGGCACTTTTCCTGGACCCTGTTTTTCCACGAATAGGGCCCCAAAAAGTGCCCTAAATGACCAGATGACCACTGGAGGGAGTCGGGGATGACCTCCCCTGACTCCCCCAGTGGTCACAAACCCCCTCCCACCACAAAAATATGCCGTTTCACAACTTTTTATGTTCACCCTCAAATGTCATACCCACCTCCCTGGCAGCAGTATGCAGGACACTGGAGCAGTTATTAGGGGGTGCAGTGGACGTCAGGCAGGTAGACCCAGGCCCATCCCCCCCACCTGTTACACTTGTGCTGGTAAATGGGAGCCCTCCACACCGCCCCCCAAACCCACTGTACCCACATGTAGGTGCCCCCTTCACCCCTTAGGGCTATAGTAATGGTGTAGACTTGTGGGCAGTGGGTTTTGAGGGGGATTTGGGGGGGCTCAACACACAAGGGAAGGGTGCTATGCACCTGGGAACTCTTTTACCTTTTTTTTGTTTTTTTTGTTTTTGTAAAAGTGCCCCCTAGGGTGCCCGGTTGGTGTCCTGGCATGTGAGGGGGACCAGTGCACTATGAATCCTGGCCCCTCCCACGAACAAATGCCTTGGATTTATTCGTTTTTGAGCTGGGCGCTTTCATTTTCCATTATCGCTGAAAAACAAAAACGCCCAGCTCACAAATTGTCGAATAAAACATGGACGTCTATTTTTTTCCCAAAATACGGTTCGGTCCGCCCCTTCATGGACCCGTTCTCGGAGATAAACGCCCATGGAGATAGACTTTTTCGTTCGATTATGCCCCTCTATGTACCATACTCTGTAAGCCGCACTGAACCTGCTATTGAGCGGGAAAGAGCGGGGTATAAATGCCACAAATAAATAAAATAAATAAATATTAGTAGTACTACCGGTAGGGGTAAAGATGCCAATTAAGCATGCACTGTGTCCTGTTCCTTGGGAGTAACACAAAGGGCCGGTACGTGGGGGGGGGGGGGGGGGGCAGGGGGCGTTCCTGCACTAATCAATTAGTGTAGCTAGATTATCAAGCACTGACTGGTTAGCAGCACAGGATTACCAAGTGAGCCCTTCAAATCATTGCTCAAAGCCCACCGCGTCAATGTCGCCTTCGGCACCTAATCACAACACCTCTACTCAGGAAATCTAGACTACCCCAACTTGACATTTCGTCCTTTAGATTGTAAGCTCTTCTGAGCAGGGACGGTCCTTATTTGTTAATTTGTACAGCGCTGCGTAACCCTAGTAGCGCTCTAGAAATGTTAAGTAGTAGTAGTAGCCCTTACCATCCGTAAAATGGGTGACGGTAAGTGACCACATATATTTGGCTGTCTCTAGTGTTAGCACGCACTAAAAATTGTTAGCGTGCTTACAGCACAGCTTAGTAAACAAGGCCCTAACAAATAAAACAAAACCAGAAAATAAGTGATAACATTTTTATTGGACTAAATTATTCTTTCTTTCTTTATTTGTTACATTTGTACCCCACATTTTCCCACCTATTTGCAGGCTCAATGTGGCTTACATAGTACCGTGAGGCGTTAGCCACCTCCGGTGATGAAACAAATACAAAGTGATGTAATTGCCAATAAGATAAACGTGTTACAGACACATTAGGGAATTGTAGAGAAGGGAGTTATGTAGTGATTATAGTGTTCTTTATAAGTTTTGTTTCCTTGTGATGCTGGGTTCAGGCATTTCACTGTTAACTCTTGTTCACTCGTTCAGAGCCCTTATTTTATCATCCTGACTCTAATATTCCCTTATCTCTTGTTTGTCCTGTTTGTCTGTCCTAATTAGATTGTAAGCTCTGTCGAGCAGGGACTGCCTCTTCGTGTTCAAGTGTACAGCGCTGTGTACGTCTAGTAGCGCTATAGAAATGATAAGTAGTAGTAGTAGGGTATGCCTTTTCGAACAGGTTGGTCTTTAGTGATTTCTGGAAGTTGAGGTGGTCGTACGTTGTTTTTACGGCTTTTGGGAGTGCATTCCAGAGTTGCGTGCTTATATAGGAGAAGTTGGATCCATAAATTGATACGTACTTGAGTCCTTTGCAGCTAGGGTGGTGAAGATTTAAGTATGTTCATGACAATTTGGTTGAGTTTCTGGTTGGCAGGTCTATGAGGTCAATCATATATCCCGGGATGTCGCCATAGATAATTTTGTGGACCAGGGTGCAGATTTTGAAAGTAATATGTTCTTTGATTAGGAGCCAATGTAGTTTTTCTCACAGGGGTTTGGCGCTTTCGAAATGCGATTTTCCAAATATAAGCCTGGCTGCTGTGTTTTGAGCAGTCTGTAGCTTCTTTATGAGTTGCTCTTTGCATCCAGCATGAATTCCGTTGCAGTAGTCGGCATGGCTTAGTACCATTGATTGTTTCAGGTTGCGGAATGTTGCATTTGGGAAGAATGGTTTCACACATTTAAGTTTCCACATTGAGTAGAACATTTTCTTGATTGTAGAGTTATCTTGGTTCTCGAGTGTAAGGTTCCTGTTGATTGTGACACCGAGGATTTTTAGGTTATCTGAGATAGGGAGGGTGTAATCTGGGGTGATTACGTTTGTGGGTATGTTCGTATTGTATTGGGAAGAGAGGATGAGGCAGTGTGTTTTTTATGTATTGAGTTTTAGTTGGAATGCATTTGCCCATACATTTTTGACTAGTTTTTGGAGGCAAAAGCATCCTTCCTTAAGTCAGGACAAATGTACTATTAGAGTAGTATACTATCCCGACCTGAAGAAGTAGGTTTTGGTCTCCAAAAGTTAGTCAAAAAATGTATATAGTTCAATATAAAGATGTCATCTTATTATTATTTTTTTATATTTATTAACTTTTAATGTGGACTAACATGGCCATCACATTAATTCATCCTAAATTACAAAAAAAATTCTTTTTTCTACCTTTGCTGTCTGCCCATTTAATGTTTCTAATTTTGTTGGTCCCAATCTCTGGTTACTGCTTTCCTATCTTCTTTGAACTCTCTTTCCAAGGGTCTCCTGTTCATGTCTAATTTTAATTCTCTTCTTCTGTCTTCTTCACCTCTTCCACTATAACCAACTCCAACACTGATCTGTTCCAGCTCTGTGGGTGTTTGAGCACCCCCAATATTGAGCAAACCCTTTGACTGTATCCAGGGAGGGGTAATTTCTCTTGGGTTTTGCATCCCCCAATCATTTTGAAAAGTTGACTCCTATGTCCCCACCTATGGCAACCCATAGCCTCTGTCTCTCCCTCCCCTCTTATTCAGAATTGCTCCATCTCTCTGTCAATCTCTTTCTCTCCCTTCCCTCTCATCCAATCTTGCATTGTTTCTCTATCCCTCGTCTCCTATCTAGTCTTGCCCAATTTCTATCTTCCCACATCCCATAGCCTCTGTCTCTCCTCCTTTTTTATCCAGTATAGCCCCATCTCTCTCTCTCTGTCATTCTCTTTTTCCCCACCCATATAGTCTTGCCTAATATAGCTCTCTCCCCTCCCATCCACTATGACCCTGTAGCACAGTCTCACTCCCTCCCCACCTACCCCATGCACCCCTAATACACTACCATAGGAGACATGTGGAATCCATCTCTCTGCAGTGCTTCCTGAACCAGTCCTGGAGGTTTATATCAGGACAGTGCAGAAAGCACTAGCAGTGCTGCAGAGAACCAGGTCGTTTATTAGCGTGAGCCCAGCAGAGGTGCAACAGGAGGGAGGGAGCAAGACTATGCTGCAGGGTCATGGTGGATAGGAGGGGAGAGGGTGCGGGCCCTGCAGGCAGTGAAGGTGCGGTTCAGGCTTGGGGAGGCAGCTGATCTTGACAACAACAAAGTCATAGCCAATCAACAGCTGTTCTGGTCAGGTGTAGAGGGCGGGGACTAGGGTTTCCAGATGAGGTCAGACCCTGGCTTGCATCTGATTGGGCCCAAACTTCCAGTCCCAGCTCAGCTGTTTTGGGGACCAGAAATTCAGGACCAATCAGCTGCAAGCTGCATCTGACGACATCACTTGGAAAGCCTGTAGAGGGGAGAAGCAAAGGGGTGGAAAATATCTTTTTTTTTTTTTTAAACTACTTTCCAAATTTGTACTTTGTTACTAAGTACAAATGTAGCTTGTTAGAAGTAAAAATACTGCCAATTGTACTTAAGTACTATAACAAAGTACAAGTTCTTTCTTACTACTCATCTCTGGTGAAAGGGGGGCAGACTCAGAAGTAACCTGAGGAAACACTTCTTCGTGGAAAGGGTGGTGAATTCGTGGAACGGCCTCCTGGTGGAAGAGACAAAAGCAGTGTCTGAATTAAAGAGAGCTTGGGACAAGTACTTAGGATCTGTAGAGGAGTGATAGGGAGAACAGACGGCATGGATGGGCAGACTGGATAGGCCATATGGTCTTTATTGCCCTCCTGTATTCTATATTTCCATGCTCTATATAAATAGGACCCCATAAAACCAATCTTTATGCAGTTCATCTTAGCCGCTTAAGTTCTGAATATTGTACTTAACGGGCTACGTTTTATCTGGCCACATATGCCAGGTATTTAATGCTGGTACCTGGACATCGTCCAGCATTGAATATCTGGGCATTAAGCTGGTGGCGGTCAGCAAAACGCTGAGTTGTCACCGCTGAATATCTTCCCCGCAAAATGTAGAATCCAACATTTCTATAGAAGGCGCCTCTTTACGATACATGTATTCTAATCCTCTTTCTGCCTTAAAATGTGTTTTGGTGATGAGCTTTTTGGAAAGAGCTCTACCTAGACCCTAATCCCTTTCTTTTCTAAAGCAGAACGCCTTTCCAACAGAGCTCTCAAAGGAGTATAACAGTGCATAAACAGCAGTCTTCAGGCCTGCGTCTGATTATCAACCCCTTCAAAAACATTTGAGAAGTCTGGATGTACAGTACAATCAGAAAAAAAGATCCAATTTTATTGTCATTGTATTTTAGAGAATAGATTTTTTTTTTTTTTTGCAGACAGCCTTGAGAATTCTGTCTCAAATAGAGATAGTTTCACAAGTGATAAATTACTTGCAGAATGCTATTACAATTGCAGCCTTGTCAATCCGTCGGTTAAGTGCCTCGCTGTGAAAAAGTTTGGAAACTTGAATGAAACTGCAGAGTTTAATATTGCACAGGTCGGTTTGGCAGGCAAACATAAATTCACAAGTCTCCGATTGTTCATCATACCAGTTTTCTGTCCATCAGAGCTCATCGGATCCCAGCAATATTTTAGTTGAGTTGTCAACTGGCTCCACTCTTTTCTGAACTGGTTGACCCGGTCCCGAGTTTACTTGCAATTCTAATTTTACTAACAACAAGCTGGATGACAAATTCATGCATGGAAGTAATACCAGAACTGGATCAGCTGTCCTACAAGCTAAAGCTATTTAAAAAAACAAAACGATGGCAGATAAAAGACCACATATGGTCTGTCCCAGTGGTTCCCCAACCTGTCCTGGGTGGACCCCAGCCAGTCAGGATTTATGGATATCTGCAATGAATGTTCATGAAATTGGTTTTCAATGCACTCTTTCCGCTGCATGCAAATTTCTCTCATGTACATTCAGTGTGATTATCTAGCAATTCTGACTCACTGGGGTTCTCCCAGGACAGGTTTAGGACCCTCTGGTCAGCCCACCCATAACATCTACTAAACCAGCTACTGATCCCTATTACCCTTTATCTTTCCTCTCTCTTAGAAGTATTCTTCTTCTCAGTTTTTCAAAACCTTTTTTATTCTGAAAACTGACGAGAGAAGTGTGGCCAAAATGATTAAGGGGGTGGAACTCCTCTCGTATAAGGAAAGGCTTAAGAAGTTAGGGCTCTTCAGCTTGAGAAAGAGACAGCTGAGGAGTGGCCTAGTGGTTAGGGTGGTGGACTTTGGTCCTGGGGAACTGAGGCACTGAGTTTGATTCAGGCACAGGCAGCTCCTTGTGACTCTGGGCAAGTCACTTAACCCTCCATTGCCCCATGTAAGCCGCATTGAGCCTGCCATGAGTGGGAAATTGCAGGGTACATATGTAACAAAAATAAAATAGATTCTATTGGAGATTCCTCAGTGTGAGAGGACATTACATTCCCTGGAGGGCAGTCCCCGGCTACAGAATCATTTCCTGCCTTTCGCAGTGATGCTCTCTGTTCAGGAGACCTTTCTCCTCCGTGGCAGCACAGAGGTTGCCAGACTGGAGGTGGGAATACTATATCCCTGTAGGCCTCCAATTTAAACCTCTCTGTCTACCTCAGTTTCTCCAGGTCTGCCATTCTAGCCTCCAGAGATCAGACCTGTTCCCTGAGTGCTAGGAGGTCTTGACACCGAGTACACAAATATGACCACACCAACTTGGAGATAATCAAACATGTGATACTCAGTACAAAAGATTGGATAGCCCCCATCTCACTGTTGGAGTGCTGCCTACATTTTATCATAGGTGATTTCTTAAGTTGCTAATGGAGTGGGATTATATAAACTAAAATCCCCTAAAATGTCCAATATTTAGTTAGTACATAAGTACATAAATAATGCCACACTGGGAAAAGACCAAGGGTCCATCGAGCCCAGCATCCTGTCCACGACAGCGGCCAATCCAGGCCAAGGGCACCTGGCGAGCTTCCCAAACGTACAAACATTCTATACAATCAAGCCATTGTGACATCACTAATGAGGTTGGCTCTTATTGGTGGAATGAGCCACTATGACATCACAATAGGTTAAATCACTGCTCTATGTAATAAAAGTGAGCCAAGTAGAGGACATCAGTACATAAGTAATGCCACACTGGGAAAAGACCAAGGGTCCATCGAGCCCAGCATCCTGTCCACGACAGCGGCCAATCCAGGCCAAGGGCACCTGGCAAGCTTCCAAAACGTACAAACATTCTATACATGTTATTCCTGGAATTGTGGATTTTTCCCAAGTCCATTTAGTAGTGGTTTATGGACTTGTTCTTCAGGAAACCGTCTAACCCCTTTTTAAACTCTGCTAAGCTAACCGCCTTCACCACGTTCTCCGGCAATGAATTCCAGAGTTTAATTATGCGTTGGGTGAAGAAAAATGTTCTCCGATTTGTTTTAAATTATGATTATGATGATGATGAAGATGATTATTATTATTATTTAATGTCATTAGTGGGATCCCCCCCCCTTCTACAGATCTAGGTAAACTGTCCTGCTTATAATCAAACGAGAAAAACGCCCAAGTTCCGACCTAAATCCGGAGATGGACGTTTATCGCACAAAAACGAATAACGCGGTATAATCGAAAGCCGAACTTGGACGTTTTCAACTGCACTCCATCGCGGAAGCGTACAAAGTTGACGGGGGCGTGTCGGAGGCGTGGTGAAGGCGGGACTGGGGCATGGTTATCACTCGAACAGAGATGGGCACCTTTCGCCGATAATGGGAAAAAAGTATGCGTTTGTAGCTAGAATTTAGGGCACTTTTCCTGGACCCTGTTTTTTCACGAATAAGGCCCCAAAAAGTGCCCTAAATGACCAGATTACCACCAGAGGGAATCGGGGATGACCTCCCCTGACTCCCCCAGTGGTCACTAACCCCCTCCCACCACAAAAAATGATGTTTCACAACTTTTTATTTTCACCCTCAAATGTCATACCCACCTCCCTGGCAGCAGTATGCAGGTCCCTGGAGCAGTTGTTAGGGGGTGCAGTGGACTTCAGGCAGGTGGACCCAGGCCCATCCCCCCTACCTGTTACAATTGTGCTGCTTAATGCTTAGTCGTCCAACCCCCCCAAACCCACTGTACCCACATGTAGGTGCCCCCCTTCACCCCTTAGGGCTATAGTAATGGTGTAGACTTGTGGGCAGTGGGTTTTGAGGGGGATTTGGGGGGCTCAACACACAAGGGAAGGGTGCAATGCACCGGGGAGTTCTTTTACCTTTTTTTTTTTGTTTTTGTAAAAGTGCCCCCTAGGGTGTCCGGTTGGTGTCCTGGCATGTGAGGGGGACCAGTGCACTAGGACTCCTGGCCCCTCCCACGAACAAATGCCTTGGATTTATTAGTTTTTGAGCTGGGCGCTTTCATTTTCCATTATCACTGAAAAACAAAAACGCCCAGCTCACAAATTGTCGAATAAAACATGGACGTCTATTTTTTTGTGAAAATACGGTTCGGTCCGCCCCTTCACGGACCCGTTCTCGGAGATAAACGCCCATGGAGATAGACATTTTCTTTCGATTATGCCCCTCTGTGAGTCTCATTTTCAAAAGAGAAAAATGTCCATAAAGTGACATAAATCAGCATTTGGACATTTATCTGACAAAGACGTGGCAAGCTATTTTGACTTGTATGGTTCTCGTAAATAATATCTTCTAAAGACAACAAGCAAAAGTTTTTTTTTAAGGTTTTGTAGTTTTTATGCTTTGTACCAAACATCATCTGGAATATTTATGCTTATCATTTTATTTACAACATTGTGGCTTGTAACCTGTCTTACTAATATAGTTTAGTATTTGTACCTCATTCTTTGAAAAATACTTTACATTTGTAATCATCTATTCATCATTCGTACTGTTTCAGAGCTGGTAGTTGAGTTTTTGTTATTACAGAAGATTATGATATTGCATAGATTGACTGGAGTGAGGGTATCTGATGCCCTAGGCCTTGCCTGCCCCTTAGGTCCCTAGTTGCCCCCAAGAACTGGCTAAATTCAGCAGTTACGAGATCATTGACACCATTCCTCATAGAATGATTCTGCAAAAATACATAATTTCACATCATTTTATTGAATATTAAGTGTTGTTTCATAGATAATTTCTAAAGGGTATTTGCCTCAGTAAAAGGGCTGCCTAAAAAGTCCTACCCACTCTGAACATAAACATAGACTCTAATGGTACATAGACATTCTGTGACTGTCAACACACATTGTTTTGCTTTGACTGCAACTGCTCTTTTCTAGCCCCCCTCCCCCCCCCACAAAACACCCATAACTCACACAATGCACATATGTTCAATGACTTAGGCCCTTACGGACATTATAATGTACATAGAATGCACCTTCTTATACATCCTGATCAGTATGCCCGCCTTTCCCAACCCAGAACCCACTGCTTTTGTAGGCAGAAATGTTTTAACTTACCACCAAATTTACACACATATCACCTCACTTTATAAAATGATATTCATTTCATTGAAACATAAACATAGAAACATGACGGCAGATAAAGGCCATATGACCCATCCAGTCTGCCCATCCACTGTAACCCCTAATTCTTCCTGTTCCTAAGCGATCCCACATGCTTATCCCATGACACAGTCCTCGAGTCTACCACCTCCACCGGGAGGCCATTCCACGCCTCCACCACCCTTTCTGTGAAATAATACTTCATTAGGTTGCTCCTAAGCCTATTCCCTCTTAACTTTGTCATATGCCCCCTCATTCCAGAGCTCTCCTTCATTTGGAAAAGGCTCTCTTCCTGTACATAAATGCCCTTGAGATATTTAAATGTTTCTATCATGTCTCCTCTCTCCCTCCTCTCTTCCAGCGTATACATGTTGAGGTTTGTAAGCCTGTCCCTATCATTTTTGCATTCAAGACCGCTTACTAATTTCGTAGCCACCCTCTGGACCGACTCCATCCTGTTTATATCTTTCCGTAGGTGCGGTCTCCAGAACCTATACAATTCTTGTAGACCGCTAATATCCCCTTTCCAGAGTTCAGTGTGGTTTACATTCTAGGTGAGACAAAAGCAGATAGTGTTAGTGTGAGGTATGAGAAACATTGGAGACCATTGGTGTAATGCATGAAACTAAAAACATTAAGGAAAGGATAACGGATGATACTAGGAAGTAGAAGTCACGACTGATTATTATGAAGCAGTCTTTGGGAAGAGAAAGGTTTTTAGCCTCTTCCTGAAGCTGAGGTAGCTGTTTTCCGTTCTGATGGGAATAGGTAGAGAGTTCCATATTTTAACTCCAAGTACAGGGAATAGAGAGCTGAAAATCTTCTGATTTCGAATTATCTTTTGAAATGGTGAGGCTAGCATAGTTGTTTTTTCAGTCTGTTAGACTGGACCAGATATAGCGAAGCAGTCTTAGTCAGCAGTTCAGAGGTGAACGTTACAGTAATCCAAGTGAGGTAGGACTAACATTTGGACTAGTAGTGCGAAGGCTTTTTGGTCAACGAATGGTCTGACTAGATGTAGCTGTCTCATCTTGAATAATATTTTCTTCCATAGCTGATTAATATGGGAAGAAAAGGTGAGTGAAGAATCAAGCAAGACCCCTAATCAATGGTGTGCTGGAGCCGGCTCACACCGACTCTCCAGAGTCATTTTGTTATTTTTTAAAGAATTTTGGGAGCTGGTTGTTAAACGTTACCCACTGGCTCCCAAAATTTGGACTGGGGTAGCTCAGGTCCCTTCCTGGCAGCATCAGCTACAGCTGCCTGTGGCTTGGACGTCTCACTTAGTTGTTCTCCTCCTGTCCACAGCTGCAAAACAAAAAACAGCTGATAAAACCGTGCGTGGGGCCGTAGCCCTGCGTGCGCCCCTGCTGGCTCTCTTTCTCCTCCCTCTCCAAAACAGGAAGTTACAACCTGAGGACTATGGGGCCTTGCATGGTTTCATGCTGTTTTTTGTTTTGCCTGTCGCGAGCGTGAGGATCGCAGCTCGTGGTTCCGTTCAGGACGCCACAGTACCGGCCCAGGAGGAGAAAGGAAGCCGGCAGCAGTGGTCACACAAGTAATAGAACCCTCAAATTCTATTTTATTTCCATTTTAGAGAGAGAGAGAGAATGCAGTCCGGAGGTGGTGCATGCACTCAGGTCTGACCTACTATTTTGTTAGGGCTAGAGAGGTCAATATGTCTGTCCTCATACACTTGATGACGGAGACTACTGATCACTTTTGTAGCTGCCCTCTGGACCGGGGCACTACTTATTCCTTGGATTGGTAGCATGACATATTGCTACTCTTTGGGGTTCCGGAATCTAGATACTAATTTGGATTCCAGAATCTTGCTACTCTTTGGTACTCTGGAATCTTGTTACTTTTGGGATTCTGGAATCTTGTTATTCCTATGGAAAAAGAAGCCAGCAGATCAATATAACATCAGAAAGATTTTATTGAAGATACCGTATGTGAACAAATTGCCCGACACAGGCCGTGTTTCGGGCAATTTGTTCACATACGGTATCTTCAATAAAATCTTTCTGATGTTATATTGATCTGCTGGCTTCTTTTTCCATATTGGATTTTGCAGATCGTTTGCCTTGTTGTTTTTTGGGACCCATCTTGTTATTCCTATTCTGGAATCTTCTTATTCTTTCGGATTCTGCCTGGTACTTGTGACCTAGATTGGCCATTGTTGGAAGCAGGATACTGGGCTAGATGTACCATTGGTCTAACCCAGTATGGCTATTCTTATGTTCTGAGAGGTACGTGCCACTTACACTGCAAGGGAGGGTGTCACTTGGTGAACTTAGGCACCCCAATGTATACCTCCCGTTGACATGGCATAAGAGAGTGTGCCTAAACATGGGTGCGCCAATGCTGATATGCTAGTATTCTATAATTTATTTATTTATTTATTGGGATTTATTAACCACCTTTATAAAGAGATCCACCCAAGTCGGTGTATAGTAGGCACAGTTTTAACATGAAACTTACAATTTTGTTAATAGCATAATGATAGTAAGATTTATTTATTTGTTACATTTGTATCCCACATTTTCCCACCTATTTGCAGGCTCAATGTGGCTTACATAGTAACGTAAAGGCGTTCGCCAATTCCGGTATGAAGAAATACAGTAATGTTGTGGTAGAATAAAGTTCGTGTGTACAGACATATAAGGGAATCGTAGAGAGGAAGTTTTGCCGAAAATGGACGTCCGTTACGAGCTTTGGTTTTGTTGTATTGTGTTGCAGGGTACAGGCATTTAAGTTGGGTCGGTAGGGTATGCCTTTTTGAACAGGTTTTTAATGATTTCCGGAAGTTTAGGTGATCATAAGTTGTTTTCACGGCTTTTGGTAATGCGTTCCATCCATAGTTGTGTGCTTATGTAGGAAAAGCTGGATGCATAGGTTGATTTGTATTTGAGTCCTTTGCAGCTTGGGTAGTGGAGATTTAGATGTGTTTGTGTTGATCCTGTTGTGTTTCTGGTTGGTAGGTCTATGAGGTTTGTCATGTATCCCGGAGCTTCGCCGTAGATAATTTTATGAACCAGGGTGCAGATTTTGAAAGCAATACGTTCTTTGATTGGGAGCCAGTGCAGTTTTTCTCGGAGGGGTTTGGTGTTTTCCCAAATATAAGCCTGGCTGCCATGTTTTGAGCAGTCTGAAGTTTCTTTATAATTTGTTTTTTTGTATCCTGCATAAATTCCGTTGCAGTAGTCTACATGGCTTAGTACCATTGATTGTATCAAGTTGCGAACAAGTGAAGACATAATTGAATCTTGGTACCAAGATGCCATTACAGAATTGGCGCTAAGCGAATGGCATGTGGATGCCTAAACTGAAGCACCAACTTATAGAACTGTCCTGATTACGACTAGGTTTTTCTTCATTTTTAAGTTCATTTTCCTCTTTTTAAATGTAATCTTTGAAGTGGCAATACTCTCTAGCTGAGAGGCACAAACCACATTTCCCTCTGGGACATTGCCGAAGTGCTCTCTGGAACCAATTAGTGGGTCTCTCCGAAATGGAATGATTCTTTCACCCATCTCCTCACATCCCTAGTCACCTCATTTCCCTTCCTTTCCTGCAATCATTGCTCCCACTGCCACCATCCCTTCCCCCCCATCCTTTCTTTCCCTGTGTTTAAGGTTGTTGTGTTTGTTAAATTCCAATTTATTTCTGTTCCCTTTCACTGACAGAGTGGGTCATGGAAAGCAGCAATAATGAAACTTTAACACAGTCTAATGGCCTCCAGGCACTTTAAGCTCCACTGTAATGCTATAATTTAAAGTAGTCATAAGAATAAAACACTGAAATGGAAGCATGCAAAAGTCTTAGGTAAAAGCTTATTGGAATAGAAATATACATTTAAAATCAGAAGAGTTGGTGGGATAAATTGGTACAGAATACATTCAGTTCCAAATTGATGGCAAATATTAACATGAAGCCTCATCGTCTTTAAAGTGCTTTTCTGTCTCAGTGGAACCATCAAAGTGTCAGATGAAGTCAAATGGAAAGCAATTTTCAGGGTACAAAGCTGAATACGATCTGCTTGATCGTAAAAACATGAGAGTGAGGATCAGGGTTTTTCTTCTTTCATTTGCACTGAATATACTCCTGCTGGTCCAGTATAAGGCTGAACTGATCTATATATTATTATTATATATATTATATATTATATATATTATATATTATTATTATATATATTATATCTTACAGCCCGGTGCCATATATCAAAAGATCCATAAACCGGGATCTCACATTATCAAGGGCCCTGATCCTTGATTTGGAAAAAGCTCGATGACTTGGAATTAGTATGTCGCATGGACATCATACATTAATACTTCAGCCTCGTTCCTGTCAGCCATTTGTAGCCAACACCACCACAGCAGACCAACAAAATTACTCCAGCCCTGTCTCACAGCGATGGTAATGGTGAGTCTGGCTGGAATGGGGCCTAAAGATAAAGGGGATGATTTCAGAGTGGTTCAAGTGGGCAGAAGAGGCTCCTGCCTTCTTAGACCACACTGAGCAGGTCGTCCTGCAGTGTCAGCTATACCTAATTGCACAGTGCTACTGAAAGTCTGTTGTGACTGCTGAGCAGCGCTGTCTGGTTAAAGCTAGGGCAGTCCTGGGACAGAGTAATGGTGGATCCAGATGATATACAGACAGCGGCAGTTTTCAGCGCTAGTGCCTGCACACCTAACTGGACAGATAGGACTGCATAAAAAGCATTTCTAATATATCTTTGCCCACTTAGGTATGGATGTGAATATCAACCAGCCAGGGGCGTAGCCAGACTTCGGTGGAAGGGGGGTCCAGAGCCTGAGGTGAGGGGGCACATATTAGCCCCCCCCCCGGTGCTGCCGCCCCCCCCCACCATTGCCAACCCCACCGCCGCTACCACCAACAACTTTGCCCCCCCCCCCCCGACGACGACCCTCTCGACCCCCCCTCCCGCCGCCAACCCAAAACAGAAGGAAGCCTTTTGCGAGAAGAAGAGGACCTCGGCCGGCTGGTTGACGGTGGGAAGGGGGGTGGGTCGAGGGCCATTGGCAGGGGAGTCCTGGGCCAAATCTACGGGGGCCCAGGCCCCCCTGGCCCCACATAGCTATGCCACTGCAACCAGCACCTCCATTACTTCCAAGACCGCTGAGCATCTGGATATTCAATGCTCGTTCCCGGACATGGCCTGGCATCGATTGCCCGGGTCTAGTTTAGCCTACAGCTTGTCAGTGGCCTTAAAATTGCCGACCACCAGGGGCTGAATATTCTCCAGAAAAGTTTTGCAGCGCGACGGTACGTGTTGGAAAAGCTTCACAAGGCAGAAGTGTTCAGGGAAGCCATTGTATATTAGCAGCATTTCTTCTCTGTCTGCTTCTAAGCGTTTCTGGCAAGAGTGAGAATGATGAGTCTGACAAGTTCCCTAAGAGAGGAATTTTATAACAGGACAGATAGACACAATTTTAAAATCGAGCCTCCTTTATGCATATTTTATGAAAGCAGCGTGAGGTACCTTTGTGCCTTTCTGCAACCAGCACATCCCAGCTCCTTCGTGAGAATGAGTAGGCAGCAGAGTGAAAGTATAAATTCATGCTTCTTGTTGAAAGCTCTACTTGTGTTGTACATGCATATACAGCTATGAGATTTTAGAAAAGCTCCTTTTATACATATGTAATCCCCTATTAGTTTAGGGATTACTGGAAGACAGGGTTGCCAGATTGAAAAAGATTTCCCCGCCCAAAACCAGCCCAAAGTTAAACCCCGCCCCGGACGTCATCAACCCTGCCTCCATCTTTAATCCCACCTCCGACGTCTTTAACCCCGCCCCGACGTACCCTCCGACGTCATTAACCCAGCCCCCAATGTAGCCACCACCGTCACTAACCCTGCCCCCAACATCATTAACCCAGCCTCTGCGGGGCTTCTACTGGACCAAATTGAACCAATAGAAGCCCCAGAAAAGCGCCCAAATCCGCACCGTGGCTTTTTAAAAGCCGCCCAATTTCCCGCAGCCCATAGCCAGCAAAGATTGCCCGCAACCGGTCGCAGAAAGCCGCCCAATTGGCGGGAAACCCGCAGACCTGGCAACTTTGTTGGAAAAGTATGCCCTGTAAAGAGCCACTGAGGGAAGTGACCGGGAGGTCCCTAGGTGGGAGGAAGCCCAACCCATGGGAGTGTTTATAAAACAAAATGCAGAGGAAAAGTGCCCTGGTACAGAAGAGTGATAGGGGAGGTGGAGTTAAGAGATAATAAAGGTGTGTCTATGCCCTTTGAAGGGGGGTCCTGGGGAGAATAAGAGAGAAAGCAGAGCTTGAAGGAGAAGCCTGTGGAGTCAAGGGACTAGGGGCACACAGTTTGCATGCTTCTATAAACTACGCCTAAAGTTAGGTGTAGTTTATAGAAGACGCTCATGTGTCGTTCTTGTGACTAAAATTTAGGCCCACCCATTAAGGTCACCTAAAGCAAGGCCTAAATAACTGTGCCTAAGTTAGGTGCGGATCGGGTGTATTCTATAATAGTACGCATAGTTCTTTGAAATGCCCACAATCTGCCCATTCCATGCACATGGCCATGCCCCATTTTCTACTATGTGCATGAGAATTTATGTGCACCGCGTTATAGAATGCACCTAGAAAGTTGTGCACACAAATTCTAATTAAAGCCAGTTAGTGCCAATTGGTTGTTAATTAACAATTATTGGCGCTGATTGGCTTGTTAATTAAGTTGTGCGCTCAATTTGGCTATGGGGCCAAATTAGAACGCAACTTAAGGCACCATATATAGAATTTGGGGATTTGTAAATAAGCAATGCATGTATAATGTTAAGGTCCACCTAAGCCAAGTCTAAAACACACCCCCTTTAGATCTGATTTACATGTTTAAGGGGTCCTTTTACAAAGGCAAGCTGAAAAATGGCCTGCGGTAGTGTAGGCACGGGTTTTGGGTGCGCGCAGAATAATTTTTCAGCGCACCTGTAAAAAAGGCCTTTTAAAATTTTTTTGCCAAAAACGTACGTGCGGCAACATCAAAATTGCCACGCGTCCATTTTAGGTCTGAGACCTTACCGCCAGCCACTGACCTAGTGGTACAGTCTCACACAGTAACCGGGCGGTAATGACCTAGGCGCGACAAATGCCACTTGCCGTGCGTCCGATAGGTGTGGCCGAAAATAATTGTTGTTTTCGGACGCATGTATCGGACGCGTGCCAAAAATGAAATAACCACAAGAGCCACGTGGTAGCTGTGTGGTAACCAGGGCCGCTGAGAGGGGGGGGCAGGAGGGACAAAATACCCTGGGCCCGGGCCTCCAAGGGGGGGTCCAGTGCTACAGTCACCTTATTCTGCCCCCCTCCGTCCACCACCGGCCGGGCCCCCCTGAATTCAAATCATAGCGTCTTACCTCGACCTCGCTCCGTGTGAAAGAAGCGCAGCAGCGGCAGTCCACAGAACTCCTCCCTTCGGGCCTTCCCTCCCTGTGTCCCGCCCTCATCTGACGTAACTTGCGCGAGGGCAGGACACAGAGAGGGAAGGCTCGAAGGGAGGCGATCTGCTGATTGCCGCTGCTGCACTTCTTTCACACGGAGCGATGTCGAGGTGAGGCGCTATGATTTGAATTCAGGGGGGCCCGGCCTGGTGGTGGACGGAGGGAGGTGGCGACGATGATGACCTTGGGGGGGGGGCGGGGCCCCAGGGGCGGCCTTGCCCCGAGCCTGGCCCAGTCTCTCGGCGTCCCTGGCGGTAACTCCATTTTGGCCTGAGTTGGGCGTGTGTAGATGCTTACGCAGCTTAGTAAAAGGGTCCCTAAATGCCTTTTTTAACACATGCAGATCCTTCCAACAATGGCCTCCTTTGAGTGACTACTGCAGAATTGCTTTGCCAGCGAGAAAAACGCTTAATCAGAAAGGTCGCGTTCCTGCATAGGTGGATTCATTATATATGCAGTGAATTCACACACATTAAGATTGGAAGATAAATAAAAAGATACACTAGTTTAGAAGCTGGAAGACAAAGTGCTGGCTTGCTGTGTGTGTCACAATACAACTCCTAAAGTGGAAAAAAAGATTTCAAACAATTACATAGGAGACTTTAACCTTTTAAGCAATTATGCTGGCTTGTCCATTCCCTACCTTTGTATTCATAATTCATGGCTTAAGCAGCACTTGACAGACCCTGCCCCTTTGTTTTTGAGCAGTGAACCCAAAATCGTTCAACACGTTTCAGGAAATTAATTGAGGGCTGGGAATACGAACGCGTCTGGTATCTTTTTGCACGGTATGGCTAATGAACAAATTGCTCCTTTTCTTCCTTAATTAGAGGGAAAATTAATGAGGAAAGTATTTCTCTGGAACTCCGAACTGTGATTGTATGTCTCTACGGTTAGATGACCACTTTACAGTAACTATGAATATATCATATATGCTATTTAGACAAATGATTGAACTGTGATTCGAGGAGAGAGATTTATTAATAAACCATGAAAAATCATTCAGATAACATGCCTGGATTTTACCTTGTCTCCTTGCTTCTAAATTAATTACTCCATTTGTTGAAATGTTGATTTATGCACAGCATATTGATTAATTAGCTCGGTCTTATTAACACTGATTGGAGACATATGCATGTTTTATGCTTCGAAAATAAATTGTATGAATACACTTTGAGGGCCAACATGTGGACATATGGCCAGCATATTGTTCATCCTTCATTTGCAAGCTTGATGAAAAAAACAAAATCATTGGAATATGGTTTCCATATAATTATTCACAATAGAATTTGACTAGAATTAAAATTTATCATGATGAATCATGAATTAGTAAGTGAACTGATTCATTTTATGCTTGAAGTGCCTTTATTTGATAGCGTTTGAAAGCAGATTGCAAAGTGATTGGGTGAGAATTGGTTGTTTGTTGCCCCATTTTCCCCAGTGTGTCTAGGTAAGAAATGAGATGTCCAGGTTGAAATATGCACAATTTCCTATATTAACAACAACAACAACAACAAAAGCCTCACTGAATGCAGAAAAGTTTGTACTTGGAAAATACACATGTACAGCAGAAAGAACTGTGTTAGCTCTGGAACTGGTTACCAAAGGATGTGGTAAAAGTGGTTAGTGAATCTGGGTTTTAAAATATTTGGAGAAGTTCCTGGAGGTAACGTCCATAGTCTGCTATTGAGATATACATGGGAAAAGCCACTGCTGTCCCTGAGATCGGTAAGCATAGAATCATACTACTCTTTGGGAGTCCAGAATCCTGCTACTCTTTAGGATTCTGGAATCTTGCTACTCCTTGGAATTCTTGAATCTTGTTACTCTGAGATTCCAGTCCAAAATCCTGCTACTTTTTGAGATTCCAGAATCCTGCTATGCTTTGAGATTTTAGAATCTTGCTACTCCTTGGAATTCTTGAATCTTGTTACTCTGAGATTCCAGAATCCTACTACTCTTTAGGATTCTGGAATCTCGTTACTCTGAGATTCCAGAATCTCGCTACTTTTTGAGATTCCAGAATCCTGCTATGCTTTGAGATTCTAGAATCTTGCTACTCTTTGGAATTCTTGAATCTTGTTACTCTTTGAGATTCCAGAATCCTGCTACTCTTTAGAATTCTTGAATCTTGCTACTCTTTGGGATTCTGCCAGGTGGATTGGCCACTGTTGACCCTATATGGCTATTCTTATATAAGGAACACATTGAAAAATTGAGAGGCATCTCTCAGGGTTTAGCACATCTATGTACTGCCACATATACATCTAAGTGGTAATTCTATAACCTAGGTGTTTAAAAAGGCACCTCTATAACTGTGCGTGAGTAATTACATGCAAGTTGTGCAAGTGCAGTACACGCTGTTCTATTAGGTTAGCCCATAAGTGCATTTGAATGTAACTGCACATGGTTGTGTAGACTTGGGTGGAATATGGATGTGCCTTCCACTTCCCTGCATAACTTAGAGAACACTGTAAGTTGTACATGCAGGACGTCAGACTCAGAAAGAAAACGAAGAAAGAAGACTTCGGCTGGTGGGGGTTGGGGTCCCCCGCCAGCAAAGGTAGCAGACGGTGACGGCGGGTTGACGGCGGGAGGGCGGGTTGAGAGGGTCATTGGCAAGGGGAGGTCAAAGTTGTTGGTGTCGGCAATGGCGGGGCGAGGTTGGTAGTGGTGGTGGGGGGGCTAAAATGTGCCCCTTTACTTCAGCTCTGGGCCCCCCTCCCGCCAAAGTCTGGCTACACCCCTGGTTCACAGACCTCTGAAATGTCTGCTTTGTTAAAACAGTACCTACTAAACACCTCCGTCTCTGTAGATCTAAAATTTAATCCTTGGCTTATAGACCCTTTCAAGTCTACACCTCCTTCTCCTGGGTTGTGAGCATGACTGACAGTACAAGAAAAGCAACACAAATAGTTAGAATTGTGTCTATATGAAATGCTGCATAGTAATTAATTTAAGCTAAGTTTTAATTCTTGGTCTGTATTTTGAATGTACTGGTGCCCGCCATTTTGGAAAATTCCTTGTGACATTATTGTCAGCATTTTGAATGAACTGATTATAGAATTCCTCCATTAGGGTCTGTAGGAATTTCCTCTAACGTTTTCACACTCTATTTTATTTCTTTAACATTCATATATAATTTCATTACTAATTTTTGTTATAATAACTTGGAAGGGTTTCTGAAAGAAGGAGTACTGATGATTTGTAAGCATGATAATAAGCCATTGTTACTGCTAGACTCACTAAAAAACAGGCTCAGCTGAAAGATCAGCCTATACTGAATTCTCCTTGTGTTTCCCTTCTTTAACACATTAGGTTATTGATTTTAATAATATATATATATATATATATATAATATCATATATATATATATATATATATAATATATATATATATATATATATATATATAGATATATATATATATATTGGAGAGTGTGGAATCTTTATCGGTTACCCTACTGTTTTTAGGCTGCTTGTATCCCTTCCCGAATTAGCATGAACCAGCCATTCTCAACTAGGAGGGTAAAGAAAACCCTAGCTACATGCATATGAGAAAGTCCTTTTATTTGCTTACCAAATAAAATACAATAGTTTCTCATGAGAGATCTATACAGTTACATGAAAAGTGTGCACTGTCTGCATCTCTGAAATACCATTCTGAAACTGCAGCTTATATCGTTTGTTTCAGACAATGTATTACATGGCTTTTTCTCTGCAAATCATCCTTCTCACAGATATTATCTGGTCCCAACATCAGCTTTCCTAAACCTGTTTAGACCTTTTTGTTACAATAGTTTCTTTCCTAAGGCCTGCCTGCCCATAAGGGCATCATAATAGATCATAAATACCACAGTCCTGCAGGCTCGTCAATCTCTGATAGATTCCAAAGTCATATAGATTCTCAATCTCTGGCCTTTTAACCCATTCCATAGTGCATGACTGTGCTCATAATTCTACACTACAGTACTATATTGGGATGACTTAGAAAAATAGTAATTGATGTAGTGTCTCTCCCTTGGAATTTTATACTGTCAGCATAGTAATGAAAGTCAGAACAGGAGCATTCTGAGTAAGCCCACTGAAGATGTATATAACAGTATATCAAAGAAAAAAGTCAAATCACAGTACTGTGATCCTGGAATCTTGTGGCTATTGGGGATTGTAAACACTTCCATTAAATTCTAAATGTAACTAAATAAAGACATGGGAAGTGCAGCACAAAGGTTACATAGGTTTCTACGTAACTTTGTACGTTTAAAGGGGCCTTTTGACTAAGGTGTGCTGAAAAATGGCCCTGCGCTGTGTGTAGGCGTGTGTATTGGACACGCACAGGTCCATTTTTCAGCGCACCTTAGCACAAAATGGCCTCTTTTATGTCCAATAATGGACGTGCGGCAAAATAAAATTTGGCGCGCTTCCATTTTGGGCCTGAGACCTTGCCGCCACCCATTGACTTAGTGGTAAGGTCTCACGCATTAACTGGGCGGTAATCATCAGCGCTCATACACTGCTGATTACCGCCCGGTTAGTGCCACGCATTAGAAAATAAAAAATATTTTCTGCCACACATGTCATAATCAGACGCACGTAAAAAATGGAATTAGCACTCGCGGCGCACGGTTAGCCAAGTAGTAGTTTCAAATTGACATGCGTTGGATGCATACTAGGTGCCCACGCACCTTAGTAAAAGGGCCGCTAAGTGCGTTGAAAATGAGCCCCGGTGAAAGGCCTTATGCCTTTCTTGTGAGGACATAAGATATTACAACATTCTTCTGCAAACTTCTAATATTCTTAGATTTCAAAATAAAGTTTTAAAATGTCCATATCGTATCTAATTCAAGAGAATATAACCAACCAATCAAAAAATCTATCTATAATGTTTACTTTAGAGCTAACTACTAGTGACCCCCGCACCTAATATATGTAACAGCATTTCAAATGAGAAACCTCAAAGCACCAGGATGTAAATACGTATCACATTTCTTACCACGTCTGGAAAAAACGGGTTTTATTATGGGCCAGGAAAATTGGATGTGCGGCAAAATTAAAACTAGCGTGTGGCCTATTTATGACCTTGGCCTTTAATGCCACCCATTGACTCATCGGTAAGGGCTCATGCGCTACCTGTGCAGGAACCATGCAACACGCACCAACTGCCAATTACCCCCGGGAACGCCCCCCCACATGGTAGAAATAGAAAATTATTTTCCACTGCGTGGATTCAGCACACGCCAAACTTGGAATTACACATCAGGTGCAAGTGTTACTCCAGCGGCAGTGCCGATTTGGTGGGCATAACCCACACGTTAGCCCTCCCGCGCTTTTGTGAGGGAGATGGGTTGGGTAGTTTGACTTGGTCTTTCTTTTTGCCCATTGTGCATAGAAACAACAACAAACCGAGCCCTGCAACAGAATGACTGCTCACAGCACCATTGGGCTTTTCTTTGGTATGGTTCCTTGCAAAAACGTTTTCGAAGCAATATTGCCACAGCGTTTGAGCAAAATCCTTTTGACCAAAATTTAATCAAATCAAAATCACTAACAGCAGAATTAATTTGAAATCAAAATCAAAACCAGTCAACGAGTGATTTAAAATTGAAAATTGGCAGTCAGGTACTACTATAATGTAATTGTCATGGGGCAGGATTATAGAATAATCTGTTAATATTGATAAGTGTGGACATGTGAATTACAAATCCATATATGACAAAAATTAATTCATAAATAGGGTTATGGCCTTTGGTGGCTTAGGCTTGAGTTTAGACCTTGCTGTCATTATTGACCATCACAGTAATAAATCATGAATCCTAAGATTAAATCAACATCAATCAGCAAATGATTTTTTACTTTAATAACTGAAAAAAAGATACAAAACACATGAATACGAGATTTCAATCTAAATTCAAAATCAAGGTAAAGAGCGATTTCAAATTGTTGCTAATTTCAACTTAATTGATTGAAATCATACCCAACACTGATATTACAGAAGGGTTACTGGGAAAGATTTACCTGTTAGACATCCCTTTTTCTCTCTTGACCTATACACAACTGGCTTATATTGTCAAAGTGGAGGAGTGGCCTAGTGGTTAGAGTGGTGGACTTTGTTCCTGGGGAACTGGGTTCAATTCCCACTGCAGACACAGGCAGCTCCATGTGACTCTGGGCAAGTCACTTAACCCTCCATTGCCCCAGGTACAAATAAGTACCTGTATATACTATGTAAACCCCACAGAAAGGCGGCATATCAAGTCCCAGTTCCCTTTCCCTATTTCAGTTTCTACATGGAATGTTGCTACTATTGGAGATTCTAGATGGAATGTTGCTACTATTAGATTCTGTTGTTGCTACTATTTGAGATTCTACATGGAATGTTGCTACTATGGAGATTCTAGATGGAATGTTGCTACTAGAGATTCTACATGGAAATGTTAATGTTGCTATTCCACTAGCAACATTCCATGTAGAAGCCTGCCCTTGCAGATCAGCAACGCGGCCGCGCAGGCTTCTGTTTCTGTGAGTCTGACGTCCTGCACGTACTTGCAGGGACGTCAGACTCACAGAAACAGAATCCTGCGCAGCCACATTGAGTGGCCTAGTGGTTAGAGTGATGGACTTTGGTCCTGGGAACTGGGTTTGATTCCCATTGCAGGCACAGGCAGCTCCTTGTGACTCTGGGCAAGTCACTTAACCCTCCATTGCCCCAGGTACAAATAAGTACTTGTATATAATATGTAAGCTGCATTGAACCTGCTATGAGTGGGAAAGTGCGGGGTACAAATGTAAGAAAAAAAATTAGCATATGTAGAAGGACAATGCAAATAATTATTGTGGTAGTTGTAGGCCATATTTCTGGAGGGCACTTGTGCCATATTTTTACAAGTTGGGTTTATAATCAAACTCCTGGACTCTGTCCATCCCCTGAGCTATTTTCCTTGCTTATGTGCTATTATGGCTCATCAGCAGAGCAGGGCATTAACCTCGGTGAATCTTAGCACTGAAGCAAAAGCGGATCTTGGATGGGCCACCCTCCCTGCAGATGTTTTCATGGTGCGTAAAGCTGCAGTTTTTGTACGACCACCTGAACTTCTGGAAAGCACTAAAAACCAACCTGATCAAAAAGACATACCCATCCGACCCAACCTAAATGCCTAAACCTCGCAACGAAATCAAAGCTCGTAATAGACTCTACACAACTCATCCTCTGTACGATTCCCCAATGTGTCTATACACATTTGAGCAGGGACTGTCTTGCTTCTATGTTTGTGCAGCGCTGCCTACGCCTTGTAGCGCTATAGAAATGCTAAATAGTAGTAGTAGTAGACTGGTTTGTGAGGTCAGTGCTGGGACCAGCAAGGTGGAATGCCAAATCCACCCTTTCATCACACTATTCTCATCCAATACGTCAGTCCTGGCCAAAAAGTACAATTCTAACCAAAGATGTACTTAACTTGAATGCAGTGGCGTAGCCAGAAAACCAATTTTGGGTGGGCCTGAGCCCAAAGTGGGGTGGCACAAAGTTGTCTACTACAACTCTCTGTATTTGTTTCACTACCGGAAATGGCGAGTGCCTCTACGGTATTACGTAAGCCACATTGAGCCTGCAAATAGGTGGGAAAATGTGGGATACAAATGTAACAAATAATAATAATCAAATAATAAATAATAATAATGATAATATCAGCATATTGTGGTAAGTGAAAAAGATATGTTAATTTAATTCTGTTTGGGATCCCATTTTCCTCTCTTAAACTATGCAATTATTGAAACCCTTTCAAAAATTTGACAGTGCTATCTAATTTGGGTGTGCATTTCTGCTTCTGAAGTGAGAGATGCTATGCTGGAAATATCTATCTTAAAACTTTTAAATATTATACTGTGTTGTGTTATGTTTTGTTTGTTTTTGACGCTTCCATTCAGTTTCTGTGAATAGCAAAATGTTGAACTTTGATTGGTTTCTGGGTGACATTGATTTGGTTAACATATTTAGGAAAATAAATTCAGACCAGCACTCCCACACTACAGTATCTGCAGAATTTGAGTAGCAGCTAAAATTCACCTGGGGGAAAAAAACACAATTTTTTTTCCTAAATAGTGATTAGGCTGGAAGATTAGCCACTCTGGGATTTCTCAGCCGGCAGGTAGCAGATGGCTAAGTAGTGACGAACCACCAAGGGGTTTGAAACGTTGATTAGCGACACTGACTGAATTCATGCATTCCCAAATTGGCAATATGCCTGGTAAATGCAGTGACCCATCACCTTACAGAATCTTTAAAATATGAAGAAGAAAGGTTTATGTTGATTTTTTTATATACAGTGCAATCCGCTTAAGTGCAAGGGTCTGGGACCAAAGAAATACATGACATCTGATAAACATATGTACAGTACTGTTTATTATACGTACAGATACAGTCTCCGTAACTAACGTTAGGCTTACTTGAAGTAATCAGTCATAGTCCTCTGTACACTCTGTGTCTGTGAGTTCCATAGACTACGTCTGCCAGGTGGTAAAAAATGCCATAGCACTGACATTCAGTGGCCTCCAGATAGGCCCGCACTGTGTTGAGACTCTCAGCACTCTTGCAAAAGTGACAGGAGGTTGTTGAATTTTGTCAGCATGTGCCTCACTGCTCATTTCATCATCTTGCCAGCGTGTAGACGCATATCTGGACATCAGTGCTATCGTCAGCTGTTTGTAGATCGTAATCAACAGCTATGTAATGATGAAACTCCTCTCAGTAACACCAGCTGGGATGTCAATAGCCAGTTCATCTGACGCATTTGCAACAGCTGCATCTGTTTCGTCGTTCTCCATATCCCTAACAAAGCTTGCCCGCCTGTAGCAGTTCACAATGTTTGCCTGTGTAACATGATTCCAGGCTTCTTTCTGCATATGTAGGGAATCCAACAGTGATAGATTACGAGCCAGTTCAACAGCACGTTATCCTTGCCAGTCTGGTTATCCATAATGCTCATCAGCCAATGTAGCACAAAAGCCCGATAATGTTGTTTGAAATTGGCTATTATGTCCTGATCCATAGGTTGGATCACAGAGGTAGTGTTTGGTGGCAGGAAGACCACCTTGACGTTAGACAGCTTGACATCATCACTGGTACAGCACACTTATCACAAAGCAACAAATCTGACGCTTTTGTGCCCGCATTCTAGTGTCTAACTTCTTTAGCCACTGCTTCCAAATTTCCCCAGTCATCCTTGAATTTGCATTAGCCTTGTATGACACAGGAAGTCACTTAACATTCTTGAAGCAATGGGGCTGTTTGCTCTTTCCAATGATGAGGGGTTCCAACTTCTCACTCCCATCCATTTTTGCAGCAAAGAAGGATCGTCAGTTGGTCCTTCAACGTTTTACTTCCTGTAGTTTCGGCTTGTTTGAATGCAAGTGTTCTATCAGGAATTGCTCGCCAGTAGAGACCGTTTTCATTAGCATTGAAAATGTCATGAGGTACAAACTCGTTCAAGATGGTAGGAAGAACTGAAACAACCCAATTTTCAGCACCAAAGTCATCAGCGTCTTGTTTTTCACCATGCGGTTTCTTGAATCTTATGTTGTTCCTCTCCTTCCATCTTTCCAACCATCCAACAGTGGCTTTGAATTCAGTTAGTCCAAGACTTTCAGCTAGCTGGTTAGCTTTCTCCACAAGCAGTGGACCACTGACAGGAGACTGTCTGCTCCTGACTTGAGAAAACCACCGAAGAAGAGCATTCTACATTCTAGCTTTTCCTGCCAATTTACATTTCTGGTGTGGATTTGTATTGTTTTGCCAGTCTTCCAGAAGCTGGTCTTTCTGCTTCAAGATACGTGAAATGTGACTGGGATTGACACCGTATTCTTTAGCAATAGATGCTTGACTTTGTTTTCTAATTTTTTAAGAACTTCTAGTCGTTCAGCCAGTGTTAAAGTCTTGCTGTTGCGCGATGACGACTACGACAACTCCAGTGTACACTCTAACTAACAACATTCTTTCGCTTCTTCTGCCTGTAGCAGTTAACCGACGAGATTTCAAATTTACCGCCCCTTTGTCACGCACTAATCGGCTTCCATATTTCGTGCATGCTCTTATGCTAAGTCTTTCCTGCAGAAGAGCGGTCTTAAATCAAACATATAAGCGAACCTTGCACTTATCAGTGGTGCGCTAAACCGAAGTTTGTCCCCATAGAAATCGATGGCGCCAAAAACAGGACTGAAGTATGGCATGCAGTTAAACAGAGCATGCACTTATCTAACATGCACTTAAATGGAGTGCACTGTATATATTTATCTGGCATCTTTTCTGGAAATTTCTAGAAGGTTGAAAAATGGAAGCAAATGGTGTAATAACTATATTTCCACATTCCTATTCTACTTTTATTGGCACGCTAAACTCTTTGCTTCTTTGAGCATGAAGATTGCATTCAGATTTAATTTGATGTTTATTGATGTTGATATTTATCCGTTATGTGAGAAACACAATAAAAATGAGTAATGAATAATATACAGGAATATAGGTCACACTTCACTATCTCTTTATGCATTGCTCTATCTTGAAAACTGTTGTTGGCTGTGCAAATATTAAATAGTATGTAAAGATGGTTCCTGCACATGTGCTGTGTAAAACTATTTCAGTTGAAGTAGAATGGTTTTAATATGCTTTGCATGTCTATTCTGGAGCTCTAAGGATCATCACCCATCAATTCCAAAATGAGTGGTTCCCAAACCTATCCTGGAGAACCTCCACCAAGTCAGGCTTTAAAGGATATCCACAATGAGCATTCATGAGACATTTGCATTTGTTGAAGTAGAATGGTTTTAATATGCTTTGCATGTCTATTCTGGAGCTCTAAGGATTCATCACCCATCAATTCCAAAATGAGTGGTTCCCAAACCTATCCTGGAGAACCTCCACCAAGTCAGGCTTTAAAGGATATCCACAATGAGCATTCATGAGACATTTGCATTTGTTGAAGTAGAATGGTTTTAATATGCTTTGCATGTCTATTCTGGAGCTCTAAGGATTCATCACCCATCAATTCCAAATGAGTGGTTCTCAAACCTATCCTGGAGAACCTCCACCAAGTCAGGCTTTAAAGGATATCCACAATGAGCATTCATGAGACATTTGCATTTTGTTGAAGTAGAATGGTTTTAATATGCTTTGCATGTCTATTCTGGAGCTCTAAGGATTCATCACCCATCAATTCCAAAATGAGTGGTTCCCAAACATATCCTGGAGAACCTCCACCAAGTCAGGCTTTAAAGGATATCCACAATGAGCATTCACGAGACATTTGCATGCATCTCCTCCCATATCAACAAAGGTAGTAGCGAAACAAGTACGGTGTTGCTGTTTCATCATCTAGAGAATATCTTGTCTGTAAGAAAGTGATATATAAAACAATTCACTCTGCTAATTTCTCCTACCAAGGCACCAACATTTGGAATTCTCTTCCTAAATCAATCAAGTTTACAGATGATTGCCTAACTTTTAGAAGTCTTCTAAAAACACATTTCTTCGGTCTGGCCTTTCTGAATACAAACAACTCTATATGAATTTTGCCCGCACCCTTTCTTAATCTCGTTCCCATCTAGTCCTGCCTAATTATGCTGTCCACCTATCCACCCTTAATTATTTGTTGTCCTTGAGATACTGCACATGTATTAATTTGCTTCACGTTAGGAGTTACGGACCAAGAAAGGGATCTGGGTGTCGTCATTGATAATACACTGAAACCTTCTGCTCAGTGTGCTGCTGCGGCTAGGCAAGCGAATAGAATGTTGGGTATTATTAGAAAGGTATGGAAAATGGTGTGAGGATGTTATAATGCTGTTGTACGCTCCATGGTGCGACCGCACGAGTATGTGTTCAATTCTGGTCACCGCATCTCAAGAAAGATATAGTCGAATTGGAAAAGGTGCAGCGAAGGGCGACTAAAATGATAGCGGGGATGGGACGACTTCCCTATGAAGAAAGACTAAGGAGGCTAGGGCTTTTCAGCTTGGAGAAGAGACGGCTGAGGGGAGACATACTAGAGGTATATAACATAATGAGTGGAGTGGAACAGGTGGATGTGAAGCGTCTGTTCACGCTTTCCAAAAATACTAGGACTAGGGGGCATGCGATGAAACTACAGTGTAGTAAATTTAAAACAAATCGGAGAAAAGTTTTCTTCCCCCAACGCATAATTAAACTCTGGAATTCGTTGCCGGAGAACGTGGTGAAGGCGGTTAGCTTAGCAGAGTTTAAAAAGGGGTTAGATGGTTTCCTAAAGGACAAGTCCATAAACCTCTACTAAATGGACTTGGGAAAAATCCACAATTCCAGGAATAACGTGTATAGAATGTACGTTTGGAAGCTCGCCAGGTGCCCTTGGCCTGGATTGGCCGCTGTCGTGGACAGGATGCTGGGCTCAATGGACCCTTGGTCTTTTCCCAGTGTGGCATTACTTATGTACTTATGCTTTTGAACTTATTCTAATTTGTTTTATATTCTGTACATTATTATGTTTATTCACTTTATTGTTTGTTTGTAAGCCACATTGAACTGAGTCTATTTCGGGCTAATGTGGGGTGTAAATGTCATGAATGAATAAATAATAATATAAACATCAGCAGATAAACAATATCTAACTATCATTTTCTTCATTATATTGTCGGATCTTTCAGATATAAGGTCATCATATGCCCATTTGTATACATACGATACTAAGGCAGTTCCATAAATCCTCATTTATCCTTATTTTTTTTTATTTATGTAATGATTCAAATATTGCATTGAACTCTGTATGTTATATTCAATTATGATGTGATTTGTTTACTTTTGCTATTTTCTAAACCATCAAGATCTTTTATAATCTTAGTCACTTATCTTAAATAGATTTATCAAGAGCAGGACTAGCATTTCTACCCACATGAATTCATGTTTCGCCAAACAGGCTGTTTCAAGGAGGATGTGGTAACAGCAGTTAGCATATCTGAGTTTAAAAAAGGTTCGAACAAGTTCCTGGAGGAAAGGTCCAGTTCTGTAGAAGAAAGGCATCTTAGCCTCAACAACTGACTGACTGGTAGACTGCGCCTAAGTTTTACGGATGAAACTATGAAATCATAGATAGTTGTTCTGATCTACTATCTTACGGTATAGAGCGGTAGACATTCCTGTTCCTACCTCCTAATATAGATATCAAAATATCAATATGTTGCTGATGATATGGCACAGTAAATTTCACTTGAACTTCAGGAAATCACTAAAAAACCAACCTCTTCAAACTTAACCCTCCTCACCTACCAACACAGCATGACTATGATCGAACAGGACAACAGCAATCTTCATCCATTCCGACCCTCACTTATTCTTCATACGATCACTATACAACTTTGTATTTGTTATCCACCGACTGGGCAAACGCCTTTGATTGGTACTTTGTAAGCCACATTGAGCCTGCAAATAGGTGGGAAAATGTGGAGTACAATGCAACAAATAAATAAATAAAATTCTGTTCAAGAGAATTCAACCATTCAACAAAATTAATCAGCTCCATTTCTGTACCTTTCCCAAATAAAAACAATGTCATACAAAACTGCTTCCACAGATCTACTGATGTAAACTGTGATGAAGAATACAACATCTTCTCCTCAAATATCACTATATATAACATCGCTATTGAGGAAGCTAAAGTAGACCCCATAGTAACTCCATGAATCTGTTCATAGAAAGTTCCATTAAAACAAAAATAATTATGTTCAATGACTAACCTCACTAGTGGGTACAAGAAACCCTGTAGATATTTGTGGTGAGGGGGTACATTTCTGAAGAGTCTCTTCATCACCTGTGTCATGGCAGATTGTGGTATGTTGGTATACAATGCAGTTACATCTAAAGTAACTAACAGTGACGTGGAAGGGCATTTTCGATATGACTGCTAAATCTGACTTTGGATGTTTTTGCTGAGAATGTCCAAAAATCAAGTAGTGAAAATGGCCATTTTCAAACAGAGAAATGTTTATCTTTTTTCCTTGAAAATGACCTTTTCCTAGATGCTGTTGTGTTTAGTATGTCTATCTTTTTTTGACCATCCCCCCCCAAAAAAACCCCCAAACAAACAAGTGAAAAACACACAAAATCAAGCCGTTGGGATATAGGAGGAGACAGCTTTCTTAGTAGACTGGCCACACAGGCATCCCAGCACAGCAGTCGGACACTGCAGTGGACTTCACATAAAAGGTACTAGGTACACATTTATTTTTTTGTTGCATTTGTAACCCACATTTTCCCACCTATTTGCAGGCTCAATGTGGCTTACAATGTTCGTTATGGCATTCGCCATTCCAGAGTAGAAGATAACAATTGGCGTTACATAGAAACCCTGGATGACACAATAGAATTAGGCAAACAGATATAGGCAGAAATTAGTTCAGAATATAAGGTAAAGTGGTGATGTGTCACAATTACAATTATTGATCATTGTGGTAAGCCTTGTTGAAGAGAAAGGTCTTCATTTCACCATTACCCCCCTTATATTGTATGGTGAGCCCTCAAAAACCCACAAACAAAAACCTTCTGTACCCAACTATATACCACTACAATAGCCCTTATGGTTATATGTGGGTACAGTAGGCTTGTTTTGTTTTTTGGTTTTTTTTTTTTTTTGGGGGGGGGGGGGGCTGAAACTTTCCACCACAAGTGTAATAGTTAGAGTAGATTATGGGCCTGGGTCACTTTCTTTACAGTGCACTGTAGCTTGCTGCTGCAATAGGACTGGCCATAACATTTGAAGCTGTCATAGAGGTTAGTGTGTTTCATTTACATCTTTGCAAGGTTGGAGGGGGTCACTGACCACTAAAGGAATAAGGGGATTCCTGCAGTAGTCATCTGGTTATTTAGGGCACTTTTTGTGGTTTATTCATTAATAAAACAGGTCCACTTATAGCCCTCCCCTGGATGTTTTTTGTTTTGTTCATTATGGCAGAAAACGTGCAAATGTTAGGAATGCCCAGATCCTGCCCTTAACACACCCTGATATGCCCCCATTGTGATTTGAATGCACTACTGATGAACTTTGTAGAAAAACAAGAATTGGTTTCAAAATATCAATTTTGACATTTTTGTGAGAAAAACATCCAAATGCAGAATTATGTCACTTTTGGCCATTTTTCTCTTTTGAAAATGAGCCTTCATAGTAACATAGAAGATGATGGCAGGTAAAGACCTGTAATGTCCATCCAGTCTGTCCAACAAGATAAACTCATTACATAAAGTATGATTTGATACTTCACATGTACACCTGGTCTTGATTTGTCCTTGCCATTTTCCATAGCACCCTTACAAACAAGAACTTCATGTAGACACAACTCAATACCGTGGTTCAATGAAGAATTGAAAAAACTAAAAACACAATCTAGGAAACTGGAACGCGCATGGAAAAAATAAAAGACAAAAACATACTCAATGCATGGAACAACTGCAAAGGAAATACAAATACGCAATAAGACAGACCAACACACAGCAGCCAGGCTTATATTTGGAAAAAAAACACGTTTGACAGCGCCAAACCACTCCGAGAAAAACTACATTGGCTACCAATTAAAGAATGTATCACTTTCAAAATCTGCACAACTGTTCATAAAACTATTTACGGTGAGGCACCGGGATGAATGACAGACCTTATCGACCTGCCAACCAGAAACACCACAACATCTGCACGATCATACCTAAATCTCCACTACCCAAGCAACAAAGGACTCAAATACAAATCTACCTATGCATCCAACTTTTCCTACTTAAGTGCACAACTGTGGAATGCACTGCCAAAGCAGCAAAACTACGCTTGACCACCTTAATTTCCGGAAAGCACTAAAGACACAACTGTTCAGAAGAGCATACCCACCGACCCAACATAAAATACCGGATACTTGCGACACAATGTAACCAAGGACCGTAATGGACCATACCTGACTCTTCCTCCCCTCTCCCTCTCTAAGTTCCCCCAATTGTACATACCTTACATGTACCTCATACTACCACAATTCACTGTGTATTCATTCAAACCATGTAATTGTTCAGACCGAAATCGGCTAACGCCAATAACAGTAAAATGTAAGCCACATTGAGCCTGCAAAAGGTGGGAAAATGTGGGATACAAATGCAACAAATAATAAATAAATAAAAGTGGTTTGCCTGGCACAGTCCCTGTTCTAAAACTTCAGAAGTTGTCATTGAAGCTCCTGAAAGCTCCAGTCCTACTCATCCAAATCTATCCAGTTACGATCAGGGTACAGACTGTAGAATTCTGCCCAGTACTGACCTTGTTCTCCAACTTCTGAAGCTGAATCTGCCTAACACTGGCTTTGGTTCCCAATTACTGGTGTTGCCACCTAATCTCTGCAAAGCTTCTTTGGATCCATTCTTTCTAAGCAAGATTCCTTTGAGTTTATCCCATGCATTGTTGAATTCTACACCATTTTCATCTCCACCACCTCCTGCAGGAGGGAATTACAGGTATCTACCACTTTCTCAGTGAAAAAATACTACTACTACTACTATTAAACATTTCTATAGAACTACTAGACTTACGCAGCGCTGTACAAATCAACATGAAAAGACAGTCCCTGCTCAACAGAGCTTACAATCTAAATTGGACAGACGAACAGACAGCTAGGGGTGGGGAAATTGCAGTGGTAGGGGTGATAAGTGAGGGTGTTGAGTAAGAGAGTCATGGTTAGGAGTCGAAAGCAGTAGCAAAGAGGTGGGCTTTAAGCCTAGACTTGAAGACAGCCAGAGACTGAGCCTGACGTACCGGCTCAGGGAGTCTATTCCAGGCATAGGGAGCAGCGAGATAGAAGGAACAGAGCCGGGAGTTAGCAGTGGGGAGAAGGGGGAAGACAGGAGACATTTACCCAGTGAACGGAGTTCACGGGGAGGAGTGTAGGGAGAGATGAGAGTGGAAAGGTACTGAGGAGCTGCGGAGTGGATGCACTTGTAGGTCAAAAGGAGAAGTTTGAACCGTATGCGGAAGCGGATAGGGAGCCAGTGAAGCGACTTGAGGAGAGGGCTAACGTGAGTATGGCGACTCTGGCGGAATATAAGATGCGCAGCAGAGTTTTGTACAGATTGAAGAGGAGATAGATGGCTGAGCGGGAGACCAGCAGGAAGCAAATTGCAGTAGTCTAGGCGAGAGGTGATAAGGGTGTGGGTAAGGGTTTTGGTAACGTCCTCGGAGAGGAAAGGGCAAATTTTGTTAATATTATAGAGAAAGAAACGACAGGTTTTGGCAATCTGCTGAATATGAGCAGAGAAGGAGAGAGCGGAGTCAAAGATGACTCCAAGGTTGCGCGCAGACGGGACAGGGAGGATGAGAGTGTTATCTACCAAACTAGAGAACGGGGGGAGAGGAGAGGCAGGTTTAGGGGGAAAGAGGAGAAGCTATTTTTGGTCATTTTTAGTTTCAGGTGGCGGCGAGACATCCAGGCAGCGATGTCAGACAGGCAGGCCGATACTTTGGTCTGGATTTCAGCTGAGATATCCGGTGCGGAGAGGTAGATATTTCCGGACTCAGGAATAATGTCCGGAAGTATTTTTTCACTGAGAGGGTGGTAGATACCTGTTATTCCTGAGTTGCCCCCTCCCCCCAGAACCCATGCCCTCTATTTCTACCACCTTCCCATCTTTGCAAAAATGGTTTGTTTGTGGATTAATACCTTTCAAATATTTGAATGTCTGTATCATATCACCCCTGTCCTACATATTCAGGTCATCAAGTCTCTCCTCGTATGTCTTGCTACACAAACCCCATACCATTGTTGTTGCTTTTCTTTTAACTGCGTCAATTATTTTTACATCTTAGGAAAATATGGCCTCCAAAACTTCCAACGTCCAGTGCATTAACTGCTTCAAGTATTTTTACATCTTAGCAAGATATGGCCTCCAAAACTTCCAATGACCAATGTGGCACCTCAGATTGAGAGGCAGAGTTCTTCCCCACCAGCATCGGGGCTCAATAAGTGCTCAAACACCTCAGTAAAGTCACAGGGAGACAACAACTTGGTCTCCCAGGGCTGACACACCTCACCTCCCGATTGAAGGGCAGGTGTGGGAGCTTGATCCACCCACCCTTCTGACGTCCAGCGTGTGGTGCTTCAGATTGAGAGGCAGACTTATTCTCCCCAACATCGAGGCTCAATCTAAGCTTGGGCACTGCCATAAAGCAGCAGGAAGATGCCATCTTGGTCTCCCAGAGCGACACACCTCATCTCCTGATCAAAGGGCAGGCATGGGAGCTTGTTCCGCCCCCTTTCTGATGTCCAATGTGGCACCTCAAATTGAGAGGTGCCTAACAGCACACTGCTGCTCAGCATTCCACCTAAAGTGCAAGCTAAAGGTGCACACCTTAGTGTGTGTCTTTGTGCATTGTCTTTGGGTAGCGTCCTGGTCCAGCTCCATTGTCCCCAGAGCACCACATACCACAGTAAGCAAAATCCCCCAGCCCACTATTATAATGTTATGGGTAAGTCTCACATTAATAATTATCCTGGGTCTTGAATCATCAAGTAGGTTGTCCATAAATCTCCCTAGCAGTACGAACATGTCCCAACCATCTCCATACGCCACCAAACCCAGGCATCAGGTCCAGTAGCGTAGCCAAAGGTGGGCCTGGATGGGCCCAGGCCCACCCACTTTGGGCTCAGGCCCACCCAGTAGCAGCACACCTGTGGCTGGCAGGGATCCCTAAGCCTCACCATCCAAAAACTCCCAACAACTGTCCCTCCTGCATACCTTGTAAATAGCAGATGTTCACCTGCAGCGAGCAGCAACTGATACATACAGGAAGTTGCATCAGAGGGAAGGCTGAGGGGCCAACATGAGCAGTGTGTATTAGTTGCTGCATGCGAGGGAGGGAGGATGTTTGAGAGACCAAATGGCATGCAGGCAAGAGAGGGAGAGACCAAATCACATGGGACAGGGCAAAGCAGCAAAAACTACGCTCGACCACCTTAATTTCCAGAAAGCACTAAAGACACAACTGTTCAGAAGAGCATACCCCACCGACCCAACATAGTTCTTCTGCCCACCCATCCTGGGCCCAGGCCCACCCAAAATTGGGCGTCTGGCTACGCTGCTGATCAGGTCAATTTCACCTACCGCCCCTCACAGCCACATGTCTTGCCAAACTGCACACCACCTGACTCCAGCCAGAATCTAATCACCTCAAGCACAGTATTGAGGCCTTTACCCCCTCCCCCCCCAAGCAGATACTATCACAATCTTGTAATTTTAAATCATTTATTTATAATTTTTTCATTTTACAAGGATCACTTGCAAAACAGTAAAACAGAGATGATTGTACATTAAAACAATATTAGAAGAAAAAAACAATCTCAACAAGATAAATGGATTTTATACAATCTTTCTCTTTCTTAGACCACAAAATAAATAGGGAGAGTGAAACAAGACAAGGAGATCAATCTAAGCAACAGCAAACAAAGAAAAACGTGGTATTAACCGATTATCCCCAGTTATTATTTATCTAAATCATTATTACACATTGATCATCTGGTTGGTTTCTTCAAGACCATAACAGTGCATAGTCCATCAGTTTCATTGGAAACATACTTATGTCCAATATTAGTGAAAGTAATACACCTGATTTCATTTTTTTTTCCCTTTTAAAACCAGAAATTGTTTAACAATACAAACCCTTGAATCTCCAATCCAATTCCCGCTGATTAAAGTAATCCCAGTTTCACAGGCTTCACTCCTTTTGAATTAATATATTAAGAGGAATCATTTCAGAGGAAAAAAAACATTAGGAGTCATACCCGGAACTCTGGGAAAACAACAATCTCGATATTAATCATCTATAACAATATTCATTTTGTTCAAATTTTTCTGATCTTTTATCATTTTCAAATCTTAACCGTTTCCTACTTCAGTAGAACTTCATTTGCTGTATATTCTCAAAGGATTCGATTAGATTATCCATGTGGCTCCTTAACAAGACTATATCTGAAGCAAAGTCATTCTCTACCACCGTCAGGTCCTGGAGCACCCTCCAGATGACATTCACTGCAACCTCCACGGGAGCCAAAAACTCCAAGCTGATAACTCTTAAGGGTTTAGGAGTAGCACCGCCGACACGGGTTCAGCTGCAAACGACTTCCGTTTCAGCATACACTCCTGACTCACTCCTCCACTCCTTTGGGCATGGTGGTTAAATGATTTTTGAGCGATGAAGTTGTTTCTAGGTCCAAGAGCATCGACGCTCCTTCGTCGGCGCTAATCAAAGGACTCATCAACCCAGTCATCTATGGGCAGCTCGTCACACAGCGGTCCCACACTTGCTGCACAGGGGACAAAACGCTGGTCATCGGCGGCTGACCCCCCATTGTCCCCTTCCTCTGTTAAGGCAACTGCAATGCAGAGAGGAAATTTCAAGTGGACAAAAACTGAACTTCAGAGGACAGCTGGGCAGTTGAGTGTACGAGCTTCAGGTCACCATCTTTCCTCTCTCCCTAATTTGGGACACTCTTTGTCTGGTTTCTCCTCAAAGGCCTGTCTGATATGGGTAACCCTTCAGCATAGCCCTCTGAGTCATTGAAACACGGAAGCCCCTCCACCACTTACAAGGTGGTGTCCCTTCGGAGGGGATCACAATCTTGTAAAAATTAATCACATTAACTCACACCCAATAGTCTCAGACTACAATGGAATGGAATGTATCTATTTCAATGCGTGCCAATTTCAGAATTACCACCTTGACAACGCAGTAAGCTGGATGGTAACGCTGATTTGGCATGCTGTGGACATGAGTAGGGCCTTAAGGGTCTTTGTAAAAGGGCCCCAGCGTGACCTATGTGAAATGAGATCCCCTATAATTCTTTAAATGGTTCACAATTTTGCACACTATCACGTGCAACTAAATTGGCTAATGAGCAAATTAGCACCAATAATTATTGGCATCAAATGGCAACTATTTATATGACTTTATTTTTTTTTGAGTCGCTATTATTCCCATTTAGAGTTCAATGCGACTCACATTAAGAAGTCAAGCAAATATGTCAGATAAAAGTATCAGGAGTAAAATAAGAACAATTGGAATAATAAATAGGCATCTAGTGGCCCTTTTACGAAGCAGTAGTAAGGCCAATGTGGACTTACTTCTCGATAAAAGGGAAGTAACATCGGGCTACCAGAGCAGCCCGGGTACTAGTTCCCTCCCCCAGCGCGGGCCGTTTCCAGCACTGCAAAAATATTCTATTTTTGTAGCACCGGTGTGCAGGGCCGCCGAGAGACTAGGCCGGGCCCGGGGCAAGGCCGCCCCGCCTCCGCCCCCCCCCCCGTCGCTCTCCCTGCCGCTGCCGCCTCCAGTCGCTCCCCCCACCGCTGCAGTCCGCGGTCTCACCTGCCTGCTTCCACGGCTCCGAGCCCCATTCATTCAAAGCAGCAGTCGCAGATCGCGTCTCTTCTGGCCTTCCCTCCCTGTGTCCTGCCCTTGTCTGATGTAACTTCTGGTTTCTGCGACTGCTGCTTTGAATGAGGGGGCCCGGAGCCACGGAGGCAGGTGAGACCGGGAACTGCAGTGCCGGCTGCCTGACCCCGGCACCGGGCCCCCCTTGGAGGCCCAGGTCCCGGGAATTTTGCCCTCTGCCCCCTCCTTTTGGCGGCCCTGCCGGTGTGTACCTGGCGGTAATCAGGCAGTACCTCACACTGCCCAGTTATCGCCAGATTAGCGCAAGAGCCCTTTCTGCCACCTAAATGAGTGGCGGTAAATGCTCCTCCCCCCCCCTGAAATGGCTGCACTACAAGTGCTTCACTTGCCACACAGACATTTCTTTAAAAAAAAGAAAGATCTCCCTTTTACCCACTGCGGTAATAGGAGGGCCTCGGCGAGCATCAAAAACACGTGCAGACGCCAGCATAGACCCCGTTTTGCCACAGCTTCGTAAAAGGACCCCTACTATTTCAGCTTTCCTTAAGACATATTTCCTAAATCAATGAGCCTTCAAAGATTTCCAAAACACGTCATAAAATCGTTGAACCTTATACAATTTGATAGATCATTCCAGTAGTTTGCAGTTGAACATTTGAGTGTCATTACATGGGATGTCTTAAATCGAAGACCCTTAGGTGAAGGAAAAGCTAAATCCAGATAATTACCTCTTATTTATCTACTCCTCATTTTAGGCAATACAATCCATTGATTTACATAACCAGGCATATTTCCATTCATAAACAAATATATCATCGTACAAAGTTTTAAAATCCCTCTCGCCTCTACCAGAAGCTAGTACAGAGTAAGATATAAAGGTATCACTCTATCATACTTAAGCTTTGCTAAAATCGATCTAGCTGCCACATTCTGTATCTTCTGATGTCTCTCCTTTAAAGAAGTCGTACAGCCTACATATAACACGTTACAGTAATCAATTTGTGCTAAAACAAGAGATTGAACTAATAATCTAAAATTATCATTACCAAAACAATAATGTATTTCCCATAATTTCTTAAGTGCTCCAAAGACCTTTTTACCAGTAGTTGGCAATGTTTTTCTAAAGTTAGATGTTGATCAACCATGATCCCCAGAACTTTCAGTTCGTTTTGGATTTGCAAGCACATCTTGCTAAGTGCTATTCTATAAAGATCCACGTGCAAATTTCGTAGTGCACAGCTTAAAGGAGCGTGGCCATGGGAGGGCCACGAGTGGGTCAGGGGCATTCATGATAGATGCGTGCGGTATTACTGAATACCAGGGATCTTTGCCTAACTTACACACCAGGATTTAGAGGTTTCATTTAGTTTATGCAAAGAAGGGCGACAAAGATGATACAGGGGATGGGACGGCTTCCCTATCAGGAGAGGCTGAAGAGGCTGGGGCTCTTCAGCTTGGAGAAAAGGTGGCTGAGGGGAGATATGATAGAGGGTCTATAAGATAATGAGTGAAATGGAACGGGTCGATGTGGAGTGCCTGTTACTCTTTCCAAAAATACTAGGACAAGGGGGCATGCGATGAAGCTGCAGTGTGGTAAATTTAAAACGAATTGGGAGGAAATCTTTCTTCACTCAATGCGTAGTTAAACTCTGGAATTCGCTGCCGGAAAAGGTGGTTAAGGAGGTTAACTTAGCGGACTTCAAAAAAGGGTTGGCCGGCTTCCTGGAGGAAAAAGCCATAGAATGTTATTGAATGGACGAGGGAATAATACAGTATTTCTAGGATGGGCGGGACAAATTGCTTGTTCTTTTGGCCGCTGTCGGTGACAGGATGCTGGGCTCGATGGACCCTTGGTCTGTCCCAGCATGGCGATGCTTACAGTGGGGGAAATAAGTATTTGATCCCTTGCTGATTTTGTAAGTTTGCCCACTGACAAAGACATGAGCAGCCCATAATTGAAGGGTAGGTTATTGGTAACAGTGAGAGATAGCACATCACAAATTAAATCCGGAAAATCACATTGTGGAAAGTATATGAATTTATTTGCATTCTGCAGAGGGAAATAAGTATTTGATCCCCCACCAACCAGTAAGAGATCTGGCCCCTACAGACCAGGTAGATGCTCCAAATCAACTCGTTACCTGCATGACAGACAGCTGTCGGCAATGGTCACCTGTATGAAAGACACCTGTCCACAGACTCAGTGAATCAGTCAGACTTTAACCTCTACAAAATGGCCAAGAGCAAGGAGCTGTCTAAGGATGTCAGGGACAAGATCATACACCTGCACAAGGCTGGAATGGGCTACAAAACCATCAGTAAGACGCTGGGCGAGAAGGAGACAACTGTTGGTGCCATAGTAAGAAAATGGAAGAAGTACAAATGACTGTCAATCGACAAAGATCTGGGGCTCCACGCAAAATCTCACCTTGTGGGGTATCCTTGATCATGAGGAAGGTTAGAAATCAGCCTACAACTACAAGGGGGAACTTGTCAATGATCTCAAGGCAGCTGGGACCACTGTCACCACGAAAACCATTGGTAACACATTACGACATAACGGATTGCAATCCTGCAGTGCCCGCAAGGTCCCCCTGCTCCGGAAGGCACATGTGACGGCCCGTCTGAAGTTTGCCAGTGAACACCTGGATGATGCCGAGAGTGATTGGGAGAAGGTGCTGTGGTCAGATGAGACAAAAATTGAGCTCTTTGGCATGAACTCAACTCGCCGTGTTTGGAGGAAGAGAAATGCTGCCTATGACCCAAAGAACACCGTCCCCACTGTCAAGCATGGAGGTGGAAATGTTATGTTTTGGGGGTGTTTCTCTGCTAAGGGCACAGGACTACTTCACCGCATCAATGGGAGAATGGATGGGGCCATGTACCGTACAATTCTGAGTGACAACCTCCTTCCCTCCGCCAGGGCCTTAAAAATGGGTCGTGGCTGGGTCTTCCAGCACGACAATGACCCAAAACATACAGCCAAGGCAACAAAGGAGTGGCTCAGGAAGAAGCACATTAGGGTCATGGAGTGGCCTAGCCAGTCACCAGACCTTAATCCCATTGAAAACTTATGGAGGGAGCTGAAGATGCGAGTTGCCAAGCGACAGCCCAGAACTCTTAATGATTTAGAGATGATCTGCAAAGAGGAGTGGACCAAAATTCCTCCTGACATGTGTGCAAACCTCATCATCAACTACAGAAGACGTCTGACCGCTGTGCTTGCCAACAAGGGTTTTGCCACCAAGTATTAGGTCTTGTTTGCCAGAGGGATTAAATACTTATTTCCCTCTGCAGAATGCAAATAAATTCATATACTTTCCACAATGTGATTTTCCGGATTTAATTTGTGATGTGCTATCTCTCACTGTTACCAATAACCTACCCTTCAATTATGGGCTGCTCATGTCTTTGTCAGTGGGCAAACTTACAAAATCAGCAAGGGATCAAATACTTATTTCCCCCACTGTATGTTTATGTATTCAGTACAGAAATTGGCTGTAAGCACTGTTCTATTAACAACGCGGAAATCAGAGCACCATTTCTAGAATAGCGCTCCATACTGATGGGGGTTTTTTTACACCCAAACTTGGGCACCATTTACTGCATTTACTCCCGTGTGTTCGACATGCTAACATACATTTGGACATCTATTTGATTTTTATTAATTTGCTAAGCACATACTAAAGTTCAAGATCTTTGACTACGAACCTCCTTCTCCGCAATAAAAAGATGTCACCTTATTTTTTTGTTTTCTTTGTTTTTATTGATTAACTTTTCTTTGGCCCTGATATCCAGACCACGGAAGATAGCCAGGCTGTCTCCTGTGATCTGCGCTGAACCTGGATATTCTTTTTTGAGTCCATGAATTTTTATTGAATTTTGCAATTTTGAAACATTACAATAAGATAATAACACTAAAATCAAACGCCTCTTTCATACAATCTTTTGTTTTTTTGGAAAATAAATTGCGTAACAGAAAATTATAATCTGATAGTGGCTACACAGAATAACAAGACTCTAAATATTTATCAATAGGATACCAGATTTTAGTAGCTGAACATGTCTTATCCAGTTTCCCTGATAGAGATATTTCAAATTTATGAATTTGTAAAACTAGGTGCCACCAAAAGATAGAGTTGAGATTCGAGTTATCTTTCCAGTGCATAAGAACCATTTTGAGTGCAGCAGTAAGTAGAATGCCCAGTAGGTTTTGTTGGGAAGTATCTAATTGATCCTGGACTGACACTGAACCAAGGAAGATAATAAAAAAAGCCAAATACGAAAACGCAAGGCCCCTAAGAGAGAAACTGCACTGGCTACCACTCAAGGAACGAATTGAGCTCAAGATCTGCACGACCGTACACAAAATCATTCACACAGACGCCCCACTCTACATGTTAAACCTAATAGACTTGCCACCCAGAAATGCCAGTAGATCAGCCCGCAAGTTCCTCCATTTGAACTTCCCCAGCTGTAAAGGAATTAAATACAAACAGGCATACGCGACTACCTTTGCGTACAAAAGCACACAGATATGGAACGCACTACCCATGGCCCTGAAAACCACGGACAACCTAACCAGCTTTCGCAAATCTATGAAGACACATCTCTTCAACAAGGCCTACAAAAATAATCCTTAATGAAACAAATCACTCCTTACACCACCCACATGCTTTAAAACACCCCTCACACGACCTTACCTAACACCTTCCAACTTATTCCTCATCTACCTCCAGATTACCACCGACTGTATCTAAGATTATGTAATGAACTTTTCATATTAACACCCTGTAAGCCACATTGAGCCTGCAAAAAGGTGGGATAAAGTGGGGTATAAAAGCAATAAATAAAATAAAAGAAAAATAATAGGCGAGGTAATTTGACCTTGTATAGGAAGGATTTTAGTTATAAAAATCCATATTTGGCACCAAAATTCCTACAATCCTATAATCTACAATCAAAAAATCATATGCATTAGTGTGCCAGGATGCAAGCGACACGACCAACATTTGTTATTAAGGGAAAGCCCAGCTAAAGCCATCTTATGGGGAGTCCAAATCGCCCTATGACGAAAGAAATATAAAGATTGCATATAGCTAGCTGACATTATAGGCTTATTTACCTTAGACCAGAGATAAATCCATTGTTGAGGAGTAACATGAATTTGGAGATAATTTTCCCAAACTGAACATAAACTAAGCTTACTGCAGGACTTTTTTTTGCAAAAAGAATTTGTATAATTGTAATACCGTATGGGCTTTATGACATTTATCAAGAGAGAAAAACACGTATTGAGGGTGATTTTAAGCTTAGTTTGGAAATTATACTATTGTAAGTTAGACAATGTTTAAGCTGTAACCGTTTAAAATATTGGTTAGCTGGTAAAGAGAAGGTAGAACATAAAGAGGGGCATAATCGAACACGAGGACGGGTCAGCGAAGGGGCGGGCCAGACCGTATTTTTGAAAAAGATGGGCGCCCATCTTTTGTTTCGATAATACGGTTTGTGCCAGGCAAATGCATCGCATTTGGGCGGATTTGAGCTGGGCAGTATCGGTTTTCAGCAATAATGGAAACCGAAGGCGCCTAGCTCAAAAATGAACAAATGCAAGGCATTTGGTCATGGGAGGGGCCAGGATTCGTAGTGCACCGGTCCCCTTCACATGCCAGGACACCGACCGGACACCCTAGGGGGCACTTGTAACAATTAAAAAAAAATTAAAATACCTCCCAAGTCCATAGCTCCCTTACCTTGGGTGCTGAGCCGCCCAAATCCCCCCCCCCCCCCAATAAAACCCACTGCCCACAACTCTACATCATTACCATAGCACTTATGGGCACCTAGATGTGGGTACAGTGGGTTTTGGGGGCGGTTTGGAGAGCTCCCATTTAGCAGCACAAGTGTAACAGGTGTGGGGGGGATGGGCCTGGGTCCACCTGCCTGAAGTCCACTGCACCCACTAACAACTGCTCCAGGGACCTGCATACCGCTGTGATGGAGCTGGGTATGACATTTGACATTTTTGGTGGGAGGGGGTTAGTGACCACTGGGGGAGTCAGGGGAAGTCATCCCCGATTCCCTCCGGTGGTCATCTGGGCAATTGGGGTACTTTTTGGGGACTTGTTCGTGAAAAAAAAGGGTCCAAAAACAGTGGCCCAAATTCTCGCTTCTGGCACCCTTCTTTTTTCCATTATCGGCTGAGTGTGCCCATCTCTCCTCGGCCGATAAACACGCCCCAGTCCAGCCTTCACCACGCCTCCAACACGCCCCGTCAACTTTGTCCGTTCTTGCGACAGACTGCAGTTGGAGGCGCCCAAAATCGGCTTTCGATTATACCGATTTAGGCGCCCATCTCCCGATTTGGGACGAATATGGGCATCTTTCTCTTTCGAAAATAAGCTGGAAAGTCTTCAAAAGGAATGACAGTATTATCAACGAATACATAGGTAATTGTCTTTATTCCACACTTTGACCATTCCTCCCAGAATATGGACAATTTATTGATTTTGAGCAATGGATTGCCCCATAATGCGGAATGCAGTGAGATATTACTTGAAATCTCCATATGACTTTCTAGTTCATGTAGACAAGAAAACGAGGAGGAAGCTATATTGTTAGACTTAGGACGTTTCGGTAAAAAAACATTGGTAAAAGATTAGGACTTAAGGAAAAACCCCACAAAAATTGCTCCACTGCTAACCAAATAGGAGAATAATGCAAAGGTGCAGTTAACCGATATGTTGCCTTTTGGAGAATAAATGCTTTATGATAAATAAAGAAATCAGGGAAAAGAACACCTACCTTTTCTTTAGTTTTCTTGAGCGTATTCAGGGCAATATTTCCATTTCCAGTCACCGGCCTTGAATACCAGAGGTTTTTGTTCAGCTGGTTTGAAGATAACCAGCTATGTCAATATTCAGACAAAATGGCCAAAGATACAGTATACCAGGCTTTGACACGGCCAAATATGGCCGCCAAACCTGGTTTAAAAATCAGCGGATAGACGGTTAAGCGTTATTTAACCAGTTAGCATCCATTCTGACTGGCTAAATAGCACTAAATATATTGGGCGGCTTGTTTACATTTCATAGTAACATAGTAGATGACGGCAGAAAAAGACCTGCACGGTCCATGTAGTCTGCCCAACAAGATAAACTCATATGTGCTACTTTTTGTGTATACCTTACCTTGATTTGTATCTGTCATTTTCAGGGCACAGACCGTTGAAGTCTGCCCAGCACTATCCCTGCCTCCCAACCACCATCCTCGCCTCCCCCCACCGGCTCTGCCACCTAATCTCAGCTAAGCTTCTGAGGATCCATTCCCTCGGAACAGGATTCCTTTATGTTTATCCCACGCATGTTTGAATTCTGTTACCATTTTCCTCTCCACCACCTCCCGCGGGAGAGCATTACAAGCATCCACCACTCTCTCCGTGAAAAAATACTTCCTGACATTTTTCTTGAGTCTGCCCCCCTTCAATCTCGTATCGTGCCCTCTTCAGTCATCCCAAGGTCAAGAATTTTCTTCTTTCCATGTAGAAATCCTCTGCCTTCATCAACTGAAATCAGCGAAGCCTTAGCCAAGAAAATTTTCCTGTTTATGCCACCTATCCTTATGTTCTTATATTTGGAAACATTTATTTTTATTTTCTGTACGATTTACATCCAGGTGCTCCAAATTACCCTACCAACATTTGGGATTCGATGTAGTCATAGCGTATAACTTAATTATGCATATTTGATTAGCAATCATGGCTATTTTATTCTCTTTTCACAGTAATTAGAGCAATTTGTGCTAATCAGATACAATTTTTCATAGCACATGTTTATACCCTGTATTGTTAGCGTCATGCTTATTCCTTGCCTAGCTTCAGGTGCTCCATACATGATTTACTTGAAATAATTTCAAAAATTAGACATACACTAATCTTATTTCTACACCAAGTTGTGCAAAGCATCCAACTATGCAGGATATGGTACTTCCTCAAGTATTATGATGACATGTACCTTAGTTATATCATTACCCATTGTTTTGATTATTTATTAGCAAATCAAAGCCTTGTATGATATGTTCTACTACTACTACTTAACATTTCTAAAGCGCTACTAGGGTTACGCAGCGCTGTACAATTTAACATGGAAGGACAGTCCCTGCTCAAGGAGCTTACAATCTAAAAGACAGGTGTAAGTCTAGAGACAAGTGTACAATCTAAAGACAAGTGTAGAGTCGATCTGATAGGGCTTACTATATTTCTCGAAAGGTTAGGTGCTGAAAGCAGAGAGTGCTGTTTCTGTTGAGTGTAGAGGGCGAAAACCGGATTGAAGTGGATCGAGGATGGCATGAGAGGAGAGAAAATCAAGGCAGCGACTGTGAACGGCGCGCTCAAGTATTTTGGAGAGGAAGGGTAGGAGAGAGATGGGGCGGTAGTTGGAGGGGCAGGTAGGGTCAAGTGATGTTTTTTTTAGGAGAGGTGTGACTATGGCGTGCTTGAAGGTGTCAGGGACAGTTGCAGTGGAGAGAGAGAGGTTAAGGATGCGACAGATGGAGGGGGTGACAGTTTGGGAGATGGTGTTAAGTAAGTTGGTGGGGATGGGATCGGAGGAACAGGTGGTGTTCTGTGATTTGATTACAATATTCATGACCAGGGGCATAGCTAGACTTCAGCGGAAGGGGGGTCCAGAGCAGAGGCGTAGCTAGGTTTTCATGTCTGGGGGAGCAGACTTTTGTAAAATAGGCGTCAGAAAGGTAGGCTGGCCATAGCATCCCACAGCAGAGAAGGTGCAATTAGACATTCCTAGAAAAGTCAAGGCACTGCTAATGTGCCCCAAGCCTAGGGGACACCCCCCCCCCCCCCCAGGCCTTGCATTGAAGAACACTAGTCTAAGGGATACCGAACTCCATAAACATTTATGTTTCTAAAGTGGCTAAGATAAATATTTATTTAGACACACAGACATTTATGTGCCAGTTTTGACCTGTTGATAGATTAGGCATTTACAGAGCTGCCAGGTTACCCATTCCATGATGAAGACTTTTTGGCAAGTCCTGAATTTCTGCCAACCTCATCCTGGTGCATTATAGGACCTGCAGCACTGATTTCAATGGAATAATGGACTACAGATCCCACACTGTTCTGGAATTTAAGAACTGGCTAAAAAGTCTCCCTCCTGCAATGGGTAACTTAGTGGCCCTGCATTTATCTTTCTAAAATGGATGTTCATACCAAATGTAACCAGCACATAAATGTCCTTTTTTTTTGGTTATATTTGTACCCCATGCTTTCCCACTTATGGCAGGCTCAATGCGGCTTACATATACAGGTACTTATTTGTACCTGGGGCAATGGAGGGTTAAGTGACTTGCCCAGAGTCACAAGGAGCTGCCTGTGCCTGAAGTGGGAATCAAACTCAGTTCCTCAGGACCAAAGTCCACCACCCTAACCACTAGGCCACTCCTCCACTGTTGCTACTATTTGAGATTCTACATGGAATATTTTTATTCCACTAGCAACATTCCATGTAGAAGTCGGCCCTTGCAGATCACCAATGTGGCCGCGCAGGCTTCTGCTTCTGTGAGTCTGACGTCCTGCACGTCAGACTCACAGAAACAGAAGCCTGCGCAGCCTTCTACATGGAATGTTGCTAGTGGAATAGCACAACATTCCATGTAGAATCTCCAATAGTAGCAACATTCCATGTAGAATCTCCAATAGTATCTGTTTTATTTTTGTTACATTTGTTCCCTGCACTTTCCCACTCATGGCAGGCTCAATGCGGCTTACATGGGGCAATGGAGGGTTAAGTGACTTACCCAGAGTCACAAGGAGCTGCCTGTGCCTGAAGTGGGAAGGGAATCAAACTCAGTTCCTCAGGACCAAAGTCCACCACCCTAACCACTAGGCCACTCCTCCACTGTTGCTACTATTTAAGATTCTACATGGAATGTTGCTATTCCACTAGCAACATTCCATGTAGAAGTCGGCCCTTGCAGATCACCAATGTGGCTGCGCAGGCTTCTGCTTCTGTGAGTCTGACGTCCTGCACATACGTGCAGGATGTCAGACTCACAGAAACAAAAGCCTGCGCACCCTTGTACATGGAATGTTGCTAGTGGAATAGCAACATTCCAAGTAGAATCTCCAATAGTAGCAACATTCCCTGTAGAATCTCCAATAGTATCTATTTTAGTTACATTTGTACCCTGCGCTTTCCCACTCATGGCAGGCTCAAATGCGGCTTAAATGGGGCAATGGAGGGTTAAGTGACTTGCCCAGAGTCACAAGGAGCTGCCTGTGCCTGAAGTGGGAATCCAACTCAGTTCCTCAAGACCAAAGTCCACCACCGTAACCACTAGGCCACTCCTCCACTCCAGCAGATCCTGTTCTCAAATACTAGCAGAACTTGAGACAACATGGGTGCCTTGGATGAAGTTCTTCGAAAAGATGATAAAATAAATCCCAATAAATAAATGTTTTAGTAATGTTTCTTCTTTAGCTAAGAATATGGAAGCGTTAACCTTGAATCAGGACACTATCAGCCCTAGGGAACTTCAGGGCAGAATGAAGGCACCTGAAGAGGAGGTGAAAGGGTCCAAAATGTTAATTCTAGCCTGGTTAAAAATTAGGAATACATTGTAGGACTGACTTGATGGAAAATTTCACCTCCTCAGCTTCCCTTCTTTTCTAAAACTAAATAGAGAGGTGTGGTAGCCGTGTTAGTCCACTTTTAAAGGTTATCAATAGAAATAAAACAAAATAAAACATGGAAAAGAAAATAAGATGATACCTTTTTTATTGGATATAACTTAATACATTTCTTGATTAGCTTTCGAAGGCTTGTGACTCTGGGCAAGTCACTTAACCCTCCATTGCCCCTGGTACAAAATAAGTACCTAAATATATGTAAACTGCTTTGAATGTGTAGTTGCAAAAACCTCAGAAAGGCGGTATATCAAGTCCCATTTCCTGTTCTCTATTTCAGATTCTACATGGAATGTTGGCTACTGTTTGAGATTCTACATGGAATGTTGCTATTCCACTAGCAACATTCCATGTAGAAGCCTGCCCTTGTAGGTCAGCGCAGCCGCACAGGCGTCTGTTTCTGTGAGTCTGACGTCCTGGTCAGACTCACAGAAACAGAAGCCTGCACAGCCAGGTTGCTGATCTGCAAGGGCAGGCTTCTACATGGAATGTTGCTAGTGGAGGAGTGGCCTAGTGGTCAGTGCAGTGGACTTTGATCCTGAGGAACTGAGTTCAATTCCCACTGCAGTTCCTTGTGACTCTGGGCAAGTCACTTAACCCTCCATTGCTCCTGGTACAAAATAAGTACCTGAATATAGGTAAACCGCTTTGAATGTAGTTGCAAAAACCTCAGAAAGGCAGTATATCACGTCCTGTTTCCTTTCCCTATTTGACATTCTACATGGAATGTTGCTACTATTTGAAGATTCTACATAAGTAGAGGAATGTGGTAGCCGTGTTAGTCCACTCTTAAAGGAAATCAAACAAAATAAAACATGGAAAAGAAAATAAGTTGAGACCTTTTTTATTGGGCATAACTTAATACATTTCTTGATTAGCTTTCGAAGGCTTGTGACTCTGGGCAAGTCACTTAACCCTCCATTGCCCCAGGTACAAATAAGTACCTGTATATGTAAGCCACATTGAGCCTGCCATAAGTGGGAAAGCGTGGGGTACAAATATAACCAAAATAAAACTAAATAAAATTATTAAAACATATAACAGCGGAGTCACGTGATGCACTGAGAGAGGAAGGACGCACGTCGTTTGCTCTCCGAGGCCCTCCGCTCCAAATTGCCTAAAAACTCCGAAATTACGCAATCAGTGACCTATTTACGCTGCAATTCCTCCAGGGGATCATGGACAAGTACGTAGAATCAACACCTAAAGTCCTGCCGGCGCGGAGCGCCAAAAGAGAGAAAGAAAAACAACGGACGGCGGAGGCGGGCGAGGCGAAGGCCTCGCCACCAGGCGGCCAGAGTTTCTCAGCGGGGCAATTAGCGCAACTCACAACGGCGGTCGCCCAAGCGCTGGAGCCGCGCTTCGAGAGACTACTGACCCAGGCTCTGGAACCGCGATTCGAAAAACTCTTTACCCAGCTGGCAGGATTTGAAACTACACTGGCAGAGACGACGCAGAGAACGGGAGAACTAGAGCGGAGAGTATCCGAACTAGAAGACGCACACCAGCCCATGCCGGCACAGATCGACAAACTGCAAAAGACGGTGGGCGCTCTAACAGACAAAGTTGACGAACTTGAAAATAGAGCACGCCGCAGCAACCTTAGACTCATCGGAATACCAGAGTCCGTGGGGGATTCAGTGTTGGCCACGGTAGTCGAAAAATGGCTGACTACAGAGTTCGCGTTGTCCGATCACGCTGGGGCCCTCTGCCTGGAACGGGTACATCGGCTGGGCCGCGTCCAAGATGGCCGACAGACCCCGCGCCCCGTGATCATAAAGATCCACAATTACATACACAAGATGGAAATTTTGAGGGGCTATCGGCTCAAACGAGATAATACAACTTACGATGGAAAGCTCATCCGCATTTTCCAGGACTTCTCAGCCTCATTGCAGGAACGCAGGAAAAGATTCACCCCGCTGTGTCGCCGACTGCATGACATGCAAACTCAATTTATGCTTATTTATCCAGCGGTTCTAAAAATACGCCATAACGGCAAGTGGCAGAACTATGACTCTGTGATCACAGCTCAAGACTTTATAACCAAGCTGGAGCAGCAACAACAGCAACAAAGTGAGGATCACACGGCGGAGTGAAAGCAGCTGGACACAGACTTTTACTTCAGGCACTGAAAGCCAAAACTCGCAATCAGGAGCAACAAAACAGAAGCAACTAACACTGGAAAGAAATGGGGTGGCGGGCCTCGAGCATGGCAGAGGCTCCCATAGATTTACTCAGGTGTGTTTTTTTGGGCAAGGGTTTAGTGAAGAGTTTTGTTGGGGATGAGACAGGGGGGCAGGGAGGGCAGGGAAGGGTTATATAAAGGAAAGGGGGGGCATAACCAATTGATGTCTGAATCGGGGAGTCGGGTTAACAGGGAGCCTGGTACATTAGGCGAGGGCGTGGAAACAGCATGTAAGAGATGGAGGTGGCGGAGGAGGGGACCTGTCCGGGGCCCCTGGGGTGTGGCTGGGAACCCCGGGAGCCATAGTAAACTGGAATATCGGGGCGGACGTCTTAGGGGGTTCCATTATGAGTAACAAGACACGCCTGATCTCCTGGAATGTTGGTGGCATCACTTCCCCAGTTAAAAGAACAAAGATTCTGGCTGCTCTTAGACGCCATCGAGTAGGAATTGCATGCCTGCAGGAGACCAGACTGTCTGGGGAAGAACACGAGAAGCTAAAGCGGGGATGGGTAGGAGAGGTGTTTTACTCACCAGCCACTGGCAGACGCAGCGGGACAGCAATTCTCATACATAAAGCATTAATGAGTACGGCCAAGTTAGCATTTAAAGATAATGAGGGCAGATTTGTGGGAATCAGAATAAACGTGCAAGGAACAGAGATCTTGCTGGTGTCAGTATATGGCCCTCACACAGCTGCAGGTGGATTCTATGCCCAGCTCCTAACACAATGCCAAGCACATGCACACCTGCCTATGGTGATAGCGGGAGACATGAACCAAGTAATGGATCCGGTGCTGGACAGATCTACGCCGGTACCCAGAAACACACATAGCACCCCCTCATTAATAGAAATGTTTTGCCAGAGGTTGGGATTGCTCGACCCCTGGAGACTACTTCACGAAGAGGAAAGAGACTACACACACACATCCAGAGCACATAGATCCCAGTCCCGGCTAGACTATATATTTACATCTCAAGAACTATTTCAGAGAGTGCTCGGGGCCACGATTGGTCCAGAGGAGATCTCTGACCACTCGTTGGTGTGGCTGGAGCTGGAACCCACGGCCTACTTCAGCGGACCGTACAGCTGGAGGTTCCCATCATATTTATTTCCCTCAAAAGAGTTCAGGGAATATTTACAGGAAAACTGGGAGGAGTTTTACACGCACAACCAGGAACACCTAGAAGACCCCACCTTATTCTGGTCCACGGCAAAGGCAGTGTTGAGGGGCAGGGTGATAGCGTTCGTATGCAACCGCAATCGGAAAATAGCACGAGGCATCACAGATCTAGAAAGGAAACTTAGATCAGACAGACACCAGTACAGCAGATGGCCCACACCCGCGCACTACGAAACTCTCATGGCCACAAAATTAGCGCTTAACAGTTTGATCCATGAGCGTACGACCCGTTCCCTCTTATACAGGAAGTATAGATTACACAAGTATGGGGATAAGGCTGGAGGGATGCTAGCGAGATTAGTAAAAGGAATGCGCAAGAAAAATTACATAGCGGCTATAAGACATTACACAAACGGCATTGTTACTAAGCCAGAGGAGATAGCCCGGGTATTCCACAAGCACTTTGCGGACTTATACAAGGGATCCCAGGAACCAACTGACATAAGAGTCACCATTCAGAAGTATCTGGATGGGGTTCAAATGGGAAAACTCAATGAGGAACAACTAGCGCAAATACATAAGCCGATCGAGACCAAAGAACTACATAAGGCTATTGCCACATTGAAATTGCATTCCGCACCAGGGCCTGACGGGCTGTCAGGAGAATTTTACAAAATGCTTAAGCCCCAGGTGACGGGACCATTGTTAGACTACTTTGGGGCAGTGGTGGAGGCGGGGCAGTTCCCAATACATGCAAATACGGCCCTCATAAGCTTGATACCCAAAAAAGACAGAGATCCCCTCATGCCTGGCTCATATCGGCCAATCTCGCTAATTAATGTAGAGGCCAAATTGTTAGCAAGAATTCTGGCGGACAGGCTGGCCCCAATACTGCCACAAGTGGTGCAGGAGGAGCAGGCTGGATTTGTCAGGGGGCGCCAGTCGGTAATTAATGTACGCAAAATGCTGTTGGCCACCTTCACAGAAGATGACACGCCTGCACCAGGGCTGCTGGTGAGCCTGGACGCGGAGCGCGCATTCGATCGTGTGCTGTGGCCCTTTCTTTTTGAAACCTTAAAATGGGTGGGATTAGATGGATGGTATCTACAGGCCATATCGACTCTTTACACGGGGGTGCGGGCCATGGTGCTAGTCAATGGGGTTCGAACGGAGAGCTTTGATGTTCAAAAAGGAACACGACAGGGATGCCCCTTGTCCCCACTATTATTTCTGTTGACCTTAGAACCTCTACTGTGCGAGTTGCGCGCACACAAACAAATACAAGGGATACGCATACATGGGAACGAGTTAAAGGTGCTGGCGTACGCGGATGACCTGATGCTTTTGTTAGGTCAGCCCAGGTCTTCGCTGGGTCAGCTCCTCCACACCATAGAAGCCTACGGCACATTATCTGGCTTTCAACTAAATTTAACAAAATCATTGGCGATGCCACTAGACCCAGAGCTGCGGCGGAGCTGGGGGGGACCATTCCCGTTGCAGTGGGCGGAGGGGCAGGTTCATTACCTCGGGGTGGTGATTCCCTCAGATAAGGGGCAGCTTTATGACAGAAATGTCCTACCGCTGCTCGCAAGGACAAAGCGCACATTGCAACTGTGGGGGGCACTCCCTCTGTCCTTATCAGGCCGCATTGGACTTTTTAATATGATGATAGTCCCCAAGTGGCTATACACGTTTCAGATGTTGCCCTTATACATGAGGCGGAGGGAGGAGAGGGAGTTAAATAACGCTACACAGACCTTTTTGTGGCAGGGGAAGAAACCCAGACTACCACTACACATCATACAGAAGCCAAGAGCTCATGGCGGGATGGGTCTGTTAAACATCAGGTATCTCACAGTGGCGTGCTCAATGAGGCACATACGAGACTGGCTAACGGGACAGAATGATTTTTCTAATACACGACTGGAGATGTCCCTCTCCCCAAAGGCACACTTAAGTTGGTTGCTGCATGCACCTGGTAGGGAGACAACTGTCAGAGTACGAAACAACCCAATCGTGACATCAGCACGGGCGGCGTGGAGGTGGCTCTGCAGGAGACATCATTTTGACTGGAGGGCGACCCCTCTACTACCATTATACCATAACCCGGACTTTCCGGAGGGTTCCTCCTCGGTGACCTTCAAACGCTGGAGGGACAAAGGAATATATTATGTCCACCAACTTTTGACTGAAGAGGGGAAAATACGCCCCTTTGCAGAGCTGAAACGAGAGCACCAGTTGACTCAGACAGACCACTTTGCATATCTCCAAGCACAACATTACCTGACAGCCTTGGGCTGGAGTAACCTCAGTGAAGATGTGCAAGACACCCTAAACACGGCTATGACTCTTGGAGCTCAAAATCCAGTACCCCTCCGATACCACCACAGATACCTCCAGGACTCTACAGAGGATATTGACTATATTGGCAGGGCACGGATCTGGGCCAGAGACCTGGAGTCCGAAATAACACCGGAGATATTTAGAGATTTCCTCAGATCAGCCCAGAGGGGTGCAATCTACTCACGCCATTGGGAGTTACAGTACAAATTTGCAATGAGGTTATACATTTCCCCATCAAGAGCGAGGAAGGCGGGGTTCAGTGACTCCGGGGAATGCCCCAGATGTGGACATCCAGATGCCACACTTGGACACATGTTCTGGCACTGCCCTGGCGTGGTAGAGTTTTGGTCCCACATGCTGGGTGAGGTTCAAAGGTACTGGGGGCATGCCATCCAGAAACACCCACTACTGCTCTTTGGAGTTTATAAAGAGTCAACTTCAAAAATTTCGGGACTCACCTCCTTCCTAAGGCGAGCAGTGTTGATTGGGAAAAAGACCATACTTCTGAATTGGCGAGAAACAGCAACCCCATCGGTAAGCGCCTGGAGGATACAGATGATTGAGCTGTTAAAACTGGAAAGATGTGGAGTCACAGACTTTGCCTCCAGGGAGGGTAGAAGCCTAGAGAAAACCTGGGCGAACTTCTGGGATACACTCCAGCCCGCGGCGAGAAGCAGAATACTGAACTGAGAGCGCTGATGACCAGGCCCTGAGACTCAGACTCCCTGCACATAATTTTGTTTGGGGGGGGGGGGGAGGGGGAGGGGAGGGAGGATGTTGGAATGTTTAGAGGGGTTGGACAGGAAGTATGCCGGGGAGATCTTCCGCACCTGTATAGGAATGTTTTGATAGGAATTTCCTCATGACATGTCTTGTTTACTTTGAAACTTAATAAAAATGATTTAAATAAAAAAAAAAAAAAAATAAAACATATAACAGCACTTTAGCTACAGATGTCTTCTGTGCTACAAGACCAAATGCTCCCTTCCTTCCTTGCTGTGAGCTGAATGTGAAAGGAAATTTGCATAGACAGCCCTGCCTAGGCGCAGGAGATCTGGTTTGTACTGATCTCCAAGGTTGCCAATTGGGCAACTGGTGAATCCTAGTCTAATGTCCTCACCTTTCAACCCTTCAATCTGTCCTATTCACGGGACACACTGGGAGGGGGGGGGGATACTTACCACCCCCACCCCAGGTTTTGAAACGGTGTACTTCTCTCCCCTCCCGAGACTCCCTGGCATTGGCAAGCATTAGCAAGGGCACACACTGTGTCCTATGGAGGCAGCAAGTTCCATCGAAGTCCCCTGCAGCCTTCAGGTAAAACAAGTACACTTGTTAGTAACCCTAGAAGTAATTTCATTCTTTGGGAGATCCAGGGGACGGAGAGATAGAAAACAAATCCTGCAGTAGAAACAGCAGCACCTTAAACTCTGGGGATTCGGGAAAGCATGTGAGAAGCAGGAGAGGGGAGGGAGGCAGAGCTGTGGTCCCTTCCTGTGGCAGCCAGAGTCTCCCCTGGCCCTGGGCAGAACACCATTGAAACTCTCTCTCTCTCCCTGCTATGGTGAACTATGGGCGTATTTGTGTACGTTTAGGACAGAACAGCATTGAAGAGAGCCTGGGGAGGTGCCCGTCTCCGCTTCTTGTGAGTGACTAAAGTTCTCCTCCTCGGTGCAGCTCTGTGTTCCATTCCTGGTGGTGCTTAGAGCAGCAGCAGGGCAAGCAGTCACTGACTCTAGGCGTCGGTCTGGCAGCGGCGCAGGGCAGCTCAGAGTCAGCATCTGTTTGTTGCATCGGACTCGGCACGGGAAGGCAGGAGCAGCAGCGTATGCGCATAGGCGCCATTCATTTTTAGAAATCCATTTGGGGGAGCGACCGCTCCCCCTGCGCCCCACCTAGCTATGCTTCAGGTCCAGAGCCCAAGGTGAGGGGGCACATTTTAACCCCCCCCCCGGCTCCGCCGACTCCCCCGCCATTGCCGACTTTGCCCCTCCCTGCCGCTGACCCTCTCGACCCCCCCTCCCGCCGCCAACCCGCCGTCGCCTACCTTTGCTGGCCGGGGACCCCAACCCCCGCCAGCTGAGGTCCTCTTCTTCTCGCAAAAGGATTCCTTCTGTTGTACGTGCAGGATGTCAGAAACAGAAGGAAGCCTTTTGCGAGAAGAAGAGGACCTCAGCTGGCGGGGGTTGGGGTCCCCAGCCAGAAAAAGGCAGGTGGCGGTGGGTTGGAGGTATGAGGGGGGGGGGGGTTGGGCGGGTCGTCGTCAGGGGGTCCAGGGCCAAATCTACGGGGCCCAGGCCCCCCCAAGCCCCACGTAGCTATGCCACTGTTCATGACACTGATGATCTTAGGTGTAGTCGAGGTTGTAATCTAGACCCTTAAGAATAACCAGGGAGGGGAGAGGTGAGGAATTAAGAGATCTTTACCTATTATTTTGGAAAAGTAGCCTTGATTGGCACCAGTCTTGACATCCAGATGTGGCCATTTCAAGTCCCACTGCTGCTCCTTGTGATCTTGGGCAAGTCACTTAGCCCTCCATTGCCTCGGTACAAAATTAGATTGTGAGTTCTCCACAGACAGAGAAATACCTGGTATACCTGAATGTAGCTCACCTTGAGCTACTGTTGGGAAAAAGTGTGAGTAAAATCTTAATAAATAAAAAAAATAAAGATGTACACTCTTTTCCTGCTGTATGCACAAGAGCACAAGACTGCCTCTAGAAGTCGTAGTGGCTGTTTTGTGAAGGCAGTCGCTACGGCCAAGAGCAAATGGGTTTTGCTTTTGTCCCCATCACCCCACTGAACCACCAGGGAGGTCAGGTAGGCCCAAGAGGACCTATCTTGACTGGTAGGTGGTGGGTGGTAAAAGAAAAAGATCTGGACCTGTGGATGGTAGGGGTTGTGAAAAGGGGGCTATGAACCACATTGGGGGGGGGGGGGGGTGGGGGCACTGTTCCCTCTAAGCTGAGTGAGAGTCCTCCACCTACAGTCCTGCCAGTGGGAGGTACTACATATTTTCAACAGTGGGGGACAGGCAAGCTCCAGAGAACCTGCCTGTCCCTAGCGATTGAAAACACAATATTGAAGCACTGCCCTCTGCTGGTAGCAATGTAGTTGGAGGACTCCCGCTCAACTTAGATGGAACAGTGATCGACGAAGGGGTTTGGAAGGGAGGCATATGGATCTTTTCAAGGGGTTGGGAGGGCAGATTGGAGGGAAATTGGTTTCTGGCTACTATTTAGTGCCGGGGCCTTCGTAGCTATCCAGATGATTTAGGACAGCTTTTGGGCTGTCCTAATTCTGGCCACTTTAATGCGGGTCCCGACATTAAATATTACTACTACTACTACTTAACATTTCTAGAGCGCTACTAGGGTTACGCAGTGCTGTACAAATTAACAATTAAGGACGATCCCTGCTCGGAAGAGCTTACAATCTAAAGGACGAAATGTCAAGTTGGGGTAGTTAAGATTTCCTGAGAAGAGGTGTAATGATTAGGTGCCGAAGGCGACATTGAAGAGGTGGGCTTTGAGCATTGATTTGAAGATGGGTAGGGAGGGGTACCCAGATAACTGCTGGCTCCTCCCCAACATCAAACCTGAGCAAAACATGAAGGGAGAGCTAACTTTTTTTTAGTTCTATATTTAAACTCCCTTCAGAGTATCTGTTTAAGTATCAGTCTCCCACCCAGAGTGCTTCTGGACTGTTTCCTGCCTTTCAGAGGTATCAGTCACAAACAAGACCAAAAGTGTGAAATAAATTGAACTCTCTCTCTCTCTCTCTCTCTCTCTCTCTGGAAGGTCTGTCTGTGCAGTGTGAGGATGTGTGTTTATTTCCTGTGCTTGCACTGGAAGTAGTGCCATAATAAAGCATTTCATTATTATAACACTGCTGCAGCCATGCTTTTATTGCCATCCCCCAGCTGGGGGTCCTGTTAACTCTCTTACAAAACAACATAACCAAGAATGTGTTGATATCTCAGTTTATTCAATTATTACCATCTGGTTTTAACTAGGTTGTTCAAGATGTCCAACTGCTATTTTTTTTTGGTTGGTAGGGTGCATATCTTTCTTTTGTTTCTATGACGTATATTTAAGTGAATGTAATTATTAACATTCTTGGAAGATTCCAATAAACATTGACATCTTATATAGATCAGAGACCCTACTAATGTATGTTAATTGGTTAATTTGCGTTGAAACTGAACGAGCTACCTAAGGAGGGGGGGGGGATTCTATATGTGGTGCCTAAAAAAATCGGCGCGGAAATCAATCCCAACTAAACGTATTCTGTAAGCGGTGCCTAGATTTAGGCATGATATATAGAATACTCTTAGTTGATATCTCAGTGCCAAAAACTTCACGCCTCTATTTATAACAATAAAAATGTGGCGTAATTCCCAGTGCATAGATTTAGATGCACTGGACCATTTTCTATAAATACACGTGTACATTTCAAAATGCCCATTTTCCCACCCATAACTATGCATCCTTTTTGCCTGCACGCAGTTAGATGCACTGAGGGGCATTTACGAACAGGGACGCCCATCTCTGAAGATGTCCCTGCGAAGGGCCGGGGCATCCCTTACTATCGAAACAAGATGGGCGTCCATCTTTCATTTCGATAATACGGTCGGGGCGCCCAAATATCAACATTTAGGTTGACCTAAGAGATGGTCGACCTAAATGTTGAGATGGACGACCACGTTTTTCGCCGATAATGGAAGCCGAGGACGCCCATCTCAAAAATGACCAAATGCAACCCCTTTGGTCATGGGAGGAGCCAGCATTCGTAGTGCACTGGTCCCCCTCACATGCCAGGACACCAACCGGGCACCCTAGGAGGCACTGAAGTGGACTTCACAAATTGCTTCCATGTGCATAGCTCCCTTACCTTTGGTGCTGAGTCCCCCAAGCCCCTAAAACCCACTCCCCACAACTGTACACCACTACCATAGCCCTTAGGGGTGAAGGGGGGGGCACCTACATATGGGTACAGTGGGTTTCGGGTGGGTTTAGGAGGGCTCACATTTACCACCACAAGTGTAACAGGTAGGGGGGTTGGGCCTGGGTCCGCCTGCCTGAAGTGCACTGCACCCACTAAAAACTGCTCCAGGGACCTGCATACTGCTGTCAGGGAGTGGGGTATGACATTTGAGGCTGGCATAGAGGCTGGAAAAAATGTTTTTAAATTTTGTTTTGGGTGGGAGGGTGTTGGTGACCACTGGGGGAGTAAGGGGAGGTCATCCCCGATTCCCTCCAATGGTCATCTGGTCAGTTCGGGCAGCTTTTCGAGGCTTGGTCGTGAAAAAAATTAGACCAAGTAAAGTTGTCCAAGTGCTCATCATGGACGCCCTTCTTTTTTCCATTATCAGCCGAGGACGCCCATCTCTTAACCATGCCCCCGTCCCGCCTTCGGTACACTGCCGACATGCCCCCGTGAACTTTGGTCGTCCCCGCGATGGAAAGCAGTTGAGGATGCCCAAAATCGGCTTTCGATTATGCCAATTTGGGCGACCCTGAGAGAAGGATGCCCATCTTCCGATTTGTGTCGAAAGAGGGGCATCCTTCTCTTTCGATTATGCCGCTGACTGTGTTATAGAATGCACTTAGCGAATTGTGCACATAAACTCTAGTTATTGCCAATTAGTGCTCATTATTGCTTGTTAAAAGCTGTTATCGGTGCTGATTAGCTTGTTAAACCAATTAATTGATACATGTTGTTATAGAATATGCTTGGATTTGGGCACAGAACACTAGGCGTGCTACATAGAATCCGGCGGTTAGTACACAATTGGTTGTAGAGTACTACGTAGCCACTATGCTGCTGAGCGTGTTACAGGGCCTTGGGTTTTCATTTAACAATTTTCTGAAAATTACTGAAAACCAACCTGTTCAAAAAGGAATACCACAAGGATCCATCGTAAACACTAGACAACAAAACTCTACCATAACTTGACAAAACCGAACTCTCTACACACAATTGCTTCAGCTACTCTGTCACTAATGAATGTTAAAGCACTACCACTCTATTTCTCATGCTGAAATAAACTGTCTATATTTGATTGTGGAGTGGAGGAGTGGCCTAGTGGTTAGGGTGGTGTGGTGGACTTTGGTCCTGCGGAACTGAGTTCAATTCCCGGCACAGGCAGCTCCTTGTGACTCTGGGCAAGTCACTTAACCCTCCATTGCCCCATGTAAGCCGATTGAGCCTGCCATGAGTGGGAAAGTGCAGGGTACAAATAGAATAGATACTATTGGAGATTCTATATGGAATGTTGCTACTATTGGAGATTCTACATGGAATGTTGCTATTCCACTAGCAACATTCCATGTAGAAGGCTGCGCAGGCTTCTGTTTCTGTGAGTCTGACGTCCTGCACGTATGTGCAGGATGTCAGACTCGCAGAAGCCTGCGCGGCCACATTGGTGATCTGCAAGGGCCGACTTCTACATGGAATGTTGCTAGTGGGACTCTGGGCAAGTCACTTAACCCTCCATTGCCCCATGTAAGCCACATTGAGCCTGCCATGAGTGGGAAAGCGCGGGGTACATATGTATAAAAAAAAAAAACTTACCCTATAAGTTACTGCCTAATTTACTCTGTCATGTATGAACGTTGTATTTCGCACTCTGGAAATGGCGATTGCCACTACGGCATAATGTAAGCCACATTGAGCCTGCAAATATGTGGGATACAAATAAATAAATATGATGTCCCTCCAGTGTGATTTGTCCATTGTTGCACTTTTAGCTTGTTCTAAATCCAGCCTACAGTGGGCTAGGTAGTTTTAAGTTGAATGATTAGTAGTAGTGGTGGGTTTTGTACAGGTTTGTCCATTGTTTGGATTTCATCAGCTACAGCTGGCTACTTGCAGCAAGACTGGCAGATGGTTTAATCCCTCACTTGGTCTTTCACAGTAATGTCAAGGATTCACCAGAGGCAGTGCATTTGAAAGGTTTCCAGTTTTTGGATATCTGACCGTGGAAGTATATACAATTCAGCTCCATACAGTAGCACTAACAGTATTAGTGACTGATACATCCACATTTTGCTGTGTACAGTAATGTTTGACTTCCACCATAAACACCAGGTGAGAGACCCAAAAGCTATTGTTGAAGCAGTTTTTTTTTAATTATTATTACTACTATTATTATTAATTACATTTGTACCCCGCGCGTTCCCACACATAGCAGGTTCAATGCGGCTTACATAGTAAATAGAATTACAAAGTCTTGAAGGAGAATGTTACAAGTTGTAGTAAACATAGTAGTAGTGGGGCTTTGAGGATATGTAAATTGAGCGTGGAGAGGTAAACAAAGATAGGATGAGCAAAAGGAGAAGAGATTGGGAGGGGTAAGGAGTAGGAAGGATGGAGAGGAAGAGATTGAGGAATGAGCATAAGGAGATTGTGAGACATGGTCAAAGGTATAATAATTGTTGGGGCAGGAACCATGTGGGCGGGCTTAAAAAGTTAAGTTGGGTCATTAGGGTAAATTTTCTTGAAGAGATGAGTCTTCAACATTTTTCTGAATGGTAGATGGTCGTTGATTGTTCGGATGGATCTTGGCAGAGCGTTCCAAAGCTGGCTGCCCAAAAAGGAGAAACTGGATGCATAGGAGGTCTTGTATTTAATACCTTTGCAGTTGGGAAGGTGTAAATTGAGGTAAGTACGAGAAGACGATGATCTATTTCTGGTTGGGAAGTTGATGAGGCTATTCATGTTGTTTTGTTACTGATTTGTTTGACCTCGTTTTCGTCCTCCTTGGGCTATTCCATGTGGAGGATTGAACGTACTAAGTTCATCCAGAAGGTTCTGAATTGTTTTTCTTACTTCCATTGTCACCCAGTCCCATGGGGGTCTGGTCTGGGCAGGCATCAACAGCCGCAATTCAAAACTAATTCCCATGACCACTGCTTTCTGCCTTTCTGGGTCTAGGTGTATTCTGGGCCATTTATGTTCCCACATAAAGTCTGTTAGAATCTATCAGTGTTTTATGCACCAAATGAGTGTCAGGTGTGGGTTTAGTTTAGTTTGTAAAATAAGTGACAGGTAAGGAATACTTGAAAATGAAGACAGAGATAGGTTTCAGATAGAAAGCATTTATTCTTACCAAAGTTTTCAAAGTAGTACAGACATCGGACAGATTCTGGGTTCAATGGCACAGCGCTCTGCCATCTGAGATGCGTTGGGGACGACTCCTAAATTGAGCCAAAATTTCTCCTCTTTTATACTCTTTTCTCTCTATAGAAGTCTATGGCAGCCCCTATTTTGGGACCTATTTTTTTCAAATATTTCTCAATTTCTGCGGTTAAACTGTCGCATCTTGCCATCTGTGCAGTTTGTACCCAGCTCTTCCGTTCCATCAATTTCACAAGGTTGCAACATTTTCCGGTAATATCAACATGTTTTTTTGGAACAAACTGTTTTTTGCGGTTACTAACATTTTTTCTGTTGAGATACCAGTTTCACATAATGTTTTTGCAACACCTCTCATCACATCTTCTGATCTCTGTATCATTTTATACATTAATATAAACAATTGACTCCATTTTGAAAGCCACATTTTTTTTTTCCATTTTTTCCATCATTCTTTCATTTCAGGTGCTATATATTATTTGAATATTGTACCTATACCTGTTTGTGTCAAGACTCATTGTTCAGACCTGCTTTCTGCAGATTCTCAAATATTAATTCATTTGTTACTTGTTTGGCCTAATCAGCACATTTTCAGATGTTTTTGGCTCTGTGGCTTTGTCCATCACAATTCCAGTGGCAGATCTAAAACCAGGCCATATATTAACATTCCCCTCTTCACCCTATCCCATAGGGTGACACCAGGGTAAATATACCATGGTACCATCCATTCCAGAAGGTATCCTACAAGGCCATAAAATTTTCTGAGTCTCAGTGCAAACTGGTACAGTCTGAGTTATTTGGTTTCTGATTACCATTCTGGCACCACTTCAATTATTTCAATCATTTCTACTTATCAATATCTATGGTTATACAAAAACTACTATACTTCTACCCTTTAACATGCAAATTCTATCTTATTCTTACCTATTTAATCATTAATTCTTTGGTTATATACTGATTATATCTTATCTTATAAAGCTTTATATGGTTAAATTGTATCCCTGTGTGTGCTATTACCTGATTATACAGATGCAGACATTTCTCGAGTGTCTCTAGCAGTTGCATAGCGATTGGTCCTTCTCAGAGGGAGATAGTCCAATGTGTCATCTCCCGTGGTGTTGGGAAGGAGATTTTCGTACAGGACATATTGTCCTGCTGTTGTCTTTTTCGTGATTGCGGTTTCAATTAAGCGTTCTACTAAGCCTCTAGCACAAGGGATTATGCAACACCCTACTAGCACAAAAATTGCTACCACTATGATTATAGTTGTGGCAGCTGAAATGATAAATGTCTTCCATTTACCAAAAGCTTTATCCATCCAACCAGTCCAGGATGTATCAACGCCAGAGTTTTCTGCCAACTCTTGTGACAGTGAGGTCAAGCCTTCCAAAGCTCTGGTGATTGATCCATCTGGAGCTGTATTGTTGGGGATAAAGGTGCAACACTGTGTACCTATTTTATGGCACACTCCGCCCTCTGCTGCCAGAAGTTGGTCAAGTACTAATCTGTTTTCCAACGTCATCCGGCTAGTGGCGTCTAATTGCGCTGCAATTCCTTGAACTGCATCCCTGGTATAATTGACAAATCTCTGCTGGTTGTAATATATATAGTTTATCCAGTCTACATTTTTATTTATCGTCGCCCACCAAAAGAAGGCAGATTCAAATCCTGCAGCTATTTGGTTTCTGGCTTTGAACTCATCAGGAACCCCTCTTGGAACTCCAATAGCATCTATGTAGACCCGATCATCAAAAGATCCAGGCATTGCATTTCTCTTCACTCGTGAGGAAGAGCTGCTATGAGGAGAGAGCAAGGATGCTATAATGATTGGAATTACCAATTTGACTAAGGCACATCTGCCTGTCCAACTCCTGTGGAGGGTATGGTGGATAGTATAGGTTCCACAATACCACCATATGTCTGCTCTAGCCTGCGAAAAGTTTGTGAGATTTAGATTTTGTAAAGTCCCTTGTCCTAGGGTTGTATTACAACCGGTCAAATTACCAAGAAACCGTGTGTTTCTCACCCCATATCGTTCCAGACATGTATGATATCTGGTAGCAGGATCTGGAATCCTGAATGCGGGTGGGACCCTCAGCCGAGGGGGTAAGTAGGGGTGGTGCTTGTCAAGATGCTGACAAGACTGATTGACTTTATCTTTTACCTGCAATAATTCTAACATACACCAAAAACCATCTGGATCATTGTAGAGATCTAAAGGGAAAGGAACTACAGTTGGTTCTGCTCTTGCATGGGCACAAAAATAACAATTAGAGACATTCAAACTCTTTGTAGTATAATGTGCCCATTCGAGCCATAGATTTGTTTCTCCAAATCCTGTTTCTAATGCTATTAAATCTTTGGAATTATTAATTGGCACAATCTGGTAAGGAATTTTTTCTTCTGGGATCTTTGTTGGCATCAAAGGATTGGTCGCTGTAGGTTGGGCTGGGGGTGGAATAATCTTGAACGTTCCAACTGGGTCTCTACCTGTGGCATCAATTCCTATGGAATAAGTTCTGTATGTGGTGGCTGTTACTCCTCTGAAAGTGATAGCCACTTGATTACATCTGGTCATTGGACAAAGGCCAGTCCATCGCAATTTCATGATGGAAATGCTCTTTTTTAGATCTGGAATCTCACTACCTGAGTAGGGAACCCATGAACCTGTGTACCACCATACATGTGCCCAACTTCCGCAATTGGAGAAGGGACACAGGTATACCTCAAAAGCTGACAAATATTGCTGTACCGGATGTTCCCCACACATTGTGTAAGCACACACATCAAGGGTTATTGTGGTTGTGTCCTTGGTAGTGGGTAATGTTATTTCGTAGGTGGTAATAAATCGTTGTAGGAAACTTTCTAGATTCTGTGTTCCTTGTATCGTGGGCATGGTGAGCATACACAACAGGAGGACTAAGGACTTCATGTTGGTAGTTTTCATGGTTAAATGTAAGATGTGGACTGTACCAAAGGTAAGTGGCGGTTAATGAAAATGAGTAACACAATAAATCCTAGGGTCCTAACCAGAACTGTAATTGCTATAATTAATATTCCTAGGTATACCAAAGCTTGATATATCATTAGGAAGTATTTGGGTTGGGTTGGTACATTCTAATAACTGGGTAGGGTGGGTAAATTCTAACAGCTCCTCTTTCAGGAGTGTCGGGGATAACAAAAAGACTGTATACTTCCAAAGGTCCCAATCCAACCTCTCTAATGAACACAAAGGGTATCCAATCAGTGCCCAGTACGGCGTATGTGATAATCCAAAAATCTACAACGTCACCAGTTTCTGGTCTTATTAGGAGGTCGTCGGTTTGTTCTATCTGTAAACCCAAAGTTCCTCCAAACAATATCACAGTGTCTGTAACCGTTCGGCTAGGACCTAGTGTCCAATTCTCAAACAAAGGTTCACACAATGTCAGATAGCGGGTGAAGGGGTCCCAATTGGGATCGTCTTCTGGAGCTGGGTCCCAATGAGGATGTATTAACTCTCTTAAATCAAAAAGGTACTCTGGGGGTTCAGGGATTAAGTGTACACCTATACTAAAAGGCGATGGTGGGGGAGAATCAGGTGGTGAGGGCGGGTTATCTGGTAAATTCTGGGACATATATTGATGGTAACTTAAGGATGATGAGCTATCTGGGAGGTCGAGTGGCTGGGACGGTGATGTGTGGAGTGGCTAAAGTAGTATTCGTGGGAGGAGGAGCGTCACTAGGAGGAACCAGAGAATAAGGAGGAGGGGTGGGTCGTAATTCAAGCAAGGTAATATTATCCTCAAAAGTAGTTGTAAGATTGGGGACAATATGGACCGAGCTACTGATATTATTGGGAACAGTTGTAGAATGCAAAACAGGAGAATCAGTGAGGACAGGAGTAGTCGCAGAGGTTTCAATAGGCTCTGGAGGATTGCCAGTTGAAAAGTCTGTCGTGGCAGATGTATCTGCCCAGGGGGTGGGATGACTGGTGGCAATGGGACCTATCTTTGAGGTCGTCTGGGGGGATCTGTATCCAAACAGGCGGGTAAATGCGGTGTATTGTTGGGATTCTGTGTAGGCTGCTGTAGTAGGTGATGGAGCAGGAGTAGATGCAAGTACCGAAGTAGTTACAAGTACTGCTGGAGTAGTTGCAAGTACAGAAGTAGTTGCAAGTACTGCTGGGGTAGTTACAAGTACCGAGGTAGTTGCAAGTACCGTGGCGTTTCCGGCTGGCAAGGTAACGTTGCCAGTGGGAAAGGCAGTAAGTGTGATCCAAAGATCCAGGAGGTTACTGTCAGCAGTATAGGTAAACAGGGTAGTGAAAAACAAAACCAAACCTATACAAAGTAGGATGATGCACACGAGTCCAACAGCAAACAATCGAGCAGATGGAAAGCAGAAGAAGAGGGTGTATTGATGTAACACCGTCACTGCTGCTGAGACGACGCTCGGACGGGTGCTGGTTCCGTCCGTGTCGTCCGGATAAGTGTCGCCTTCCAAATAAGTGTCGTCGAAGTCGTTCGACCAATGGGAATTGGTTTCAGATACCTGCTCAGAGTTACACTTATCAACAGGGTAAAGTCCAATGTCCAGTGGGTCTGGTGGATCAGGTTCCTTGATATTGTCGAGGGCAGCAAGGTTCTCAGCAGTTGGTTCCCTGCGGAGACTCTTACCAGCGGGGGAGGGTGGTGGTATCAACACTTTCACAGGAGTGGTTGGGAAAGGTGGTATTGGAATAGGAACTTTATGTAGAGAAATAGTCTGTAAGGGAATGAGTTCTTCTGGAGTGAAAATCGGCGGAAATTGCTGTGGCATTTATCTGGCTTGATTCGGGAAGTACAAATGTAGAATGTCAAGCAGCTCACAGATGTTGCTGTGCAGATTCTGTACTGTGGACACCGCAACAGACTCTTGTTCTTCCGGATTCAATTGTCCTGCTAAGTTGCGGATTTGGGTGAGATCTTCTGCAAGGTTACGGATTCGGATGAGACGGATGTGAAGATCTACGTATGGAAGTGGGAGTACTGGAACAGTTGGAGGAAGAGGTGAGGATGGCAACTCAAAAGCAGGTTCCAATACAGGTGGTTGCTCTGCTGGTGACTCTGGAGAATCGGCGAAGGCTTGGATGACTATGTCAGCCAGATCAAGGAGATGGGATTCAGGAGATGGATGGTCTAAGTTGATTAAGTGGTTAAGTCTTTGGTCGAGTTGGTCAAGGTGGTTCAAGAGTGTTGGATGTGGGGTCGGTGGTCTTGGGCTCAGTGGTGGTGGAGATGGAGTTTGTGGTGGGACTGGTCTCTCCAGTGACTGTTGTGCTGGAAACATCAATGGAAACATCCAGGAGGCCTGATTGGGTATTTGGATAGGCGCGGATATCTTTCAGATGGACCCAGGATGTGTGGTCCTCAAGCTTGGCAGCTGTGGCTGACAGAGCTTCTATCTTGAAGGGCCCAACGTAGATGGGATCTCGCCAGGTCTTGTGCGTGTAATAACGCCGGTGCACTAGATCGCCCACTTTATAAGGGGGGGATCTATTGGCATCACAATCCCCTCTTCTGTCCGAAATGGCCTGTGGAATTGAGGACAGAGAACTTACAATAGTCTGCAAGATATCCCAATATACTGAGTATTGATCGGGTATTTGAGTGTCTGGATTGCCAGGTAGGAGTCGCATCTGGCGACCTGTACATAATTGGAACGGCGTCAGTTTAAGGGAAGAGGATGGAGTGGCACGGAGAGATAACAGTGCCAAAGGGAGGGCATCAAGCCAATTCTTTATCCCATTAGCCATAAGCTGACGCATTTTTGTTTTGAGCAAGCCATTGTATCTTTCAACCAAACCATTACTGGTGGGTTTGTAAACACAGACAGTTCTATGTGTAATGCCAAGTGCTGGAAGGAGGTTCTGCAAGAGTTCATTCACAAAGTGTGTACCATTATCTGTGGTAATTTTGCCAGGAATACCAAATCGAGGAATAATTTCATTACACAGTGACTGTGCCATGGTTTGTGCGGTTTCTCTAGTGCAAGGGAAAGCTTCCACCCACTTAGAGAAACTGTCCACGCAGACAAGCAGATACCGTTTACCACGCACAGGTGTCTGCATATCTGTGAAATCAATATACCAATGTTGGCCAGGTCCCTGGACAACAGGCAAATGACCGGAAGGGATGACAGGTCCTCGTTTAGGTGTATACAGAAAGCATTTGTAACAATTATGCACTACAGAGTGGCACATGGGCATCATTTGGGGAGCCCATAGCTTGGAAGACAATTGATCATACAGTGTATTAGCATTTAAATGTAAAGGATAATGGAGGGCATGCAAAAGAAGGGATAAAACATGCTGTGAAACACATAATTGACCATTAGGATGGGTCCAAAGACCATTTGGATTAAGAAAACATCCAGCTTGCTTCCACAAAGTGAGTTCTGCTTGTGAAAGAGAGGAAGTGAGGGTAGTAGAGAAGTCAGAGGTTAAGGATTCAGAGGGTGGGGACGTTACAGGGGGTTCTGAATCAGGAGATAGCAAGGAGGTAATGACATGAGGAACAGGAAAAATTGGAGGGGTGTTTGAAGAGGAGGATTCAGAGGGTGTGGAATCAGAAGGAGTAGAAGGTGGTGTTTCAAAGGGAGGCGCTTCGGTTGCAAACACAGGAAGTGCCACATCAGTAGGGGATACGGAAGGAGGGCTGGAAAAGGAAGTGACCTCACGGGCTAGTTCATCAGCAGCATGGTTCCCATTAATGGCGAAAGAAAAAACTGTCTCCTGATGAGCTTTAATCCAGGAGATACTGGTGCGGAGGCCTTTTTGATGGCGCTTCTCCAACGCATCAAAAAGTGCAGTCCACAAAGGTAAGTGACTGAGAGGTTGTCCCGTAGAGGAAATCATACCCCTCTGGTTCCATTTGCGAACATGGGAATGCAAGGAAGCAAAAACATAGTCTGAGTCGGTGACAATGCTCAAATCAGAGTGTAGTGCTTTATACAGTAGGACGTATAAAACCGCTGCAAGTTCTGCGGTTTGGGCTGTAAATGCATCTGGTAACCTGAATTGTATAGGATCCAGTATGTGTTCTTCCGGTGTATAATGGAGGGCGGCAAAACCAGCAACTCCGTTTTGCTGAGAACCATCTGTAAACCAAACCTCGCCAGTCTGCAAGATTTCTGAATGCAGATGGAGGGATTCGGGAACAGACAATTGGGTAGTGCACTCATGGGGAAAGATTGCATTCTGTGCTGTCTCTGTTACAGTGAGTAATGGATCTAGGCGTTGAAGGTCAGTTAAAGTTAATGGGTGAATAGAGTGCACTACACTGAACAAAAGTACTTGATACTTTTGCAATCGGCAGACAGTCATGTGACTAATCTGTTTGTCCAACAGATATTTTACATCATGGGACGTGTGAAGAATCACCGGAAGGTGAGGAATGTAGCTGTATAATTTCGTGACAGCTGTGCTGGCGGCAACAAGGCCTTTCTCACAAGTGGCAAAGGCTCTTTCAACAGGGGAAAAAGTACCTGAAAGGTAACCACAGGCAAGATCATCATGTTCTTGAGTGATTAAGCAAGACCAAGTAGTCTCAGTATGCACGACCCAAAGGTGTACATCCTGAGAAACATCAATAGTTGCCAATGGGGAGGAAAGCATAACATCTTTTACAAGAGCCATAAGATCTGATGTTTCCTGAGCTGTGAAGTTAATGGGTTCTCGTTTAATTTTCTGTTTACCCTGTAGTTTCATATAAAATGGCTGTGTTCGAGCTGAATAATTGGGTATCCAAAGGCGACAAAAATTCAACATGCCAAGGACACCTCTGAGATCAGAAACAGTAGTGGGCATCCGCAAGGAGGATACATGTTGGAGAGTATCGGGACCTAGGCCCTTCTGACGGGGGCCTATGTGGTGTCCAAGGAAGGTAACATGTGTCTGAGCTACTTTTAATTTCTTTCTGTTAACTTTATAGCCTTTCGTAGCAAGAAAGCCAAGGAAGTCACAGGTGACCTGAACGCATGTGTCAAAGTCAGGGCAGGTAATGAGCATGTCGTCTACATATTGTACAATAGAGGTTTGTGGTGGGAGATCGTATCTGTACTGTTTAAATTCCTGTATGTGTCCTGCTAAAGTTTGAGAAAAGACTGTTGGACTGTCTGTAAATCCCTGGGGGAGACGGGTCCACTGATATGTTGTGTTATTGAATTGGAAAGCCGTTAGCGGACGGCTTACAGGGTCAAGGGTGATGGAAAAGAAAGCGTTGGATAGGTCAATGGTGGAATGATATGTCTGCAAAGAGATACTATTGAGGAGTGTAGTTGGGTTTTCCACGTTTGGAAATACCGCGTAAGTGAGGTCATTTAGCGCGCGTAAGTCTTGTACTATACGGAAGGCGCCAGGCTCTTTCTTTGGAACTGGGAATAAAGGAGTATTGTATGGTGAATTACATTTTTCAATGATACCCTGCAGCAACAAAGAATCAATTTGTTCCTGAGCTCCAGCAATAACTTCAGGTTTTAGCGGATACTGGGCAATTTTAGGGCCTTTACAACCCGGTAGCAGCTGAATACGATGGGGAGGGCCTTTAACCTCACCATAGGGTTTCTCAGGTGTGGCCCAAAGAAAACTTGGTAGGTCATTTAGAGCGACCTCTATTTGTTTCTCAACCATAGAGGTGACAGCCATAATGAGTGAAGTGGTTTCATTAGGGGAAGGATCAAAATGAATTTCAAAGTGAAACAATGTCAACAGGTCTCTCCCAAGTAAGTTGACAGGGCACAACGGAGCATACAAAAAGGGAGCAGATAGTTGTTGATCCGCATAGGTAATTGGTAAAGGCTCAAGCAGGGGTGTGTCTGTTGGGACACCATCAAAGCCTGTGGTGGTAACATTGTTAGGGGAAACTTTAAGAAGTTTCTGCAATTTGTGCGGGACATGGGCTAGCACAGAGCGAGAGGCGCCTGTGTCTATTAAAAAGGGAACAGGGACATCACAGATTAACAAGGTGATCATGGGATCATCCAATCCTGCAGCAGTGTGGACCACGCCTAGTCACTGTGGGCGGCGTTGATCTGGGTTCCATAAAGGGAATGACTGACGTTCTTGCCGTTCTTGGCGGACCTGAACCCTGGGTCTGTGTTGTAAGGGTTGCAGACATTCCCGTGCGTAGTGGCCGTATTGCTGACAGCGATAGCACTGAACATCTGCATAACGATCTGGACTAGGTCGGGAACGGTAGTCTCTGGGTTGTCTATAGACATCCGGGGGACCCCTTGGGGGACCTCGCTGAGGTTGGGAGCTACGACCTCTTTCTTCTGGGTAATCAGTTCTACGGTCTGGGCGGTAGGGCCGTGGGCCCTGATTTCGGGTGTTATTGTCATAGCGTTGGTCAGCATACATAAGAATAACAGGGGGAGTGGTCTCGGGGGTATTGGGATCTGTGTCAGAGCACTTGGAGGCTCTTTTCTCTTTGAGATCTTCAGTTTGTAGTACTTCCAGATTAGTGTGTACTGTCTTACGATGTTGGACTTCATCTTGCTTGCTTTTTATAAGCTTTCTACAATGATGAAGGATGTGTTCACGAATCTTTGGCCATTTTTCTAGTTGGAGACCAACTGTGTCCTCAAGTTTGTTTTTAATCTGTGAAGGTAGGGTTCCCTTAAGTAAATGATAGAACACCGGAAGAGCATTATCGGAGTCAAATTTTTCCTCCGTCTCTTCTTTATAGAGATCTTGGAGTCTGAGTAAGTAAGCCTCAATAGGCTCTGAATCCATTTCCCATCTCTGAGAAGTGATAACTGAAAAGTCTTTTAGAGCCGGATACATGGTCCGGATTTCCTGGAATACTTTGGTCTGGATCTCTGTTAAAGGATTGCCATCATACTCGGTATCTGTAACAAATTTGGCATAGCCCGATTGAGTGAATATGTCAGTGACGCTGGCGTGTGGGGTTCTGCCCAAAAGCGCTTTCATGTCTCCAACTGACAGGGTGGTCCCTAGTGTAATGTCCTGAAATTTCTTTAACCATCGGTTACCTCCTAATGTAATATCCGGGAGTTGCAGTATGAGGCTATTTAATTCAACTGCTGAAAGTGGAGTGTACTCCGTATGAGGAACACCACCTGACATCTTATTCAGCAGGGGAAAGAGTTTTACTTTCTCAAAGGGTTTAATCAATGAAGATGTAAGAAGGTCGATCGATGCGGTTGGGGGAAATTGATTCTCGTACTTTTTCCAAACCTGAAGACCTTGGATTAGGTAGAGGGTTGTTTTCTGATCCCAATGGGGGTCAGGGTGGTCATAAATAAGATCTCTCACTAGTGAGAGTTTGTCAGACCGCAAGGATCCTTCACGTGGGAAGAGAGCGGACTGGGGCTGAAGCGCCTCAGACCATCCTGCAAGATTATCAATCCATGGTTGAACATAATACCATGAATTTTCATGTAATGCCACATATTGGGCGGGTGTGCTAGGTGGACCAGATAAGCCAGGTTCTGTATCAATGTTCAGACCTGTAGGGTGACGGGGACCGTCAATGACTGCAAGGCAGCGACTAGATCCCTCGTCAGTAAGATAACTTTGAGGGTGGCGTTGTCTGGTATGATGTGAAATAACATCATGTTGTTGGGGCATTTTGGATTTTGATGCAGCAGATGCAATAGTATCCGGGAGTTCTGAAATGGACTTACGTAAGGAACGAAGTCCTTCTGAAACGAATGCGAGGTCATCTCCCATACTGGCCAATGTGGTGCCCTGTTGTGGTATACAACATGCCCCTGAAGGAATGTGAGTGTCAGGGGGACGGGTCTTGGGTAGTTCCAGGTGCGATGAATCTCCTTCCACCGAGGAGGAGAAATTTAGCACTGGGGGAGGTTCCTCCAGGTCAGATTTAGCTGGGAGTTGTTGTTGTAAAACTTCCCATGCTGCGTCTAATGGGGAGGATATTATTTTTGGTAGATCCCCAGTACCTGGTTTGGCTGGAAGTATGAGAGGACGGCGGAGACGAGCCAGTTCCTCTGCTAATTGGGGAATTTTACCCTTGGGGCGTGCACCCAATTGCTCCCATCTAGGAGGAGTAGAACACTCAGGTTCTAGAGTCGGCATGGAAGGGTTCATTGGAACAGGGGGCGCTGTAATAAAACCCCGATCACAGAGTTCCTGACAAATAGCCCGTGTCTGTGTAGCAGGACTACATGGAATGAAGCCCATCTGTCGCAACTGAGACAGAATAGGGTAATGCTGGGATGCGGGAGGCAATAAACCAGTTTGGACAGAGGTGTCCAAATGTGGCGGTGGAGGTGATGTCTGAGTTGAATGTCCCATGTATGGGTAGGTAGCCGTTTGAGTAGTCATGTGTGAGGTCAATCCTGATCCTGGCACAGGACAGGTGGAGGTCTGGGCAGCCGCATCGATCTGACTGATGGTTGGGTGGTGAATGGTGATCGGAACCAAAGGGTCCTGGACACAAGGGTAATGTTCAATAATGGGGGGGGGTATGTCCATCTCATAACCTCCAATAGTACGATAGACATGAGGTTGTGGAGTTAGCGTTTGGGTAGTTGCCTGCATCGTTGGGGCAGTCGTGACTGTGGGCGACTGAGCAACAGTCTGAGCCACTGGCATTGTTGATGGGGTTAAGGGCGTCTGAGTTTGTGCTGGCCCCTGAGATATTGGGATTGAGTTTTGTTGTGATGAGGGAAGAGATAGATCAACAACACCGGCAATGTGCACGGTAGTGGGTGGGTCAAATACCATAGGAGCGGGAGATACCGCTGGTAGCGGGGGTGTCACTGTCTGGGATCCTTGAGAATTCTGCAGCAGAGGACTTGTGACCGGTTTATCACAATATCCTGGGGGTATCGGGGTATATCCCACTGCACATGGTAGAAGCTTTGTCGTACCTGCAGCGGTAGCAGCATCATAAGGCGGTGGGGCAGTAGGTATTACTGCCTCCTGGTAGGGAGCTTGGTCGCAGTCGGACTTACCTAAACTCCTATCGTTCTGGTTTTGTGCAATAAGTATGAATTTATTAATGGCAGCTAAATGTTTATCCCTAGATTTTCCTGTTTTGTGGGACTCATTGTAGCAGACCAAAGCTTGGAGTTTGCCCTGATCAAATGAGCCCTTTGATGGCCATTCCAGTCCTTGATCCTTAGCGGACCAACCGGTATGCCAGGTTTGACATAAGCGGGTAAGTTCTTTTCTATCAGCGGGAAAGAAATTAAGGACTCTTTCCAGGGGACTAGGGGATGAGGAGGGGGACATAGTGGGATCTGAAATAGGGGGAAGACAATCCACATAGGAACTCATAGAAGAGCGTATTCAATATAACGCAATATGTATAAGTGAGATGGTTCAAGTCAAATTTCTTGGATGTATAACAAGGGCAGCTAAAGTATACAAACAATAACGTGTAAGGGAAAATTATCTAAACAAAAACATGCATCATGCATATACCAAACACTGTTATACTCACGCGTCTTCAAGAGCGTTCCGGTGGCGGAACCTAGAACAGAGATTACTAATTGGCGGAAAGCCCGAATGCTTTTGCCGCATGTTAAATGAACAGGTAAATGTAAGCCACAAAGGTGATCAAAGTGTTTAAGAGAATAGTGTCAACGTGTATACTACTCTACCCCAAATCAAGAAAAAAACTACTCCCCAGAGTGTGCTTCTAAAGACAGGAGTGTTCTCTGCTGCTACTGCCTGCCAAGAGTTATTCCTGCTACTATTGGCCATGGGTTCCAACCCATGGAAGAATCCCCAAAAAGGGATAGCGCAAACACTCCCAAAAGAACTCAAGAAACCAGCGAACAAGGTATCATGAATTAAGGAGCAGCGGTCCACAGAGTTTCCGCTGATTAGGAGTTTTACTCTTCTACAACTAACCTCCACAATGAACCTTATAAACCAAGCAAAAATTTATGGTCAGGAGTCATCTCTTCTACCACTAACCTGGTTAGGAGTCTGCTCTTCTACTACTAACCTTCCTAAAACATTGAAAAAGTTAGGAGTTTGCTCGTCTACCACTAACAGTTCAAAAATATTGAGAAGCCCTCGTTAACTTGTCCAAACTCGCAACGAAATGCGTCAGACGTCTCTATATTGCACCCACGCTCATCTGTACTAGGTAACGCATATGTGGGCAATAATGCCGAATCCGCAGGCCACTCTGAAAATTGAATGGAATTCTGCTTTAAATCTAGTATTTATGATACCGTCATCCATTGAGGGTTTTGTGGCCCTCAAATGGGTGTGAGTCCCAGACATCAGACATCGGTATCTAGCCCAATAATTATAGCGTGACACTGGTATATAAGGGGAGAAAAAACAAAAAAAAAAAATTTGTAAAAGTAGAATAAAAGGTATAGCCCATCCCAGGGAAGAGCCCCTGTAACAAACTGCAAAAATAATAAAAAGAAAATAAATTTAGTTAAAAGAAAATTGAAAGAAAAATTTTACACTAAACACATGTAAGCTCTTGGGGGAAGGTACCATAAAAGAGTAACAAGACAATAGATTTGCTTATTAAATAATTCATAAAAAGGGACTCAAAAGCATTAAAATAGGACAGCCGACAGTGAAGAGGCCCGCAAAACCAGGACAACACAATACAAAATAAAATCATTCACACTGTTGCACAGCATAAATATGCATAAAAGTTAAACACAAGAGTGACAGAAGCAAAGTAGGAGAGTAGGTGGGACTTGGAGAGAAAGAGGAGAAAAAAAAAAAATGAATGTGATGGACAAACTGAGCAAACCAATGAACGACAACCTTCGTCTGTTCACCGTATCAGAGGAGGAAAAAACTGTACAACAAAATTGGATTTTCAAGTAATGAAACAAAAAATCCCCTAGTAAAAACAACCTATAAATCATTATAATGGAGCTCGCATAATATTATACTGCAAAAACAAAACCCATTCTGGGCAAGCAAAGATGTAGCGCTACGATCGCTACAATTGAAACCAAAAGCATTCAAACTCTGCTGTTAGTCATTGCGCATACTAAGACTAGGTACCACAAAACAGGGTTAAACTTGCAGAGAACATTGCCGTACACTATCTATTTATAGAACGCAGGCACAGTATCGTAAACTTAAATCACTTGTGTGCAGGAAAGTTACGGGCAAGCAGTTTTACAGGAAATGAGTGCATATTAATCGTGGCAAGCAGAAATCATGGCAGAAGCTCAGTCCCCAAAGCTCATGCAGCAGTGGCCAATAAAAACAACGCAAGTGTTCGAAAAGGACCGTAGAAAAAGGTTGATTACTAAATATGTTTAAGTTAGGCTCCAAGGTCAAACAGATGCAGCTCTAAAAATCTAAATATGCAAACTGTGGCGTACGATAGCAATTAGAGAATAGCATTGTCCATTTCAAATACAATAATAGCCAGGTGGCAGGCAATACTCCCAATGGGAGTTTTAGCAGAAAAAGAAAAATAATTAACAGCACAGAAGACGGTAGCAGTTTATCAAAAGTGATGACACACAATCTCTACAACGTATGACCTGACAATAAGCTCTCAAAGAGAAAAAAAAAATAAAAACACGGGCTGACAATACTTAAACTTGCAACAGACCTGTCACCAGAAATATGTATAGTTAAAGCAATGAGTAACAAAATGATATAGCAAAGAAATCACAGACAGAGATAAGAACGTAACCTTGCTGACATAAGGGCAGGGAATATAGGCAGGAGAAAAAGTAGATTCCAATGCGGGAAACACCGGAAGCGGTACCAAGTGCAGGGCATGAAGTTATAACAGAAATTATTTTTTAAACAAAATGTTACAAGAGATGCCTAAGCTAAAGATTAGCAGAGTGAAGAGGGAGAGAATATAATATTGAGGAGAAGAAGGAAGTGGGCACCGCCCAAAAAGGAGAAGTGGAGCATCTACGCACTTTTAATGTGAAAGAAAAAAGGAGAGAAAAATAGAAAGACGGGACTTATAAAGGCTTATAAGAACAAGGTTCCATACTAAAAGAATGAACAATATGTAAAAATGTCCGATGTTAGACAAAGAGAGAGAATAAAATTTTAAAGCAAAGTAAGCATATGTAAGCTCTTCGGATAAGATACGTTCAGTATACAATACAAACTGTACTAGCTTAAGAGGAGGCAGGTGTTTCCTACAGAGACGAGAAATGCAGAAAAGAAGAAAGGAAATAGGCTATAGATTAGTGTTATTTTATAATTTTAAGACCCTAAAAGGCAGTGCCGTGCTGTGCCGTAAGCCTAGAAGTGAAAGCAAGAAAATACTTCCGTACATTGCTACATGCACAGAAGTGCACACATACTGAACTCGGCAACATGAGCCATCGAAAGATAAGTAATTTTACTACTTTGATACTTGCAGAGAAAAAGTACCTAACATTCAGATGAGGCAAGCAAAGAGTTAGTTCAACAGGAAATAACTATATATCAATTATGACTGCAACTAGCAATGTATTAAGCGAAGTACCGGAAGCACAAAAACTGTGTAACATGGGGCTGCAAAAAGAATAGCTTTGCAGGGCATCAAAATTGAGAGGTGATACTAATGTCTTTTAAGCTTGCAAAGGAACAAAGCAGTTTTGAAAAAGAGGTCAGTAGGACAACGGCTTAAAGAAGGAACAGGAAATGTGCTTTATAGTGAGAAAACAAGCAATGTAAGGATGCTGTAAGAAATAAGAAAAACAGAGGTGAACCCGTAGGCTCACCGAATAGAGAAAAAAGTAGATTAGACGGACATCAGGGACGTGGAACATAAGAAAAACCAACGGGAGGGCGCACGCCCACAGACGAGAAGATGAGAACAGAAGGTAAAGACCAGGGAATGGGCGTAAAAGCAGAAAAGATAGCCAACAATCATACAGTTTGAAAGAAGGGGAAAACCCAAATCACAGGTTTCAGCGAAGCCGAAGTATTTTTAGATGACAGGCAAGGACAACAAAAAGTAAAGAAACAGAAGTGTTTGGGCAGGAAGAGGGGGCCATGGGCTGTCAGAAGTGGCGGAAGATAGGACATAAAATACACAGGGGTTCAGGGAAAAAGAAGGAGGAAAACAAATGTTGGACTGAGACTTAAGACACGAAATGTCAAGGCGTTAGGCAAAGAATAGCCCGCATAAGACCGCTCACTGACAATCGTGCTGAAAAAGAAAATACAGTCACCATCTGCTAAGTATGGTCTCCCAAAACTCAGAATCGAGATGGCTTACATATTCTTTCATACAGCAAACACTCAAAAGGAACAGTATATAGGTGATGAATACAAGATAAAGTATACGGACAGTCAGAAAAAAGGACCAAGATACAGATGTATTGGTTCAGTATAGGAAGCCAGCAAAATAGGAGAAAATGGGGAGAAAGGTGAGAGGTAAGAAAAGAATGGACAGAATAATAGTGCCCAATACCCCTCAAGTGGGCAATGTCCGTAAGAGGGAAATAAAAGAATGCAGGAGATTAAGACATGCAGGAGACAAAAGAAGAAGGCAGAAACATAGGAGAGTATTTAATGCAGGGGTGAGAAAAAGAAACGGACAGAACATGAGTGCCCCGCAATAGGGCAATGTCCGTAGGAGGCAGAAGGAGAGAGAGAAAGAGGGAGAAAACGAAGGAATGACAGAGGGGGGGCACGAAAGAGATAATGGCCACGGGGAGAAAGAAAAAATAGGACATTGAACGCACAGATTAAACATCCCCTCTTGCGTTCAAATGGGGGGGAGGAAGGTCAGCGAGTACGCTCAGCGACCGGGGCTCACCACTGTTTTGTTACTGATTTGTTTGACCTCGTTTTCGTCCTCCTTGGGCTATTCCATGTGGAGGATTGAACGTACTAAGTTCATCCAGAAGGTTCTGAATTGTTTTTCTTACTTCCATTGTCACCCAGTCCCATGGGGGTCTGGTCTGGGCAGGCATCAACAGCCGCAATTCAAAACTAATTCCCATGACCACTGCTTTCTGCCTTTCTGGGTCTAGGTGTATTCTGGGCCATTTATGTTCCCACATAAAGTCTGTTAGAATCTATCAGTGTTTTATGCACCAAATGAGTGTCAGGTGTGGGTTTAGTTTAGTTTGTAAAATAAGTGACAGGTAAGGAATACTTGAAAATGAAGACAGAGATAGGTTTCAGATAGAAAGCATTTATTCTTACCAAAGTTTTCAAAGTAGTACAGACATCGGACAGATTCTGGGTTCAATGGCACAGCGCTCTGCCGTCTGAGATGCGTTGGGGACGACTCCTAAATTGAGCCAAAATTTCTCCTCTTTTATACTCTTTTCTCTCTATAGAAGTCTATGGCAGCCCCTATTTTGGGACCTATTTTTTTCAAATATTTCTCAATTTCTGCGGTTAAACTGTCGCATCTTGCCATCTGTGCAGTTTGTACCCAGCTCTTCCGTTCCATCAATTTCACAAGGTTGCAACATTTTCCGGTAATATCAACATGTTTTTTTGGAACAAACTGTTTTTGCGGTTACTAACATTTTTTCTGTTGAGATACCAGTTTCACATAATGTTTTTGCAACACCTCTCATCACATCTTCTGATCTCTGTATCATTTTATACATTAATATAAACAATTGACTCCATTTTGAAAGCCACATTTTTTTTCCATTTTTTCCATCATTCTTTCATTTCAGGTGCTATATATTATTTGAATATTGTACCTATACCTGTTTGTGTCAAGACTCATTGTTCAGACCTGCTTTCTGCAGATTCTCAAATATTAATTCATTTGTTACTTGTTTGGCCTAATCAGTACATTTTCAGATGTTTTTGGCTCTGTGGCTTTGTCCATCACAATTCCAGTGGCAGATCTAAAACCAGGCCATATATTAACATTCCCCTCTTCACCCTATCCCATAGGGTGACACCAGGGTAAATATACCATGGTACCATCCATTCCAGAAGGTATCCTACAAGTAGTAGTGGGGCTTTGAGGATATGTAAATTGAGCGTGGAGAGGTAAACAAAGATAGGATGAGCAAAAGGAGAAGAGATTGGGAGGGGTAAGGAGTAGGAAGGATGGAGAGGAAGAGATTGAGGAATGAGCATAAGGAGATTGTGAGACATGGTCAAAGGTATAATAATTGTTGGGGCAGGAACCATGTGGGCGGGCTTAAAAAGTTAAGTTGGGTCATTAGGGTAAATTTTCTTGAAGAGATGAGTCTTCAACATTTTTCTGAATGGTAGATGGTCGTTGATTGTTCGGATGGATCTTGGCAGAGCGTTCCAAAGCTGGCTGCCCAAAAAGGAGAAACTGGATGCATAGGAGGTCTTGTATTTAATACCTTTGCAGTTGGGAAGGTGTAAATTGAGGTAAGTACGAGAAGACGATGATCTATTTCTGGTTGGGAAGTTGATGAGGCTATTCATGTAGTTAGGGGATTCTCCATATATGATCTTATGAATCAGAGTGTGGACTTTAAAATGTATTCTTTCTCTGTACTATAGAGCCAAAGCATTTAATATGTTGCATGTATTCCAATCGCACTCCATCCAGGTGTACAACCACTGGCAAGCCATCGGTAGTGAGTAGTTTCTCCTTCTCTGTATTGAATGGCCGAGAGCATCTGCACTGTCATAAAGAATTTAAGTAGCTTCTGTTTCATTGTTCATAAAGATTGCAATATTGTCTGCATTCATACAGTCAGCGATAAACTGTTCCTGACCAAATTCAATACCTTGCCTAGCTTGAAGACTCTTCACTTGATGGCATCCACTGCGGTATTGCAATGGGACTAGGACACACCCCTGGCATATCCCTGTGCAGACTAGGAAGCCTTCCAATAGCTCTCCTTTGATGTAAATTGTGACATGGAAGCCATACCATGGGTGGGAAGAGGGGGAAATGAAAGAGGAACCAACTGTCAAATTTTAGCAGTTTTCCCTATTCCCTAGGGAAAAAAAGAGAAATCATTAACAATTGTCTTTACCCAAGAAATCATGCTGTCAGAGTCGTAGAAAAGACATGGAGCTGGAACAAGTAGAAGCCCTGGGAGGAAGGGCAGAAACAAAGCAATACCCAGGAGCCTAGTCAAGCATTGAGCCTCGGGAAGGTGCCTAGGCAACCTTGGAATTGTAGTAACAGAAGCTGTTTATAACAGCTGAGCAGATTAGCAATTAGTTACCATCCAGTTGAAAAAAGATGGACTGTCTGATTCTGTGCACAAGACTATCCCTATATTAGGAAGCTCCATGCTTGATACTCTTTCCAAAAATACAAGAACTAGGGAGGCACGCAATGAAGCTACTGAGTAATTTAGAACAAATAATAGAAAACATTTCTTCACTCAATATATAATTAAACTCAGGAATTCCATGCCAAATAATGTGAGAAAAGCAGTTAGCTTAGCAAGGTTTTAAAAAGTTTGGATAATTTCATAAAAACATAGAAAAATGTGGGCAGATAAAGACCATATGGCCTATGCAATCTGCTCATCCATGCCATCTACTTTCTATATCCCTTAGAAATCCTATACACTTGTTCCATGCTCCCTTGAAAAGTCCATAAGCCATTATTAAGAGGGAGTTGGGAAAATCCACTGCTTATATAAGTACATAAGTATTGCCATACTGGGAAAGATCAAAGGTCCATCAAGCCCAGCATCCTGTTTCAATCTGATACTGTTGGTATGAGGCAACACCTTTTATACAAGAGACTACATTATTACGAGCTCCTTTGTCTGTCAATATATCTCCTGTGCAACTACTGATTGACCCCTGATGAAGGTTTTTTTAAAAACCGAAACACGGACCGTGTTGGGTCCTCAATAAAGTTGGTTTTGGAGCATCTCACCTCTTGTCCTGGATTGATCTTTTGAAGTTGTGTTTCCACTTGTTTCTTTTCTGTGACCAGATTTGAACACAATATTCGAGCTGCGGTCGCACCATGGAGCGATACAAAGGCATTATAACATCCTCATTTTTGTTTTCCATTCCTTTCCTAATATTACCTAACATTCTATTTGCTTTCTTAGCCACAGCAGCACATTGAGCAGAAGGTTTCAACGTATCATCAACGACGACACCTAGATCCCTTTCTTGTTCCGTGACTCCTAACGTGGAACCTTGCATGACGTAGCTATAATTTGGGTTCCTCTTTCCCACATGCATCACCTTGCACTTGCTCACATTAAACGTCATCAGCCATTTAGACGCTCAGTCTCCCAGTCTCATAAGGTCTAAGTAATTTTTCACAATCCTCCTGCAATTTAACGACTTTGAATAACTTTGTGTCATCAGCAAATTTTATTACCTCACTAGTTACTCCCATCTCTAGGTCATTTATACATATGTTAAAAAGCAGCAGTCCCAGCACAGACCCCTGGGGAACCCCACTAACTACCCTTCTCCATTGAGAATAATGACCATTTAACCCTACTCTCTGTTTTCTAGCTAGAAAACAATCTTTTAACCAGTTTTTAATCCATAATAGAACACTACCTCCTATCCCATGACTCTCCAATTTCCTCTGGAGTATTTCCACTATTTCTGGGATAAGCAGTATAGAATGTTTTGTACTTTTTTGGGATATTGCCAGGTATTTGTGACCTGGAAGCTCTTCTGAGCAGGGACCGTCCTTAGTTGTTAATTTGTACAGCGCTGCGTAACCCTAGTAGCGCTCTAGAAATGTTAAGTAGTAGTAGTAGTGGATTGGCTACTGTTGGAAACAGGATGCTGGGCTTGATGAACCTTTGGTCTTTCCCAGTATGGCAATACATATGTACTTATGTAGTAGTCCAATTGAGAATTTAAGAATGCCTGTTTGAGAGCGTGCATAGCAGAGACACGTAAGAAAGTGCATAAAGAGCAAAGACGACGAAGGGTAAGAAAACCAAGTTGTACCAATCAGGAAGTTTGCACTTCGAAGGTGAGATGCAAGTCAAATATTACCCCTAGATAATGAAATGACTGTACAGGGATTGTTGCAGATGGTAGCCAGACATCCAACAAGTAACTGTCTTTTTCAGGATTTAGGACTACTTTTTGTGAGTGTAGCCAATAAAACAAGCCTGTTAGGCAAACTTTCAAATGTTTAATATCTAATGTGAGAGGCAAAGTTGGAGAAAATTATATTATCAACATAATAAAAAGCTCTAATATTATGATCCTGGGTGACTGTTGCCAGCGGACTAAGAAAAACGTTGAAAAGCAACGGAGAAAGAACTGAGCCCTGAGGAACACCACAGGTAAGTCGATGAGGAGAAGATTGTGCAGTAGTATGGACTGAAAAAGAGCTATTAGTCAAGCACAGTACTCTCTAAGCCAATATTGGAGAGTTGTAAAAGCAGTAGAGAGTGATCCACGAGATCAAAAGCCATAGAAAGAGCAAGTGACTCCCCAGTAACCAAGTTACCTGATGTAAGAATAGAATGGATCTCACTAAGAAAAGCAATAGTTTCTGTGTTATGATTTGATCGGAATCCAGATTGGTGGGGATGGAGAATGGAACAGTCTTCGTCATGAGTGAAAAGTTAATTGAAAAAACTTCTCTAAACTTTTGGAGAAGAAACAAAGATTAGAGACAGGATAAGTAATGTGCAGAACTAGAAGGCCGAGTGTATTGTTTTTAATATTGTTTATTTGTTTATTTATTTATTTGTTGCATTTGTATCCAACATTTTCCCACCTTTTTGCAGGCTCAATGTGGCTTACATTATGTCGTAATGTGGATCGCCATTTCCAGCATGAGAAATACAAAGTAATATTACATTAAAGTTTATAAATGTTAAAGTACAGTATAAAGTAAATTAGATAAACAATTCATATCGGTATAAGAGATAGGGGGGTAAAACATTAATGTACATTGGTGACAGATTAATTAAAACAATCAGAAGAAGAGAGCTCAATTTTATCTGGTTCTAATAGAGTTTAGATATAGGTCACTGATGAAGGGTCATTATGGTATGTCTTCCTGAACAGGTTAGTCTTTAGTAACTTCTGGAATGTTGTTAAGTTGTGCGTTGCTTTCAAGACCTTTGGCAGTGTATTCCACAGTTGCGCGCTGATGTAGGAAATGAGGATGGGACAAGGCCAGAGGATAAGCTCTGTGCCACCATACATAAGTCTAAGGGAAGGAGGCTGTTCTCAGAAGATTTAAGCCACATAGATGGTATAAGGTATAGGGTCCTATAGTAAAGTAATAAGCCTCATGTATGGCAAGGACAGTGGTTATTTCTCAAAGACCTGGAATTCGAAAAGAGGTGTAATTCCCAGTTTCCAACGGTATTCTTTAACACTGCATATAAAGTTTTAGGAATGCCCCTGACCTGCCTATGCATCTCCCGTGGCCACATCCCTTTTGGGTTGCATGCTATAGGATTTGGGTGCACATTGTTATACAATGGTACATTGCAAGATATGCGCACAAACTTAAATTGGCGCCAATTAGTACCTACTTATTGGCACTAATTGGCTCATTAGTCAATTTAGTTGGGCATCTTTTGGATTGGCACCAAAAGATCAGTGTCCATGGTAAGACTGCAAATCCACAAAGTGGACTGAAGTGTCACCAAGTGAAATCTGTCTATGGAACTTCTGACACAAAAAATATGCCTTGGCCCAGCAGATCAAAAGACCTCAGCGGTGTGTGGGAGAGGAAGCCATAGTCCCCCAAAACCAAAGAGAAACAAACGTGCAAGAGGTCAAACACCTTACATAACAGTACTTAAAAGATCACCTCATTGCCATACCAAAGATAACCCCAGCACCCCTAGGCCACCCTTGGGAACTATAGGACTGGTGAATTCCAGATCAGCTGTAAAGAAATCCTCAGTGATGCATGATGTTATCCGTGAACAGCATCTTGACATTTTAGGAATAAGTGAAACCTAGCTAGATGAAAGCAGGAGTTCACCACTGACTAAACTATACCCAACAGGTTTCAAATCCCAAATCAACCAAGACCAGGAAGATGGAGTGGAGGGCTAGCAGTCTTGATTTGGGATTCAATCAAACTGCGCAAAATCACCATCCCCCAGCTGAATGAATAAGACTCTTTTTTAATCCAGTTGGAAGAGGAGAAACCAATCTGGCTGCTCATGGCATATCGAGCACCTCATAACAACACATTATCTGTGCAAGAACTCCTTGAACTGATTACACAAGTGTTCTTCAATTACCCTAGGATGGTCATCATGGGAGATTTCAATCTACACACTGAAACCCCCAGATACCACCACAGCTGTTTTCCTGGACGTGATGACAGCACTAGGATTCACACAGGTGATCAATTCTCCAACCGAAGACTCGGACACATACTCAACTCGGTTTTCTATACAGGGGTTGATATCCCAGAATATTTATTTATTTGCAGCATTTGTATCCCCCATTTTCCCACACATTAGCAGGCTCAATGTAGCTTACAAGTCACCGTATTTGGGAGCTCCAATACGGCCGATGTTAAACAAATACAAATAGAATCAGGGTAAGGGAAGGTAGGGGTAAACGGGAACAATGAATGGCAAAGATATAAGAAATAACAGTATCTTTTAAATCAGTGCAGAGTTGAAACAGGGATACTGGGATAGCAGTATTGAAATAACACCCCTATCACGGACAGATCATTTTTTAATTAAGTTTTCCCTAAGTAACCACCTGAAACAAAGGGCGCCTCCGGGAGTTTGGAAGGGGCTCAGGGACAAGACAAAACTGACTGCTGAGAATTTCCTAGAGTCCTTACTATCCACATGTGGATTATTATTATTATTATTTATTACATTTGTATCCCACATTATCCCACCTTTTTGCAGGCTCAATGTGGCTTACAATTCATTGTGGATACTGGAAATAGAAAAGAGTATACATTTGGGTTAGCAGAAGTTTTGGGTACATGATGGTGAGATGCGTGATAGTGTTAAAGCCATAGACGTTAGGTATATGATAGTATGAAAACAAAAGACATTAAAGAACATTCCTGGATATCTTAAAGAATGTATTTCTGTTACATTTGTACCCTGCGCTTTCCCACTCATGGCAGGCTCAATGCGGCTTACATGGGGCAATGGAGGGTTAAGTGACTTGTCCAGAGTCACAAGGAGCTGCCTGTGTCTGAAGTGGGAATCAAACTCAGTTCTTCAGGACCAAAGTCCACCACCCTAACCACTAGGCCACTCCTCCACTGTTGCTACTATTTGAGATTCTACATGGAATGTTGCTATTCCACTAGCAACATTCCATGTAGAAGTCGGCCCTTGCAGATCACCAATGTGGCCGCGCAGGCTTCTGCTTCTGTGAGTCTGACGTCCTGCACGTACGTGCAGGACGTCAGACTCACAGAAACAGAAGCCTGCGCAGCCTTCTACATGGAATGTTCTTCTACATGGAATGTTGCTAGTGGAATAGCAACATTCCATGTAGAATCTCCAATAGTAGCAACATTCCATGTAGAATCTCCAATAGTATCTATTTTATTTTTGTTACATTTGTACCCCGCGCTTTCCCGCTCATTCCAGGCTCAATGCAGCTTACATGGGGCAATGGAGGGTTAAGTGACTTAACCAGAGTCACAAGGAGCTGCCTGTGCCTGAAGTGGGAATTGAACTCAGTTCCTCAGTTCCCCAGGACTAAAGTCCACCACCCTAACCACTAGGCCATTCCTGCTACTATTTGAGATTCTACATGGAAAGTTGCTATTCCACTAGCAACATTCCATGTAGAAGTCGGCCATTGCAGATCACCAATGTGGCCGCGCAGGCTTCTGCTTCTGTGAGTCTGACGTCCTGCACGTACGTGCAGAACATCAGACTCACAGAAACAGAAGCCTGCGCAGCCTTCTACATGGAATGTTCTTCTACATGGAATGTTGCTAGTGGAATAGCAACATTCCATGTAGAATCTCCAATAGTAGCAACATTCCATGTAGAATCTCCAATAGTATCTATTTTATTTTTGTTACATTTGTACCCTGCGCTTTCTCGCTCATGGCAGGCTCAATGCGGCTTACGTGGGGCAATGGAGGGTTAAGTGACTTGCCCAGAGTCACAAGGAGCTGCCTGTGCCTGAAGTGGGAATCGAATGTAGAGTTACGCGTGTTGTTCTTTATGATATATTTTGTCGAAGAGATAAGTTTTCAGGAGTGGATGAAAAGAAAACTACATTGTCAGAACAGGTTGATATTTGGAATACACACTTAGCCAAGACCTTAAAGAAAATGGCAAAACTAAAAAAAAAAGGTATTATGCCCCACTCACACTCACCATGGTTTTCTCCAGAACTTTGGACCCTTAAGCACGAAAGACGGAGACTGGAAAGGAGTTGATATAAACTGTAGGAATCATATGATAAAGTACTGTCAAGCCTTAACTGCAGCCAAAAAACAGTATTTCTCTCAATGCATTGAAGAGGCTGCCAATTTAACCAAGCACCTGCTCAGAATAGTAAACAGCCTACTGCAACCCCCAGAACAGAATTACCCTGCCCAGACACAACTGAACTGCTGTGATTTTGCTGCATACTTTGCCAAAAAATTAAAAGTCTCTGCCAGGATTTACAGGCAGTCCCACCCAGTTTCCAATCAGCTAACCAGGAGCGCACAAACGTTCGCCCACCCCGAAACAGACATATGGGATTTTTTTAAAACTACATAACAGAGGAAAGCCTTGACAAAACCCTAAGAGACCTTCAACCAACTACCTGCTCCCTCAATTCCTGCCCATCAAAGATAGTGCAGCAGGCAAGCAGGGGCCTCATAGAAGGTGCCACAAAAATTCTGAACTCCTGTCTTTCTAATGGGCAGTGGCGTTCCCAGAGGGGCTGACACCCGGGACGGATCGCCGATGCGCCCCGCCCCTCGGGTGCAGCGTGACCCCCCCACCGAAAGGACACCCCCCGAGAAGAAACCCTCCGCCACGCCACTGGGGGGGGTGCCGCGAGCGCCTGTCCGTCATTCATTCCATGCTCCCTCTGCCCTGGAACAGGAAGTAACCTGTTCCGGGGCAGAGGGAGCATGGAACGAATGACGGACAGGCACTTGCAGCACCCCCCCAGTGGCGTGCACCCGGGGCGGACCGCACCCACCCACCCCCACCCCCAGGAATGCCACTGCTAATGGGCAACTGCTAACAGCATTAAAGAGAGCAGTGGTGCATTCTTTGCTAAAGAAAAACAGCCTTGACCAGGACAAACTTGAAAGTTATCGGCCAGTATCCAACATCCCGTTTTTAGGAAAACTTATAGAACAGTCTGTGATCAACTCAATGATTGGCTAGAAGACAGAAACTGGCTAGACCCATGTCAATCTGGATTCAGACCCGGTTACGGAACAGAAACAGTCCTCATATCCCTACTAGTTGATCTTCACAGAAACCAAGACAGGGGATTTGCCTTGGTGTTAGTACTGCTAGATTTCTCAGCAGCTTTTGACACAATGGATCATGATATTATGCTAGCCCAACTGGCAGAAATAGGTATCAGTGGAACAGTTCTTGCCTGGCTCAGATTCTATCAGACAGGCAACAGTTCATAGTGTTCGGCTGCCCTTATCACCATCATGGGCACTGACCTGTGGGGTACCACAAAGATCGATACTGTCACCTATTCTGTTCAATATCTGCCTCAAGACATTAGCTGAGCTAATTTGGTCAATGGACACTCAGTTCTACATCTATGCGGATGATGTGCAGCTACTCATACCCATTGAACATGACTTACCCACAGCTTTGAATAAACTGACTATCTTTCTAACATCAATTCAAAAATGGGCTAAAAACAACAAACTTTTACCTAAACCCAAGTAAAACTGAGCGTCTATGGGTCCCTAGCACAAGTGGGCACATATCTGACATAAAAATCTCTTTTGGGAAATATGAACTTCCCCTCAAATCACAAGTCAGGGAATACAGCTCAATTCAAGACTTACTTTGATCCCCCCAAATCCAAGCAACCTTCAAAAGCAGCTTCTATCACTTGTGACAACTATGTTGCCTGTTTCCTTACATCGAGGAGGCAAGCCTTGTGCCATGATAACATCAGGGTGGATTACTGTAATGCATTCTACACCCTTCTGACTACATAGGGTTTGCGAGAGCAAAGGAGGTCCACGCCTTCCGCAAAACAGAGGTTTTTTGTTAGTTTTTGATATTTTTCTGTTATATTTTGGGTTGCCTAACTGTGTCAATACCATATTCTGATTTTATTTATTTATTGTTGATATGTTATCGTTATATGGTGCCTACATTAACATATTCATATTTTTGAGGATATTTATATTAGGAATTATATTCATGTATACATTCAACTTTAGTTTTTAGAGTTTTGTGTGTCATTATTATGATTAATTTCTTATATGTCTATATTATATTTATATGTTGTTGTTATTATATTATCTGATGTTTTAAATCTCATTTATTGTGTCTCTTTTTATAAATTTTGTAAATTCATGTTTTTATACCCCTGAAGAAGGCATTTTTGCCGAAACACAGACGGTGTTGGGTCCTAATAAACTTGTATTGAAGCTCCTGCTCATTCATTGTGCTGGTCATTTGGACATGGTCTTCTTCCACCCTTGGTCTGTTTTGTTTACATAGGGTTTGCACCATCTCCGATTGATTCAGAATGCTGCAACTAGACTAGTAGAAGGCTGTGACATGACCGCATCACACCATTTTTGCAAAAACTTCACTGACTACCAGTACAATACAGGGCCAAATTTAAAATTTTATGTTTGACCTTCAAGGCCCTCAAAGGAAATGGCCCAGAGTACTTGAAGAACAGGATCTCCATCTACATACCTTCAAAGTCACTAAGGGCCTTCCGAGGAAATTCCGTAACCACACCCTCTCCAAAGGACATCACACAATGTGATACCCACGAGCGAGCCTTCTCTGGAGTAGCCCCCCAACACACACACATGCTCTGGAATACACTCCCTGAAAGGCTTCACAACACAAGACTATCAATATTTAAGGAAGCAAGTGAAAGCTTGGCTCTTCAACCAGGCCTTTAATGGAAGACATAAATGACACTGGCTGCACATATTATAGCAGGACATGTTTATCCACTCCTGCCATAGCCAAGATAAAGTTCAAGCAACTTTCTTTAAATTAATTCCCTTATTTTATTACTCCTGTTACTCTATATTATCGATTTATATGTGTCGCGGAAACAGCCAAAGTTGACGGGGGCGTGTCGGAGGCGTGGTGAAGGCGGGACTGGGGCGTGTTTATCGGCCGAGGAGAGATGGGCGTCCTTGGCTGATAATCGAAAACAGAAAGGCATTTTTAGCGCGAATTTGGGTCACTTTTTTGGACCTTTTTTTTTTTCACGAACAAGTCCTAAAAAGTGCCCTAAATGACCAGATGACAACCGGAGGGAATCGGGGCTGACCACCCCTGACTCCTCCAGTGGTTTCTAACCCCCTCCCACCCAAAAAAAACAACTTTAAAAACTTTTTTTTCCAGCCTGTATGCCAGCCTCAAATGTCATACCCAGCTCCATCACAGCAGTATGCAGGTCCCTGGAGCAGTTGTTAGTGGATGTACTGGACTTCAGCCAGGTGGACCCAGGCCCATCCCCCCTACCTGTTACACTTGTGGTGGTAAATGGGAGCCCTCCAAACCGCCCCCAAAACCTACTGTACCCACATCTAGGTGCCCCCCTTCAGCCATAAGTGCTATGGTAATGGTGTAGAGTTGTGGGGAGTGGGTTTTGGGGGGGATTTGGGGGGGCTCAGCACCCAAGGGAAGGAAGCTATGGACTTCAGAGGTAGTTAACTTTATTTTTTAATTGTTACAAGTGCCCCCTAGGGTGCCCGGTTGGTGTCCTGGCATGTGAGGGGGACCAGTGCACTACGAATCCTGGCCCCTCCCACGACCCAATGCCTTGGATTTGGTCGTTTTTGAGCTGGGCGCCTTTGGTTTCCATTATCGCTGAAAAACGATACCGCCCAGCTCAAATCCGCACAAATCCGATGCATTTGGCTGGCACAAACCGTATTATCGGAAAAAAGATGGACACCCATTTTTTTCCAAAATACGGTTTGCCCCGCCCCTTCACATACCTGTTCTCGGAGATAGACGCCCATGGAGATGGGCGTTCGCGTTCGGTTATGCCCTTCCAAGCCACACTTTGTATTATTTTTTTAAATATTTTACTGTTGAAATTGGCTATTGCTTATGTTTGATTTATTCTTCCTGTACACCGTCTTGAGTGAATTCCTTCAAAAATGCAGTAAATCAATCCTCATAGAATCCAGGGGTTAATTCACCAGTGGTCGATGTTTCCCCTAAAAGTGAAACTGCCAAGGGACACCAACAGCTTTGGAAAAAGAAAAATACTTTGTTCTGATTATGTGAAAACCATGAACAATTGTAGAATCCTTGAATATAGGAAATATTTGACTGTTAACATCATTTAAATCTTTTCTTAGAAAATTGATAAACTTTCCTACAGTCATTTGAGGAAACATGAACAAAGGCTGTTAGCAGCACCATAATTGTAATTTATATGTAGTGTACGTTGCATTGCTATCTTTTGAATGAGAGAGATTTCTCAAGAAGCACAGATGGAAAGGCAAGCAAATAGCCTCAGACATTCTTCTACCGAGCTTATCTCCGTATACATATTACATTGTGACAGCTTTTACTGCCAAGGGGCCCATGCCAAAGAAGACAGGCTGTAGATTCTTCACTACATGGCATCTTTTCCCAATCAGATTAAAAGCAGCAGCCACAGTCTTAAAAATGTTTGCTTAATTCAAATTTTCAAAGTTTTATTTCGTTCCTGGAGGCATTCTGTCATTCAGTATTCATGAAATATAAAAATAAAGCTACTATCCAGCTTATTTTCGAAAGAGATGGCCGGCCATCTTCCGACACAAATCGGGAGATGGCCGGCCATCTCCTGAAGCGGGCCAAATTGGAATAATCAAAAGCCGATTTTGGCCGGCTCCAACTGCTTTCCGTCGCCTGGATGGCCAAAGTTCACGGGGGCGTGTTGGAAGGGTAGCGAAGGTGGGCCGGGCCGGGACGGGGCATGCTTAAGAGATGGGTGCCCTCGGCCGATAATGGAAAAAAGAAGGGCGTCCCTGGCGAGAATTTGGTCCACTTTATTTGGTCCCTTTTTTTCAGGTCCAAGTCCCAAAACAGTGCCCGAACTGACCACATGACCACCAGAGGGAATCGGGGATCACCTCCCCTGACTCCCCCAGTGGTCACTAACCCCCTCCCACCCTCAAAAAACAACTTTAAAAACTTTTTTTGCCAGCTTCTATGCCAGCCTCAAATGTCATACTCAGGTCCATCGTAGCAGTATACAGTTCCCTGGAGCAGATTTAGTGGGTGCAGTGGACTTCAGGCAGGCGGAACCAGGCCCATCCCCCCCTACCTGTTACACTTGTGGTGGAAAATGGGAGCCCTACAAAACCCACCCAAAACCCACTGTACCCACATATAGGTGCCCTCCTTCACCCCTTAGGGCTATGGTAGTGGTGTATAGTTGTGGGGAGTGGGTTTTGGGGGGCTCAGCACCCAAGGTAAGGGAGCTATGCACCTGGGCAGTAGCGTAGCCACAGGTGGGCCTGGGTGGGCCAGGGCCCACCCACTTAGGACTCAGGCCCACCCAACAGTAGCACATATTTAGCAGTAGATGGTAGGGATCCCAAGCTCTGCCGGCAGAAGACTCCCCCCCCCCCCCCCCTGATGGTAATGAAAACGCTACTCTCCACGATACGGGCACCTGCACATGCTCAGTTTTCAGTGCATGCCTGCTGCAGACTGCTAAGGTGGAAAGAAGCGTTTTCCCGCCAGCTGAGATATTTTTCTGGTCGTAGTGGGGGAGGGGGGGAGAACATTTGGTGCCCACCCACTTCTTGCTTAGGCCCACCCAAAATCTGTTGTCTGGCTACGCCCCTGCACCTGGGAGCTATTTTTTTATTTATTTTTTTTAGAAGTGCCCCCTAGGGTGCCCGGTTGGTGTCCTGGCATGTCAGGGGGACCAGTGCACTACAAATGCTGGCTCCTCCCATGACCAAATACCTTGGATTTGGCCGGGTTTGAGATGGCCGGCCTCGGTTTCCATTATGGGCGAAAACCGAGGCCGGCCATCTCAAACCCGGCCATCTCTGACATTTGGCCGGCCCCAACCGTATTATCGAAACAAAAGATGGGCGCCCATCTCGTTCGAAAATACGGTCGGCCTCGCCCCTTCGCGGCACCATCCTCGGAGATGGGCGCCCTTAGAGATGGGCGTCCCCGGTCAAAAATGTCCCTCCACATATAAAAATAAGTAAATTATTATTGAAACACAACTATACAAAATATAATAAAAATGATGCTCAGAAAACAATATTGTGATCTCTTGATTAACCACACCACCTGGCGATCACTAGTTCAATCATTGCTCCTTAAATCCACACCACGCAAATAGACCAAAGTTTTTAAAAAAGGAAAGAAGAAATTGTATCTATGTCAGATGATATCACACACGATCATAATCTACTCACTAAATCCAAACATCTCAGGTAGGGAGGTGCTAGCGTCAGACCAAAGTGTCCAAATAAGTATTCAATATAAATATCAAAAAGTAGACAACAGTCAACCAAAATTCAAACTGATTTGCAATCTATTTCTTGAACTTGGTTGACTGTTGTCTACTTTTTGATGTTTATATTGGATACTTATTTGGACACTTTGGTCTGGCATGCTAGCACCTTCCTACCTGAGATGTTTGGATTCAGTGAGTAGGTTTTGTTCATGTGAGACATCATCTGACAAAGATACGTTTTGCTCTTTCTTTTTTAAGAACTTTGGACTGTTTGCCTGTTAGGGATTTAAGGTCCAATGATTGAACTAGTGATCGCCAAGTGGTGTCGTTAATCACGAGGGATCACAATACTGTTTTCTGAGCACCATTTTCTGTCTTTATATATGTATTTATCTATTTATTTCAACATTTGTACCCCACATTTTCCAACACGTGTAGGTTCAATGTGGCTTACAGGTAGGTTATTTTGGAAATGTTGCAGAGCATTTTAGGATCGGACATAGACAACGTTTAGTTCTGTCAGTGTGTTTCTAGATTGTGGTGTGTTGGCCAGTGTTGAACTCGATTAAGTGGGTTCGTCGAAGAAGAATTTCTTAAAGAAGCGGGCTTTTAGGAGTTTTCTAAATGTTAGTTTGTGCATTTTAGGTCTTTTAGGTCTTTCAGGAATGTGTTCCAGGGTCTGGTGCATAAGCATGTGAAGTTAGTTGTATGTGTTGATTTGTATTTCAGACCTTGACATCTGGGGAAATGAAGGCTGAGATAGGTTCTCGTGCCCTTAATTGCATTGCACACTGATAATTCTATTAGGTTTGTCAGGTATTCTGGTGCAAGGCCGCAGATTATTCTGTAGGCCAAAGAACATAGCTTGAAGGTTATACGTGCTTTGACAGGGAGCCAGTGTATTTATTTATTTGTTGCATTTGTATCCCACCTTATCCCAGTGGCGTAGCCACAGGTGGGCTGGGGTGGGCCAGGGCCCACCCACATGGGGCTAAGGCCCACCCAACAGTAATACAGTAGTAGCTGGTGGGGATCCTAATCTCTGCTAGCTGAAGACTCCCCCCTGATAGTAATGAAAATGCTACTCCCACGATACCGACACCTGCACATTCTCAGTTTTCAGCGCCTGCCTGCTGCAGACTGCCATGGTGGAGAGAAGCATTTTTTTGGGTGGGGTGGAGAACACTTGGTGCCCACCCACTTCTTGCCTAGGCCCACCCAAAATTTGCTGTCTGGCTACGCCCCTGCCTTATCCCACCTCTTTGCAGGCTCAAAGTGGCTTACAATACATCATGAGTAGTGGAAGAGTGTTAGTAGTATAAACATTTAGTATTGCATGATCTTGGTTAGTATGATGATAAAAACAAAGTAGTAGTATACAAGCAGATTTTAAGGAACGGTTCTGAAATTAAATAGGTGAGTTGTGTAGTGTATATTCACTTGGGTTGGTCTTTTTGGTATGCTCTTTCAAAGAGATGGGTCTTCAGTAATATGCGGAAGTTCGTTCTTTCATAGATCGATTTCAAGTTGCGCGGCAGTGCATTCCATAACTGTGTGCTCAAATAGGTGAAGTTTGACGCGTGCATTGATTTGTATTTCATTCCTTTACAACTGGGGAAGTGCAGATCAAGGAATGTGCGGGATGATCTTCTGGCATTCCTAGGTGGTAAGTCTATTAGGTTAGACATGTAAGCTGGTGTGTCTCCATGGATAATATTGTGAACTAGTGAACATATTTTGAACGTGATGCGTTCCTTAAGTGGAAGCCAGTGTAATTTTTCTCGTAAGGGCTTGGCACTTTCAAATTTTGGTTTATCAAATATGAGTCTAGCTGCAGTGTTCTGGACTGTCTGGAGTTTCTTGATTATTTGTTCTTTGCAGCCGGCATATAGTGCGTTGCAGTAGTCTAGATGACTAAGCACTAATGATTGTACTAAGTTACGGAAAACACTCCTTGGGAAGAAAGGTCTTATTCTTTTTAGTTTCCACATTGAGTGGAACATCTTCTTGGTTGTGTTTCTAGCGTGGTTCTCTAGTGTTAGGTGTCGATCAATGGTGACTCCAAGAATTTTTAGGGTTTTTGAAATAGGAAGGTTTAGAGTTGGTGTGTTGATGGTGGTGTATTCTTTCTTGTTGTGTTGGGAGGTTAGTATTAGGCATTGGGTCTTTTCTGCATTGAGTTTCAGCCGAAATGCGTCCACCCATGAATGCATGATTTTGAGGCTTTGGTTGATGTCATTAGAAATTTCTTTTAGGTCTTGTTTGAATGGGATGTAGATCGTTACATCATCCGCCTAAATGTATGGATTGAGGTTTTGATTTGATAGTAATTTTGCCAGGGGTATCATCATTAAGTTGAATAGAGTCAGCGAGAGGGGGGATCCTTGTGGTACTCCGCATTCAGGTACTCATGTGGCTGAAGTGGTCGAGTTAGATGTTACTTGGTATGACCTTGCGGTTAGGAATCCCTTGAACCACTGGAGGACGTTGCCTCCGATTCCGAAGTAATCAAGGATGTGTAGTAAGATTCCGTGGTCTACCATGTCGAAAGCGCTTGACATGTCAAATTGTAGAAGTAGTATGTTCTTACCAGATGTAATCGTTTGTTTGAATTTAGACAGATTTTGGAGTAGTGGTTTCATACTTTCAAATCAATTTTTTACGAATATCAGTCTTGCTGCTGTATTTTATGCTTTGTAGTCTCTTTAGTGTTTGTTCTTTGCATCCCGCGTAGATTCCGTTGCAATAATCTATATGAGTGAAGAACATGGACTGGACTAGTCTGCGGAATACTTCTTTGGGGAAATAGTTTTTTATGCATTTCAGTTTCCACATTGTGTAAAACATTTTTTCATAGTATTTGAGACCCAATTGTCAAAGGTTAGGTAGCGGCCTATGGTGACTCCTAGGATTTTTAGTTTGTCTGTTACTGGGAGGGTGGTTCCCATAGTCTCGATGTTTGTGAAACATGTGATATTGTGTGGTGATATGAGTATCAAGCAGTTTGTTTTTTCTCTATTCAATTTCAGGTTGAATGCTGAGGCCCAGGATTCCATGGTGTTTATACCATTGGTGATCATGGTTGTTATTTTGGACAGGTCCTTCTTGAAAGACACATCATCAGCATATATGAAGGGGTTGAATGAAGCCTTGCTTGGCCAATGATTGGGCCAAAGGAGCCATCATTAAATTGAACAGTATGGGTGACAGTAGAGATCCTTGAGGTACCCCACAGTCCTCTTTCCATGGGGAGGGGAGTGTGGAGTTTAACTTTACTTGGTAGGCTCTGGCGGTCAGGAATCCCATGAACCACTTGAGTACGTTCCCTCCAATGCCAATTTTGTCAAGTATTCGTAATATAATTTGTATAGTTATGTTTCAATAATAATTTATATATTTTTATGTTTAGTGGTTTTATTTTTATATTTTATGGTATAGTTTGAACCACTGTTATATATTTTGTCCCATTGTTTGTTTGCTTATATTCAATATTCATGACATCTCCTGTTGGGGCAGTACCACCACCTTGAATAGAAATTAGTCATGTTGTGTCACACCTTAACAGAACCCAGGTGAGTTTCTATTAGTATTTAGAACATTTCAAGAGGTGCTTTTTTCTTTACTTTTCTAATTTCACAGTTATGAATTTTAATATATTGGGTGCAGTACTATAAACTATAGAGATTTATTTTGTCACATTTGTACCCCACACTTTCCCACTCATGACAGGCTCAATGCGGCTTACATGGGGGAATGGAGGGTTGAGTGACTTGCCCAGAGTCACAAGGAGCTGTCTGTGCCTGAAATGGGAATCAAACTCAGTTCCTCGGGACCAAAGTCCACCACCCTAACCACTAGGCCACTCCTCTTAATGATGCAGCAGATTCAAGAATATAAGAAAAAATACAATTTCTTTCAGTGGAAGTCAGACGGTCTCAGCTTTGTTTACAGTCTTTAGTCTTGAGTCGTATTTAATCCTGAGTCATATCTCACCCTGATTAATACAATTGCCACTTTAATCTTTGGGATAAATATTCAGCATGCGGTGTCAGTGATATTTTTCAACATTGCAGGATTTATGCCCAGATATTTAACGCCAGGCCATGTCTGGGAACCAGCATTGAATATCCGGTTATGTGTCAATATTCAGCCCTTAACCAGATACGTTCAACCGGACAAAGATAGGACTGTGTTTTTTGTGGTCTGATTTGTCCGGTTAACTTACCCAGTTAAAGGCCCTTTTTACAAAGCAAAAGACAAATGGGGTTCACACTCTCCACAAAAATGAAACACAAACAAAAAATAGGGTGGAAAAGAACAAAGTCCAAGAGAACAGTTCAAACACCAGGATAAGATGCTCCAAGTACAACTTCATTTGGACCCTACACGGTCCATGTTTCGGCTGCGAGAGCCTTATAGTCCATAAGTCATTATTAAGATGGCCTTGGGGAAAATCCACTGCTAATTTCTAGGATAAGTAGCATAACATATATTGCACTGTTTTGGGCGCTTGCTAGGTACTTGTAACGTGGGTTGGCCAGTTGGAAAGAGGATGCTGGGCTTGATGGACCTTTGGTCTGTCCCAGTATGGCAATGCTTATGTTCTTATGTTCTTAGAAATCCTTTGTGTTTATCCCACCCATACATGGATGGGGCATTAGCGTGCCTGTCACTTAGAGGGGAATAATCGAACGTCGCCGGCGATCTATTTTGGCGGCGGCGCTACAGCTGGAACTGTATTATCAAAAAAGATGGCCGGCCATCTTTTCTTTCGATAATACGGTTTAGCTCGGCCAAATGCCAGAGTTCGCTGGGGTTGAGATGGCCGGTTTTGTTTTTCAGCGATAATAGAAAACAATGCCGGTGGTAGTGCATTAACGTTCATTGGTGACAGAGTAGCTTAAGCAGTCATGTGTAGAGAATTCGGTTTTGTCTAGTTATGGTAGAGTTTCGTTTAGGAAGGATCATTGTGGTATGCCTTTTTGAACAGGTTGGTTTTTAGTAGTTTTCGGAAGATTGTTAGGTCGTGCATTGTTTTTATGACATTTTGTAGTGCGTTCCAAAGTTGCGTGCTTATGTAGGAAAAGCTGGATGCATATGTTGATTTATATGTAAGACCTTTGCAACTGGGGTAGTGGAGATTCAGGATTGTGCGTGCCGACCTTTTTGTGTTCCTGGTTGGTAAGTCTATAAGGTCTGACATATAGACCGGGGCCTCGCCGTGAATGATTTTATGGACCAGGGTGCAAATTTTGAACGCAATTCGTTCTTTTAGTGGGAGCCAGTGAAGTTTTTCTCTTAGAGGCTTGGCGCTTTCATATTTTGTTTTTCCAAATATGAGTCTGGCTGCTGTATTTTGGGCAGTTTGGAGTTTCTTAATGATTTGCTCTTTCCATCCGGCATAGATGGCGTTGCAGTAATCTAGGTGACTTAGCACCATTGATTGTACCAGGCTGCGGAATATTTCCCTTGGGAAGAAAGGTTTTACTCTTTTGAGTTTCCACATTGAGTGGAACATTTTCTTTGTTGTATTTTTTGCATGGCTTTCTAGTGTAAGATTTCGGTCAATTGTAACTCCGAGAATTTTCAGACTGTCCAAAACAGGAAGGGTGTAGTCTTGGGTTATTATAGTGGTTTTTCGTGTTATATTGTGATGAAAGGATGAGACATTGAGGGGCATAATCGAACGCGAACGCCCATGTGTAAAAACGTCCATCTCCGGAGACGGCTCCGCAAAGAGGTGGAGCGAACCATAAAATCGAAACGAGATGGCCGTCCATCTTCGGTTTCGATTATACGGTTCGGCCCGCTGAAATCCCATCATTTGTGTCGACTTTAGAGATAGACGACACAAATGGTGAGATTGCTGGACTTAGAGATGGCCGTCCGCGGTTTTCAGCGATAATCGAAACCGCTGCCGGCCATCTCAAAAACGGACCTAATCCAAGCCATTTGGTCGTGGGAGGGGCCAGCATTCGTAGTGCACTGGTCCCCCTGAGATGCCTCTATGCCAGCCTCAAATATCATACTTAGCTCCATGACAGCAGTATGCAGGTCCCCGGAGCAATTTTAGTTTAGTTGGTGCTGTGCGGGACCCATGCAGAGTGCAAAAATCTGAAGAAAAAAAAACCATGCAAGTGCAGTCATGGACGTCCACATTAAAACAATAGTAATAGGGGGATTCGAAGCAGAGCAATTTTAGTTTAGTTGGTGCTGCGTGGGACCCATGCAGAGAGCAAAAATCGGAAGAAAAAAAAAACATGCAAGTGCAGTCAGGGACGTCTAAAAAAAAAACCATGCAAGTGCAGTCAGGGACATCCAAATTAAAACAATAGTAACAGTGGGATTTGAACCAGCCACCTTCTGATTACAAGACCTGTGCTCTAACCACTGTACGATTTATCCAGCTGCCTAGACCTCCTTCCCTTTCCATTAAGACCCTCCAAGTTTCTGTCAACCAATCACAGCTCATTTAGCTGACACTGATGTCAGGTAAATGAGCTGTGATTGGCTGACAGAAACTTGGAGGGACTTAATGGAAAGGGAAGAAATGCTTAAGCAACTGAATAAGTAGTGTAGTGGTTAGAGCACAAGTCTTGTAATCAGAAGGTGGCTGGTTTGAATCCCCCTATTGCTATTGTTTTAATTTGGAGGTCCCTGATTGCACTTGCATGTTTTTTTTTCTTCCTATTTTTGCTCTCTGCATGGGTCCCACGCAGCACCAACTAAACTAAAATTGCTCAGGGGACCTGCACACTGCTGTCATGGAGCTAGGTATGATATTTGAGGCTGACATAGAGGCTGGAAAAATATTTAAACAGTTTGTTTTTAGGGTGGGAGGGGGTTAGTGACCACTGGGGGAGACAGGGGAGATCATCCCCGATTCCCTCCAGTGGTCATCTGGTCAGTTTGGGCACTTTTTGGAAGCTTGGTCGTGAAAAAAACAGGACCAACTTTGTGTGGACTAAATGCTCGTCGGGGACATCTTGCTTCTTTCCATTATCAGGCGCGGAGGTCCATCTGTTAACCACGCCCTGGAACGCCCCTGTCCCGCCTTCGCTACCGTTCGGCCACGCCCCCGAGATTTTCGCCCGTCCCCATGACGGAAAGCAGTTGGGGCCGTCCAAATTCAGCTTTCGATTATGCCTGTTTTTGAGACGGACGTCCATCTCCCGATTTGTGTCGGAAGATGGGCGTCCGTCTCTTTCGAAAATAAGCTGGATTGTGTTTTTTCTGTGTTGAGCTTTAATTGGAATGCATCTGCCCATGAATTCATTGTTTGGAGGCTGTGTTTGATTTCATTTGTGATTTCTGTTAGATCATGTTTGAATGGGATGTAGATCGTGACATCGTCTGCCTAGATGAATAAGACCTGAGTATGTGGCATTGTGGTACCTAGACTGTGGTGTCCAGTTATTGAATTGTTTCTCTCGTAATTATTTTTACCCACAGTCAGAGAAGGTCATCTTCAAATGGGTGATTTGTATGGCTAAAACCCTTCTTACCTCTTTGAAAACTGTTTTTTTCTGTTATAGAGCTCTTCAGAACCTAAAACAAAATTTTGTTGCGGAAATCACTTAAAACAGCAGCAGGAAACAATACAAAAGGATGGTCTTTCTGCAATCTCAATAGGAAAAGGATCTTAAACTGCAATCCCTGTCTTACACAAAATCCCCCAAACTCTACGGTAATGTATGTGCTAACTTCACTTACTTAATCAGATATTGTTTGCTTTAGATTTATCATCCGCCTTCCTGCATAAGGTGGATAATAACTCTAATCCTACCGCTATAGGCAGGCTTACATCAAGTCCCTACATCACACTCAATTCCTGTTCCACTGCAGATGTTTTTGCTTATCCAGTCCCATCTCTGGAGAACACTTCAATGGGGGTGGGGGTGGGGTACGTTTCTGATACGTTATTATCAGTGCTGTAACAAAAGTTTAGCTTTTTCTCAGTGACAGGTGTATATTTTTTTCTTTGATGAATTTTCCTATATAATAAGTAAAGAGGTGTTTTAGCCGTGTTAGTCCACTCGTAAAGGTAATCAATAGAAATCAAACAAAATTAAAACATGGAAAAGAAAATAAGATGATACCTTTTTTATTGGACATAACTTAATACATTTCTTGATTAGCTTTCGAAGGTTGCCCTTCTTCGTCAGATCGGAAATAAGCAAATGTGTTAGCTGACAGTGTATATAACAGTCTCTCATAGATGGTCTAGTAGGGTGGGTAGGAGATGTGCATGGGGACTCCAAAGCATTCCATAGTCTAGCAGGATGTTTGTGGGGTGGGGAGGGGAGGGGAGGGGAGGGTCCAATAAAAAAAAGTTAGGTCCAATAAAAAAGGTATCATCTTATTTTCTTTTCCATGTTTTAATTTTGTTTGATTTCTATTGATTACCTATATAATAAAAAAAAAGCAGCTGCACAGTGTCTGATCTGTGACTTGGCTTTTTCTATCTTTCTTTTCCTTAGAGAAGACTTACAGCGGATATGTTCCCAATTCCTCAGGCATCCGTTGCATAAAGAACATGATTCCATGGGATCACAGAGATACCTTAAGTTGTGTAACCTTGGAGACAAAAGGGCTCATACACTGAGAAAGGGCAAAACAAGAAATGGTAAGTAGACCAGAACAGCAGATGCCGTTAAGTTCTACAAGGAAAATCAAACAGCAGCAATAAAATCTCCAAATGTTTATCTTACAAATTAGTTAATAAAGAGGGCAAGAGAGAGATTCGATTGACCCAGGATACCCTTCTTGATCTGCCCTAATCTGATACAGATCAAAGTTAGCTATAGATTGATCTTAAGCCAGAATTTACTGGGTTGGTTTACTAATGATGCTTTTAGGGTGCCCCACAAGTGACGTTATTCATTTATGATGGGAGTTTGCAACCTGTGGTAAAGAGATACCGCAGGTGGTGACTCTCATGGTAAATCAAGGTGTGGTAAAAACCCTGCTTTTACCACACCTTGACAATTTCCCCTTTTAGGGATTTACACAGGGCAGCAGGTTTCAGTTTGTTTTGGAATCATTTGGGCTTTTTTCTGATTATCTGATGATTTTTTTTCCAGTTCTTTTCAAACATTCATTATAACAAGGCATGTTGGATAAGATTTAGTAAATGGTACCCAAATTTGGGCTCCGAGTTGGGCACTGTGTAGCGCCGAGATCTGTGCCCAACTTCTGGGCGCAAGGATTTACACCAGGTTTCAGTTGGGGTTAGGGTTAGGTGCAGGTCCCCCCCCCCCCAAATTCTATAATACTGCACACATCTTCAGTGAATGCCCCTGAGCCGCCCATGCCCCTCCCACGGCCATGCCCATTTTCAGCTGCATGCTAAAACATTTACTTTCTCATCTTTATAGGATAAAGCCTAGCAAGATGCACATGTAAATCCAAATTGTTGCCGCTTAACGTCAATTGATTGCTTGCACCCAATTATTAGGTCTAATTGGCTCGATTCTCAGTTAAATTGCATACATGTCCAAATTTGCATGCACAATTTTGAGCACCATTTTATAGGATTTGGGGGTTAATTGCACATTAGAACATGCACTAATTGATGTGAAGGGGCGTTTTTGATATGACGTCTTAATCAGATTTTGATATTTTGCTGAAAACGTTGAAATATCAAATGGAGAAGATAGCAATTTTTGAACCAGAAAAATGTCTTGAATGTTTTGAAAATGGCCATTTCCTAGCTGTTTTGTACTCAGCACATTTTTCTTTTGTGACCAATTAAAAAAAAAAAATCTAAGGGAGAGCATCATCCTGGTGAAGTAGAAAATACGCCTGCAGCCAGGACCTGCCCCCCAGGAGATGCGTTATCTTCTCATACCAAGGATATGTCTCCAAGAACCTCTACGGCAGGAAAACAGAAGAACAGTAACCCTTGTGGGCACACACAAACCCAACAGTCACAAGAAGGGTGACTAAAGAAAGAGCAGCAGACAATGTCCAAACCAATGTCTTTATTATATCATCCAAGACAGCAGCAAGATATTGGACTCCATCTGTATAGCTTTCAGTTTTGATTGACTACAGATAACATCCACACTAAGACTCCTGAGGAAGGCCCTTGCGGGCCGAAATACGATTTTGTGTTGAGTCTTGGATGATATAATAAAGAAGTTGGTTTGGACATCGTCTGCTGCTCTATCTTTAGTCACCTTTGTTGTGACTCTTTGGTTTCCAAGAACTTCTACCCAGGCGGGAAGGTTAGGACAGCTGTTGTAGTTGGTGATTTGATCATTAGGCATGTAGATAGCTGGGTGACTGGTGGATGTGAGGATTGCCTGGCCACTTGCCTGCCTGGTGCAAAGATGGCAGACCTCACGTATCACCTAGAAAGGATCTTAGTGCTGGAGAGAAGCCAGCTGTTATGGCACATGTGGGTACCAATGACATAGAAAAATGTGGGAGGGAGGTTCTGGATGCCAAATTTAGGTTCTCAGGTAGAGATCCTCCAGGATAGCATTTTCAGCAATGTTCTCCATTCCATGCGCAGGACCCAACAGGTAGGCAGAGCTCCGAATTCTCAATGCGTGGTTGAAGCACAGGGATGAGGAATTTAGATTTGTTAGCAACTGGTCAACATTCTGGAAAAGTGGGAGCCTTCCTTTTCATAGAGGCTTTTAACACTCCCTCCTGATTGTGTCATCCCTCTCCTTATATTTCTTAGTCCTTCCCTCAGCTGTTCTTAGAATTATAAACCGCAGTACCGCCTCCATGGACAACTTGTGGTATAACAAGCACTGCAAACTCTTATTTACAAGTTAAGAAATATTCTCTAACCAGCAAGCACTTTTCCCTCTAAGCTGAGTGGGAGTCCTCCACCTACAGTCCTGCCAGCAGGTGGTGCTGTTTCACTATCACATTTTGAATAGTAAGGGACAGACAAGCTCTGCAGAACTCCGGAGTACCTGTCTGTCCATACTATTGAAAACACAATATTATAGCACCACCCCACCCCCCTCCACTGGTAGCAATTCAGTTGCAGGATTCTCACTCAACTTAGAAGGAACCACGCCAACAAGTCCTTTAGTAATTTATTAGGTTACTACAGAACAGGACTTGGTAATAAGCGTTCTTGAGAGTTATCAATTCACCAGTAGGTGGAGAGCAGGATTGCGGGAGTCCTCTTCTAACCAAGGGGCCCTTTGACTAAGCCACGTAGGCACCTACGTGCGCCTAACACATGTCAATCAGTGGCGTAGCTACATGGGGCCATGGGGGCCTGGACCTCCATAGATTTGGCCCTGGACCCCCCTGCCGATGACGACAGGCTCAGAAACAGAATGAAGCCTTGCGCCGGAAGAAGAGAATATCAGCTGGCGGGGGTTGGGGTCCCCCGCCAGCAAAGGTAAGCAATGGCGATGGTTGGGGGGGGGGGTTAAAGTTGGTGGTGGTGGTGGTGGTGGCAGTGGCAGCGGTGCCGGGGGAGTTGGCAATGGCGGTGGGGGGGGGGGGTCAGCGGCGCTGGGGGGGGGGCTAAAATGTGCCCCCTCACCTCAGGCTCTGGACCCCCCCTCCTGCCGAAGTCTGGCTATGCCCCTAGTGTCAATTGTGAGTTACTGCCCAGTTGCCATGTGGCCCTTGCGATAATTTTATTTTTGACGCACATCCGCTATGCCCGCCAGAAAATATTTTTATTTTCAGGAGCATGGTTGGTAATCGGGCAGTAATCAGTATTTTACATGTGTAGACCATTATCGCCCGGTTACTGTGTTAGACCTTTCCGCTACATCAATGACTGGTGGTAGGGTCTCAGACCCAAAATGGCCGTGCGGAAATTTTCATTTTGCCACATGTCCCTTTTTGGCAACATTTTAAAAAAGGCATTTTTTACAGGTGCGCTAAAAATGATTCTGTGCACGCCCAAAACACACGTCTACACTACCGCAGGCCATTTTTCAGCATGCCCTTGAAAAAGGGCCCCTGAAATATTTCACAACTTTTATGTTGTTATTCACCTGAAAACATTTCCAAACACAGTCATGACGAGTATTTGACTTGTACGAATTAATAAAAAGTTTTTAAAACTTCTGGGTTGTCTATCTTGGATCCATTATTTTTGCCCAACTTGATGCCTGCTATCTTTGCATTGCTGCAGCCAGTACAAATGGTATTTTCAGCTGCAGCAAGTCACCAACTGAAAGCTGGTATAAATTATCATGCCTAAATTAGGCGTGGATCCCCCAAATTTTGTAATGCCGCACGCATCTTCAGTGAAAGTCCCTGACCTGCCAATGCTCCTTCCATGGCTATTCCCCCTTTCAGTTGCGCACTAAGAAATGTATGCACGGTGGAGGGGCTTCCGTGTTTCAATGACTCAGAGGGCTATGCTGTAGGGTTACCCATATCAGACAGGCCTCTGAGGAGAAACCAGACAAAGAGTGTCCCAACCTGGAGGATCCAAGATGGCGTTGAGGGAGGACGTACGCTAGTTGAGTTCCCGTTTTACACCAGAATGCCTGAAGAAGAAGGCGCGCTCCCCAGAGAATGGGGAAGAGAAAAGGCAAAGCCATGGTGTTGTCCTCCTCGAACATGGCTGGGGTTCCCACCACTTCTCAGTCTATTTTGGAGAGATTCGGGGTCATAACTGTTGGAATGTAATTGTATTTTGCATGCATTGCCTGTCACCTATTATTTCTCTGTGATTACTCTGTGACCTCTGATGTGAATTACTTAGAGAGGTCACACAGCTATGCAACTTCCTGTGGGGGATAGATGCAGCAGATGCAGCACATGGAGCACATGGAGCTCATGATCTCTCCTAACCTGAGAGGATCTATGGTGGTGTGAGCATCCATTACCATCTAAGCACATGGAAGGAGCTGATAAGACAAATGTATAGTAATATGTAAATATAAGCCTGTCTGATTATAATCTAACTGCAAACTGTGAGTAAACAGATGTTTTGTTACTTCAACTTTAAAGTGACTCAGCAGTGAATTATTCAGGGGTGAATGAGAGAGAGATGAAGAAAGAAATTAACATTTCTAAAGCTGAAGCTGTGTGTACTAAAATCTGCTAATTATTTACTACAAATAATCCAACAAAAGGGTTATGGGCCCAGGGCCAGGAATTGAAAAAGAAGAGAAATATTACCAGGCAGAAAAAAAGGCCACATTTTTCTCTTAAGTTTTAAAGGAAAGATTCAGTCTGTCTCTCTCTCCCCCCACACAGCAGACAGAAGGCTAAGAAAATGGCTGAGGGAAGAAATTCACCATTGTTCTATTCTCTCAAGGTGCCTAAATTAACTGAGTTTAATTATCGGCAGTGGGAATTAAGATTCATATGTTTCCTTCGAGCAAAAAGATTAGATATATGCTTAGACCAAGACAGAACAGCTGAAAATATGGCTGAATGGGACAATGCAAACTATTATGTGAAGTGCATGCTTTTGGAAGCTCTCTCTGAAAAACAAGCCATATTAGTGGAGGGAAAAGATACACCAAAGGACATTTTATATAAACTGAGAACTATGTATGCAACTACATATGCAAAGCAGCAACCAATTTGGTTGGCAGAGTTGAATGAAACCAAATTAAGGGATAAAAGTAAATGTAATGATCACATTATGCATCTTATGTCTTCATTTCAAAAGTTAGAACTTTCAGGAATTCCCATGTGTGATGCATTGAAAAGAGCATTTCTTTTTACCTCACTATCAAAGAAGTTTGATGTTTTTAGGTCTGTAAATGAGGCCATTGAAGGGCAATCTTTTGAACAGGCAACATCAAAACTAAGGCAGGAATGCATAATAAATGATTCTGAGGAGATGTGTTCTCAAAGCAAGTCAGAGAGAAATGAAACAAATTTCTTGGCAAAGAACAGAGGAAGGCGGAGCTATGGGAAAACTCCACCCAAGGGCAAGCTGATTTGCTACTCATGTGGAAAGGAGGGACATGTATCTAAATGGTGTAAGGAAACACAAAACACTCCCTCTAGCTCACCTAAGCCAATGGAACTAAAGAATTTTCAAACCAGGAAATGTATGAAGGACAAAGATAAACACAAGGGCTTTCTAATGACAGAAAAATCTTTGACTATGGTAAATAATAATTCAAATGAAAGTACTTGGATTTTGGATTCAGGGAGCACATGCCATTTAACCAATTGTAAGAATTTCTTTCAGGAAATGTGTCCAGAGGAAGGTATTCTTAAAACTGCAAACGCAGGGACTGCTAAGATCCAAGCAAAAGGTATTGGATTCTTAAAATGCAAAGTGTCTAATGAAGTTAAAGAAATTCCTGTAAGTGATGTCTTGTATATTCCCCAAGCAGTTTGTAATATGCTTAGTGTATCTACATTAGATAAGAAGGGATTTGCGATTCATTTTGAAAACAGTAAGTGCACAATCTCTAAAAATGATGAAGTGTATGCTGAAGCTTTTATGCATAATGATGTTTATAAACTGAGCATTTCAGGTGAAGCCTCACATCTGGCGCAAGTAAGGAAGAATGATGGTAAATGTAGTCTGGAAATCTGGCGCCGCCGCCTGGGACATCGTGATTCTAAGGTGATCCAGGATCTTTACAGTAAGCAACTGGCCACCGGCATTCAGATAAGTGCAGATGCTGGTAAAATGGAGAAATGCATAGACTGTATTACTCAAAAAGGTGTAAGACCCTCATTTCCTGCATACACAGGAAATAGGAGTAATAAAGTGCTGGACTTAATACACAGTGACTTATGTGGACCGTTTAATATCCCATCATTGGGAAATAACAGATTTGTGCTAATATTCTTGGATGATTTCTCTAGATATTGTGTGGCCTATTTGCTGAAAGAAAAAAGTCAAGTCACAGACATGCTGAAGAAATACGTAGCCATGGTGAGCAATAAATTTGAAAGAAAACCAAAGGTTCTTCAGACCGACAATGGTGGTGAGTTCATTTCACAAAGCATGCGCACATTTCTAGAACAAGAAGGCATTCAGCATATCACAACAGTAGCTTATACACCAGAGCAAAATTCTGTTGCAGAGAGAAAATTTAGGTCACTTGTGGAAATGACCAGATGTATGCTGTCAGATAGCAATCTCCCTAAAAGACTATGGGGGGAAGCCATTCTCACAGCAGTGTACCTACAAAATAGAATGCCAACTAAAGGCGCTGAGCGCACACCACATGAGACATGGCATGGTAGGAAGCCAAACCTGTCACACATAAGAACATTTGGAAGTACAGCATATGCTCATATACCAAAGCAAAGAAGGCATAAGCTGGATTCCACAACAGAAAGGGGCATTTTAGTTGGCTATGCTCCAGGACACAAAGGATATAGAATTTTGAATCTGAAAACTGGCATTGTTGGCATAAGACATGTTACATATTTTGATGAAAACAAAAGGGTTGATAAAGGCTGGATTATCCCAGATGAGCCTTATCATCCAGAATATGAAACTAGAACCATAATAGACATGCCAGTGTATATAAATGCCATACCAAGGCAGATGTCTGAAAGCAACTCATCTGTATCTAACGAGGAACAGGCAGAGGAAGCAGACACAGAAAGGATCATTGAAGAAGACAGTACAGTTGGAGAAGGGGAATCAATTGGAGAAGGACTCTCAGATTTAGAGGATGCGGAAAGGTCAGACCAACCTGTTGTCAGACGCTCATCCAGGGAAAACAAAGGTGTTCCACCCCCAAGACTGTCTTACCTAACAAAATCAGCAGAAGCTCAAGAGCCCTTAACATGGGATGAGATTGAGAAAATGCCAGCAGAAGAAGCTGCTGAATGGCGTAAAGCTGCACAAGAAGAAATTGATGCATTGGATAAAAATAATACTTGGATTCTTACAAAATTACCTCCTGCAAGAAAGCTATAGGATGCAAATGGGTATTCAAGTTAAAAAGGAATGCACAAGGAAAAGTGGAAAGGTATAAAGCCAGATTAGTGGCAAAGGGATATCTTCAAAAATATGGAGAAGATTTTGATGAAGTGTTTGCACCTGTAGTGAAACACACGACAATAAGAACACTTCTGAGCATTGCAGTCTCAAAAGGCATGCAAGTCAACCACATTGATGTGAAAACAGCGTTTCTTCACGGAGATATAACTGAAGACTTGTACATGGAACAGCCAACAGGTTTCATAAATACAAAACAAAGACAGCTAGTGTGTAAATTAAACAAAGGTCTTTATGGATTAAAGCAAAGTGCAAAATGTTGGAATGATAAATTGCATGAAATATTGACAAATTTAGGATTTAAGCAAGGTGAAGCAGATAAATGCTTGTACACTAGGTGCACAAATGGACAATATGCATACATTTTAGCTTTTGTTGATGATCTGCTCATTGCAAGCAAAAGTGAGCAAGAGTACAAGGACATTGTAAAGTGTTTAAACCTCAATGTTGAGATAAAAGAACTTGGTAATGTGTCATACTATCTTGGTATAGAAATTGAGAAACAAAATGATGGTTCTTATCTTCTAAGCCAGAAGCAGAAAATAAATGAGCTTATTGAAAGTTTAGGTATGCAAGATGCCCAAGTTGTAAGCACTCCCATGATCACTGATTTTCTGAAGGATGAAACAGTAAGAGAACCTTTACCAGATAACATCCAATATAGATCAGCCATAGGTAAGCTTTTATATCTAGCTACCACATACAGGGCTGATATAGCAAATGCAGTAGGAATTTTGAGCAGAAGGGTCAGCTCACCTACCAAATCAGATTGGACTGCAGTTAAAAGAATGGTAAGGTATTTAAAGGGTACCATTGATTGTAAATTAAAGATTTCAGCCAATAGTAATCCAAAACTAATATGTTACTGTGATTCAGATTGGGCAGGGGATCATTCTGATTATAAATCCACAAGTGGATATGTGTTTATGTATGGAAATGTACAAATTTCATGGGCCAGTCATAAACAAAGTATTGTGAGTCTGTCTTCTACAGAAGCTGAATATGTGGCTGTATCGGAAGCGTGCAGAGAACTGATGTGGATTGAAAAACTTTTGCTGGATTTTGGAATAGCTGAAAAGAGACCAATCCAGATAATGGAAGATAATCAGAGCTGCATCCGACTGTCACAGAATGACAAGGTTCAGTCACGCACCAAGCACATCGCAACGAAATACCACAACGTGCGAGAGTTGGTGAAAGAAGGGGTCATCAGTCTACACTATTGTCACACCAGTGAGATGACAGCTGACATCATGACCAAACCGTTACCCAGAGAACATTTTGTGAATCTGCGTATAAAGCTTGGACTTTGTATGAATAAATAATTGCATGACAGTTATGCATGAGAAGGGGTTTGTTGGAATGTAATTGTATTTTGCATGCATTGCCTGTCACCTATTATTTCTCTGTGATTACTCTGTGACCTCTGATGTGAATTACTTAGAGAGGTCACACAGCTATGCAACTTCCTGTGGGGGATAGATGCAGCAGATGCAGCACATGGAGCACATGGAGCTCATGATCTCTCCTAACCTGAGAGGATCTATGGTGGTGTGAGCATCCATTACCATCTAAGCACATGGAAGGAGCTGATAAGACAAATGTATAGTAATATGTAAATATAAGCCTGTCTGATTATAATCTAACTGCAAACTGTGAGTAAACAGATGTTTTGTTACTTCAACTTTAAAGTGACTCAGCAGTGAATTATTCAGGGGTGAATGAGAGAGAGATGAAGAAAGAAATTAACATTTCTAAAGCTGAAGCTGTGTGTACTAAAATCTGCTAATTATTTACTACAAATAATCCAACAATAACGTCGGGAATATCGGTTTCTGCTTCGGGGAACAGCAAGGCTTTATTGCTGAATCTCAGTGGAGAGGGAGTGACTTTGAGTCCCCCTGTTGGCACGACCCCTCCAACCCGGAAACAGTATTGCTTCACTATGGAGGTCAATAATGGAAACGCCCGAAGTGGGTTAGGATTTTCACGTGACCCGAGGAGGTCCTGGCGCAGCATCGACTCGGATAATAAACCAACTTGGGGATTGGAGAGTGAGCTCTTCCCCCCCAAAGATATCTGGAGCGGTTTCTGCGGAGAAATTGGACTTGGTGAAGCCAATAATGTCATAATGGACGTATTATAGGAACTGCAGCAGAATGTGAACAACTCTCTTCTTCAGATGTTTAAAAATTTTCATTATGTGAGTTAAAGAATTTATATTAATACCTATCTAACAAAGTGGAAGTCCAAGATATAAAAATAGAGACTCTGATTACGGAAATGGCTTCTCTATGAAAATCAGACAATTTGGTAATGAAGAATAGTTATCTTTCTTGTAAAACTTGGAATTTCTGGAGAACCAATTAAGGGAAAAAAACTTGAGAATGATAAATTTACCTATACTATCTTATATATTAGCTACTGAATTCTTGAAGAAATATTTCTCTGATACTTTGCTAATACTTTCTGATAGCCACCTTTTGGTGACTAAAATTATATTTCCTTTAAAATCTTCTTTATCAGAGAAAAGAGATGTAAGTTTAACCGACATTTTGGAAAATTCAGAAGTTATAGATAGAGTTATTATTAGTGACTTTCGTCTTTGATTTAGATAGGAACAATGTTTTGAAATTGTATTTCCGATACATGGTTGATAGTTTTTTGGGTTCAAAGATGCATATATTTCCTGACACATCAAGGGAATCGCAGACTGGGAGGTGTGAAGTTTTGGCTTTTAAGCCAGGAATCATTGCCCCAGGTGGGACCTTCCTAGCACGATTCCCTTGTAAGTGTTTTATTTCCTTATTACTTATTTGTTTGAACCTAAGAAATTATAGAGTTTGTGGAAACAGATGAAGAATCCTCTGCAGCAACTTCCTTCAGTTACCACTGTACCGGCTGCAATAACCGATTAACCTTCCTCCCTCAGAAAATGTGAAGTGTAAGATTAACTATTTTGAGTTTTTCTTATTTTCTTTAAGATTGTTTTCCTGATCTTGGATCTTCCAATTGTGGACAATTATGTAAATATATATTGTTGAGAGAAAATGTTTTCCTTTTTATATTAATTTCTGTATTTCCTTACATTTATGTGATAAATGTGAATGTAATTAAGTAAAATGATAAATACAATTTAAAAAAAAAGAAATGTATGCACACATCCTTATAGAATAGCGCTTAGCAAGCTGTGCGCATAAATCTTAATTATTGCCAATTAGCATTAATAGATTGCTACAATAATTGACTCACTGGTCAAATTGCATGCACAAATTGGGTGCATGTCCAAATTTGCATGAGCAATTTTGAGCACCATATATAGAATCCAGGGGTATATGTGTATTTCCAATTTGAGATGGGGAATATGAACATACATTTTGGCCTTCTCCTACCATGCCTGCCTGAAATCACTGCATCCCATGGATCTTCATGTGTAAATAATGGCTTTATGAAATGACCATCTGCTCATACATGTAGTCTACACAATTAAGTACGCGTTATGTTCAAGATCTGTACCTTCATTCACAAAATCATTCATGGAGATGCTCTGGTCTATATGTCAGACCTAATAGATCTACCACTCAGGAACTGCAAAAAAAATCATCTCGCACACTCCTAAATCTCCACTTCCCCAGCTGCAAAGGACTAAAATATAAACTGACGCATGCATCCAGTTTTTCTTACATAGGCACGCAGCTATGGAATGCACTACCAACTGCTATGAAAAAAATACATGACCTAATCAACTTTCGGAAATCCTTGAAGACCCACCTCTTTAATAGAACATACCAAAATGATCCATCATTTGAACCTTGGTACAGTACCGCCTCATCTGTTATTCCATTAATGTTCTCTCTATACATGTTACTTCATACACTATATTTCCCATGTTTCTTTTGTAATTACTAATTGTATATGTTATTCAGTCATGGTGCTATCATGACGGAGCAATGTAAGCCACATTGAGCCTGAACATGTGTGGGAAAATGTGGGATACAAATGCAATAAATAAATAAACGTTATTATTTAAATTAAAGATGCTTATAAAATTATCTCCTTTGTATCATGGAAGTTTGGCTTTGAGTGATCGATGAGATCATGTTCAACCAGTTGTGCCCCATGAACTTAAAATTTATGGCTGAGGTTGGGTAGGTGGCAGGGGTGGGGAGGTGGAATTAGTTATTAGTAAGCAATCCCTAACCTAAATTAATTTGAAAGACAGCTTACAGAATGGATGTGAATCCTTGATGCTCTTTCAGAAATTTGGGAATATGTCTTTATTGTTGTTCCCTAACCACCCAAGGGTGGTTAGGGAACAATGATAAAGACATTGTTGGGTGGAGGAAATTGATCTTTTAGCTCTGGTAGAGTTTTCAGGTAGCTGGAATGCGGATATTTAACAGTATACTAGAAAACTGTGTTAGACAAGTTTAATTCACATGTTGATGTCATACCATATTCGAACTATGTGAATGATTTCTTAATGCAATGCACTCTCTTGGGTTAGTTTTATTTCTGAGCCTACACATATTAAAGCACATACTTTGAACTCTTGAGTTTGTGCCCATGAGACGTAGAACTGATGGATTCAAATTTAAATTCACTGTTGTTCTTGTCTCTTGAACAGATCATTTCCCCATCAATTTTCAGTAGTGTTTTCTGGATTTTAATAGTGTGGGACCAGTGCAGAGGCAAACGGGGTCCACACTGTAATAGATTTTCATCAATTTAAGTCAATATGGCAGGAAAAATAATTGAAATTTTGGTCGAGGAATCCATTGAGAGGTTAGTCAAGATATGGAGAATGTCTTTATCAACAATCATAGATGATATTGCTTCGGGGTGGTGCTTAGTCATAAGATGGAAGCTGGTAATTATGAAATGGGGTTGCTAGCATCTGACATATGTGAATGTATTTTACTTTATATGTTTTACTGGTTGCATTTTGAAATATGTTTTTAGCACCAAAGTAGATTTTTTAATGTGTTTAGATTAATTTTATGCATGTTTAACACTGTATACTGCTGCATGTAAAGATGCTTTGGATCATCAGTATATTAAAAATATGAAACAAATACATAGAGATAGATATTCATAAGTACATACGTATTGCCATACTGGGACAGATTGAAGGTCTATGAAGCCCAGCATTCTGTTTCTAACAGTGGCCAATCCAGGTCACAAGTACCTGGCAAGATCTCAAAAAAAGTACATTTTATGCTGCTTGTCCTAGAAATAAGCAGTGGATTTTCCCCAAGTCCATTTTAATAATGGTCTATGGACTTTTCCTTTAGGAAGCCAAAGAAAATTCTTTTAAACACCGCTAAGCTAACTGCTTTTACTACAATCTCTGGCAACAAATTCCAGAGTTTAATTACACGTTGAGTGAAGAAACATTTTCTCCAATTCATTTTAAATTTACTACATTGTAGCTTCATTGCATGCCCCCTAGTCCTAGTATTTTTGGAAAGAGTAAACAAGTGATTCATGTCTATCTGTTCAACTCCACTCATTATTTTATAGACCTCTATCATATCTCCCCTCAGCCACCTTTTCTCCAAGCTGAAGAGCCCTAGCCGCTTCAGCCTTTCCTCATAGGGAAATCTTTCCATCCTCTTTATCATTTTCGTCACCCTTCTATGTACCTTTTCTAATTCCACTATCATCTTTTTTGAGATGCGGCGACCAGAATTGAACACAATATTCGAGATTGTGGGCAGTCAGGGGAGTGGAGTTAGGGTGGAGCAGAAACATCTGGGCATGTTTACTAAGGTGCATTAGTGCATTAACGCGTGGCTTTGCGCGTGCTCGCATGCGTGTTAGGTGCAAAAGCCTTAAAGTCGGCACCTCCGTGCATTGACTCATGTGATAATGCCTAACGTGGACCTGGAAGGATAAAGGGGCATTTTGTAAGTGTGGTGTAGGCGTGTCTATGAGAAGGTGGTATCGCAGGCACTCGTAGTTGCATAATGCATACGTTAGCGCGTGAGGCTCTAGCACCATGAAAAAAGGTGCAGTGGAGGGATTTTTTTGCCATTAACACGTCCATTTTCATAACGCGTGGAAGATCACCGGAAATGGAAATTCCCTGATGATTCAGTGCCTCCATCTACATTCACCATCATCCCATAAAGACACATACACAGCCATCAATCATTTTATTCACAATGCCGCTTCTTTTAGCCGCAGCCTCAGAAGCGTTTGTTGGTGTTTTGGCACCCCAGGCCAGCTTCCAGCTCAGATTACAGCACAGGCACAGGTAGGGTTACCATATTTTGTCCCCCCAAAAGGAGGACACATGCCCCCTTTCACACCCACCCCACCCCCTGTCACACCCTCACTCCGCCCCCTGTCACATTTCTCGCCCCTCCTCCCCATCACTCTCCTCCCCATCACCCCCCTCCCCTTACCTTACTACTGCCCTGGTGGTCTAGTGGCCTCTTCGGGGCAGGAAAGAGCCCCCTCTTTCCTGCCCGGAGCGCTGCCCTTCACACATCCTTCCTGTTGCTGATCTCGGCACCGATTCAAAATGGCCGCCCAGAGTTGAAGTCTCTTGAGGTCACTTCAACTCTCGGTGGCCATTTTGAATCGGCGCCGAGGATCAGCAACAAGCAGGTCTTTCCTGCCCTGAAGGCGGAAGAGGTCACTAGACCACCAGGGCACTAGTAAGTAAGGAGAGGGGAGGCTAGCCATCTGCCCGTTTGTCCGGATTTCTGGACAAATGGGCAGGCTGGCGGGCGGGCCGTCACAGCATGCCCACCAGCCTGCCCGTTTGTCCAGACATCCGGACAAACGGGCAGATTGGCAAAGCCCGCCCGGTTGCCCGGACATGCCCTCAAAAAGAGGACATGTCCGGGTAAATCCAGACATATGGTAACCCTAGGCACAGGGGATTCCAGCACAACAGGGACACCAGCAGCTCCGGCACCACAGGCGGGAATGCACCCCCAGCGCCCATGCACTTTCCAGACCTGCAAATTGCTGCGAGGGATGTGTGAGAACTGTGTGGTCACCCTGTACTGGCTGAGCTCAGCAGCTGTAATGGACTTATATGAACACCTAAGGGCCGATCTTGATCCTATTACGGTCAGGTTCCACTCGATGCCTGGTCTGACTAAGCTGTTGAGCTTCTTACATTGTGTGGCCTCCGGCAGTTTCCAACAATCTGTGGCCACTCCTCTGACTCTTGTTGTATCCACCAGGTACTGCGTGCCACGATGCACTGGTTTAGGGACTACGTTCATTTCCACAGTTATAGGCAACAGTGGGAGGCCCTGGGCAACCAGTTTCTGAACATTGCAGGGCTACCACACGTGATGGGAGCAATCGATTGCACACACCTGGACCGCATACCACCAAGTGAAAGGGAAATGACGTATTACTACTACTACTACTACTTAACATTTCTAGAGCGCTACTAGGAAAAAGAACCGTAAGCGTTTTCATTCCCTAAAAACAAACGGGTATAGACAGTATATCCCGCTACAGAGTTACCAGCCTGCAATATCTCAGTGCTGCAGGTTGCTCATTCCTGTGGTGAATGAATAACGCTGTAGCAAGCAACCTCACATGCAGTGTTATACCTTTGACCCCCTGATGTCTTTGGGCTGCATGTTAAAGGGGTCTGAACCCTTCAGTAATAGGAGTGGGCAGAAAGGCGAAAGCCCTTCCCCCCCCCCTTCAATCAAGCCACCCCCCATTATGCCACCTCAATCAGACCCCCAAATCCAAATGGCCTAACCTACACCCAGAAGATTCCCCATCTCACCCTTCCAGAGGCCCCCTCCCCCGGGCTTATCTTAGTAAAAAAATCTGTGGTGTCTACTTGTCTGGGCAGGAGCAATCCTCAGTCACACCTGTCCCGCAGGGCCCCTTCCTCCAAAAAGCCTCAAGGTATTACTGCTAAGGTTTATGTTTCAAAATAAGGGTTCAATGGAGGAGCTATTTTACTGGATGGTGTACAGCAAGCCATGTTATTGTATTTACATATTAATGAGCTGTTTTACATGCATTTGCATGTTTAATATCTCATTACTATGTAATGCTGAATGACCAAACTAATGTTGCATTAACTACCACAACCTGCATTAGAGCCTTTCGACCAGTGGTGTGCTGGTAAATTTTTAACAACAGGCTCTCTCCCCAGTCCACCTCGGCGCCCCCCCCCCCCCCCCGTCCACCTCTGCGCCCCCCCCCAAAAAAAAAATTGCAGAGCTGGCTATACCCGGGGGGGGGGGGGGGGGGCGGCCAACACATTACTCTCTCCAGGAAAAAAAAATTAAATGATCCCAGGTTCCAATCTAACTCATGTTTAATATGGGATAAAATGCCATAAATAAGTAAATAAACATAAACTTTTAATGTTCAGCACCTGATTCTCAAAGTGGACATATTCCAAACACTATAATGAAAATAAAATTATTTTTTTTCTACCTTTGTTGTCTGGTGACTTTGTTTCTCTGATTCTGCTGCTCTCTATCTGTTCCCTTGACTCCGTTTCCAGGGCTTCCTTTCCATTTATTTCTTTTCTTTCTTCCTTTCTTCTTCATTTCTGGTCCTCCGCATACTTGACTGTACAGTGGATCCAGCTTCTGCCTATTTTCTCCATCCATGTGCAGTTTCTCTCCTCACTTCCTTTTCCCTCATCTAATCTCCTTCCTCTATCTTCCCTCCATGTCCAGAATTTCTCTTGCTCTCCCCGCCATCCATGTCCTGAAATTCTCCTCTCTCCCCTGTCCCTCTCTATCCATCCATACCCAGCAATTCTCTTCTCTCCCCTGCCCCCTCTGCCCATCCATGCCCAGCAATTCTCTCCCCTGCCCCCCTCTGCCTATCCATGCCCAGCAGTTCTCTCCCCTGCCTCCCTCTGCCCATCCATGCCCAGCAGTTCTCTCCCCTGCCCCCCTCTGCCTGTCCATGCCCAGCAGTTCTCTCCCCTGCCTCCCTCTGCCCATCCATGCCCAGCAGTTCTCTCCCCTGCCCCCCTCTGCCTGTCCATGCCCAGCAGTTCTCTCCCCTGCCTCCCTCTGCCCGTCCATGCCCAGCAGTTCGCTCCCCTGCCCATCCATGCCCAGCAATTCTCTCCCCTGCCCCCCTGCCCATCCATGCCCAGCAATTCTCTCCCCTGCCTCCCTCTGCCCATCCATGCCCAGCAGTTCTCTCCCCTGCCCCCCTCTGCCCATCCATGCCCAGCAATTCTCTCCCCTGCCTCCCTCTGCCCATCCATGCCCAGCAGTTCTCTCCCCTGCCCCCCTCTGCCCATCCATGCCCAGCAATTCTCTCCCCTGCCTCCCTCTGCCCATCCATGCCCAGCAGTTCTCTCCCCTGCCTCCCTCTGCCCGTCCATGCCCAGCAATTCTCTCCCCTGCCCATCCATGCCCAGCAATTCTCTCCCCTGCCTCCCTCTGCCCATCCATGCCCAGCAGTTCTCTCCCCTGCCCCCCTCTGCCCATCCATGCCCAGCAGTTCTCTCCCCTGCCTCCCTCTGCCCGTCCATGCCCAGCAGTTCTCTCCCCTGCCCCCCTCTGCCCATCCATGCCCAGCAATTCTCTCCCCTGCCTCCCTCTGCCCATCCATGCCCAGCAATTCTCTCCCCTGCTTCCCTCTGCCCATCCATGTCCAGCAGTTCTCCTCCCTCCCCTGCCCTCCCGCTCCCATCCAGGTCTAGCGATGTCCTTCGCCCCCCATCCTCCCCTGCCACTCCCATCCGTCCGTTTCAATTACCTGCCTCGAAGCGCCGCATTATCTAAAGCCTGCCTGCTGCCCGTCTCCAGCTGCCTGCCTTCCCTGCTTGCTTCTCAGGAGTTGGTTCACGCCCTTAGTCCCGCCGCAGGAAAAGGAAATTACATCAGAATGACGACAGAAGGCGGGACTAAGGGCGTGAACCAACTCCTGAGAAGCAAGCAGGGAAGGCAGGCAGCTGGAGACGGGCAGCAGGCAGGCTTTAGATAATGCGGCGCTTCGAGGCAGGTAATTAACGAACAGATGGGAGCGGCAGGGGAGGATGGGGGGGGGCGAAGGACATCGCTAGATCTGGATGGGAGTGGGAGGGGAGGTAAGCATGGCGCCCTCCTGCCATGCTTACCTCGTGCAGTGGAGCCGGCTCGCCCCCTACAACAACCGGCTCGCAAGAGCTGTCAAAATTTAACAAGCGGCTCTTGCGAGCCGGTGCAAGCTGGCTCCAGCACACCACTGCTTTCGACACATGTTAAGGGGCAAATAATGTAGGTTAATGCCCTAATACAGGTTGATGCTACCCTGTGAGGGAGTGGGTGGTACCTAGCCAAGTTCCCATAGGATCACTCCCTCAGTGAGACTGAGAGTGAACCACCTTGGGGTAGGTGAAGATACACCTGCTGAGTCAGAGGGGCAAGGCTCAGGCAGGGAAATGGCTAAATGCCCTAAGGTAGAACAGAACAGGGAGGCCCCGAGGCAAGAAGTCTCCAAGGGTGTAGCGAGAAAGGCCTGATTCAAGAAGCTTCAAGTGAATAGCTTTGAGAAAAGACCTCCCAGTAATCTTTACAGAGAAAGAGAGAGAGAAGGCTACAGTCCTGAGGGAAGAGGAGTAGCCTGAGTATAAGAGTTTTCCTGGGGTAGGAAACTATAAGTAGTCCAGTCAGCCTCCATGTAAGGAAAGAAGACTGCCAAGGTAGGAGATAACCTTGTAGAATATTCTAAAATATGTGAATTTGGTAGGTTCCCAGAATGGGCCTGAAGTGGCATTAGGTGTCAGAGAGTTTCAGCCTGGCTAGGAATCAGCCTCTATGAAGTGTATTGACCGGGACTATGTTGTGTGTGTGTGTATGTGTGAGAGAGAGAGGGGGGGCTCTACTTAAAAAGACTAAGCCTGTGAAGTAACAGAACTGACTACAACCCATTTTGTGCACATAAAGTACTTTGACTTTTATCTGCAGTGTGTGTGTGTGTGTGTGTGTGTGTGTGTGTGTGGTCCTGCAGCCAGCCACCTTGCTACATACCCCCTAACTGTTTTTCAAATTGCCATTATTACTATATCTTGGAATTCACAGAGGACAATATGATTGGAAGTACATAAATACATAAGTATAAATAGCATCTAAAAAAAAGAAACAACAAACCCTCAATTTTGTATACCTTGCTCCTTTCATTATCCCTAACTAAATAAATAAATAGCCTTTTACTTTGCAGGTTATCTAAACTAAGCCATGGACAATAAAGAGAAAAAGTTGGTGTTGATTGAACTGCAAGAGTATTCTCTAATGACACATGGCACTCATCAACTCTTGCCCTGCAACTGTTTTCAAAATGGAAACCTAGCAATGTGCTAATCACTGACGACTCCTCCTAAGTCCTTTCTGCAGTCTAGTATTCTAAATCTTTTCCCATAGTTAAAGTACATTTGTTCAAGGTACAATCAATATATATAGAACAGCAGCCGCTTTGCTCTACAGTTAATACTACTGAGAAATCTTTGGTTAAATATATAGATCTTGGGCTCCCTGACAAAAATCCCACTGCTGTGTATATCAACCCCCTAACACGATTTGTACCTTTTCATTACTGCAGCAACCCAAGCCAAGGCTTGAAATGTTGAATCAAACAATTTTTTCAACTAAATCTTAAGATAAACATGAAGAATTATCTGCAAACATTAATTTTAGCATTTATCTGTGATTTGTGTGATATTTAAGCACATGAAATATGTAAGTTTCATACAATGCATTGCATTTTATCCCATTTAACTCTACAAATAAATGCAGGTTCTTTTGTTCAGAAAGTCAAGTCCATTAGAGTGAGTTTTCATTTGGATCTAATTGGAACCATTTGTCCTGTGGAATCACGAAGTTCATTGATATTTGACAGTACTTTCAGTGTCAACTGCTCACTCCCCAGTTTCTGTGCCTCAACTCTTCCCCTCTCTGACCATCATCTGATAACTTTCACACTTAAACACCTTCCTCCCCAGTCCCGTCCAATCTTAACGAATACATTTAGGAATCTTCAGGTTATTGACCCTTCTACTCTGTCCTCCAGTGTTTCAAATCTCTTCTCTACCACTGGGCTATCCAAGTCTGTCAATGAGGCTGTCTCTTCCTATAATACTATTCTCTCCTCTGCTCTGGATACTCTCGCTCCTCCCATTCTCCATATACATTTTGAATTTATAACTATATTGGGAATTGTTTCAACCCATAGTTTGAATATTGTACATCTTGCAGTATGCCATTTTACGCTGTGTTAGGAGCATGTTAGCACCCAACTCAGTTTGGTGAAAGACCCCTTAATGATGTAAAGATAGATAACTTATTGTTCTGATTGCCCCACTGTCTTAGCCCATGCACCATCGTTTCCAGTTAAATACATTGCCATGCCCTTAAAGAGGTCCTGGACACAGGCTCTTTAGGAGATGCTCTTTTCTACAATGCTGTGATAGTTTCGATTTAATCTTCCGAACAGGTTTATTTTTAAAGAATAAATCGGGCGCAAATAAGTTCTTCTAAAGCACTTGAAATACTGGAACTAGATATGAAAAACTCTCAAGGTGACAAGAGGCAAGTTCTTTCTGTCCCTGTACTTTGTAATATTTATGAATTAAGCTTGTGATAGACAGCCTGACACGATGCCAGAAGCTTGGAAGTTTATGAAAAATGAAAAATGCATAAACCTGCTCAGTGATAGTAGCACCTTCCACCTATTGATCTCTGCTTAACAATGTGTAAAACTCCAATATACAAGGGCCACTTTTTTCTAAGAAGACATTTTTTACTGAGCTATCATACAGGAACCTTGCTCCCCCCCCCCCCCCCCCCCCCCCCTTGCAAAACTGATGAATAGGTAAGGCTCAAATGCCATCTAAATAAGATTAATTAATGTTCCCTTCAACTGAGATTTTTATAGTGCTGCGTTTCAATAAATTACTCAATAACACTTTTGTGTTAACCTGGGGTTTAGTTTAATGGAACAATAAAATGATTGACACTTCTGAAGATCCAAGACATCAACTAGTGAGTGCGTTGATTGACTGACAAAACTTAATGTTTCAATTTAGTTGGTTCTATACGTCGAACATTAAGTAGGAGACCACAGCCACCAAGGGGCTTGGATTGAGAATGCATTCTTACAGTTCATTTTGTGCTTAGCACCAAGGTTTTGCTAGCTAAAATGGCTTGTATATCTGCTTGCACCAAAGGAACAACAGCATCTGTCTAGCTTGTTTTCAACAAAACAAAGAAAAATTACATTGGCTCCCACTAAAAGACCGAATTACATTCAAAATCTGTACCCTGGTTCATAAAGAGGCGTAGTTTCAAAGCACGTAGCCTTACAAAGTTCCATAGGTTAAGTGCTTTGAAAATGAGCCCCAAAGTCATTCATGGAGAGGCCTCAATATATATGTCAGGCCTTATAGACTTACCAGCAAGAAATACAAAAAATGTATCTCGTACTTTCTTAAACCTTCACTACCCCAACTGTAGAGGTCTTAAATACAAACCAATCTATGCGTCTAGCTTCTCCTACATCTGCACGCAACTATGGAACGCACTACCGAAAGCTGTAAAAACAATACACGATCTGACAGCCTTCTGGAGATTTCTGAAGACTAACCTGTTCAAAGAAACGTAGAAAAAGAATCCTCCATAAATGACTTATCATCAAAATATAACAGAACAAGCTAACATTGAACTCTTTCAAATTTGGTTACTTTCTCACTTTGTTATCATTGAATGTCTTACCTGTTTTTATCTCGTATTCTGATATGAATTATTTATTTATTTACCTGCTATTTACTTGATATTTATTATGTACCTTAATTGAAACATTACTCTGTACTTCCCATTCCGTTAATGGCGATCGCCATTGCGGCATAATGTAAGCCACATTGAGCCTGCAAATAGGTGGGAAAATGTGGGATACAAATGCAGCAAATAAATAACAACATTTTTAAAACACTATAGGCCTGATATTCAGCTGGTGATGCTCAGCTTTATGCTGGGCATCACTGGTTTCATTCCCAGAAAGTCAGTGCTAGGCCTTGTCCAGGCTTTGGTATTGAATTTCTAGGTTTGTATAGCCAGCTAAAGCATAGCTAGTTAAGTGTGATAATCAGCACTTAACCAGCCACGGAGCACTGCATAAAGGTAGGACTGAAATGTATGCTGTCCTATTTATGTGGTTACCTTGACCTGTTAAGTGCTGAACATTGGGACTTAACCAGTCAAGGGGTCCTCTTACTAAGCCATGGTAAAAAGTGGCCTGTGGTGGTGTAGGTGTGGGTTTTGGGTGCGGGCAGATTTATTTTTCTGCACACCTGTAAAAAAGACCTTGTTCCCACCCCCTGTTGAACAAAAGTATGAAAGATTTGTTGTTGAATAAAAGCATGAAAGATGGGGTGGAAAGCTCCATGATTACAACAAGCTGTTTTAACACTAAACCAAATCTCCTGAGGCATGAGAAATTTGACGGACATTAAACATTAGCCAAAGGCAGGCTCCAGAAAGTCTGTGGAATAAGGGAAAACAGATGTAGCATGTTCTGCCCATGATTAACAGTTTGTGGTATTCAGAGACTTGCACAGGAATGTTGTATGAGAGAATTAGTCAGAGGCCCGGTATAAAACTAGAGGGGAACAAAGAGGTAGTAAGCATTTTGAATTTTTCTTTGTCTGTATTTCTCCCTCTGTATATAGTGCTTTACATTGCTTTGTTTTGATCATTCATTCTGACTTGTATATTGCTTATCAAGAAATGCTTCCTGCAATAGCCCATTGAGCTATTCAGAACAATTGTAAATAAACTGTTTATATTAAATATGAAATTCGTCTGGCGTTCTCTACAAAAGTGGCGGCATCCTTTTATACAAAAGTGGCGAGCCAGCCAGGAGTAGGCCGCACACGGAAAAGAGAAGGCGAGACGAAGGACAAATTAAGTTGTTGTTAATGAAGTTTTTTACAGGATTGAAAGTAAAGCAAGCGTTGTTTAAACCTGATGATTTCTGTGCTCCACTGATGTGGGATTGATCAAACTACTGACGTGGACATACAGGTGATAACTCCTGGGCTTGCTAAAAAGAGAAATAAGAAGACGCGTGAGTAATTTGTTTAGTTTTGTAGTTTTCTTTTTTGTATATTTTCTTTGTTTAAGTGCATTAGTATATTTTTGTAGATTGTGGCTCTATAGGAGAAATTGTAATAGTCAGAATAAAATGAAAGGGAAAGGGGCAGATAAGAAAGAAAAGCCTCCTGTATATGCTATGTATTTAGATTTAGATAGTTCAAAAAAATGCTCCCCTTTGCAGCATGTCATAGAATTATTCCCATTAGAAAAAAAACAGATTGAAAAGATACATGAGAAATGGATCAAATATGATGCAAAAGATTCTGTTTTGAGCTGGTCTCAGGATGGATCGTTTGATCGTCCAAAATTATTATCTCTCCTGAGCTATTTACAAGAAAATAAAAATAAAACTAGGCAGAAGAAAAGCTTAGAGAAGCATCTTACAATTTGGAATTTATTTTCTTTAGCAGCAGATCTGTTTCATGCTGATGTAGATAGGATACAAAAAGAGGCAGAAAGAAATAATCCCCCGTCGTATGAATCTAGCAGGGACACGTTGTGCCCCATAAGGGCGACTGATAAAATGAAGGAATCAAAGTCAAAGCGCCCTGTGCCATGCGCTGGGTATTCGGCTCTTGATGACCCCCCCAGTGATTCAGAAAGTGAAAAGGGAGGGGATAATGAGGACAGTGATGTGGGGACTTGGGAACAGAAAAAGAAAAAAAAACGGGTGAGACAGAAAGAAAAAGGAAAATCTAGTGCTGAATCAGGCACTTACCCTGATTTGAAAACTCTAATTACATCAGAACAATATGATTTGGCAACGCAGTTCCAAATTGAGGGTAAAATTCGGGTATGCTCTCCAGAAGGGGACATACTCCCTGGTAAGGTTGACAAAGTAACAGATAAATCTGTTCCTGTTATCTTCCGGAAAGAGAATGTTAAGAAAGAAATGGCTGACACAGGCTGCACTAAATATGGTGAGGACTGGTGGGGGGCAACAAAACATTTTTTTGATTCGCGCCGTATTGAAATGCCATGCCACCAGGGAGGTCCTGGAACATTACAGGATATTGAAGTCCTTGCCTCAGCAGTACTGCGCCATGGTTCAGGTTTAGGAAAAGATTCCTTCGTAAGGGAAGGCTTAGAATACTGGGATAATTGGTTTAAGATTCTGGCCAAAATGGAGGCTGAGGACGCTGCCCATTCCTTACATTCCTCATCTAAATTGGAAAAAGGAAAGGAAGGACTGATGGAGGGGGCATGTAATCAATCAGCCTTCCCAGTCATGACACGAATAGATGCAGGAGGAAACCGCATGCAGCATTATAAACCATATACTCCTGTAGATGTTACAATGTTGATTTCCAAAATTCCTAGTGTTGTGAAAGGAGCCCGCATGTGGTTAGAAGGGATAGAACAGGTTACAGCAGGCACTCTATTGACTATAGGTGATTTTAAAGCTTTGTGTGCAGCCTCGGGCATTAATATTTCTCAATTGGCAGTACAATGTGGATATCCGCGCCTGCCGTCATATACGGCCGACGGGGATATCTACGCGGGACAAATTAAGGCACAGCTTTCTGCAGCGTTGCATATTATGTACCCAACCCCAATTGATTTTTCAGCCATTACCGGTAGTAAGTGGGATCCAAAGACTGATTTTGCAGCCCACTTAACGCAGTGTTTGACCTTGTATAAAGCACAGACAGGGCAGGATGCGGATGTAGCTCATAATGTTGCCGTGTTTTTGCATCTTTTTATGTCTACCTTGCCTGGTAATATGCGTAAAAATTTGGATGCTGTTATTGCTCTGTCTTCAAAACCATGGCCAGAAATAAGACAGACTTTGATGCATTTTAGCAATGTGCATCGGAAAATGATAGAAACCCCTCAGAAAGAACAGGCAAAATTAACTTCTAAGTTAATGACTATGCAGTTAAAAGATTTGGAAAGTAAGGAACAGGATAGAAATAAAAAAACAGGAAACAATGGTGATGCCCTCTGCCTCACCTCCACAGGTCATTTACTATGTACAACCGGGATATAGCCGGCCGTACCAACCAAGGGGACGAGGCATGGTTAGAGGCAGGGGTAGAGGTCGAGGGATGCAAGGATCAGGACTATCACCTAATAGAAGGGCACATGTACAATGTTGGGGATGTCAGCAATTTGGTCACTATGCCTCAGAATGTTATCAGAATGCAGGAATGCCCCAAGTACAAATGCAGACGCAGCAAGAATTAATGCCACAAGTAGTAGGGATACCTGCGAGTGCCCCGCAGACTGCAATACAGCAGCCGGCGACGCAATCACAGGGACCAGGGGCTGCAGTACAGAGACAGGGTACTGTAAATGCTTTTCCAACTTGGCAGAATACTCCAGACCAATGCTATTGACTGGAAGCAAACCCGTATCAGGAAGAGGGAATGATTTTCAGATTAGACACAAGGGAACCCTTTATTACATTGACAATTGGCAAATATGGAACTCCTGTGAGATTTTTGATAGATACAGGGGCGAGTACCTCTGTATTGTGTGCAAAACCACAGGGAGTTAAACTTTCAAATCAGTATAGAACAACAGTGGGATTTACGGGGATAGAACAAAGAAAAAGGCTAACGGAACCGACTCTGGTGCGCTTGGAATGCCAACCGCACGGTTCAAGGGAGGCTGTGGTACCCTTCTTAGTGGCACCTGATTGCCCAGTAAATTTGTGTGGTAGAGACTTATTGTCTCAATTAGGATTGTGTTTAGATTTTGGAAATAAAGAAATACCAAGTTTGCTCACCATGGTTCAACAGTTGAATAATGAAAATAAAGTAAGGGTTATGGAAGAATTACCACAACATATTTGGAGTACAAGTGATTCACCATATGGACTAGCCATAAATGCAAAACCCCATAAGATAGAATTAATAGAAGGGGCAAAGGGGCCGAAGCAAGACCCTTACCCCATACGACCTAAATTAGTATCCAAAACCTTGGAACACATTGATAAATTATTGAAATGTGGTATTATTGAACCTTCAGTATCCCCGTACAATACCCCATTGTTTCCGGTCCCGAAAGGAGAAAACAATGTAAGGATAGTACATGATTTAAGAGAGCTAAATGAGGTTACAAAAAATCAATTTCCGATTTGTGCAAATCCTGCTACACTTCTGCACACTCAGAATATATATGCATATAACACTGTTATTGACTTGTCTAATGCATTCTTTTCAATACCTCTTCATCCAGAGTCTAGGGATTTGACGTCATTTATAGTACAGAATGAGGCATACAGGTGGACTAGGATGCCTCAAGGCTTTACTGATAGTCCATCGGTATTCTCAAAACAACTAATGATGGATTTAAAAGAATTCAGGAGTCAATTGCCTGACACGGTGTCATTGTTTGTCTATGTAGATGATATTCTACTGTCGGCTGAGACTGAAGCAGAATGCCTAGATTGGACTAGAAAATTATTTTTGTTATTAGGAGAGTTAGGATATAAATGTAACAGGGAAAAATGTGTTATAGCTCAGTCTACTGTCACCTTTTTAGGACAAAATGTTTCAGCAGAACATAAGGTCATTATACCGGAAGTTATATCTATTTTAAATGAAACCCCGGTACCGCAAACAGTTACCCAGTTACGTGCTGTTTTGGGAATGTTAAATTACTGCAGACAATGGATACCAAATTATACACAAAAAATAATGAGACTTTATAAACATTTGAAACTGCCCACAGCCACACCAAAGAATACACTAATTGTATTGGAAGAACAGGATAAGATGGTATTGGCTAAGATTGTGAGGGATTTATTATCTCCAGGACCCTTAGCAGTAATAGATATCCAATCACCTGTGCATTTGTGGGTAAAAGACATGGGAAATAGTTGGGCAGCTATGATTAATCAAAACAATGAAGTAAATGCACCAGTAGCTTTTTTGTCAGGCTCTTTTAATCATGTGGAAAAGGGAATGAAAGAAATACCAAAGTTACTGACAGCTATAGTGGCTGCAGTAGGCAAGTGGAGAGCACAAATGCCTTTTGTTCCTATTGTAATACATACTAACCACACGATTAAAACGCTGTTGAGCCCTAGCCAGACGGCATTGACAGCCACTAGATTTGGAAAATATCAAGCAGTACTTTTAGGACAAGATATAAGAATAATACCATTAACTAAAGAACAGAGAAATAAGATAGATCTGCTTTTTCCTGTTGATCAAGAGATTGAGATTGATACTATAGAAATCCCTACATTTCACTGTCTTACTTTTGAACCCTTATCTGATGGATTAATATGGTTTACAGATGGAGCTTGTGAAAGGACTGTTGCAGGCTTTGCCTGCGTGCAGGTAGATGAGAATCTAAGAAAGATAATGCAAGTACAATATAAAACCCCTCCTGATCAGACTGCACAGCATGCTGAACTTTTAGCCGTTATTACAGCCTTACAACACACTGATATGACTCAAAATGTCACTATATATACTGATAGTGGTTACGTTGCAAGTTCACTACAGTATCATATATTAAAATGGCAGCGTAGGGGGATGATAACCAGTGCAGGTAAAAATCTACAACATTACACATATTGGAAATTGCTGTTTGAAATTTTGGCAAGAAGGGAACGTGAAGGTAGAAAAACTGCAGTTGTGTGGACCCCGGCCCACACTGAAAAGCCAACCTTTGAAGCACTAGGTAATGCAATGGCTGATGCAGCAGCAACGGAGGTGGTTAAGCAAAGTGAAAAGATTTTGTATAATACTAGACAGACACAGGAAGGGCCACTTACGAATGTAGATAAGATTGAAATGTGGCAGCCAGAGGGACAGGAAAGTGAAAAATGGTTGAAGAGAGGATGTATAAAATTGGGAAGTGAATGGTTTAATGCAGAAGAAGGATTACCTTGCATGCCAATGAGCCAGGCGATTAAGGTATTGGCTGAGTGGCATGCAACCATGCATTGGAATAAGGAAACAATGAGGCAACAATTTGAGCAAAGATTTTGGACTTTAAAAATTGATAACCTGATTCAACAGGTTGTGCAAAATTGCATGGTATGCAATATTAACATACCTAAACGAGGTCCTAAAATATCGCCTGGGACACTTCCAATACCAGAAGGCCCAGCAAAAGAATGGTATATCGATTTCACCGATATGATTGTTCCAGTGCAGGGAAAAAGATATTTGTTAGTTTGGGTGGATGCTTTTTCAAGGTGGATAGAAGCATTTCCATGTAAAAGGGAGACAGCACATGAAGTGGTACAATGCCTGGTAACTCATATTATGCCAAGACATGGGTGTCCGTCTAGAATAATTTCTGATAACGGGACACATTTTAATAACAGTGTTTTGAAAGAAATGGAAACGATTATGGGTTTAACACACAGAAAAGTATCAGTGTATCGCCCCACCTCCAATGGTTTGGTGGAGCGCTACAATGGTATTTTAAAAACTAAATTGAGAGTATTACTGAAGGCTTTAAACAAGGAAACAGCAGGTAAACCATATACCTGGCTTGATTTGTTACCATTAGCTTTGATGGTTATAAGGGCCCAACCTAATGGGCGTACTAAATTGACCCCATTCCAAATTCAGACAGGACGTCATTTCTTCCCGATGCAGACAGCAAGTACTGATAGCACAGCTCAGTACTGGCAAAAGCTACAACCTATGTTGAACCTGACAAGTGATATGATCCGAACAAATGTAGCATCACAGGCAGGGACTACTAATGATGATGTTTGTGCTTTTAAAGTAGGTGATCTAGTACTACGAAAGAACTTTACACATAAAACATGGAAGGATCCTGTGTATGTAGGACCTTTTGCTATCACGGCCCTTACTCAGACTGCTGCCCGTCTGGAAGGTCATACTTCTTGGATACATTTAGCAGATATTCGACGAATTAATAACATTGAAATGGACAAAGAATAAACAAACATCATGTCCCTAAACATGATGGTATTGGGATGTTGTTGTTTGTTAATGGACAATGAACACATATGATAATAGACTTGTTGCAGCGGCCAAAATGTTGAATTTGACTGATTGTACCATATGTGCCCACATCCTTGTCCTTGCCAGCTATGATGTATGGGACTACAATGATAAAATTGAGTGGGCACCATGACTGTGATCCCAATAATACCTGTGTAAGAGATGATGAAAACCTTCATTGGACAAATGAGACTATTTATAAGCAAGCCTTGCTTATGGACAAGTGCCCACAGACATCATGTTGGTGTCTGATTAATAGTATGACAACTAAACACATTCCCCCGATAAAGTGCACTTACACGCAGAATGTTGTAACAACTGATTCAATGAATGTTATGCTTTTAATTTGTGTAATTTTTAATGCCACATCAGCTAATGAAAAGTAAGAATGAATGACAGTGTATTCCCCTGTGATGAAGCTCACTGTCCTATAAATTATATACCTCAAAAGATATAAATTTTGTACCCTAGTACAATTGAATCTGTTTAATGCTGTGTAACATGTGTATTAGCATGTTTGCAAAGATGTGCCAGGATGCTTTTAAAATAACAATGATAACTGAAATCAAGAATAAATAGAACTTTAATATGTCAGCCAAAAATATTGAAAAAGCGTGCAGAAACTGAATGCCACAAACAAAGGGGGGAGGAAATTTAGAAGGGAGGTAAGGAAACAGACTGGAGCTAAAACAGATGTTTGAGTCCTGGAATACCAGGCCTCAAAAGGGAGGATTTGTTGAACAAAAGTATGAAAGATTTGTTGTTGAATAAAAGCATGAAAGATGGGGTGGAAAGCTCCATGATTACAACAAGCTGTTTTAACACTAAACCAAATCTCCTGAGGCATGAGAAATTTGACGGACATTAAACATTAGCCAAAGGCAGGCTCCAGAAAGTCTGTGGAATAAGGGAAAACAGATGTAGCATGTTCTGCCCATGATTAACAGTTTGTGGTATTCAGAGACTTGCACAGGAATGTTGTATGAGAGAATTAGTCAGAGGCCCGGTATAAAACTAGAGGGGAACAAAGAGGTAGTAAGCATTTTGAATTTTTCTTTGTCTGTATTTCTCTCTCTGTATATAGTGCTTTACATTGCTTTGTTTTGATCATTCATTCTGACTTGTATATTGCTTATCAAGAAATGCTTCCTGCAATAGCCCATTGAGCTATTCAGAACAATTGTAAATAAACTGTTTATATTAAATATGAAATTCGTCTGGCGTTCTCTACAAAAGTGGCGGCATCCTTTTATACACCCCCAAAATGGACGTGTGGCAAAATCAAAATTGCTGCATGTCCATTTTGGGTCTCAGACTTTACCGCCAGCCATAGACCTAACGGTAAAGAATCTGGGTGGTAATGACCTACGTGCATCAGATGTCACTTGGCGCGCGTCCGCTATACATGCCAGAAAATAAAAAATTATCTTCCAGACACACGTAGCGGATGAGCGGCAAAAATATGAAAAATGCTAGTAGCAATAAGGATGTCACCTCTGTGGGGCAGCACTTTACAAAACCAGAACACTGTACCAGTGATTTCATAGTAAGAATCCTGAAAGGGAACTTTAAAACAATGCAAGAACGTAAGACCTTTGACACCCACCAGACAGGACATAACAAAGATCTGGCCCATTGTAAACCATAAAATTGTACTGCTTTGTCACCCTGCTATCTCCATGCATATCTCCCTGTCCCTCATCCACCCGACTCTCACCTATCCACTCCCATCCTGTTAGACTGTCACTGAAATGCTTTGATGTTTCACTTATATATACTGTCATCTACCAACATTTGCTTATTTCCAATCTGACGAAGAAGGGCAACCTTCGAAAGCTAATCAAGAAATGTATTAAGTTATGTCCAATGAAAAAGGTATCATCTTATTTTCTTTTCCATGTTTTATTTTGTTTTATTTCTATTGATTACCTTTAAAAGTGGACTAACACAGCCACCACACCTCTCTACTCAAGATTGCTTGCCTAAGAAAAGAAGGAAGAGAATTCCAACTAAAGGCTGCCTGATAGGTTAGTGAGGACCTTAAAGGATGCATGGTTTTTACTTTACGAAAAGTAGGGAATCCTAACATAAAAAGATTTCTAGTAACTCTACTGTGGTTCCTATTAAGAAAAACAAAATGATCAATTAAATAACCCGGAGAATCTCCACAGAAAAATCTTGAACTGTAACCTGGCCTCCACTGTTAACCAGTGCAGTTATAACATAAGAGGGGAAACAGAATCATATTTATTTGCCGAGAAAAAGATTGCTTTAGGTTTAGAGCTTTTGTGCAACCAATGTAGATGGAATTACAATTGTCCAGTAATTGCAGTATTAATGACTGCACCACTAAATGAAAGACAGCTAGTTTCAAATAGTTACAGATACCTTGCAGATTTTTAAGTAAGAAAAAAGATTTACTAACCACCTTATTAACCTGAATATTAAAAGAAGGTTGACTATCTAATTCCACACCTAACACTCTTGAAAGTGAATTGAAGTTCATGTCATAATTATCAACCTTAACAATTGTATTATCTTTCAGAAAGGTCAGAGAACCAATCCAAAGAAACTTAGTTTATTTATTTATTTAATTTCAGTGTAAATACGTGCACCCTGGTGTCAACTTCCTGTAACCAATGCGACAAATTGACTTCAGGGAGTAAATTACTTGCAGTGAAAGGTATCAACACTGTAATGTCATCCATATATATATATATATATATATATATATATATATATATATATATATAAAACTGCAATTTGAGTGATTCTAAATAATTTGCTAAAGATTGCATCAGAATGTTAAATAACGAGGGTGAAAGAGGAGACCCCTGAGGCCGTCTACATACAGCATCCCATGAGTCAGAAAATCCACCCTGCATGATCTAGTTATAAATCCTTGAAACCAAGATAAAAGAAAACCTTGAATCCCTAATGAATCAAAGAGAGAAAGCAAGACACCAAGATCCACCAGGTCAAAAGCGCTGGACAGGTCAAATTGAACAATGATGGGACCTAAAACACTATTTAACTAGCCAGGAGCCATTCGTGGCTGGTTAAATAGTTTTGAATATTGGGCCCATTTGGGCTGATATTCAGCCTGTGGAAGACAGACTGCATAAGTGCTGCGATCGGCGCTGACAATGATATTCAATACCAGGTCGTTTCCGGCAACCAACATTGAATATCTGGGTTTATTTTGGCTGCTAAAAAGTTAACCAGCTATGCTGATATTCAGCGCTAACCAGTTAGCTTTTTAGCGGTTAAAGATAGGCCTGCTATTTAAGTGGCCTATTTGACCTCTCAACATAGCCAGTGCTGAATATCCATGTCTAACTGCCTATGTCATGTGATACATCTGGTTAACAGCTAGCTGCTAACTGGGATATTCAGCGGGAGATAGCCGGTTATCTCCCACTGAAAAACTGTGGTTAGGAGCTTAAACACTATTTAAGTGGCCAAGAGCTATTCCTGGCTGGTTAAATAGTTTTAAATATTGGGGGAGATTCTACATATGGCGCCTAAAAAAAATCAGTGTGGAAATGAATGCCGACTGAGCATATTCTATAAGCGGTGCCTAGATTTAGGCGTGGTATATAGAAGACGCTTAGTTGATATCTCAGTGCCTAAAACTATGCACCCCCATTTATACCATATTCTATAACTATGAATGTACATTTTGGAACAGCCCTAAAATGCCCGTTTCCCCACTTATAATCACACCGCTTTTTGCCTGCACGCATTAGACGTTAGGTGCAGGGCATTACATAATATGCTTAGCAAATTGTGCACATAAATTCTAATTATTGCTAATTAGTGCTCATTCTTGCTTGTTAAGAGCTGTTATCAGCGCTAATTAGCTTGTTAAGCCAATTAAGTTACACATGCTATTATAGAATCCGCTTGGATTTTGGAGCAGATCTCTACTTCAGGAAGCGGGTGAAAGCTTGGCTCTTCAACCAAGCCTTTAATGGAAGAAGTAACTAACTCGTTAGTCTCACTCACACACACAAGGAGTGACTCGGGCTGCACATACTGCAGCGGGACATGTTTATCCACTCCTCCATGTGCAACTTTCTTCAAATCAGTCACCTTACTTTCTAATTCTTCCTACTTTCTTACCCATCTATATGTTACAAACTGTGCCTTACCCTTCGCTACCAGTTATAATGTTCTATTACGTATTGTGTTGACATTGCTACTATACCATGCCATACTTTGTATTATTTTTTAATATTTTTACTGCTGTAATTGCCTATTGCTCATGTTTGATCTATTCTTACTGTACACTGCCTTGAGTGAACTCCTTCAAAAAAGCGGTAAATAAATCCTAAGAAATAAATAGGTGTGCTATGTAGAATCCATGGGATTATGTTTAACAGCTATCAATAGAAATCAAACAAAATAAAACAAGGAAAAGAAAATAAGATGATACCTTTTTTATTGGACATAACTTAATACATTTCTTGATTAGCTTTCGAAGGTTGCCCTTCTTCGTCAGATCAGAAATAAGCAAATGTGGTAGCAAATAGTATATATAAGAGAAACATCAAAGCATTACTTTGACAGTCTGACAGAGTGGTAGGGTGGGGGTGTGCATGGGGACATCAAAGCATTTCATTGATATTCTAACAGGATGGATGTTGGTAGGTGAGAGGAGGGTAACAGCTGAATCTGTCTGCCACAGGAGCTGTCCAGCCTTTGGTGCTGAACTGTAGTACAATGCTCCTGAAGGGTAATTCTATAATCTGCCACCCACACTTACACACACTTTGCACATGTAAATGTACAGAATACTAGCACTTTCACTGGTAATTGTTTTCTTATGTGTATAAATGCTAGCAGGTTGCCTAAGTGCTATTCCAGAAGAGTGTGTATAAGTGACATAGCACATCAATGCACAGTAGTGGCCTAGTGGTTAGGGTGGTGGACTTTGGTCCTGAGGAACTGAGTTCAATTCCCGGCATAGGCAGCTCCTTGTGACTCTGGGCAAGTCACTTAACCCTCCATTGCCTGCTGCATTGAGCCTGCCATGAGTGGGGAAAAAAGCGTGAGGTACAAATGTAACAACAACAAAAAAAGTGTATGCAGAACATAAGAGGCATGTCTCCAAATTAAGCACACAATTTACAGAATGTCAGAAGTTACTGCAAGTTTATTGCTGCCATATTTATGCAGCTGCAATTGCGCCAGCTCTATGGTTGGTGTAACTGCAGGCGTGCATAATATGGGGAAGGTTCTGCAATCATTAGTGCCCATCTAAAAGCTAAAATAAGGATGCAAAAGGTGCAGAAAGGGAATTATACCATACCTGCCTTCTTTGCAAAAGTCTATGGTGATCTGGTATACCATCAATGAAGGACACTCGCAAGAGTTTCCAGCAATCAGTGTCCCCTGCATCTCATCCAAGTGGACCAGGGTTAGCAACTGTGAGAGTCATAGTAGACCTTCCATTGCCCATGAAATACACCTGGATAAATCTACTGGTATATGGGGGGATTTTTTATATGGTGCTAAATGTCATGCCAAATTTTTGATGCAGACATTCTAATGGATGCAGATCCCCATGAAAACACACATGTTTCTGAGTAGATCTGAGTGGTGTGACTATGGGAGGGGCATGAGTGGGTCAAGGGCATTCCTTTATAATGTGAAGAGTATTATAGAATAGTGCGGATCTCTGCCCAACTTGCATGCCGAGATGTACACTTGGTTTCAGTTAGTATAACTCCCCATGCCCAATGAGCCTGGATCATGACTCTACGCGCTGTTCTTTAAAGGATGCTGATCCCGGAATGCCTGTTATAGAATACCATGCAGCACTGATTTATTTTGGCACCGAATTTCGAGCGCCATTCACCGAATCCAGCCCATAATGCACGATTGTCATCTTACTTTATTCTGAATCCTTAGAGCGCTTCCTTCTTTTTAATCAGCACTCAGCGTGCGTCTCTTTCTACTAACCAGCAACTGTGAACGGTGCAGGCTACAGCATGTCTTTTCGTACTGAAAGTTCCAACTCTGCATCCTGTTTAGAAAGTTTTCATTTCATTTCCCCATTGCAGAACAATCTCTCTCCCTGAACTTGATGCCATCTGCTTCCCCATGAACTGAATTCATTGTAACCACATGGAAAAGCACACAAAAAAAATCTTTAGCAGTGGGGAAGTGAGGATAGAACAGATAATCATATTCTGCAATTCTGCCATTGTAGCAACCTCCTGGTGTGGACACATCTGTTTGTACAAATGTACAATGTTTTCACACAGGACGTTTCTGTACAGCTCTATACCCTGCTTCACCTCTGTGTCGTGTATAATGGCAGTAATTCATTCACTGTCCACTCATCATTCCCTAACAAATCTTTCCTGATATAACAACACAAACACACTCTATCTTTCCACTCCCTTGGAATGTTACAGCTGTATGCACACTGCACAGAATTATTTGGGCTTCACTTAGCTTCCTATGAGGCTCTGTTCTGGGCAGTATATCAGATGGTATTCACCTTAGGTGCCTAAACCATCTCCGTTATTGGTTTGAAAAATAGATTTCTCCATCTGTCCTCTCGTTCAGCTCTTGGTTTGAGATTCTTGTTCTGAAAAGAGTCTAGCTGGTGGGTTAGTTTTGTTTTTTGAGCTTTCAGCTCATTAAGCCACATTACAGCACACCAAGAGGCCAACTTACAAAGCACATTAGCCTTTATTGGGTTTTAAATAGCTGCCATTAGCATGCAACCAGGTTCTGTCTTCATTTGCAAATCTTAAGGTTAGGACATTAATGTAGTTGCTGTTGCAGAAACTTATCTACAGCTCCAGGGGGGGGGGGGGGTGTTTTCTTTGTTTGATTATTAAGTCTCCAATGATCTGTTCCTGGCCAGATTCAAAGGTCTCTATTCTATTCTCATCCTTCTCCATCTATCTGCTGCTTTTGACACTGTTGATCACAGCCTGCTCCTTGATACGCTGTCCTCACTTAGATTTCAGGGCTCTGTTCTTTCCTGGTTTTTTCTTAGCGGCCTGCTTATCCAACATTGCTGCCTGGATGTCCAACCGCCACCTGAAACTGAACATGGCCAAGACCGAGCTTATTGTCTTTCCACCCAAACCCACTTCTCCTCTCCTGCCACTCTCTATCTCAGTTGATAACACCCTCATCCTCCCCGTCTCATCTGCCCGCAACCTCGGAGTCATCTTCGACTCCTCCCTCTCCTTGTCTGCGCATATCCAGCAGATAGCCAAGACCTGTCGCTTCTTTCTCTATAACCTCAGCAAAATTTGCCCTTTCCTGTCTGAGCACAGCACCCGAACTCTCGTCCACTATCTCATTACCTCTCGCCTTGAATACTGCAACCTACTCCTCACTGGCCTCCCACTTAGCCATCTATCCCCCCTTCAATCCATTCAGAACTCTGCTGCGCGTCTTATCTTACGCCTAGACCGATATGCTCATATCACCCCTCTCCTCAAGTCACTTCACTGGCTTCCGATCAGGTACCGCATACAGTTCAAGCTTCTCCTACTAACCTACAAATGCACTCGATCTGCAGCACCTCATTACCTCTCTACCCTCACCTCCCCTTACATTCCTACCCGTAACCTCCGTTCACAGGACAAATCCCTCCTCTCAGCACTCTTCTCCACCACCGCCAACTCCAGGCTCCGCCCTTTCTGCCTTGCCTCACCCTATGCTTGGAATAAACTCCCTGAGCCCATACGCCAAGCCCCCTCCCTGCCCATCTTCAAATCCTTGCTCAAAGCCCACTTCTTCAATGTCGCCTTCGGCACCTAACCTTTTACCTCTACTCAGGAAATCTAGACTACCCAGCTTGACATTTCGTCTTTTAGATTGTAAGCTCCTTTGAGCAGGGACTGTCCTTCTTTGTTAAACTGTACAGCGCTGCGTAACCCTAGTAGCTTTAGAAATGTTAAGTAGTAATAGTAGTAGTAGTAGTAGTATCTCTCCCAGCGTACCATTAGTATATACTCTAGTGGATCCTCCTCTACTTCTATCCCACTGTCAGTTGGTGTACCTCAGGGATCTGTCCTGGGACCTCTTCTTTTCTCCATCTATACTTCTTTCCTTGGTACTCTGATCTCATCCCATGGTTTTCAGTATCATCTTTATGCTGATGACTCCCAGATCTACCTCTCCACATCAGAAATCTCAGCCGAAATCCAGGCCAAAGTATCAGCCTGCCTGACATTGCTGCCTGGATGTCTCAGCGCCGTCTGAAACTAAACATGATCAAGACTGAGCTTCTTATCTTTCCCACTAAACCAACCTTTCCTCCTTCCCCATTCTCTATTTCTGTGGATAACACTCTCATTCTTCCTGTCTCATCAGCTCTTAACCTTGGGGTCATCTTCGACTCCTCCCTTTCCTTCTCTGCACATATTCAGCAGACTGCTAAAACCTGTTGTTTCTTTCTCTATAATATCAGCAAAATTCGCCCTTTCTGAGCACACTACCAGAACCCTCATCCACACTCCTATCACCTCTCGCTTAGACTATTGCAACTTGCTTCTCACAGGTCTCCCACTTAGCCATCTCACTCCTCTTCAATCTGTTCAAAATTCTGCTGCACGACTAATATTCCGCCAGTGTCGTTATGCTCATATTAGCCCTCTCCTCACTGGCTTCCTATCCGTTTCCGCATACAGTTCAAACTCCTCTTATTGACCTATAAGTGCATTCACTCTGCAGCTCCTCAGTACCTCTCCACTCTCATCTCTCCCTACATTCCTCCCCGGGAATTCTGTTCACTGGGTAAATCTCTCTTATCTGCACCCTTCTCCTCAACCGCTATCTCCAGACTCCGTTCCTTTTATCTTGCTGCACCATATGCCTGGAATAGACTTCCTTAGCCGGTACGTCAAGCTCCATCTCTGGCCGTCTTCAAATCTAAACTAAAAGCCCACCTTTTTGATGCTGCTTTTAACTCCTAACCCTTATTCGCTTGTTCAGAACCCTTATTTTATCATCCTCACTTTAATATTCCCTTATCTCTTGTTTGTCCTGTTTGTCTGTCCTAATTAGATTGTAATCTCTGTCGAGCAGGGACTGTCTCTTCATGTTCAAGTGTACAGCGCTGCATACATCTAGTAGTGCTATAGAAATGATAAGTAGTAGTAGTAGTAGTTCTGTTTTTCATATCAATCGGTTGGATTTTGCATATTTTGGGGTGCGTTATTTTTGTATACTCCTGATGGGTAATGATCCATTTTCCAAGAATTGTTTTCTGACCTAATTAATGCATATTTTGTATTTGCATTAAAGTGCATCGGCAATGCTTTTAAGGCACACAAAAGAGCTACATTGAAAAACACGGGTGTTTAATGCAAGCTTATGTAACCATTAATGTACTTCAGCCTCTGAGGATGCTACTGTTAACAGTCCTTAGGTTTGTTGAATCATATTTTCTATAGCATTTCTTATTAATTATGACAGGATTATTGATTTTGTCTTTTGATTCATTTTAATAGTTTGCCAATGTTCACTGTGCTCTGGAAAATTCCATATGAATGGATTTTTGTTCTAAAGAGAGGTTCATGGCAAAGGCTAACAAAACCTTTATCAAAATCCATACAAGTGATTTAAATGTTGCTCTTCGTTCAGTTAATAGTTGAAGGATTTGTCGGAGTGAGAAGATATGATCCATTCTGCATTCCCTTTACTTGAAAGCAACTAGCAAGGGAGCAACTAAAGATCAGGGCAGCCATGGTGAAGATCAGGCTGAGTTGGCATCACTCCTGCCCATTTCCCTCTAGGCCACCAGGGACTTGCAAAAATAGATACGGGGAGGGGGTGGCTTAGATCTTCTTCGGGGGGTGAGTGGGATGGACACAAGAAAGGGGGCTGCTGAACCTCATTGGTACCTGGAGGTTAACCAGAGCACTGGCTGATGTTCAGACTGGTGCCTGATTAACTTCACTGCATAAAGGGAAAGGGAAATGACATACTGCCTTTCTGAGGTTTTTGCAACTACATATATTCAGGTACTGATTTTGTACCAGGGGCAATGGAGGGTTAAGTGACTTGCCCAGAGTCACAAGGAGCTGCAGTGGGAATTGAACTCAGTTCCCCAGAATCAGAGACCGCTGTACTAACCACTAGGCTACTCCTCCACTAGCAACAGTCCATGTAGAAGTCTGCCCTTGCAGATCAGCAACGCAGGCTTTTACGTCAGACTCACAGAAACAGAAGCCTGCGCAGCCACGTTGCTAATCTGCAAGGGCAGGCTTCTACATAGAATGTTGCTAGTGGAATAGCAATATTCCATGTAGAATCTCAAATAGTAGCAAAGTTCCATGTAGAATTTCAAATAGGGAAAGGGAAATGGGACTTCACGTACTGCCTTTCTGAGGTTTTTGCAACTACATTCAAAGCAGTTTACATATATTCAGGTACTGATTTTGTACCAGGGGCAATGGAGGGTTAAGTGACTTGCCCAGAGTCACAAGGAGCTGCAGTAGGAATCAAACTCAGATCCCCAGGATCAAAGTCCACTGCACTAACCACTAGGCTACTCCTCAACTCATTCCACCAATAAGAGACAACCTCATTAGTGATGTCACAATGGCTTGATTGCCTGATACTTGGCTGACTTCTGATATTGTGATGTCATAAGGGGAAAGGGAAATGGGACTTGATATACCGCCTTTCTGAGGTTTTTGCAACTACACTCAAAGCGGTTTACATATATTCAGGTACTTATTTTGTACCTGGGGCAATGGAGGGTTAAGTGACTTGCCCAGAGTCACAAGGAGCTGCAGTGGGAATCAAACTCAGATCCCCAGGATCAAAGTCCACTGTACTAACCACTAGGCTACTCCTCCACAGCCTTTTTTCTGTCCTAACTTTATAAAGTTTCTTAGGGGTCGTTTTACTGAGCTGCAGTAAAAGTGTCCTGAGGTGGTATGAGAGTGTCTTTTGGGCGTGCGTAGGACCATTTTTTTACCACGTCTAGGACAAAGGACCTCTTTTAAATGAACGGAAAATGAACGTGTGCTAAAATTGAAACCAGCACATGGCCATTTTTGGCCTGAGACCTTACTTACCGCCACACATTGACCTAGCGATAAGGACTCAAGTGCTATACATGTGGTGACCGGTCAGCACACACCAACTGCAGATTAACGCTGGAAATGCCGTGTCTGGTAGGAAATAAGGTAATAAATTGATAGAATGTGTTGATAGTCTACTTTGATGAATCATCCGTAAAACTGTCAAAACATAAATTGTTGGGAACAAAGGGGTAGAAGGGGGACGTTAGGGGATAGGGGAGAAAAGGTTTAAGTTTTTGGATGCTGTTCAGCAATGGGATGTATCTACACAGCATGATTGGTTTGTGAACTTTGCTAAGTGAAATGCATTGCTATGGTTTAACAGGCTGAATATCAATAAAAATCGTTTAAACATAAGGTAATGAAATTGTCCTGGCATTACGGGCACACGCCGAATCTGGTGGAAGTCTCATTTTGGAGCATGCTGCACTTGCATAGAGCCTACTATGTCTTTGTAAAAGGGCTTCTTAGCCAGTTAGCAGAATGAATATCGTTGTTAACCGCCAGGACATCTTTCTGCCCAAACGCTGCCCCCAGCCTGCCCCTAACTTTGTTGGTTAAGCATTAGCCGGTTAGTGGGAATATTCAGCGGCACTGTCCAGTTAAGTGCCACTAAATATACCTGCTTAGCCCTGATTAAGCAATTTAAGTTACCAAGAGCTTTTCCAGGCCACTTAAATTGCTTGGAATATCCCCCTAGTCACTTAAGTTAACTCCAGTCAGATTTTCTCCAGTGAACCAATCTTTATCAATAACAATACTGAGAGTATTCTAATATAATAATTTGCACCTCCAACATTCTGAAGCTGACTCCGTGGCAGCGTGGCAGTAAAGCCATGTAGTCTTCGTAGGGTTCATAATCGCACTCCCAATCACTGACCCGCCCTCGAGGGAACTCTGTAAGCGGCCGCGTCATTGAAAGCCCTGCCCCTCTCCAGCCTTCCCTTCCAGTTCGTTCCCTTAGAGTCCCGCCTTCTGATGTAATTTCCTCTTTCCGCGAGGGTGGGACTCTGAGGGAATGAACTCGATGGAAGGCTAGAGACGGCCAGGGCTTTCAATAACGCGGCCACTTCGACAGAGGTAATCAGGGGAGCGAGGAGAATCACTGGGTGGCTGGAGGGGGAGCAGGGGAGAGAGGAGAATCGCTGGGTGGATGGAGGGGGGGGCAGGGGACAGAGGAGAATCATTGGGTGGCTAGAGGGGAAGCAGGGGAGAGAGAAGAATCGCTGGGTGGCTGGAGGGGGGCAGGAGAGAGAGAAGAATCGCTGGGTGGCTGGAGGGGGGGTAGGGGAGAGAGGAGACACAATCGCACCCAGTCTCAATCTCTCTCTTTCTCACACACACACACTCGCACATTCACTCTCTCTCTCTCACACAGTCACTCTCACACACACTCTCTCAAACATACACACTCTGTGGAAAACCTTGCGAGCACCCATTTCATTTGTGTCAGAAACGGGTCTTTTTTACTAGTCATTATATATAAAACATCACCTACATTGAAAGGGCAAAGAAACACCTTTATATAGCTTATGTTATAAATGATATAGGCATCTATGCATCTTTATAAAATACTGATAAACTATGACAATTATAGCAACTTGTTCTCCTCCACTCCAGCAGCAAGTTAATGTGTGATAAGCCAGAGTCCAAGATAAATATTTCACCAAATAGCTGTAAAGAAACCCTAGACAGACCTCAGCAGTGCAACTCGGAGCCAAACAGTATTCAAGCATTGAGAATCAAGCACTCAGATGATCATTGATCTGTTTATTTTACGTTTTCTATATACTTTGAACTTTTCAATAAAATTATGATTTTAATAATAATTAAATGAAAACGTAGTTTTGTCAGCTCAGGAGCAAAACAGTCCGACATGGCGCATGTTTTGCATGAAGCTGTTTCAAGGACATAAACCCCCGTGAAGTCAAAAATGAGAGATATTAAATCCCTATCTGTTAAATCAAGAAATCCCCTTTTATGCTTCCGGTGGTTGGGAGGCAGGCTGGTGGTTGGGAGGTGAGGATAGTGCTGGGCAGACTTATACGGTCTGTGCCAGAGCCGGTGGTTGGGAGGCGGGGATAGTGCTGGGCAGACTTATACGGTCTGTGCCAGAGCCAGTGGTGGGAGGTGGGGCTGGTGGTTGAGAGGCGGGGATAGTGCTGGGCAGACTTATACGGTCTGTGCCAGAGCCGGTGGTTGGGAGGTGGGGCTGGTGGTTGGGAGGCGGGGATAGTGCTGGGCAGACTTATAGGGTCTGTGCCAGAGCCAGTGGTGGGAAGCGGGACTGGTGGTTGGGAGGCGGGGATAGTGCTGGACAGACTTATACGGTCTGTGCCAGAGCCGGTGTTTGGAGGAGGGGCTGGTGGTTGGGAGGCAGGGATAGTGCTGGGCAGACTTATACGGTCTGTGCCCTGAAGAGCACAGGTACAAATCAAAGTAGGGTATACACAAAAAGCAGCAAATATGAGTGATCTTGTTGGGCAGACTGGATGGACCGTGCAGGTCTTTTTCTGCCGTCATCTACTATGTTACTATGTTTTACCCATAGATTATGGGATTAAAACTGTGCAGAGCCCCCGAGATTCTAACTCGAGGCTCTCCTACCGTATAGGTAAGCTCCTTCTTTTGCCAACCAGCGATGTTACACAAACATGGTGCTGGCATTTTTTTGCTTGCTATTTAAATTGTCAAAAGGGTTGGTCCACCAATCACAGAGCTTGGCTACGATACTGTCATAATAAGGAATCCCATTCAGTTTCAGCGTTCAAACCACATTGCAATGAAAATATCCAATGTTGTTCTTTAAAATTAAGGCAGAAACTGATGCAGTACGAGTGACTTTCTCTTTGCTTAAGGTGAACGGACCACACCCTAAGGCAGCAATTTGTGAAACATGCCGCATGTAGGTCGTGGCATCCGTGCACTGCTAAATTATATATATATATACATACAGCAAAAGATGTGAAAGAATTGCACTGAAATTGAAGGATTTTTAAAGTGTATTTATGCACATTGGATGTGATAAAGCAATATTAAATATCAAATAAAAAGGATAAATAAAGAAGATTTGTTATGAAAAAACTCAAGAAGTTGGTCGAGAAGTAATTGAATTTGTTACTTGAATTTAAAGATGAGTAACATTGCTATTATGACAAAACAGCTGGGTTGATGATTGTTTCCAATTGTTCTTTAAAATTAAGCATACTCTCATAATTATTTATAAATACTAGCATAATTCCTGCAGAAATCATGGATAACTCTCTCTGCATACATTTATTTATACCAGCTGGTGAACAGATTAAAAGGAAGCATGTTCTGAGCATGGTTATGGTGGGTCTTCAATTCTTTTTACTCGATTGCCTAATCTACTCTCCTGCTTATTTTCGAAAGGAGAAAAACGCCCCTGTTCGGGAGATGGGCGTCCGTTTCCTGTGGGCGGCCAAATCGGTATAATCGAAAGCCGATTTTGGTCGTTTTCAACTGCACTCCGTCGCGGGAACGAATAAAGTTGATGGGGGCGTGTCGGAGGCATGGTGAAGGCGGGACTGGGGCGTGGTTATCGGCCAAGCAGAGATGGGCGCGCTCGGGCAATAATGGGAAAAAAAGGCGTTGTTAGCGAGAATTTAGGACACTTTTTTTGGACCCTTTTTTCTCACGAACAGGTCCCAAAAAAGTGCCCTAAATGACCAGATGACCACTGGAGGGAATCGGGAATCACCTCCCCTGACTCCCCCAGTGGTCACTAACCCTCTCCCTCAAAAAACCCCCACTTGCAAAAACCTTATTTCCCAGCCTCTATGCCACCCTCAAATTCCGTACCCACCTCCATGACAGCAGAATGTGTTTGATTCTCTCACAGCCTTTCCCTGGGTCAGATGTGACTCTCGGGTGCACTGCAGGGTCACATCAGCATTGTATTGTGGTGGGTGTAGGGTATTGGGCTCCGTGATTTCACTAGCTTGTGTTGGTAGTTGGTAGGCTCTTCTCCCATGGTGCTTTTCCCTCTGCTTACTGGGTCAGAGTGTGCCCTGTTTTGTTTCCGGTAGTCCACAAGGTAGTGGCCATTTTTGTAAGTCCGTTTTAGATCCCTTTCGTGTGTTAGCCAAGTTACAGAACTTAGTTCTTACCTTGAATGTTGCTGAAAGAGGGCATTGTACACCATTCTGCCAGCTCTGAGCTACTGCTAATCTTAGTACCAGGGAGACTCGTTGCCAGTGGGGCACAACCTCTGATCTGCAGTTAACTGTGAGTAAATGCAGTTATTGAAATAAAGGACGTTTTCAGCGAGATTAGTCTTACAGTGTGAACTGCTGTGCCAAGGTTATACAGCAGCAACAAGTCCTGTCCCTGGAGCACTTTTAGTGGGTACTGCAGTGCACTTCAGACAGGCGGACCCAGGCCCATCCCCCCCTACCTGTACCACTTGTGGTGGTAAATGGAAGCCCTCTAACCCCCCCCCCCAAACCCACTGTACCCACATATAGGTGCCCCCTTCACCATTAAGTGCTATGGTAATGGTGTAGAGCTGTGGGGAGTGGGTTTTGGGGGGATTTGGGGGTCTCAGCACCCAAGGTAAAGGAGCTATGCACCTGGGAGGTAATTTAATGTTTTTTCCTATTTTTAAAAGTGCCCCCTAGGGTGCCCGGTTGGTGTCCTGGCATGTGAGGGGGACCAGTGCACTATGAATCCTGGCCCCTCCCACGACCCAAAGCCTTGGATTTGGTTGTTTTTGAGCTGGGACGCTTCGGTTTCGATTATCGCTAAAAAACGAAAACGCCCAGCTCAAACAAATGCCCACATCTCAAACACACCCACATCCAATGCATTTGCCTGGCATAAACCGTATTTGCAAAACTAAAGATAAACGTCCATCTTTTTCGAAAATACGATTCGGCCCACCCCATCACGGACCCATTCTCGAAGATGGACGTTCTTACACATGGGCGTTTGCGTTCGATTATGCCCCTCCACGTCATCTACGAACCTTAATACAATATAACTCTGTATTTCTTCTTCCGGAAATGGCGATCACCATTACTGAACAATGTATGCCACATTGAGCCTGAAAATAGGTGGAAAAATGTGGTATACAAATGCAACAAATAAATAAATATATATATATATGTATTCTATAATTTAGAATGGTTATGACACTTATTTTAGAAGCTCAATCATGTTTTGGATGTCTGAAATCTGGCATTTAGAGATCCATATTGCATGGATGTCCAAATAACAATGTTATAAAGCCAGCATATGGACGTCTTACACTGCAGTGCATCCATATGGCTAGGGGGAGAGGTGTGGGGGTCTTTAAAGTAGAAGTATGCTGTTTCCTCCACAAGTGTAACAGGTAGGGGGGATGGGGCTGGGGCTGGGGCTGCCTGTCTGAAGTGCACTACACCCGTTAAACTGATCCAGGGACCTGCATACTGCCGTCATGGACCTCAGTATGACATCTGAGGCTGGCATAGAGGCTGGCACAAAGTATTTTGAAAGATATTTTTGAGGGTGGGAGGGGGTTGGTGGCCACTGTGGGAGTAAGGGGAGGTCATCCCCAATTCCCTCCAGTGGTCATCTGGTCATTTCAGGCACATTTTTGTGCCTTAGTCGTAAGAAAAACTGGTCCAGGTGAAAACATCCAAGTGTTCATCAGGGGCATCCATGTTTTTTTCGATTATGGGTCAAGGACGTCCAAGTGTTAGGCACGTCCATGTCCCACCTTCGCTACGCCTCTGACACGCCCCCTTGAACTTTGGCTGTCCTTGCGACGGAGTTCAGTTGAAGACGTCCTAAATTGAGGATCGATTATACCGATTTGGATGGACTTGCTGAATGTGCTGGTTTTTCTTTATCCTTTATGAGCATTATAATTGTCCCTATCAGAAGGTTCTACTTTAGCCCCTGACGCAGCTCCTTTGGGCGAAACACGGCCTGTGTCGGGCAACTTTCTGATATATGGTATCATTAATAAAATCCTTTTGATGTTATATTGATCTGCTGGTTTATTTTCCACATTGGAATTTGCAGATCGCTTGCCTTGTTGTTTTTTGGCGTCCTTCTCCTAGGGACATCCAAATCGGTATAATCGAACCTCAATATAGGACGTCTTCAACTGAGGTCCATGACGGCAGTATGCAGGTCCCTGGGGCTGCGTCAGAGGCTAAAATAGACAAACACATGAAATTACAAATATAAAAACATAATGTATTGTGTGTGTGTTATGATTGGGGTCTGAACCCCTCTCAAACTTACCTCTTTCCTGGGGGTCAGCTTCTTAGCTGGCTTCTGTTTCTTTGTCTGTCCTTTCTGAGCTGGCTCTGTCTCTCTGTGCTGGCAGCTTCCAGCAGCATGGGGCTAATTGTCTCTTCACTGCAGCTGTGGGTGTAGTCTGAGTTGCTCTAACTCTCTTTGGGTGTACTGGCTTCAAGTGTTTCACGGTTTTGCATTGGTGTGGGTTGGGCCTCTCTGGGTCAGTGTGCTTTTGCCTAGGTCTAGGGAGTGTGACATCATCAGGGAGGGCCTTGATAAGGAAGTGGTGTTGTTTCCTTCAGGGCCTTTGCAACAGTGGTGTTTGCTTTAGGTAGGGTGGTGCAGTGTGCACTTCTGACTTTGTGTCTAGTTTCCCTGCTTGCTTTTGTTAAGGGCCAGGTTAGTGTTAGTGCAGTGTGCACTGGTGACTGTGTGTTTAGCTTTCCTGTTTTTCCCTTATGGTTCCCCTGCTTTTCCCTCTTGGTTTTGGAAGCATTGCTATGTGTAGGGCTTTGGAAGCTCTGTTGCTGATAGAAGTACTTCAGGGTTTGGTGTTGTTAGGAACACTGCAGAGTTTGCTGTTAGAAGTACTTCTGGTGTTTGTGCTATTGGGAGCATTGCAGTCTTTGCTGTTGGTGTTTGGTGATTTAGAAGCACTTTTGGCTTATGTGTTAGCTTCCCTGCTTTTTCCTTGTGGCTCCCCTGTCTTCCCTTTAAATGCTAGGAGCTCTTCTGGTTGCTTGCCAGAGTAGTGCTTAGGAAGCACCTTGTTAGTTGTATCTAGCTTGCTAGAGCAGTGCTTAGGTAGCTGGTTAGTTCTGTGTTTAGCTTATTAGTGTAAGCTCTGCTTGTAGCTTGGTGCTTAGTAGCACCTGTGTTAGCTTTGTGTTTAGTTCCCTGCTCTGTTAGTTTAGGGCTTAGGAAGTTCCTTTCTTGAGCAGGGATTAGGAGCTCCTGTTTAGTATAGGGCTTAGGAAGTCCTTTTGTCGTTTACTGTTAGGAACACTCCTGCTGGTTTAGGGCTTGGGAGCAAGTAGATCAGTTTAGGTTTAGGAGCACTTCTGTTTCCAGTCCTGGTCCCTATGTCATCCGGTATCCAGTAAGTCCTGTCGGCTACTCGAACCCAGGAGCTCAACTTCTGGGGGGGCTTAGTAGCTAAGTGCAGGTGAAGCTGTGTGGACCAGTCCAGTGTGCTCCAGTCCCATGTTCCAGTCCTGTGTCCTCCAGTCCGGGGGACCAGTCCAGTGTGTTCCGGTCCGGTGTGTGTTCCAGTCTGGTGTGCTCCAGTCCAGTGTGTTCCGGTCCGGTGTGTGTTCCAGTCCGAGGGATTGCAGTCCAGTGTTCCAGTCCTGTGTCCTCCAGTCCGGGGGATTCCAGTCCAGGTGTTCCGGTTCGCTGGGCAGTGCCTGCAGTCCCTGCTGGTGTGCTTACCCAGTGTTGGTTGGTGGGTTTTGCCTGCTGCTGTCGCTCCTCGTCAGCAGCCCAAGGGCTCACGTTTGCTCCAGAGCCCGGCCCCGCGGCTCTGAACCTGAGAACCTGACAAATTGCAAAGGCCATGAGCCCGGCAAGAACCCCCGCCCAGCTGACCCAGCTGGGGTCCAGCTCCGTCATTGTGCTTGATCCTTCTATGACTCTTCGTCAGTATCGTGGGAAACTTTTGTCTAATCCTGTTTTGAAGAAGACCCCTGAAGCGGCAGCTGAGAGAAAACGTGTCCGGTGGCTTGGAATCGCTGAAAACCCAGTTTCAGATATGGACCCTTTTATCACGCTCGATGAATATCGCCGCAGCCTGGTCTTGAATCCAGCTTTGTGGGATACTCCTGAAGCTGTCGCTGAGAGGAGACGTCTTGGGAATTCCACGCTCTGGGCCCAGCAGGGGTCCAGTCCCGTTCAAGCAGCGCGCCCAGACAAGCCTCTGAATCCAGTCCGAGCAGCACGTCCAGCCAAGCTTCAGAGGCCAGTCCAAGGGATGCTCCTAACCGAGTCGCCGATCCCAGTTCAGGTGGCGCTTCCACTCAAGCCTCTGAGTCCAGTCCGAGGGTTGCTCCTGACCGAGTCTCCGATTCCAGTCCAAGCAGCACGTCAAGCCAAGTCTCTGCGTCCAGTTCAAGTGGCGCTGTCTACGGAGTCTCCTAGTACCAGTGTGGATCCCAGTTCCAACCCCATTTTTGAGCTGGATCCATTTATGACGCTCCAGGAGTACCGGGTTGCCCTTTTGTCTGATCCAGCCTTGAAGGATACCCCTGAAGCTGCCGCAGAGAGAAGGCGTGTCTCCTGGCTTGGGTTCGAAGAGAACCCAGTTTCTGCTATTGACCCTGCTACCAAGCTCTTCTTTTATCGCTTCCAGCTTCTCTCGGATCCAGCCCTGCGGGATACTCCTGAAGCCCAAGCTGAAAGAAGGTGGCTTCCTGATTTTTCCCGACAAACTTCTGAGTCCAGCCTGAAGGGCTTTGTCTGCCAAGCTTCTGAGTCCACACTGAGTTCCAGCCCAGTGCCTGAGTCTGTTTTGAGTTTCAGCCCAGATGCTGAGTCCGGAGCGAGTTGCAGCAGGGGCAGCCAAGATGCTGAGTCTGGATCGAGTTGCAGTTCCAGTCAAGATGCTGAGTCTGGATCGAGTGGTAGTTCCAGTCAAGATGCTGTCTGGATCGAGTTGCAGTTCCAGTCAAGATGCTGAGTCTGGATCGAGTTGTAGTTCCAGTCAAGATGCTGAGTCTGGATCGAGTGGTAGTTCCAGTCAAGATGCTGAGTCTGGATCGAGTGGTAGTTCCAGTCAAGATGCTGAGGCTGGATCGAGTTGCAGTTCCAGTCAAGATGCTGAGTCTGGAGCGAGTGGTAGTTCCAGTCAAGATGCTGAGTCTGGAGCGAGTTGCAGTTCCAGTCAAGGTGCTGAGTCTGGAGCGAGTTGCAGTTCCAGTCAAGATGCTGAGTCTGGATCGAGTTGCAGTTCCAATCAAGATGCTGAGTCTGGATCGAGTGGTAGTTCCAGTCAAGATGCGGAGTCTGGATCGAGTGGTAGTTCCAGTCAAGATGCGGAGTCTGGATCGAGTTGCAGTTCCAGTCAAGATGCGGAGTGTGGATCGAGTTGCAGTTCCAGTCAAGATGCTGAGGCTGGATCGAGTTATAGTTCCAGTCAAGATGCTGAGTCTACACCGAGTGATGAGTCCATGATGAGTGCTGAGTCTGCACTGAGTACAGAGTCCAGCCGAGACAATGAGTCCACGATGAGTGCTGAGTCTACACCGAGTGCAGAGCCCAGCCAAGATGACGAGTCCATGATGAGTGCTGAGTCTGCACCGGGTGCAGAGTTCAGCCGAGATGCCGAATCAGAATTGAGTTACAGTCCCGGGAAGATGCAGAGTCTGGGTCAAGTTACAGTCCCGGCCAAGATGCTGAGTCCGGGTCAAGTTGGAGTTCCAGTTCCAGGCAAGATGCTGAGTCCGGGTCAAGTTGCAGTCCCGGCCAAGATGCCGAGTCCGGGCCAAGTTGGAGTTCCAGTTCCAGGCAAGATGCTGAGTCCGGGTCAAGTTGCAACTCCGGTCAAGATGTTGAGTCCGGTGAGAGTTGGAGTTCCAGTCCCAGGCAAGATGCTGAGTCCGGGTCAAGTTGCAGCCCCAGCCAAGATGCTGAGTCTGGGTCAAGTTGGAGTACCAGTCCCAGGCAAGATGCTGAGTCTGGGTCAAGTTGGAGTTCCAGTCCCAGGCAAGATGCTGAGTCCGGGTCAAGCTGGAGTTCCAGTCCCAGGCAAGATGCTGAGTCTGGGTCAAGTTGCAGTCCCGGTCAAGAGGCTGAGTCCGGGTCAAGTTGCAGTTCCGGCCAAGATGCTGAGTCCGGAGCGAGTTCCAGTGCCAGCCGAGATGCTGAGTCTATGCTGAGTACCAAGTCCAGCCAAGATGCTGAGTCCGAGTTGAGTGGCAGTTCTGGCCAAGATGCTGAGGCCGGACCAGGTTGCAGTCTCAGGCAAGATGCTGAGTCTACTCCGAGTTCCCATTTCAGCCAAGATGTTGAACTCCTCCTGAGTTCCAGCTCCAGCCAAGGGGCAAGGTCTAGTCTGAAGTCCAGTTCAAGTTCCTGTCTGGCTTCAGATTCCAGGATGGGTGTGGGCTCTAGCCCAGTTCTGGCTGCTACAGTGGAGTGCCAGGAAGTCAAGGAAGTTGTGGACTCCTTCAGGAGATGGTTCCTGTTGAATAGAACTCCACTTGTTGCATCCAAGACTCTGATCCTGCCTAGCAGCCGTTCTAAAGAGCCTCGTGGCGGCCAAAGCCATTCTGGTTTCCTAGTTCCAGATGTACTTGTCACGTCCTGCCCAGCCGCCCAGATTTATGTTGTGAAACCCATTGGGAGATTTCATCACAGCTACCCATGGAGACCTGGAGCTCCCATGGGGACACGGGAGCCTTGAGGGGGAGGTGCTGTTATGATTGGGGTCTGAACCCCTCTCAAACTTACCTCTTTCCTGGGGGTCAGCTTCTTAGCTGGCTTCTGTTTCTTTGTCTGTCCTTTCTGAGCTGGCTCTGTCTCTCTGTGCTGGCAGCTTCCAGCAGCATGGGGCTAATTGTCTCTTCACTGCAGCTGTGGGTGTAGTCTGAGTTGCTCTAACTCTCTTTGGGTGTACTGGCTTCAAGTGTTTCACGGTTTTGCATTGGTGTGGGTTGGGCCTCTCTGGGTCAGTGTGCTTTTGCCTAGGTCTAGGGAGTGTGACATCATCAGGGAGGGCCTTGATAAGGAAGTGGTGTTGTTTCCTTCAGGGCCTTTGCAACAGTGGTGTTTGCTTTAGGTAGGGTGGTGCAGTGTGCACTTCTGACTTTGTGTCTAGTTTCCCTGCTTGCTTTTGTTAAGGGCCAGGTTAGTGTTAGTGCAGTGTGCACTGGTGACTGTGTGTTTAGCTTTCCTGTTTTTCCCTTATGGTTCCCCTGCTTTTCCCTCTTGGTTTTGGAAGCATTGCTATGTGTAGGGCTTTGGAAGCTCTGTTGCTGATAAAAGTACTTCAGGGTTTGGTGTTGTTAGGAACACTGCAGAGTTTGCTGTTAGAAGTACTTCTGGTGTTTGTGCTATTGGGAGCATTGCAGTCTTTGCTGTTGGTGTTTGGTGATTTAGAAGCACTTTTGGCTTATGTGTTAGCTTCCCTGCTTTTTCCTTGTGGCTCCCCTGTCTTCCCTTTAAATGCTAGGAGCTCTTCTGGTTGCTTGCCAGAGTAGTGCTTAGGAAGCACCTTGTTAGTTGTATCTAGCTTGCTAGAGCAGTGCTTAGGTAGCTGGTTAGTTCTGTGTTTAGCTTATTAGTGTAAGCTCTGCTTGTAGCTTGGTGCTTAGTAGCACCTGTGTTAGCTTTGTGTTTAGTTCCCTGCTCTGTTAGTTTAGGGCTTAGGAAGTTCCTTTCTTGAGCAGGGATTAGGAGCTCCTGTTTAGTATAGGGCTTAGGAAGTCCTTTTGTCGTTTACTGTTAGGAACACTCCTGCTGGTTTAGGGCTTGGGAGCAAGTAGATCAGTTTAGGTTTAGGAGCACTTCTGTTTCCAGTCCTGGTCCCTATGTCATCCGGTATCCAGTAAGTCCTGTCGGCTACTCGAACCCAGGAGCTCAACTTCTGGGGGGGCTTAGTAGCTAAGTGCAGGTGAAGCTGTGTGGACCAGTCCAGTGTGCTCCAGTCCCATGTTCCAGTCCTGTGTCCTCCAGTCCGGGGGACCAGTCCAGTGTGTTCCGGTCCGGTGTGTGTTCCAGTCTGGTGTGCTCCAGTCCAGTGTGTTCCGGTCCGGTGTGTGTTCCAGTCCGAGGGATTGCAGTCCAGTGTTCCAGTCCTGTGTCCTCCAGTCCGGGGGATTCCAGTCCAGGTGTTCCGGTTCGCTGGGCAGTGCCTGCAGTCCCTGCTGGTGTGCTTACCCAGTGTTGGTTGGTGGGTTTTGCCTGCTGCTGTCGCTCCTCGTCAGCAGCCCAAGGGCTCACGTTTGCTCCAGAGCCCGGCCCCGCGGGCTCTGAACCTGAGAACCTGACAGTGTGCATATAAAATATATATAAAACATAGACATAGATCATCCACATGTAAATATATAAACAAAATATTAATAAATACAATAATAAATACAAAAAACATACATTATGCAGAAAATCAATCACCACGTCACTATAACCACTTGCAAAGTTAATTAGGAGTATATTTATGTATATGGTTGCAGCAAATTAAAGGCACTTATACAAACATGTACATGAATACTAAAAACATAAACATATCATATCATAACAAGCAATCAAATAATACAATAAGAATGAAAATAGGACACGTACCTAAAGTAGAACCTTCTGATAGAGACAACTATTTAAAAAAAATAATAAAAATACAAATATAAAAATATCAAAAAGACATTAATTACAAGAATTAAAAAATATTTTAATAATAAGAATTTTAAAAAATAATGATTAAAAGTAATAAAAAAATAATACGGAAAATTTAAATAATGAAAAAAATAATAAAATAATGAAAAAAATAAAAAGTAGATTGCAAATACATAAAAAAAATCAAAGATAGAACAAAATGAACTGGATGCTCTCTTACAATACTCATGAAAAGAACAGAATAAAAACTAGATCAAATACTCACTTATAATGCTCATAAAAGAAAAAGAAAAAACAGCACATTCAGTAAGTCCCTTAATGAACAAGACAAAGAGTTACCCTCCGTTCTCAAATAATCTGTCTTGAATTATTATAGCCCCACATCAATCAAATCATCAGAAAATATGCAAATCATAACTACCTCCTTTATTTTGTATCAATATAAATGAACTGCATGTTTGAAAATATATGAAAAAAATAAAACAATATATATTAGAATAAAAATATAAAAATAAAACAATACGTAAATATATATAAAATTGAAAAATAAAATAATAATAAAACATGCTGAACTGTGCACCCTAAGTTAAATAGTGTGCATTGGTAAGACAAAATATAAGGGGACTATAGCCTAAAAAATGCAAAAAAAAAAAAAAAAAAAAAACCATACAAAATAATTATGGAATATACAAAAGATGAACGTTAAAAGAATGTATGAAGAGTGAAAAATAATAATAAAATAAAAATAAATATTTAAAAATTGAAAATAAATGTACAGAACTGGTCAACCTAAGTTGAATAGTGTGCATATGTTAAACAAAAATAGATGTCCTATTTTTCAGAGAAATACTGATAGATCTGTTTCCATATTTAAACCGTTGGAATGCAAAGTCTGCAATTCAAAAATTAACTGTTGTTCCTTTCTGAAAAGGAAGGTAGCCACCGGTCCACCCTTCCAATTCTGTTTGTATACAAATAAAACACAAAGGCGTAAATCTTCAAATTTGTGTCTTAAATCCTTAATATAGAACAGGAGAAGTTCTCTACGATGACGAATCACAGAAGGCAAAAGTAGAGACTAAAAGACGATTCACCACTGGAGACGTGAGTCCAACAGTCTAGTTTGCGTCCAGCATTTTCTGATTAGTGCTACGTGATCAGTGAGTTGACAACACACATACAAGTAGGACTCCTCATTTTGCATTCACTACTTGGTGTATTTATTGACCCCTGATGCAGACGCTTTTTAGCGTCGAAACACGGCCTGTGTCGGGTCGTTATCATTTATATAATAAAGACTGTTGGACTCACGTCTCCAGTGGTGAATCGTCTGTCCTAAATCCTTGGAATGTTCCACCAGTGGTTTCTCAAGTGCGTTCCTTTTTAAAGCACTCTTGTGTTCAATAATTCTAGTATTAAGTTTTCTCTTAGTTTTGCCTATATACACCAAACCACATGGACAAAGCACTGCATAAATGACATTCTTGGTCTTACAATTTGAAAACTCTTTGAGATGAATCTTTTTGTTAGAGGATGGAATATGAAAAATAGTAGTTTTCATATTAACATTGCAAACAGAACAAGATCCACAGGGGAAATGTCCAACTACTACTACTACTACTTAATATTTCTAGAGCGCTACTAGGGTTACGCAGTGCTGTAATTCCTTAATGTTGGAGGAGTGGCCTAGTGGTTAGGGTGGTGGACTTTGGTCCTGAGGAACTGAGTTCAATTCCCATTTCAGAAACAGGCAGCTCCTTGTGACTCTGGGCAAGTCACTTAACCCTCCATTGCCCCATGTAAGCCGCATTGAGCCTGCCATGAGTGGGAAAGCGCAGGGTACAAATGTAACAAAAATAAAATAGATACTATTGGAGATTCTACATGGAATGTTGCTACTATTGGAGATTCTACATGGAATGTTGCTATTCCACTAGCAACATTCCATGTAGAAGGCTGCGCAGGCTTCTGCTTCTGCGCGGCCACATTGGTGATCTGCAAGGGCCGACTTCTACATGGAATGTTGCTAGTGGAATAGGAACTGAGTTTGATTCCCACTTCAGGCACAGGCAGCTCCTTGTGACTCAGGGCAAGTCACTTAACCCTCCATTGCCCCATGTAAGCCGCATTGAGCCTGCCATGAGTGGGAAAGCATGGGGTACAAATGTAACAAAAAAAAAAAACCTCATTATGTAATGCTGATGGAACTAATACGTCCTTAAGATTCTTTTCCCGTTTGTATGCTATAAGTAGTTCTTTATTAGTAAAGGAAGAAACCCCTTGTAATAAATGCCAATGTTTTCTTATTACTATTTTCACAATAGGGTTGGACATGTGATTAAAAGGTTAAGTGCATACAATTTTATCATTATTTTTCTTCTTAACTGGTTGTAACAGTGTAGATCTTGACAAGCCAGATGCTCTCTGAAATCCTTTGTTAATATGCTTAAGTGGGAAACCCTTCACCTGTAAACGTCTTGTCATATCAATGGACCTGAAATAATATGTACAAGGGTCAGAACATAATCTACATAAACGTAGAAACTGGCTGTATGGTAGGTTCTTTTTCAAGGATAAACTGTAACAACTATTGAATTTTAAAAATCTAACGTGTCTGTTATGAATTTATTTCCTTTAATGCTGATTTTGATATTCAAAATGGGTATGCACTTCATATCATAATTCATTTGGAATTTCAGATTTGAATCCAAAGTATTGAACCAGAGGGAAAAACTCTCTAGGTCATTGACTGTCCCATTCCAAATCAAGAAAATGTCACCTATGTATCATTTCCAAAGTAGGATATTGGTTGAAAAACTAATTTCTGTCAGGTACTTTTCTTCAAAATTACCCACATACAGATTCGCAGTACATGGTGCAAACGTTGCACCCATTGCAGTGCCCTTAATTTGCTGATAGAACCTACCATTAAATGCAAAATAATTCTTAGTTAATGCGATAACCGCCAACTCAATAATAAAATCAGTGGGTACGCGACGGGTAAAATCTCTATTTGTGATGGTTCTCCTGATAATATCAATAGATTCTAATTGAGGTATGTTTGTATAAAGACTCTGTATGTCTAGGGTGACTAAAATTATATCCGTGTTAGGAGTTATATTGTTCAATATATTGATATCTGCCGAATCACGTACGTATGATGGGATCCGCCTGACAAAAGGTCGTAGAAACTTATCTACAAAAATAGAAAGTGGCTCCAATATTGAACCACATGCAGATACAATGGGTCTGCCAGGTGGAGAGTTGAGAGACATATATTTTTGGGAGGATGTATAGTGTGGGAATGACTGGTTCTTCAACTGTTAAAAAATGTCGAAAGATGGACGTCTCTTTCGAAAATGAGCCCAATAGACACCCATGTTTCTCATTTTACTCTACTCATAATTTGGATGTTTCAGTTTGTAAAATGGATGTTTATACTGGATGTTTTCAGTACATTGGATATTTGTCTCATGTGTATTTTAGAACAGTTTGCATCCTCTTCTAAAATACATATGAGGTGGATGTCCATTTGTGACATACTGATTGGGACGTCCACTTCTGAGTTGGATGTCCTTTCTAAAGTGCCCCTCCACATGTGGATATAAAGGCAGATCAAATTCTAAGTAACGAACGCCAGAATTTAGCCTGATGAATCTTTTGAAAATCTATATTCCCATGCAGAATTTGCGTTAAAGTCTCCCCACTTATGGGTCTACATTAATGCCAAAATAACCATTATCTGCCCTATTCACAAAGGTTCATCACTACATCAGCATGGACAATATGAGGGGGATCTTTTACAAGGCGCCCAACGCAGGCTTACCATAGGTATTTGTAACCTGGATTGGCCACTGTTGGAAACAGGATGCTGGGCTTGATGGACCTTTGGTTTTTCCCAGTATGGCAATACTTATATACTTATGTACTTGGGATTCTGAATGGAATGTTGCTACTCTTTGGAGCTCTACATGGAATCTTGTTACTCTTTAGGATTCTAGAATCTTTCTATTCTTTGGGGTTCTACATGGAATGTTGCTACTCTTTGGGTTTCTGCCAGATACTTGTAACCTGGATTGGCTACTGTTGGAAACAGGATGCTGGGCTTGATGGATCTTTGGTCTTTCCCAGTATGGCAATACTTATGTACTTATGTACAGACTAAATGGCAACTACTTCTGGCCCAACACGGCCACCAGGAGTATTTCCACAACTCCGTAAAAAATGTTCTCTAGCGTGGCGCTAACCCTGCAGTAATCAGGCATCACTGCACGCTGCCCGGTTACTGCTGGTGTCACGATCCTGGGGTCCAGCGCAGCAGCATGGGCGGCTGCTGCGGTGCTAGCACGGTCCTACTGACTCCTCCTTCTGGCATCCCCGGGGTTTGGCGTGATGATGTGGGCGGCTGCCGCGGCATTAGAACGACTCCCTTTGGCTCCTCCCCAACTGGCAATCCCAGGGTCAGCTTGGCAACGCGGACAGCTGCCGAAGTGCTAGTGAAGCTTTTCTGGCTCCTCCTCTCTTGGGAATGGCTCCTCTCGAGTGGGGACACCACCCCGCTGACATCAGATGCCCTCACCTTCTTAGGAGAAAGCCAGATGGTGGTTCAGCTACTTTCCCATTGGTAGTGCTGGTGTGTTTTGTTCTTTCTCTGCTTTCTGCCAGCCAACTGCTTGACCCAGTTAGCCTCAGTGGGTAGTGGTAAGTGCTCCCCACCACATGGCCACGCAGTAAGGGTTATGGCTTTTTTGGGGGGGCTTTTTACCCGCTGCATAAAAAGGGCCTTGGCATGCAGGAAAAACTACACCTACTGCTACCGCAGGGCCCTTTTTTCTGCAGTTTAGTAAAAGGACCCCTGAGTTATTAGTGAATGGACATTATTAGAAATAAGGAAAGCAGCAGGAAATATTGCACATTTTCATGTGGTAGGTGCATTTCTGAATAGGATTATATGGGGCCCAAATGTGGCATGCACTGGTGTACATAAGTACATAAGAGTAGCCATACTGGGTCAGACCAATGGGCCACCTAGCCCAGTATCCTATTTTCCAAACAATGGCCAGGCCAGGTCACAAGCAGTGGTGTAGCTACATGGGGCCTGAGGGGGCCGGGGCCCCCGCAGATTCACCCTAGGACCCCCCTCCCGGCGAACCCGCCCCCGCCGCCGCCTACCTTTACTTTTGCTGGCGGGGGATCCTACTCCCCGCCAGCCGACGTCTTCTCAGTCCTTCCTGCTCTTCAATTTGTTTGCTGACGTCCTGCACGTAATCGTGCAGGACGTCAGACTCAGAGAACAGAACTGTACAACGTGCAGGACGTCAGCAAACAAATTGAAGAGCAGGAAGCGACTGAGAAGAAGACGTCGGCTGGCGGGGAGTGGGATCCCCCGCCAGCAAAAGTAACGGTAGGCTGCAGCGACGGCTGGTTCGCGGCGGGAGGGGGGGTGGCAATGTCGGCGGTGGGGGGGGCGGGACCGGGGGGAGGGCTAAATGTGCCCCCTCCCCCTGGGCTCTGGACCCCTCCCCCACGGAAGGCTGGCTACGCCCCTGGTCACAAGTACCTGGCAGAAACCCAAAATGTGGCAACACTCCCAGGGCAAGCAGTTGCTTCCCATGTCTGTCTCAATAGCAGACTATGGACTTTTCCTCCAGGAATTTGTCCAAACCTTTGGCACATGTTTTCGGATGCACGCAGGTCAATTTTTCAGCGCGCCTGGAAAAAAGGCTTTTTTTTTTTCGGCCCAAAATGGACGTGCAACAAAATTAAAACTAGCACAAGTTCATTTTTGGCCTGAGACCTTAGCACCACCCACTGACTTAGCGATAAGGTCTCAAGCGCTAACCGGGTGGTAAGCGGCCAGCGCACGTAAACTGCCAGTTACCAGCAGGTAAGCACCGTGTGGTAGAAAATAAAAAATATTTTCTACTGCATATTTTGGGCGCATGTCAAAAATGGAATTACCGCCCTGGGCACGCAGTGGCCGGGTGGTAGTTTCAATTTGGCATTCAATGGACGCGTGTGGGCGCCTACGTACCTTAGTAAAAGGACCCCTATATTTTTGGTCATACATAAATTAAATAGAGCATTTTTTTTCAAGCTTATTCTCCACCATATATTATTTTTACAGAAAATGTTTTAAAGATGTCTGATTGTATTACGCTAGAAATTGTTGACCAACTTTGCCAACCAAGTGTTCCAGCAAATTTGCTCTCTCCCCCTCTCTCTCACTCTCTGTCAACTGAAGAGTTCAGGTAAGGTGTCTTTGTTATTCTGGGTAATGTGCAATATAAAATCCTGCCTGAACTTGATTAGACCCATCAGTTCCATTAAAGGTTCTTTAGAATTTGTAATGTGTTTCCCCTTCTAATTTGACACTGACAGGCAAAATGCCTTATTTATCTCTTTTTATGTTGCTGATTGAAAATATTTATACATTAATGAAAAATGACTTTTTTTTCCCGCACACATTTTTGATAAAGTTGAATACACAAGGGTGACAACCATGTTTGAAGTCTCACTTCATAGCATCTGATTCATCTTGTAATTCGGTCCTTATCTTTGCAGACATCACTTCAAGATCTCCTCTTGCTTCCCTCTGTGAAACTGTTAGGAGCTGTCACACACACCTCCAATTAACAGGCGTCTGCTTCAGTCCAATGGTTTCTCACAAACGCAAAAACTGTAAATATAGCCTAAGGCCTGCTAACCAGATGTTGCCATAGCATTTCACTTTGCAGGAAAATAAGATTTTTTTTTTTGTCAGGGATTAATGTATTTTCTTAAAAGATGCCTTATTATAAAGGTACTCAATATCCTGACAAGCATCATATCCTGACAGCATGATGCTGTAAGAAACAGAAGTGTTGCTCAACCTCGATTCTTTTAACCTAGTTATGAATTGAGTGTTAGCAGCTGGCTGTTTTGTGCCAATTCAGTTTAGCAGGATTTTAGTTGTTCCAGCTACACTGCATTGGACACTGATCATAAGAGTAGCCATACTGGGTCAGACTAGTGGTCCATCTAGCCCAGTATCCTGTTTCCAAACAGTGGCCAACCAGGTCACAAGTAACTGGCAGAAACCCAACTAGTAGCAACATTCCCTGTAGAACCCCAAAGAATAGCAAGATTCTGGAATCCTAAAGTGACAAGATTCCATGCAGAACCCCAAAGAGTAGCAACATTCCATGCAGAACCCCAAAGAATAGCAAGATTCTGGAATCCTAAAGAGTGACAAGATTCCATGCAGAATTTCAAAGAGTAGCAACATTCCCTCTATAATGTTGGGCACCCAACTGCTGCAGTGTGTATCTGAAAAGGGGTGCAGCCATGGGAGGGATATGGGTGGTTCAGTGGCATTCCTAAAAGTTGCCATACAGTATTATAGACTAGTGGGTTCACATGTGCACCTTGAGGGCCCGGTTTCAACAGGCATAAGTCTGGCACCCAAAGTTAGGAAGTGGGAATCGGCACTAAGTGCTATTCTATAAAAGACATAAGAATATAGCAGTAGCCATACTGGGTCAGACCAATGGTCCATCCAGCCCAGTATCCTGTTTTCCAAAGAGTGGCCAAGCCAGGTCACGCATTTCTGGCAGAAACCCAAATCGTGGCAACATTCCACGTAGAACCCCAAAGAACAGCAAGATTCTGGAATCCTAAAGAGTGACAAGATTCCATTCAAAATCTCAAAGAGTAGCAACATTCCGTGTAGAACCCCAAAGAATAGCAACATTCTGGAATCCTAAAGAGTGACAAGATTCCATGCAGAATCTCAGAATAGCAACATTCCATACTACAAATTCCAGGGTAAGCAGTTGCTTCCCATGTCTGTCTCAATAGCAGACTATGGACTTTTCCTCCAGGAATATGTCCAAACCTTTTTTAAACCCAGATACACTAACCGCTCTTACCACATCCTCCAGCAAAGAGTTCCAGAGCATAACTATTCATTGAGAGAAAACATATTTCCTCCCATTTCTTTTCAAAGTTAAATAAGTGAGTACAGTGGCGTAGCGGGGGCGGCTGCCACCCGGGGCGGATCGCCGCTGCACCCCCCCCCCCCCGGGTGCAGACCAACACGACACCCCCCCATCGGCGTGGACCACCCCCACCCCCACCGGCATAGCGCTACCCCGACACGGTCCCCACCTGCCTACGAGCTCCATCCATCTGCAGCGCTGCTGTAAAGAAGAAATCGCTTCGTCGGCCCTTGCCTCACTCACTGTGTCCCGCCCTTGAGGAAATAGGAAGTTACGTCAGAGGGTGGGACACAGTGAGTGAGGGAAGGGCCGACGAAGCGATTTCTTCTTTACAGCAGCGCTGCAGATGGATGAAGCCCGTAGGCAGGTGGGGACCGTGTCGGGGGGAGGCGCTGCGCCGGGGGGGGGTGGACGGATGCACCCCCCCACCCATTGACACCCGGGCGGACCGCCCCCACCGCCCCACCCTTGCTACGCCACTGAGTGAGTACAAAGCATTTCATCAGCGCTATCGGAAAAAGAGTGTGCACTGTTTAGTTTGACTAAAAATATGTATAACTAGACAATGGGGTGGAAGGTGATACAACTAATGTGGGATCTTCTCTTCCTTTCCCCAATGCTGTGAAACTGGAGTGAGAGATAGGTGTTTGCTGTGGATGGGCAGCCAAAAAATGTGCATGTTATTTTTTTCAGGGTTTTTTTTTCTAGAACGAATGTTGTCAAACTTGCATACTATTTGCAAAGGAGTGTGCTCGTGCAAATTCATTGAATAACGAGCTCAGAACCATCAATAATTAGGTGCTAACAACTAATTATTGAAGTTGATTGGCATCTTTTAGAATCTGCATGCACATCTGGCTCAGGGGCATAGCCATACCTCAACGGGAAGGGGGGCCAGACCCCAAGGTGGGGGGGGGGGGCACATTTTGGCCTGCCTCTCCGCATCCGCCCTCCCGCCACTACTTTTGCCCCCCCCCTGCTGCTGCTACTGCCTCCCCACCACCACCCTCCTGCCACCGCTTCTGCCCCCTTAAGCCACTCCCCCCCCACACTGCCACATGTGCGAGCATGCTCAGTTTCATTAAAACAAGCGTGCACAGCGACTGAAAACAGGACAGGGTGCCAAGCAATGTGAGACCAACGCAGGACAAGCGCTTTAGCTGGCAAAGGTTAGGGATCTCTGCCAGCCAAACTGGGGGCCCCAGAGTCAATTTGAGGCCCCCGTGGCCCCTCTTAGCTACACCACTGATCTGGCTGTGCATTATTCTATAAGGCAGTATGCCTAACTCCCATAGCTCATATCTCAGAAGGAGACATGGCCATGGGAGGGGTATGGGCATGTCAGAGGCATTCCAAAATGGTCTGCACATAGTTCTAGAATATTGGGTCAGCATGTCCAACTTGGGCGTGAGCATTTACACAAGGTTTTAGTCAGATTGCACAAAAAGCAGGTGCAAATGGCTATGGGTAATTAGTACCTGCAACCCATTACAGACAGAAGGCAACAGAACTCAATGCAAACATTTTAAAAGTTGCCCCTTTCTGTTTCAGTGGCACATGGAAATTAAGGGGCCCTTTTACTAAGCCGCATAGAGGGGCATAATCGAACGGGGGCGCCCATCTATAAGTGTGGCCATCTATAATGACGGCCCCATAAAGCGGCGTACCCGACCGTATTATCGAAACAAGATTGGCGGCCATCTTTCGATTCGATAATACGGTGGGCGCCGGCTAAATCTCAACATTTGGGCCGCCCTTCGAGATGGCCCGACATTGGTTTTCGCCAATAATGGAAACTAATGGCGACCATCTCAAAACCGGCCAAATCCAAGCCATTTGGTCATGGGAGGAGCCAGCATTTGTAATGCACTTGTCCCCCTCACATGCCAGGACACCAACCGGGCACCCTAGGGGGCACTGCAGTGGACTTCACAAATTGCTCCCAGCTGCATAGCTCCCTTACCTTGTGTGCTGAGCCGCCCAAAACCCACTACCTACAACTGTACAACACTACCATAGCCCTTAAAGGGTAACGGGGGGCACCTAGATGTGGATACAGTGGGTTTTGGAGGGCTCCTATTTACCACCACAAGTGTAACAGGTAGGGGGGGATGGGCCTGGGTCTGCCTGCCTGAAGGGCACTGCAGTACCTACTAAAAACTGCTCCAGGAACCTGCATAGGCTGGCATAGAGGCTGGCAAAAAAATGATTTTTAATTTTTTTTGGGGGTGGAAGGGGGTTGGTGACCACTGGGGGAGTAAGGGGAGGTGATTCCCGATTCCCTCTGGTGATCATCTGGTCAGTTCGGGCACCTTTTCGAGGCTTGGTCATGAACAAAAAGGAACCAAGTAAAGTCGGTCAAATGCTCGTCAGGGATGACCTTCTTTTTTTCATTATCGGCTGAGGACGCCCATCTCTTAACCATGCCCCCATCCTGCCTTCGCTACACTGCCGACATGCCCCCTTGAACTTTGGCTGGCCCTGCGACAGAAAGCAGTTGAAGCCGGCCAAAATCGGCTTTCGATTATACCGATTTGGCCGGCCTTAGGAGAAGGCCGGCCATATCGCGATTTGTGTCGGAAGATGGCCGCCTTTCTCCTTTGAAAATAAGCAGGTTAATCATCCAGGAACCATTTCTGGCTTGTTAAATCATGTTGAATATCGATCTCATCGATGCCAACTTGCATTATTGTTCTCTAATGAAATCTTGGTGTCAAGATGTTGTTAGAGAATTGACACTAAGGACTAGATCCTATATATGGTGCCGAAAAATCGGTGAGGAAAAAAAAACGCATTTAACGCTATTCTATAACTTGTGTCTAACGTTGGGCATGGTTTATACAATACACATAGCGCCCAGACCCATGACTAGATTTAGGTGTGACCATTTATGCCAACTAAAACCTGGTAAAAATGCCACGCCTAGCTTAGGAGCTGATTGGGTTTCTAGGAATGCTCACGACCGCCATGGCCACGCCCCCTTTTGAGATCCATGCATTAGAATGCTGTATTCTATGGGCACTTTTCATTTGCAAATTCTTTCATACTTATACATTTTGGCTGCTGGTTTAAGCGTTGCTCTCAAGTTCTTTGGATTACTGTAATGTTATTTATTTAGGCTGTTCTCAGGTTCTTATGCTTAAGTACAGACGATCCAGAATACAGCGTAAGGTTGATTTTTCTTCTCTAAAACGTTCTGATCATTTATCAGAATATTATTCTAGAGTTAATTGGTTGTCAGTAGCAGCAAGGGTCATGTTCAAATTAGTCTGTTTGATGTACAAGGTTTCTTATGGTCTGGCTCCTGTTTATTTCACTCAGGAGTGGAGGAGTAGCCTAGTGGCTAGTGCTGTGGACGCTGATCCTGGGGAACTGGGTTCAATTCCCACTGCAACTCCTTGTAACTCTGGGCAAGTCACTTTACTCTCCATTGTCCCAGGTACAAATAAGTACCTGTATATAATATGTAAACCACTTTAAATGTAGTTGTAAAAAGCAGTATATAAGTCCCATTCCCTTTCCCTCTCATCAGGCAGCTAAATTAAGTAAAAATGTTACTCCTTTGATAATTCAAGAGTCAAATTATGCACTTTTTAGATGATAACATAAGACTTATCTATTTAGGATCCATGGAAGAAGGTGAATACATTAGGGGTCCTTTTACTAAGAGTTGCCGAAAAATGGCCTGCGCTGGTATAGACACGTGTATAGGATGCGTGCAGGTCCATTTTTCTGCACACCTGAAAAAAAGGTCTCTTGTTTTGGCCGAAAATGGATGTGCGGCAAATTAAAATTGGCGTGCGTCCTTTTGGGCCTGATACATTACTGCCACCCATTGACCTAGCGGTAAAGTCTCACATGTTAACCAGGTTGTATGGTCTATATGCATACAATGCCGATTTTGCACCCGGTTAGCGCCGTATGCCAGACAACTTCCGGCGCGCTTTGTGGATGGATGCACATAAAAATGAAATTTACTGCCCGGGCCACAGAGTAGCTGGGTGGTAGCTCAAAGTTGAAATTCGTAAGACACGAGTTGGTGCTATGCAGCTTAGTAAAAGGGCCCCTAGGCTTGCCGATTAATTTTTGTTGTATTTCCTGGAATGCTGTTTTCTTTAATACAAATACTTATGCATCCAGCTTCTCCTACATAGGCACACAACTGTGGAACGCACTACAAAAAGCAGTGAAAACAACGTACAACCACCTTAACTTTCGGAAACTAAAGACCACTTTCGGAAACTAAAGACCAACCTGTTCGAAAAGTCTTACCCTACCGACCCCACTTAAGTAACTGAACCCTGCAACACAACAAAACAAAAGCTCACAATGAACGCTTTATAACTCTTCTTCCCCACAACTCCCAATGTGTCTGCAACACAAGACCTTCCCGACCACACATCACTCTGTAACTGCTTCTCCACCAGAGTTAGCGAACGCCTCTACGGCACCATGTAAGCCACATTGAGCATGCAAATAGGTGGTAAAATGTGGGATACAAATGCAATAATAAATAAATAAATAAATAAATAAATAATATGCATTGAACTGCAAGGTATTATGGGATATAAAAACAAAGGGCCCTGTTTACTAAGGAGTGCTAGCATTTTTAGTGAACACTAACATTTAGCATGCTCTAATGCTGGAGGAATGGCTAGTGGTTAGGGTGGTGGACTTTGGTTCTGGGGAACTGAGGAACTGAGTTCAATTCCCACTTCAGGCACAGGCAGCTCCTTGTGACTCTGGGCAAGTCACTTAACCCTCCATTGCCCCATGTAAGCCACATTGAGCCTGCCATGAGTGGGAAAGTGCGGGGTACAAATGTAACAAAAATAAAATAGATACTATTGGAGATTCTACATGGAATGTTGCTACTATTTGAGATACTGGAATGTTGCTACTCTGAGCAGTGGCGTAGCCAAGGGTGGGCTTGGGTGGGCCCAGGCCCACCCACTTTGAGCTCAGGCCCACCAGTAGCAGCACACCTATGATGTGGCTGGCAGAGATTCACAAGCTGAAAACTCCCAACAACTGTCCCTCCTGCATACCTTATAAATAGCAGATCTTCGCTTGCAGGAAGCAGCAACTGATACATACTGTTTACACTGGCCCCACAGACTTCCCTCTGACGTTATCCCGCCTATGCGGAAACAGGAAGCTGCATCAGTGGGAAGGATGTGGGGCCTACATGAGTAGTGTGTATTAGTTGCTCCTCACTGAAAATCTGAAATTTAAAAGGTGTGCAGGAGAGGAGGGATATTTGAGAGACCATATGGTGAGCAGGGCCGCCAAGAGACTGGGCCGGGCCCGGGACAAGGCCGCTCCCGGGCCACCCCCCCCAGGTTGTCGTCGCCCCTCTGAGGGGAGCCCGGCGCCACAGTCCCACCCGCCTCCGCCACCGGGCCGGGCCCCTTCCACCCAAACCCCTGCCAGCAGAAGTGCTGTCTTCTGACTCCGGCGTGCACAGCCCACACAGACGCGCTCCTCTCAGCTGATCTTCGCTGTACTCTGCAGGGCTTCTGTGCATCTGACGTCCTGCACATGCAGGACATCAGACGTACAGAAGCCCTGCAGAATACAGCGAGATCAGCTGAGAGGAGCGCATCTGTGTGGGCCGCGCACGCCGAGTCAGAACAGAAGACAGCAACTTCTGCTGGCGGGGGTTCGGGTGGAAGGGGCCCGGTGGCGGTGGCGGGTGGGACTGCGGTGCTGGGCCCCCCTTGGAGGCCCGGGCCCTGGGAATTTTGTCCCCCCTGTCCCCCCCTCTCGGCGGCCCTGCAGGTGAGAGGAGAGACCAAATCACCTATGGGATGGGGTGGGGTTCATCTGCCCACCCATCTTGGGCCCAGGCCCACCCAAAATTGGGTGTCTGGCTACGCCCCTGATATATATATTCCTTTGGGTGTCTCTAGAGTTAGCGCATACTAATTTTTAGCATGTGCTAAAAACAATAGCACACCTACAGTGCAGCTTAGTAAACAGGGCCCAACATGTTATGTTATATTTTATTATCCATGCATTAGAATTTACCACGCATCACTTCACATAATATGCTTAGAAAGTTGCATTCGTAAATTATAATTAGTGCCAATAATTGCTCATGATTGGCCAACTATCAGCACCGATTGACTTGTTAAACAATGAAGTTATGTGTGCAATTTGTCGAGTGTGCAACTTTAGTCGCCATATCTGAGGGTATGAGTTTGACAATCAGGTGTCTAATTATAGAATTGCCCTAGATCAGAGGCCTATGAATATAAGCCTAAGGTAAAGCCTTTTTGCTATTACCTCTCATCTGAAAGCCCAATTCATAAAGCTTTTCAAGAGGTCCTATTTATTATCTTCTAGCTCTGATTTGGAGACCTAATTATAGTAAAATGCATCACTACATGGAAAGAAATAGGTGGATAATTTTTTTTCCAGGACTAGTATAGTAGAGTAGTGCACTGCGTTACATAAAACAACCGAGCTTTGAGATCTAGACACTAAGATTAATCCACAACTTCATAACTCTGCTCTACCATAGCAAAATCATATATCTTCCCTGTGCTTAATTCACACAGGAGTCAGGGTAAGGGCTTCGTATCCATGAGAATTATCATATAAATTATTGTGCACGCAGACAATGCTCTAGAAATACTATGTATAAGAAAATAATTATACAGGGATTGTGGAAATCCCCCTGTAAACTTCAGGGAGTTCACAGTCCTATTACAAAGCAATACTGTTGTTACTTTAAATTCAAATAATATTTTTGAAAGACAGAAGTCTTATTCTGATCATTTTTAAAATATTTAGGTGGGTTTTGTATCAGATTTCATTACGTGATATATTGCACACATAATTAATCTAATCTATTTTTTGCTTATAGTATTTTGAATCAATTAAACAGTGTGAAGGCAGGTAACATGACCCTAGACAGATGCAACCAACCCTAGAACTACCATACCCAGAATCCCTTGGGAGACTGAAGAGCGGGGTGGACCCAAAAACACGGAAGGGACCTCTCACACTAGCAGGAATGGAAGCAACTCCAGGAAATGGGGGCCAGTTACTCCAGCTACCAGCAGGGAGCTGCAGCCAAGAAGCTCAATTTCCGTGGTTGCGGAATCAATATATAATGCCTCCCAGCTGTGAGGAGGAGAGGGCGAATCTCCTGAAAGCTCTCAGGAGCGGGGAGAGGAGAAAGTCTTTGGGGAGCTAACTGAACCTATGGAGCATGTGGAGCAGAAAAAGGACCTGCCTCCAGGACTTCCCTGTGTAGAAGAAGTCAGCATGGACTGGAAAATACAAAAGCCAACCTTGCCAGCACATAAAGGCAGTTGTGGAGGCCACAGGTTTTTTTGGTTACTGGAGGTGAACTGTCAGCCCTGCAAACTGCAGGATGGCTGGAGTGCTACAAGAAGAAAGGAGATGTTCTCATGTTGTTGGTTTTTTTTTTTGCTTTTGAACTGAACTTTGCTTAAGTGGTTGAACTGACTTTACTTAAGTTAGTGAACTCAACTTTAATGGACCTTTTGAACTGAAGAGAGGATTGGTGGTGGATTATGTTTTTGGGAACTGGGTTTGCATTACATTTTTTTTTGATTGAACTGAGTCCAGCTTAAGGTGTGGTGCTGCACCAGAACCCTGCGCCCTGAACAGGGTTTCTGGTTACCTCCCCAAAATAGAAGAGAAGGATCCCTTTACAACAGATCTAACTTCTTAATTGCAGGGTAAAAATCTAAGGGGGTAATTTACTAAGCTGCATAGGCACCTACGTGCACCGAGCGTGCGCCAAATTGGAGTTACTGCCTGGTTACCGCATGGCCCTTGCGGTAATTTCAAGTTTGGCGCGCGTCCACTACGCGGGTCTGAAAAATATTTTTTATTTTCTAGCGCGCTTAACGGACACGCGCAGGTCATTACCACCCAGATTCTTAAACCGCTAGGTCTATGGCTGGCGGAAAGGTCTCAGACCCCAAATAGACGTGCTGCGATTTTGATTTTCCCCGCACAAGCATTTTCGGTCAAAAAAAAAGAGACCTTTTTTATAAGCGTGCTAAAAAATGGATCAGCATGCACCAAAAACCCGCGCCTACACTACCGCAAACCATTTTTCAGCGTGCCTTTGTAAAAGGACCCCTAACTGTCCACCAATATGCCCAGCACATGAAAAATCTTATATAGTGTGAGGAAATAAGGGTGAGAGGGAGAATGAAGGCACATGGAGGAATGAGGAGGCTGGAGAGGGAGGGAGACTGGGTAGAGAAAGGAAGGAGTCTTTTCCCCTGGGGGATTGGAGAAAAGGAAAAGACTACAATTCCCAGCAGCCCCTGAGTAGGTCCCATGGTAGAAACAGGGACTTCAATCCCAACCAGCCCCCAGAGGAGGTCAGGAGAAGGGCAAGAGAAGGGAGTTGGAAAAAACCTGTCCCAGACAGCCAGGATGAGGGAAGGAGTTCTGAACCTGCCCAATCAAGCAAATGAGAGCAGCTGAGCAATGTGTGTGGGAGAACTATGAACTAGCAAGGTGAAGAAAAGGGGGGAGGAACTAGAGCAAGAGGAGCCAATGGAGATTGCTCCTCTCTAAACTGGAAGGAAAGGAGGAGAAACAGGAGAGGGCTGCTCGGAAGGAGAACCTGGTCAAGAAGGGAAAAGGTGGCTATCCACGAGGGAGCTGAGAGAACAGGTTTACCACGGAGGGTCATGCAGGTCGTGGTCAGGATATAATGCTGACCTGGTTTGGGCAGGGGTGTAGCCAGACACCCAATTTTGGGGGGCCTGGGCCCAAGATGGGTGGGCAGAAGAACTCCACCTTGTCCCACAAATGATTTGGTCTCTCCCTCTCCTCGCCTGCATGCCATAGGTCTTTCAAACATCATCCCCTCCCCCGTATACCTTTTAAATAGCAGATTTCACTTTCAGCGAGCAGCAACAAATACACACTGCTCATGTTGGCCCCACAGCCTTCCCTCCGATACAACTTCCTGTTTCCACATAGGCGGGACTACATCAGAGGGAAGGCTGTGGGGCCGGTGGCGAGCAGTATGTAACAGTCCACTGCTCGCTGCAGGTAAAGATCTGCTATTTACAACGTATGCAGGAGGAACAGTTGTTTGGGAGTTTTCGGCTGAGTGGGGCTTGGGAATCTCTGCCAGCCACATCATAGGTGTGCTGCTACTGGGTGGGCCTGAGCCCAAAGTGGGTGGGCCCTGGGCCCACCCAGGCCCACCCTTGGCTACACCACTGGGTTGGGAGGTACCCTTGCCACTCTCCCTAGTTTGATTTCTTTTGAAAGGGAGAGAGGAGGATGAGTGGTTTTGGGCATAACTGCTATACATGAACTGCTGGGAGTTTGAACCCTTTCTGAACTGCTGTATTTGGGGAATTGTTTTGCCTAACTGCTGACATAAACTGCTGGGAGAGTTGAAAACCCTTTCTGGAACTACTGTATTTGGAGAATTACTTTGCATACCTGCTATACATGAACTGCTGGGAGTTTGAGCCCTTTTTGAGCTACTTTGTTTGAAGAATTGCTTTGCATAACTGCTTTATATGAACTGCTGAGATTTTGGATCCTTTGGGGGTTGTTTGTTGTGTTTTGAATACTATGCTGTTGAACTGCTATGCTTCTTGAGAAATGCTGTGGTGGGAACTACCTTTGGAGGAGCAGTTGACACAAAGGGATTACAATAAAGTATAATGATCTGACCTTGTGGATTGCTGTGTGCTCTTTAGCAGTGGATTACAGCACACAGCTCAGCTAAAGGGCCGAGGGACTCAAGAGTCTCCCGGTGCAGGAGACTTTTCCTACAGTCTCCCGGTGGTGGAGACCTTACAATAGTGCATTCAAAATACTTTCAAATCCAAACCATATCATCATGCCATTGTAAACTTTTCATTCCCAGTATCTTCAAAAATCTTACAGTGCTCTTGGTATTTTAATATTTAAGAGGACCCTCTGAAGCGGTAATTTCAAAGTGAGCATGCAAACAACTCGCTACCACTTTTCTCATCATTGGTCTCACCAAGTACTAATTCAATTCAAAAAGTTTGTGCATGTCAAAAAAATTTTTTTTTACTTTTCCATGTCAATTTTTCTTATATGAACTTTACTCGTAATTTTAAATACTTAGCTTTTCAGCTCATTATAGCTTCAATGCGGCTTAGCAATTCAATCTTCAATGTCGGACCAGCTGCCAACATGGCCAATGTTTTGAATTCTGCGTCAGGGTGTTGGTACATTTTTGAATCAAATAGCAGCTCCTTCTGCACTGAAGCTATAAAGAACTGAAAAGCTAAGTAAGGTTATGAGTAAAGTTCATATAAGAAAAATCAACACGGAGAAGTAAAAGTAAAACTCTGCTGCCCGTCTCGTCTTCCGCCAGGGTCGCTTTACTCATACTACCCCTCTCCTCAAGTCGCTTCACTGGCTCCCTATCCGTTTTCGCATCCTGTTCAAACTTCTTCTACTAACCTATAAATGTACTCACTCTGCTGCTCCCCAGTATCTCTCCACACTCGTCCTTCCCTACACCCCTTCCCGTGCACTCCGCTCCATGGATAAATCCTTCTTATCTGTTCCCTTCTCCACTACTGCCAACTCCAGAACTTCGCGTCTTCTGTATCGCTGCAACCCTACGCCTGGGAATAAACTTCCTGAGCCCCTACGTCTTGCCCCTTCCTTGGCCACCTTTAAATCTAGACTGAAAGCCCACCTCTTTAACATTGCTTTTGACTCGTAACCACTTGTAACCACCTGCCTCCACTTACCCTCCTCCTTCCTGTACACAATAATTGATTTGATTTGCTTACTTTATTTTTTGTCTATTAGATTGTAAGCTCTTTGAGCAGGGACTGTCTTTCTTCTATGTTTGTGCAGCGCTGCGTATGCCTTGTAGCGCTATAGAAATGCTAAATAGTAGTAGTAGTAGTAGTAGCATACCATAAAGCCTGGGGTATACTTAGAAAAGGGTTTTTTTTTGTGTGTGCATTAAAAGGCCTTTACAGATAAATAATCTCCCCCAGCATCAGCATTTAACGCACTATACAATAAAGCAATGTTGATGTACTTAAGGAAGAAGGGAAATGGGAGAGTGGCATATCAGCCCCCTCCCTACCCATCTTCATATCCTTGCTCAAAGCTCACCTCTTCAATGTTGCTTTCGGCACCTAACCTTTATACCTTTCAGGAAATCTAGACTGCCCCTATTTGACTGACTGTACATTTGTCCTTTAGATTGTAAGCTCCTTTGAGCAGGGACTGTCCTTCTATGTTAAATTGTACAGCGCTGCGTAACCCTAGTAGCGCTTTAGAAATGTTAAGTAGTAGTAGTAGTATTACATATAGCAGTGATTTAACCAGAGCTGAGATTGTGATGTCATAATGCCTCATTCCACCAATGCCTAAGAGCCAACCTCATCAGTGATGTCACAATGGCTTGATTGTCCTATATTTGTCTCACTCTTATCTATTAGATTGTAAGCTCTTTGAGCAGGGACTGTCTCTCTTTGTTAAATTGTACAGCGCTGCATAACCCTAGTAGCGCTTAGAAATGTCAAGTAGTAGTAGTATGTTGCTATTCCACTAGCAACATTCCATGTAGAAGGCTGCGCAGGCTTCTGTTTCTGTGAGTCTGACGTCCTGCACGTACGTGCAGGACGTCAGACTCACAGAAGCAGAAGCCTGCGCGGCCACATTGGTGATCTGCAAGGGCCGACTTCTACATGGAATGTTGCTCCTATTGGAGATTGCTTGGAATAAACTTCCTGAGCCCTTACGCCAAGCCCCCTCCCTACCCATCTTCAAATCCTTGCTCAAAGCTCACCTCTTCAATGTTGCTTTCGGCACCTAACCTTTATACCTTTCAGGAAATCTAGACTGCCCCTATTTGACTGACTGTACATTTGTCCTTTAGATTGTAAGCTCCTTTGAGCAGGGACTGTCCTTCTATGTTAAATTGTACAGCGCTGCGTAACCCTAGTAGCGCTTTAGAAATGTTAAGTAGTAGTAGTATTACATATAGCAGTGATTTAACCAGAGCTGACATTGTGATGTCATAATGCCTCATTCCACCAATGCCTAAGAGCCAACCTCATCAGTGATGTCACAATGGCTTGACTGTCCTATATTTGTCTCACTCTTATCTATTAGATTGTAAGCTCTTTGAGCAGGGACTGTCTCTCTTTGTTAAATTGTACAGCGCTGCGTAACCCTAGTAGCGCTTTAGAAATGTCAAGTAGTAGTAGCAGTAGTAATATCAGTGATTTTCCTCTTTTTTTTTTTTTAGCAGAATAATGTTGGATATTCATTTTTATTCCTTTTATTTGATGTATCACAGTATTGGATTATTATTTATTATTATTATTATTATTTATTGCATTTGTATCCCACATTCCCCCACCTATTTGCAGGCTCAATGTGGCTTATATAGGTTTGTTAACATTGTCATTTCAGGAAAGCCCACCTCTTTAACACTGCTTTTGACTCGTAACCACTTATAACCACTCGCCTCCACCTACCCTCCTCTCCTCCTTCCTGTACACATTAATTGATTTGATTTGCTTACTTTATTTTTGTCTATTAGATTGTAAGCTCTTTGAGCAGGGACTGTCTTTCTTCTATGTTTGTGCAGCGCTGTGTACGCCTTGTAGCGCTATAGAAATGCTAAATAGTAGTAGTAGTAGTAGATATCAGATCAGATACAGTTAGTAATGTGTAACGATTAGGAAGGGGAAAAGAAGAAGGAAGAGAGTAACATAGTAACATAGTAGATGACGGCAGAAAAAGACCTGCACGGTCCATCCAGTCTGCCCAACAAGATAACTCATATTTGCTGCTTTTTGTGTATACCAGTGGTGTAGCTACGTGGGGCCTGAGGGGGCCGGGGCCCCCGCAGATTCACCCCAGGACCCCCCTCCCGGCGAACCCGCCCCCGCCGCCGCCTACCTTTACTTTTGCTGGCGGGAGATCCCACTCCCCGCCAGCCGACGTCTTCTCAGTCCTTCCTGCACTTCAATTTGTTTGCTGACGTCCTGCACGTAATTATACGTGCAGGACGTCAGACTCAGAGAACAGTTCTGTTCTCTGAGTCTGACGTCCTGCACGTACAACGTGCAGGACGTCAGCAAACAAATTGAAGAGCGGGAAGCGACTAAGAAGAAGACGTCGGCTGGCGGGGAGTGGATCCCTCGCCAGCAAAGTAAAGGTAGGCTGCAGCGGCGGCGGGTTCGCGGCGGGAGGGGGGGCGGCAATGTCGGCGGTGGGGGGGGCGGCGCCGGGGGGAGGGCTAAAATGTGCCCCCTCTCCCCGGGCTCGGACCCCTCTCCCACGGAAGGCTGGCTACGCCCCTGGTGTATACCCTACTTTGATTTGTACCTGTGCTCTTCAGGGCACAGACCATATAAGTCTGCCCCGCACTATCCCCGCCTCCCAACCACCAGTCCCGCTTCCCACCACCGGCTCTGGCACAGACCGTATAAGTCTGCCCAGCCCTATCCCCGCCTCCCAACCACCAGCCCCGCCTCCCGATCTTGACTAAGCTCCTGAGGACCCATTCCTTCGGCACAGGATTCCTTTATGCTTATCCCACGCATGTTTGAATTCCGTTACTGTTTTCATTTCCACCACCTCCCGTGGGAGGGCATTCCAAGCATCCACTACTCTCTCCGTGAAAAAATACTTCCTGACATTTTTCTTGAGTCTGCCCCCCTTCAATCTCATTTCATGTCCTCTCGTTCTACCACCTTCCCATCTCCGGAAAAGGTTCATTTGCGGATTAATACCTTTCAAATATTTGAACGTCTGTATCATATCACCCCTGTTTCTCCTTTCCTCCAGAGTGATTAGGGTGATTATCGAAGGTAAGCGTTCGTAATTGAGTGGGTTGGTGAGGTGATTTAGTGAGGCTGTGGATTCTTATTGGATCTTATCCATGGTCTTTTCAACATTTTTCTGGCCCCCTTTTGGTTGCGTTCATTCACAGCTACAGTATGGAATGGCATTCAGAGCCTGCAATTCAGCTGGCAGTGCTCAGTGTTTTGCTGACCATCACCGGCACTAAACCCGGAAAATCAATGCCGAGCCATGTCCGTGCACTGGCGCTGAATTTCCAGAGCTGGCTAAGCCATAGCTGGTTACCTGCAATATTCAGCACTTAGGGGGACTTTTACTGAAGCTTAGCTCAAGTTATCTGTGGCAGGGCCCATAGGAACAAAATTGGTCCTGCTGCAGATAACTCAAGTTAAGCTTTAGTAAAAGACCCTCTTCACTGGCTATGGTGAACCACATAAAGACAGGACTGACTTTGCTGAGGTGCTGTTTATTCAGTTACCCTGGCTGGTTAAGTGCTGAATATCAAAACTGTGATACTGTGAGTGATGGTTGAGGATAGGCCTCTGAATAACCTAGCCAGTCAAGGTTGTGGAAATAAGAGAAATGGTTTATTTACTAAGCCCGAGGCCAGTTTCTTCACAGGGTCAGGTACAAAAAGGTAAAGTCTTTTTAATTCAAATGTAAAAGTTTGATAAGGGTTGGTGCAGGGGTGTGCTGGTAAATTTTTAACAACAGTATCTTTCTCCGGAGGTAGCTAGCTCTGCAGTTGGAAGGGCCAGGAGTGGCCGGGGTGGGGTGGGGTGGGGGAGCAACACTTGCCTCTCTCTCCTCCCTCCCTTTGTGCGGGCACGCTAGGCATACCTTTGCTGGCAGCCAATAAATGGACTGCCACCACTCCCAACGTCTTGCTCTGAGCATCTTGCTGGAACTTCTCACACATGCTCGAGAAGTCCCAGCCTGCTGCCCAGAACTGGAAACAAGGAGCAGGGAGCAGCAGTAGTCTATTTATTTGGCTGGCAGGGCTCAGCATCCCCACCAGCAAAGTAAAAGATAATTCAGCAGGGGGCCCAAGCCCACATTTTGGGAGCCAGTTGTTAAAGTAGCCATGGAGGGCCCTACTTTAACAACCGGCTCCCAAAATTCTTAAAAACAACCGGCTCTTGCGAGCCTGTGAGAGCCTGCTCCAGCACACCACTGGGTTGGTGGCTGACAAGGCCCAAACACGCCATTCCCAAACAGTCTGTAAAGTTTCTTTCTCACTCTCTCTGGGCCAGCCAGGCCTCAGCACTGGGTTCACAAGTATCTAATTGAAAAGGCTGGCTTACCTCAGTCAGGTCATATTCGCTAGATATACATAGTGAAGGTGCATGATGGAAATCACTTCTTCCATCCCTGGTCCTCCTTAACCCCATTTTGGCCCTGCCTTATATAATTTCCTGGTTCCTGTCCTTTCAGCTCCACCCCTCCCGTCTCACTTCCTCTCTGGGCAGGACTAAGGGTTTTAAGGTGGTTCGAACTACCTGAGGGGCTACTCTTGAGGGGCAGTATTCTATAGATCCCCTCACAAACACTTAACCAGTTAAGTGCCGATTCCACTTCTGGAACATCCCCCAAAATAACCAGCTTTCACCGGTTATTTTCAGACATGCTAACCAGTTAAGTGCACTGAAAATGACCAGTTTTCCCCAAACAGGTAATTTAACCAGCCAGGAGCCATTTCTGACCAGTTAAATCACTTTGAATATCAACTCCTCAATTTTTAACAAGTACGGAGTTTGGTTAGAAGTAAGTTATTTCTGGATATAATGCTTTTTTTTTTTTTTTTGGGGGGGGGGGGGGGGTGAAGGTCTGTCTTCAGCTTCAGAAATTCAAATTGAATGCAAAACATGAAATGTAATGTAGACAAAACAGACAATCAGGTATTCAAAGGAACTTATCCAGGTAGCAGCAGCTGCTATATGGATATGTGCCCTCTCTATGATTTTCAGTGAAATTATCCATTATTTGCTAGCACATAGATGTTAATCCCTTGTTTTGACTGGTTGAAATTTTATTCATTCATATTTTGAAAATGGATACTCCTACTACATGTAACCAGTGCAAATATGTCCTTTCAACATGTATTTCAGAACAGGCTGTACATTGGCAGATCATATTTTAAAATACTAGTGGACCTTAAGAAGTCCCAATTCGGACATTTCTGGTTTGCATGTCCTTTCTAAAAGGCCACTCATTATATTTAAATGCTGCAACTGATATTTAAGACAAAAGCTGGCCGCAACATTTGAGTATTACCCGAAGATGTCTTTCAACTATAGATGAGAGAGGAAGTATCGTACCAGCATTGTCTTTGATGTTATGCTGGAACCAAAGAAGATTGTCTGTAGTCTTGAGATGCTTTCAGATTTAGATCTCTTTCATCGCCCTGATATTTTCACTAGTTTGAACCACTTTCTCTGGTTTGTGTAAGTCATGACAGTTCAGGCCTAATCTGCCTGGACACAGCTTGTATTTTCTTGTAATCCCAATGCTGGACTATTGTAATTCACTGAACTGTGCTCTTACTTTGTCATTGCAGTTAAATCAACAAATTGTTCAGAATACAGTAGACAGCATGAGCATATATCATCGGTCCTGCAGATACACCATGGGCTTCTTGTTCTAAAAAAAGCCACCCTATCAATATTCAGCCCATGACAGTCAGCATATTTTTTAAACGCTGACCACTGATGCAGAATTAGCCCTGGGTATTCAATGCCAGGGCCATGTTGAGGCACTGAATATTTTGTGCTAATTTTTTTTATCAGCTAGCCATCAAGTTCTATGCGGGTCTTGGCCAGTATTTGGATCCATGCTAAATAATGTCCTGTAGAAGAATATCGGGTCATGTCCCATCCCTTCCCACCCCCTGGAAGATCCATAAACCCCTCTTCTGATCTCCTTCCCTTCTTCCCATGCCTCCGGAGCATTCAGAAACCCTCCAGGATCCAAGTGGGCCTACCTGTCCAGTCTCAGATAGTCTAATGGGAACAGGCAAGAGTGATGCTCACTGGGTCCTGCCCAACAGGGACAGATTTGGATGGGCTGGAGTGGGGCTTCGATGACAACTTCAGAAGTTGGAGAACAAGAACAGTGCCGGACAGACTTCTACAGTCTATACCCTGAAAATGGCAAGGTCAAATCAAGATCACTTATACATATGTAGCATCACATCAAACTTTATGCTATGAGTTTATCTTGGGCAGACTGGATGGACTGTATGTGTTTTCATCTGCCGTCCTCTACTAGGTTATTAGGTTTCTCTTCAAAATGGCTGCCATGACCTCTGGTGGCAGCCTTGAGGTACCACTAAAGTACTGTGAGGTTGACAATAGAGGTTGCTTCAGCTATTTTGCAAAAACACGTTTATTCAAGTTGAATTTTACAAGTGGGGGTTAACATTCAAATACCACCAATATCCCAATGCTTTTTAAACAGTTTCTCAATATACTTCAACATCCTGATTTTATCTGTCATTCAGTGCAAAGCTTCTATTCATATATTAGTGTTCAGAAACCTTAGTTGGTGACTCGTTTCACACAAGGAATCACAGCATCATGTCTTGTCACTGGTTTCCTTATAATTCACGTCTTTCTTGAGAACCTCTGTAGACTATATAAACTATGAATGCTGGCTCCTCCCACAACCAAATGGCTTGGATTTGGTCGTTTCTGAAATGGGCGTCCTTGCTTTCCATTATCGCCGAAAACCGGGGACGACCATATCTAAGGTCAACCTAAATTTCATGATTTGGGCGTCCCCGACTGTATTATCGAAACGAAAGATGGAAGTCCATCTTGTTTCGATAATATGGGTTGCCCCGCCCCTTTACGGGGGTCGCCCTCAGAGATGGGCGCCCCCGTTCGATTATTCCCCTCTATGTTACCATGAATCATCTCTTAGTGCCTTATGGTCTTCCTGTCAATGTTGGCTAATGTCGATAATGTTGTATAGCTTTCACAGTTGTTTTCAGTATTATTGCCATTGTTAGAGTCCTTTGACACTTTTATGATGTTGTGGAGTCTTTATGGCACTCAGAGGGGCCCTTTTACTAAGATGCAGTAAAAAGTGGCCTTAGCATGTGCTTACATGGGTAATTCCCATGTGCTAAGGCCATTTGTACCATGTGGATAAAATGGCCAATTTTTGAATTTCCAGCATTAATTAATTAATTTAGAACATTTATATCCCACAGATTCCTACTATGGCAGGCTCTTATGTGGCCAACAACATTAGAAAAAGGACATCATACTAATTTGTAGTCAGAACAGAGGATAAGGTACATCTTAGGTGGGGGCAAACAACAGGGGGTACAAAAGAGAACTATGGGAAGTTAAGTAACAGAGGAGTATGTTCTACCACATAGATAAGTCTTTAGAGACTCCTTGAACAGATTGTGGTCGGTAGTCTCCTTTAATGTTGATGGAAGAGCATTCCAGTAACGAGGACTCACAAAGCAAAAGGAGGAGGCGAAGAGTAATTTGTATCTCAGATTCCTACAGTTAGGATAGTGGAGATTGAGATAGGTCCGAGAAGGCTTTTCGGAATTTCTGGAAGGGAGGTAAATCAGGCTGAACATATAAGCTGGAGCTTCCCCGTATACGATCTTGTGGGTTAGTGCACAGATTTTGAATTTGATTCGCTCTTTTATCTGGAGTTTCTTAAGGATGTGCTCTTTGCAACCAGTGTAAATCCCATTGCAGTAGTCGAAATGGCTCAATACAAGCGAATTGTTCCATTAGTGCATGGTCATTATCACATGAGCCCTTACCTATACCTATTTTGTAGGTAGTAAGGGCTCATTCAGTACCCATTTACTAATTGGTTAGCATACAGCAATGTAGCTGTACTGATTACTGCAGAGCACACCTACTCTCCACTCTCTGAACCCCCCCCCCCCCCCAGTGCTAAAAAATAAGGGGCTCTTTTTACTAAGCGGCTTACCGCTCACTATAACGGAAGTACCGCCAGGCTACTGCAGCAGCCCGGCGATACTTCCCACCCCTACTGTGCCATTATTTCTGGCGCTTCAAAAATTTCTTTTTGTTTGTAGTGCCAGACTGTACCTGGCGTTAATTGAGCAGTGCTGTGCGCTGCCTGGTTACCGCCGGGTTTGCACGAGAGTCCTTACCGCCACCTCAATGGGTGGTGGTAAGGGCTCCCCCCTCCAAAATGGCCGCACAGCAAGTGCTTTACTTGCCACCCGGTCATTTCCTGCAGGAAAGCGCCTGGCGCACGTGTAAAACACACACTGACACCAGCGCCAGCCCCCTTTTGCTGCAGCTTGGTGAAAAGGGCCCAAAGTTTATTTTTGTAGCATGTGGGAAGCGCACGTCCCCAAATTATCATGGGGCACCTCAGAGCGCCTTGTAGTAAACACTTTTTCATAGCTTAGTAAAGGAACCATTATGGAGTACTACATATCTAATGTAATAATTTGCTCCTGTAACATTCCAATGTGTCTACCTGTGTTCGTAACCATCTCCTGATGTCAGCCAGCCTCCAGCGTTCCATTCCCCCTCACTGCCCCGTCCTCACGTCAAAACGTAATGATGTTAGAGGGCGGAACTGTGAGAGGGAAGGGAACATTGGAGAATGGCTGACGTGAGGAGATGTTACGAACGGAACGTTACGAAAGCCAGCCAGAGCTTTCAGGTACAAAACAGCAAGTTGACTCCCGCTTCCTCCTCCCAGGCATTTTAAATGTCCATTAAACAATTCTTTTAGGGACTTGTAAAATGTTGTCTGTGGCCCATTATGGAAGTACATTTCATTTCTGAAGTTGAACAAGCAAAGGGGAGGGGAAGATAATAGGTTTGTTTAACAGAGCTGTTCCGACAATAGAGATACTGAGAGCAAAGCTTTGATGGTGTCAGCATGGTCTGCTCCTGCTGTGTGGAGGGGGAGCAGGGGAGAGAGGAGAATCGCTGGGTGGCTGGAGAGGGGGGCCAGGGGAGAGAGGAGAATCGCTGGGTGGCTGGAGGGGGGCAGGGGAGAGAGGAGAATAGCTGGGTGGCTGGAGGGGGAGCAGGGGAGAGAGGAGAATCGCTGGGTGGCTGGAGGGAGGGCAGGGGAGAGAGGAGAATCACATACACTCTCTCTCTCACACACAGTCACTCTCACACACACACTCTCAAACATACACACTCCAAGGAAAACCTTGCTAGCACCCGTTTCATTTGTGTCAGAAATGGGCCTTTTTTACTAATATATATATATATATATATATATATATATATATATATATATATATCAGCGGCCATACCTGAATATTCAATGCTAGAAGTCGCACATGCCCTGGTATCCATGATTAAGTCAGGCTGAATATCGACCTGAGTATGTAATTTGAGAACAGCTAATTATGATACTCCAGAAGCTATAATTTTCACTGTGTTGCCATGAAACACAAATGTCTTTTTTTGTAATGTACTTATAAGAAGAAAATGTAATTAGTTAACAATGACAGTGTATAGAAAGGATACAGATAGAAACACCTTCCTACATTTCTCTAGTTGTCATCTGATAGCACTGAAGAAGATCCTCCCAGTTCACAGTTTCTATGTCATCGAAGGATCTGTTCCTCTAAGGAAGAGTACAAATCACAATAAAAGATTTCTCTCTAAAGATTTTAACAAAGAGGGTATTCTAAAGATTTGATTAAATGTGCATATGAAAGAGCTCTATTCAATGATAGAGAGCTATTATGCCAAGAGAAAACATCAGGAGTTGAGACACATGAATACGAGCATGATGAAAGAAGGAATGAGAGTCCATCCAGTTGCAGCAATTATAAAACAAAACAAAACATTGGAATGTTGTTTCTGCCTTCAGATATTTGTAGAGAAAAAGAAAAAGATTAGCCTCCCATCGAGGGAGGAATTTGAAGGAACACCAATTTTGGTTGTTACAAGTCAGATAGTTAAAGAAATAGTTTGAAGTGTCAAACGTTTGAGATTGCTTTAACAGTATCCATCTTTATTAACCCAAAGGGTGGTAGGAACTAAAATTGAGGCATAATGCTGTTTGTAAATCTGATTTTGTTGTGTACTTTATTCAAAGTAGCAAAATGACAATAATTTAAACTGTATATAATACAGTACTACACTTAACAGGAAAAAGGCCTCAAAGAGCTCACATAGTAACATAGTAGATGACGGCAGAAAAAGACCTGCACGGTCCATCCAGTCTGCCCAACAAGACAAACATATGTGTAAACCTTACCTTGATTTGTACCTGCCTTGTTCAGGGCACAGACCGTACAAGTCTGCGCAGCAGTACTTCCCGCCTCCCAACCACCAGTCCCACCTCCCACCACCGGCCCCGGCACAGACCCTACAAGTCTGCCCTCCACCATCCTCGCCTCCCAACCACCAACCCCTCTTCCCCACACCTGCTCTGCCACCCAATTTCGGCTAAGCTTCTGAGGATCCATTCCTTCTGCACAGGATTCCTTTATGCATATCCCACGCATGTTTGAATTCCGTTACCGTTTTCATCTCCACCACCTCCCGCGGGAGGGCATTCCAAGCATCCACCACCCTCTCCGTGAAAAAATACTTCCTGACATCTTTCCTGAGGCTGCCCCCCTTCAACCTCATTTCATGTCCTCTCGTTCTACCGCCTTCCCATCTCCGGAAAAGATTTGTTTGCGGATCTTAATAAATCTAATAGAGCTTAAGCTCATAGATCTTAGTAAATCTGTCAGAGCTAGAACGGATCTAACGATCCTGCCATCATCATCGGCCAAAACCTTCTGATGTAACGTATCACATGGGAGAATGGACAGCACGGTTTCCCAACGCGTTCTCCCATGTGATACTGAGACCCTGAAGAAGCCTTGCGAAACGCTGGCCACCGTCGGCTCGGCACATGAGTTGAAGAGAGTGGAGCAGAGCACTGTTTTGGGCAACGCAGTCTGTGAGCACCACCGTAAAGATAAGTGTTGGTGCCAATCGAGTCATAGAGTAATGTACACAATTCAATAGTAGATTTCAGACTTGCTACATCTCCCCTTACGTTCCTACCCGTAACCTCCGCTCTCAAGATAAATCCCTCCTCTCGGTACCCTTCTCCACCATCGCCAACTCCAGGCTCCGCCCTTTCTGCCTCGCCTCACCCCATGCTTGGAATAAATTCCCTGAGCCCATACGCCAGGCCCCCTCCCTGCCCATCTTCAAATCCTTGCTCAAAGCCCACCTCTTCAATGTCGCCTTCGGCACCTAACCACTACACCTCTATTCAGGAAATCTTGACTGCCCCAACTTGATATTTCGTCCTTTAGATTGTAAGCTCCTTCGAGCAGGGACTGTCCCTCTTTGTTAAACTGTACAGCGCTGCGTAACCCTAGTAGTGCTCTAGAAATGTTAAGTAGTAGTAGTACAGGAATGCGTTACATCAGAAGGTTTTGGCCGATTATGAAGGCAGGATCGTTAGATCCGTTCTAGCTCTGACAGATTTATTAAGATCCGTGAGCTCTTTGAGGCCTTTTTCCTGTTAAGTGCAGCACTGTATTATATACAGTTTAAACTATTGTCATTTCGCTGCAGCGGATTCTTTTGTGAGTTTAACAGATATTCTTGCACATCCGCACCCTAGTACCTATTCATTTTAGTTGATACTCTGCAGAAGAAAAGGATCCCCAGGAGCTTAACCTAGAATGGGTGGCAGAGCTGGTGGTTGGGAGGCGGGACTAGTGCTGGGCAGACTTATACGGTCTGTGCCGGGGCTGGTGGTTGGGCGGCGGGGATAGTGCTAGGCAGACTTATACGCTCTGTGCCAGAGCCGGTGGTGGGTGGCAGGGATAGTGCTGGGCAGACTTATACGGTCTGTGCCAGAGCTGGTGGTTGGGAGGCGGGGTTGGTGGTTGGGAGGTGAGGATAGTGCTGGGCAGACTTATACGGTCTGTGCCAGAGTTGGTGGTTGGGAGGCGGGGTTGGTGGTTGGGAGGTGAGGATAGTGCTGGGCAGACTTATACGGTCTGTGCCAGAGTTGGTGGTTGGGAGGCGGGGTTGGTGGTTGGGAGGCGAGGATAGTGCTGGGCAGACTTATACGGTCTGTGCCAGAGCCGGTGGTAGGTGGCAGGGATAGTGCTGGGCAGACTTATACGGTCTGTGCCGGGGCTGGTGGTTGGGCGGCGGGGATAGTGCTAGGCAGACTTATACGCTCTGTGCCAGAGCCGGTGGTGGGTGGCAGGGATAGTGCTGGGCAGACTTATACGGTCTGTGCCAGAGCTGGTGGTTGGGAGGCGGGGTTGGTGGTTGGGAGGCGGGGATAGTGCTGGGCAGACTTATACGGTCTGTGCACTGAAGAGGACAGTACAAATAAAAAAAGTAGCACATATGAATTTATCTTCTTGGGCAGACTGGATGGACCGTGCAGGTCTTTTTCTGCCGTCATCTACTATGTTACTATGTATACTTTATTCAGAGCCCTTGCTGTAAATTGTATGTTGGTGAAACCTTGAGAAAATAGAGAATAAGAGTGAAGGAACATCACAGCCCACCAGTGGCGTGGCAAGGGGGGGGCGGGAGGGGCGGTCCGCCCCGGGTGTCAGCTCAGGGGGGGGGGTGTTCCCTGCCAGCTCCCCCCCCCCATGGCGAATCGACACCCCCCCCCGACCAGCTCCTGCACCCTACCTTTAAAAAGAATATCGGGAGGCGAGGCGCAGCGCCTCGCGCCTGCCCTGCACGTAAAAGAAATGTGGACCGTCGGGTCTTCCCTCGCTCTATCTGTCCCGCCCTCCGCTGACGCAACTTCCTATTTCCGCAAGGGCGGGACAGACAGAGCTAGAGAAGGCCCGACGGTCCACATTTCTTTTACGTGCAGGGCAGGCGCGAGGTGCTGCGCCTCACCTCCCGATATTCTTTTTAAAGGTAGGTTGCGGGAGCTGGTCGGGGGGTGTCATCGTGCTGCACCCGGGAGGGGTGCAACGGCGAACCGCCCCGGGTGACAGCCCCCCCCCTGCTACGCCACTGCAGCCCACTTAAAAGAATGAAATGAGAAACTCAGTTGCTAGAACACTGTTTACTCCATAACCATTCAAAAATTAAGATGTTTTGTCATAGATCACACACCAGCTAATCAAAAAGGTGGGAATATGCAGAGACAATTGCAATCAAGAGAGCAGTTTTGGATTTAATAAACCAAACACCATGCAACCAAAGGATTGAATCTCTCCATTGATTAGTTTTATTAATTTTTAACAGCAGTGAAATTCCACTTGAAGAACACCATGCAGCATTGTCAGAATGAGAGTGTTTTGACAGAAAACACCATTAGGGCATAAAGACCCAATCATAGACAGGGACAGCTCTGATTGACTAATTGAAAATACAAATAAAGCTAGGAAAACGCCAAGCTGCCATTTTGTGTGTCTACAGAACAGACTGAGTTATGGTGAGCTCAGCTGTGAGTATTGTTCTAAATTAAAACCACTGTGGTTATTTAAGAGTTAAAATCATCTAAAAGTTAGATTTGTTTTTTATCGTCAAAAATAACGGGAACAAAAAAACGTATTGAAATGAAGATGAGAAAGATCAAAGCTACTGCACAATGTTAGACTCCCGTCTGAAAAAACATAAATGATATCATACAAAAACTATTGAATAATCTCATTCCCCCTTATAAACTTATGTATAAGGACGTGCTCATATGTTTTCTTAGGACGATCGCAGATGTCAAGATCTCCAAAAGTTGTCCAGAATTTAATCACAGCACATCCCTATCTAGTGGAGGAGTGGCCTAGTGATTAGAGTACTGGCCTTGTAATCCCGAGGTGTTTGGTTCAAATCGCACTGCTGCTCTTCATGACCTTGGGCAAGCCACTGAAAAAGGTGCAAGCAAAATCTAAAAAAAAAAAGTAAAGTGATCCCTCTAAATATCACCCTTTATAGTGTTGCTTCTATACAAAAAAATAATATATATTGCTTTCGCAATTAAGAAATGGGCCATATTTTGCCGAGGCTGTTTCAAGACACCCGCCAATAAAGCTTTTGAAAATACATCTGCAATGGTGTTATATTCAGTTTTGCGTCCCTGTCCCAAAATGTACATAGGTCCTACTACAAGAACTGTTAAAATGAATTTACGTGAACATCTGAGTAAAATACGCAATGGTACAATACAAGTTCCTTTAGTGAAACACTGGAAGGATTTGCATCGCACAGAAGTGGATTTGAAGTTTTCAGTGCGCCTTTGTAAAAGGGCCCCAAAGTTTTGAGTTGTACTATTCAGATAGCGTCAGGTTTATCTGCAATTATTTTCAATGGCATGCCCCTAAACATTGAAGACTGACCCCACTCAGCAACACATATCTGGTTAAGAGATGTTACTACTACTTGTCATTTCTGTAGTGCTACTAGATGTATGTAGCATTGTACACAGCTTATGCAGATACATTGTCCCTTGGAGTAGAGGAGTAGCCTAGTGGTTAGTGCAGCGGACTTTGGTCCTGGAAAACTGGATTTAATTCCCACTGCAGCTCCTTGTGACTCTGGGCAAGTCACTTAACCCTCCATTGCCCCAGGTACAAATAAGTACCTGTATATACTATGTAAACCACTTTGAATGTAGTTGCAAAAACCAGAGAAAGGTGGTATATCAAGTCCCATTTCCCTTTCCCTTCCCTTGTGGGCTCACAATCTAAGGTGTTTGTGGACCTAGAGCAACAACAGAGGTTAGGTGACTTACTTAGAGTCAAAAGGAGCTGCAATGATAATTTGACCCACTTCCCCAGGATCTTAGCTCATTGCATTAACCATTAGGCTACTCCTTCACTTTAGATGTTGCTTCCTGGATAAATGCTTTTGAATATCAGGCCGATGGACTACAACACAAACAATACATAAAAAGTGAGCATATCAAAAGTAACAATGTTAAATTGATTCAACTGAAATTATTGTAATATAAAAGCTTCTGGCAGAGAAGGTTGAAGAGGTGGTACCAGAAATGTGGAAATAAGGGTCAACAACCAAGTTGTAGGTTATACCAAAGTATATTAAGTGCTGCTAACCAGTTATTTTTTTTTTATTATTTGTTGCATTTGTATCCCACATTTTCCCACCTTTTTGCAGGCTCAATGTGGCTTACATATTACCGTTAACGGCATTAGCCGATTCCAGTCTGAACAAATACATGGTTTGGATTCATTCAAAGCGATATTGTGATAGAATGAGGTACATATATGGTAGGTACAGTTGGGGGGAACTTAGATAGGGAGAGGGGAGGAAGAGTCATGTGATGTCCATTACGGTCTTTGGTTACATTGTGTCGCAGGTGTCCGGGTATTTTATGTTGGGTCGGTGGGGTATGCTCTTTTGAACAGTTCTGTCTTTTGTGCTTTCTGGAAATTTAGGTGGTCGAGCGTAGTTTTTACTACTTTTGGTAGTGCGTTCCACAGTTGTGCACTTAAGTATGAAAAACTGGATGCATAGGTGGATTTGTATTTGATTCTTTTGTTGCTTGGGTAGTGGAGATTTAGGTATGATCGTGCAGATTTTGTGGTATTTCTGGTTGGCAAGTCTGAGGTCTGTCATGTATCCCGGTGCCTCACCGTAAACAATTTTGTGAACATTCGTGCAGATTTTGGAAGTGATACGTTCTTTGGTAGCCAATGCAGTTTTTCTCGGAGTGGTTTGGCGCTGTCAAAATGCGTTTTTCCAAATATAAGCCTGGCTGCTGTGTTTTGGGCAGTCTGAAGTTTCTATATGATTTGATCTTTGCATCCCGCAAAGATTCCATTACAGTAGTCTGTGCGGCTTAGTATCATTGACTGTATCAGGTTACGATATATTTCCCTTGGGAGGAATGGTTTCACGCGTTTGAGTTTCCACATTGAGAAAAATATTTTCTTTATGGTGGATTTCGCTTGGGTCGCTAGTGATAGGTTACGGTCGATTGTTACTCCAAGCATTTTCAGGCTGTCTGAGATTGGGAGGGTGTATCTTTTGGTGTTGATGTTTCTGGGTTTGTATGTATTGTATTGCGATGAGATGATGAGACAGTGTGTTTTTTCTGTATTGAGTTTTAGTTCATGATGTTTAAGCTGAGCTTGATTTCATTTCTGCCAGGTCATGTTTGTAGGGGATGTATAATGTTACGTCGTCAGTGTAGATAAATGGGTTAAGGCCTTGGGTGACTTGGATGATGCTATCTGATTGTCAACACTTAACTGGCCACGTTAACCGTGGAAATGAGACTGCAGAAAAGTTTGTCTTATCTTTATGTGATAACCCATGGCCAGTTAAGTGCTGAATATCAACTTAACTGGCTATATGTTAGCCGGCTGTGCAAAAAACCGGATATACAATGCCAATCCCCGGACATGGCCCAGTATTGAATATCCAGGAATAACACCAGCAGTGGTCAGTAAAATGCTCACCACTGCCAACTGAATATTGACCCCATCAAGTATTCATTAAGAGGTGAAGCTATCAACGTGGGCTGCCGTTAAGTCGGTTTATTTTACATATATCATGTTATTGTGGCACAAGGTCTCACTGCAAAAATGGGACCCTGTGTTAAAATAACCCAACTCCTAGTAAAATAACCCAACTTAGCAGCAGCCCATGTTGATAACCTCCCCCCAGGTTAGTCCATTAAAAAAGGTATAACCTACAACTTGGTTGTTTATTTATTAAGATTTTGCTCACACCTTTTTCAGTAGTAGCTCAAGGTGAGTTACATTCAGGTGCACTGGATATTTCTCTGTCCCAGGAGGGCTCACAATCTAAGTTTGTACCTGAGGCAATGGAGGGTTAAGTTAGTTGCCCAAGATCAGAAGGAGCAGCAGTAGGGATTTGAATCGGCCACCTCTTGATTGCAAGACCGGTGCTCTAACCGCTAGGCTACTCCTCTACTCCCTAGGGCACTCCTCCACTCCCTTTTTCCCACATATCCAAGGGCCCAGTTTACTAAGCCAAGCTAAAGGCTCATTAGCACGCACTAACCATGTAGATGTCTATAATATTCCTATGGGCATCTACACAGCGCACGCTAATTTTTAGCACGCGCTAAATATGCTAGCACACCTTAGTAAACAAGGCCCCTTTTTCATCCAGTTCTAGCAGAGTCTGGTGATATCTCATCCATGAAGTCTGTCCTCTATCCATCTGCCTTAAAACTTGTAAGAGAGTGGACAGTGAAGGGTCACCTCCATTTCACACTATTGGTATATTTACTAAGGTGCGTTAGTATTTTTAACATGCCTATAAAGTTAAGGTGTGTTGGATGCTAACATTACAATACATTCCTATAGGTGTGTTATTGTTGCTCACATCTTTTTCAGTAGTAGCTCAAGGTGAGTTACATTCTGGTACTCTGGATATTTCTCTGTCCCAGGAAGGCTCACAATCTAAATTTGTACCTGAGGAAATGGAGGGTTAAGTGACTTGCCCAAGATCACAAGGAGCAGCAGCGGGATTTGAACCGGCCACCTCTGGATTACAAGACCGGTGTTCTAACCACTAGGCCACTCCTCCATTAGATTGCTATATGTAATAAAAGTGAGCCAAGCATAGGACAGTGATTTAACCAGAGCTAAGATTGTGATGTCATAGTAGCTCATTCCACCAATAAGAGCCAACCTCATCAGTGATGTCACTATTTATTTATTTATTTAGATTTTGCTCACACCTTTTTCAGTAGTAGCTCAAGGTGAGTTACATTCAGGTGCACTGGATATTTCTCTGTCCCAGGAGGGCTCACAATCTAAGTTTGTACCCGAGGCAATGGAGGGTTAAGTGACTTGCCCAAGATCACAAGGAGCAGCAGTGGGATTTAAACTGGCCACCTCTGGATTGCAAGACTGGTGCTCTAACCACTAAGCCACTCCTCTACTCCCTAGGACACTCCTCCACTCCCTTTTTCCCACATATCCAAGGGCCCTGTTTACTAAGCCAAGCTAAAGGCTCATTAGCACGCACTAACCATGTAGATGTCTATAATATTCCTATGGGCATCTACACAGCGCACGCTAATTTTTAGCACGCGCTAAATATGCTAGCACACCTTAGTAAACAAGGCCCCTTTTTCATCCAGTTTTAGCAGAGTCTGGTGATATCTCATCCATGAAGTCTGTCCTCTATCCATCTGCCTTAAAACTTGTAAGAGAGTGGACAGTGAAGGGTCACCTCCATTTCACACTATTGGTATATTTACTAAGGTGCGTTAGTGTTTTTAACATGCCTATAAAGTTAAGGTGTGTTGGATGCTAACATTACAATACATTCCTATAGGTGTGTTATTGTTGCTCACATCTTTTTCAGTAGTAGCTCAAGCTGAGTTACATTCAGGTACTCTGGATATTTCTCTGTCCCAGGAGGACTCACAATCTAAGTTTGTACCTGAGGCAATGAAGGGTTAAGTGACTTGCCCAAGATCACAAGGGGTAGCAGTGGGATTTGAACTGGCCACCTCTGGATTGCAAGGTTGGTGCTCCTCCACTCTGTTGGCATAATGTGCCTATACCACACCTTTGTAAACACAGGTGTATGTTTTTCATGTGCTTCATTATAATTAAATAAATAATTACAATTTTAAAATGTATGCAATAATCCCTTCATGTTAATTTATACAGCGAAACAAATCTCATATATTCATGCTCTCACCAGTATCTGCTACCAATGAATTAAACACCTTCATACTATATGAATTATACATTTATTAACAACTGTATCATTTCATTCATGAAAATAGACTTAAGTTCATCATCCCATTAGTTTTGAAAAAAATATGGTAGGAGTTTAGTTAATTCTCAAACTCCTGCATCTAACGGATTGCATGCTGTCAGCTCCTGGACACTCCACAGCTGGAATTATACTTTAATATGAAAGATTACCGTTCATAATCCTATATTCTCAGCAGGTCTATAAGACACAGTATGAGGCTACGGACATTAAATTAGCTATAAGCAGGAAACATCTTGACAATCTCTCTTGTAGAATTAGGCAACACTGAAATGATGAATTTTAATTAGAATTTAGAAATACGATTATAAGTAATACAACTGAGAAAGGCTAACAAAGACAGATGTCTGAATTTGAAAATAGGCATTGTTGGAAATTTAAAAAAAATAGCTTGTTACATTTGTACCCCACACTTTCCCACTCATGGAGGGCTCAATGCAGCTTACACGGGGCAATGGAGGGTTAAGTGACTTGCCCAGAGTCACAAGGAGCTGCCTGTGCCTGAAGTGGGACTCAAACTCAGTTCCAAAGTCCACCACCCTAACCACTAGGCTACTCCTCCACTGTTGCTACTATTTGAGATTCTACATGGAATGTTGCTATTCCACTAGCAACATTCCATGTAGAAGTCGGCCCTTGCAGATCACCAATGTGGCCGCGCAGGCTTCTGCTTCTGTGAGTCTGAGTCTGACGTCCTGCACGTACGTGCAGGACATCAGACTCACACAACAGAAGCCTGCGCAGCCTTCTACATGGAATAGCAACATTCCATGTAGAATCTCCAATAGTATCTATTTTATTTTTGTTACATTTGTACCCTGCACTTTCCCACTCATGGCAGGCTCAATGCGGCTTACATGGGGCAATGGAGGGTTAAGTGACTTGCCCAGAGTCACAAGGAGCTGCCTGTGCCTCAAGTGGGAATCGAACTCAGTTCCTCAGTTCCAAAGTCCACCACCCTAACCACTAGGCCACTCCTCCACTTTCTTTTTTGCAGAAAAAAGGAATTGATGCAATTTCAATAATAATAAAAAAAAAAAAAATCAAGACGTAAAGGAAAGTTGACTACTGCTGCAACTGAATAGTAGGCATCCCACAGGAGAAAAGAAGCATGCAGTAGAGCAAAATAACAGATGAGGCATAAATGGATTTTTTTGGAAAGTAGCACTTAATCTAATTTATAGTGAGGGATGGAAATGGATGTTAAAGCGTACTTAGGTTGAATTATTTTTTTCTTGAAATCTTTCAGAGCCTCCTGTTCTTATAGAAGGTGTGATAAGTCATAAATATGCATGAATAAATGGTTAAAGTTAATAAAATTGTACGCACTTTAGAAAAAAGGTAGTTGTAAAATCATAGAAAGATATAAAGGTTTTCTGTGGTCTAGTACGTAATAGGGCTTCTAATCACATAAGTGATCACATGCTATTAAAAGCCTGCTGTAACTCAGCTAGTGTTCATGTGCAAGGCAAGGAGCTACACTGTGTCTGCATTCGAGATGTGCAAAGGCAAAAATTTGAAATTGGCTTCCCCCCTCCCTTGATTTCCACAGATTTTTTTTCTCTTCTTCTTATTATTATTATTTGTTACATTTGTATCCCACATTTTCCCACCTTTTTGCAGGCTCAATGTGGCTGATGGGGATCTACTGTTTTGAATTTTATACACATAATTAATGGCCTTCCAGAAAGGGAGGCATGCCCAAGTCTGTATCAAAGATGGGAAATTCAGAAAAAGGATGAAAAATGCCAAAATTTATTGGCTTGCAAACATGATGATGTCACAGGGCATCACACTTTCAACCTAACAAGACAAACTACCATAAAAATATTCAACATTAAAATGAAAAATAGGATAGTTATGCACCATGTAAGACCAGAAGGTATCTCTACATATAAGTGCACATTATTGAGAAGGTTGTTGCTCTAAGCCAGAGATCTAACATTGCATGAAGTGCAATATTATTGATGTGCATATGCAAAGTTAGCACATTTACGCCCGTGTTTACAAAAGTGCGTTATAGGCGCCTTAGCATTTCTAATGGGCGTTAAACGCTAAGCATCAAACGCTAATGCGCCTATAGGAATGTATTAATGCGCTAGCGTTTAACACGCCTTAACTTTAAAGATGCATTAAAAATGCTAACATGCCTTAGTAAACATACCCCTTAGACACATCCTATAGAAGACTCCTGACGCAGACCTGTATGGCAGAAACGTGACCCTTGTCGAGTCTTTGGATGCTTTAATAAACTTCTGACATCTTGGACATCATCTAGTTTTTTGTTTTCTTGTCACCTTCGCTGTGTTGGACGCATTTCTGCTTGCAAGGGTTCTTGATCTTCTGCTTGTTTTGTCTGGTTAATGATCTGCAACCTGTCTTTAAAATCTTCTATAGTACCTGAAGATGGTGAAGATTGGAGTGTGGCCGATGTAATGCCAATTTTTTAAAAGGGTTTCATGGGTGATCCTGGAAATTATAGACTGGTAAGCCTGACTTCAATGCTGAGCAAAATAGTGGAAACTATTATAAAGAATAAAATTACAGAACACGTAGATAAACATGGTTTAATGAGACAGAGTCAGCATCAGTTCAGCCAAAGGAAGTCTTGCATCACCAAATTGCTTCATTTCTTTGAAGGCATGTTTATTTATTTATTTGTTGCATTTGTATCCCACATTTTCCCGCATATTTGTAGGCTCAATGTGGCTTACATAGTACCGGAAGGCGTTTGACGGCTCCGGTGAGAACATTACAAAGTGATATTGTGGGAGGATAGAGTTCCTGTGGTAAAGTCACAATTAGAAGGAAATGAGTTATGTCCATTATGTACTTTAATTTTGTTGTGTCGCAGAGATCAGGCATTTAGGTTGGATTGGCAGGGTATGCCTTTTTGAATAGGTTAGTTTTTAGTGATTTCCGGAAGTTTAGGTGGTTATGCGTCATTTTCAAGGCTTTTGGTAATGCGTTCCAGAGTTGTGTGCTTCTGTAGGAAAGTATCTACACTTCTTCCCTTGGTTCATTAATCTCATCCCATGGCTTTTCCTACCATCTCTATGCTGATGACTCCCAAATCTACCTTTCTACCCCTGATACCTCACCTTGCATCCACACCAAAGTTTCAGCGTGCTTGTCTGACATTGCTGCCTGGATGTCTCAACGCCACCTGAAATTAAATATGACCAAAACCGAGCTTCTCATTTTCCCCCCCAAACCCACCTCCCCGCTCTCCCCGTTTTCTATTTCTGTTGATGGCTCTCTCATTCTCCCTGTCTCCTCAGCTCGAAACCTTGGGGTCATCTTTGACTCTTCTCTCTCCTTCTCTGCTCATATCCAGCAGACCGCCAAGACCTGTCGTTTCTTTCTTTACAACATCCGTAAAATCCGCCCCTTTCTTTCCGAGCACTCTACCAAAACCCTCATCCACACCCTTGTCACCTCTCGTTTAGACTACTGCAATCTGCTTCTTGCTGGCCTCCCACTTAGTCACCTCTCCCCTCTCCAGTCGGTTCAAAACTCTGCTGCCCGTCTCATCTTCCGCCAGGGTCACTTTACTCATACTACCCCTCTCCTCAAGACCCTTCACTGGCTCCCTATCCGTTTTCCGCATCCTGTTCAAACTTCTTCTACTAACCTATAAATGTATTCACTCTGCTGCTCCCCAGTATCTCTCCACACTCGTCCTTCCCTACACCCCTTCCCGTGCACTCCGCTCCATGGATAAATCCTTCTTATCTGTTCCCTTCTCCACTACTGCCAACTCCAGACTTCGCGCCTTCTGTCTCGCTGCACCCTACGCCTGGAATAAACTTCCTGAGCCCCTACGTCTTGCCCCATCCTTGGCCACCTTTAAATCTAGACTGAAAGCCCACCTCTTTAACATTGCTTTTGACTCGTAACCACTCGCCTCCACCTACCCTCCTCTCTTCCTTCCCGTTCACATTAATTGATTCGATTTGCCTACTTTATTTATTTTTTGTCTATTAGATTGTAAGCTCTTTGAGCAGGGACTGTCTTTCTTCTATGTTTGTGCAGCGCTGCATATGCCTTGTAGCGCTATAGAAATGCTAAATAGTAGTAGTAGTAGTAGTAGTAAGTTGATTTGTATTTGAGGCCTTTGCAGCTGTGCAGATTTAGATATGCTCGTGTTGATTTTGAGGTGTTTCTAGTTGGTAAGTCGATTAGGTCTGTCATATATCCAGGGGCTTCTCCATAGATTATTTTGTGCACTATGGTGCAGATTTTGAAGGTAATGTGTTCTTTAATTAGGAGCCAATGTAGTTTTTCGCAGAGGAGTTTTGCGCTTTCATATCGTGTTTTTCCAAATATAAGCCTAGCTGCTGTGTTCTGAGCGGTCTGAAGCTTCTTTAAGGCCTGTTCCTTGCATCCCATGTAAATTCCATTGCAGTAATCTAAGTGGCTGAGTACCATTGATTGTACCAGGTTGCAAAATGTATCACATGGGAAGAATTGTTTCAGGCGTTTGAGTTTCCACATTGAGTGGAACATTCTCTTCTTGTGGATGCCACTTGGCTCTCTAGCGTTAAGTTATGGTCTATTGTAACGCCGAGGATTTTCAGGCTATCTGAGATAGGAAGGGTGTAGTCTGGGGTGTTGATAGTTGTGGGGTTGTCCGTGCTGTGTTGGGATGAGAGGATGAGGCAGTGTGTTTTTTCTTTGTTGAGTTTTAGCTGAAATGCATTTGCCCATGATGTTTAAGCTGAGGTTGATTTCGGTGGTGATTTCAGTCAGTTTGGATTTGTATGGAATGTATATTATGACATCGTCTGCATATATGAACGGGTTAAGGCCTAGGGTGGATAAGGATTTGGCTAGCGGGGTCATCATTAGGTTGAAGAGGATTGGTGATAGCGGTGATCCTTGTGGAACACAGTCTGCTTTCCAAGGTGATGATATGCTAGGGTTTGATTTTGTGTATCAAGATTTTCCGAAAGCTTTTGACAAAGTAACTCATGAGAGACTCCAGAGAAAACTAAAAAGTCACGGGAGAGAAGACAATGTCCTTTTGCGATTAGGAATAGGTTATTGGACAGAAAACAGAGGGTAGAGTTAAAAGGCCTTTTTTCTCAATGGAGGAGGATGAATAGTGGGGTGTTTTGTTCTGTTTATATTGGCATAGTTTTATATATGATTAATTTAGCTTTTATTGCATTATTATAGACAAAAATTTAAAAAAAAATTCTAATATTTATTTGCAATATTTTCTTTTATTCATTGAAATATTTTTATGTTCATGTTTAGTGTGCGACCCCTGAGGCAGACGGATGATTCCTGTAGGAACATGACCCCGTGTTGGGTCTTATGCATGAAGAGTGCCTAATAAAGATTTGTATTCTACCCATTCGACTGCAAGCATCTATTTGCTTCATCCCTACTCTACGTGTTGCCTAGTTTGCCTATGCCTTGATCCTACCCTGCCAGTGCCACACACAAGATGCCAGGTACATTTAGGTGACGTGCATGCATAAAGCAAACTGGATTCCCCATTCATGCCCACAAGCAAGAAAAAATAATTCTGTTGCTTTCCCCCTGGAATATTATTTGTAGGCTATCAAAAAAAAAAGGGGGCGAGAACAAAAGCTTTCACAAAATAGCACCAGCAAACCAGTTTCAAGGGTGGAAGAAATCAAGCATCAAGATGATTCAATATCGTAAAAAACAGTACTTTTTATTGATTCATCAGAGACTAGGGTTGGTTTTCTCGCCTGGTATTTTGCATGAAGTGCATAAGTGTTGCCTTACTGGGACAGACCGAAGGTTCATCAAGCTCAGTATCCTGTTTACAACAGTAGCCAATCCAGGTCACAAGTACCTGGCAAGATCCCAAAACATTACAATACATTTTTTGTTACATTTGTACGCCGCGCTTTCCCACTCATGGCAGGCTCAATGCGGCTTACATGGGGCAATGGAGTGGGGCAATGGAGGGTTAAGTGACTTGCCCAGAGTCACAAGGAGCTGCCTGTGCCTGAAGTGGGAATCAGTTCCTCAGTTCCCCAGGACCAAAGTCCACCACCCTAACCACTAGGCCACTCCTCCACTGTTGCTACTATTTGAGATTCTACATGGAATGTTGCTATTCCACTAGCAACATTCCATGTAGAAGTCAGCCCTTGCAGATCACCAGTGTGGCCGCGCAGGCTTCTGCTTCTGTGAGTCTGACGTCCTGCACGTACGTGCAGGACGTCAGACTCACAGAAACAGAAGCCTGCGCAGCCTTCTACATGGAATGTTGCTAGCGGAATAGCAACATTCCATGTAGAATCTCCAATAGTAGCAGCAACATTCCATGTAGAATCTCCAATAGTATCTATTTTATTTTTGTTACATTTGTGTACCCTGTGCTTTCCCACTCATGGCAGGCTCAATGTGGCTTACATGGGGCAATGGAGGGTTAAGTGACTTGCCCAGAGTCACAAGGAGCTGCCTGTGCCTGAAGTGGGAATCAGTTCCTCAGTTCCCCAGGACCAAAGTCCACCACCCTAACCACTAGGCCATTCCTCCACTTACATTTTACGCTGCTTATCCTAGAAATAAGAAGTGGATTTTCCCAAGTCCATTTTAATAATTTCCTATAGACTTTTCTTTTTGGAAGCTATCCAAACCTTTTTTAAATTTGTTTTAAATTTACTACTTTAGTATTTTGGGAAAGACTAAACAAGTGATTCACTTCTACCTATTCCACTCCACTCCACTCAGTATTTTATAGACCTCTATCATATCTCCCCTCAGTCAGCTTTTCCCCAAGCTGAGAGCCTAAGCCGTTTCAGCCTTTCCTCATAGGGAAGTCCTCCCATCCCCTTTATCATTTTCATTGCCCTGGGGAGTCTCAGTAGTTAACTCTTGATGAAGACTGACTAGTTGAAACATAGCCTGTGTTGAGTACATTTGTCTGGGACTTGCATCTATAGATCAATCAATAAAATGACCTGTTTTTATGATATTGAATCATCTTGACGCTTGATTTCTTCCATATTATTTGTAGGTCTATATGTGAAGAATCATTCTTATCAATGAACTCACACTCAAAACATGGTTCTCTAGCCCCCTGGTGCGGAAACCCAAAAGAGAAATACCGGATAGGAGGGGAGAGATTAGTAAGCTTGACTCAGGAGAGAGACCTTGGGGTGTTGGTGTCGGAGGATCTGAAGGTGAAGAAACAATGCGACAAGGCGACGGCCGTGGCCAGAAGGATGCTAGGCTGCATAGAGAGGGGCAAAACCAGCAGAAGAAAGGAGGTGTTGATGCCCCTCTACAAGTCGTTGGTGATGCCTCACTTGGAGTATTGTGTTCAGTTTTGGAGGCTGTATCTTGCTAAAGATGTAAAAAGACTGGAAGCGGTGCAAAGAAAAGCTACGAAAATGGTATGGGATTTGCGTTGCAAAGCGTACAAGGAGAGACTTGCTGACCTGAACATGTATACCTTGGAGGAATTGAGAAACAGGGGTGATATGATACAGACGTTCAAATATTAGAAAGGTATTAATCGCAAGTGAACCTTTTCCGGAGACGGGAAGGCGGTAGAACTAGAGGACATGAATTGAGGTTGAAGGGGGGCAGACTCAGGATTAATGTCAGGAAGTATTTTTTCACGGAGACACTAGTGTGGTGGATATGTGGAATGCCCTCCCGCAGAAGGTGGTGGAGATGAAAACGGTAATGGAATTCAAACATGCGTTGGATAAACACAAAGGAATCCTGTTTAGAAGGAATGGTTCTGTGGAATCTTAGCGGAGATTGGGTGGTAACGCTGGTAACTGGAAACAAAATGGGAGATGGGCAGACTTCTGCGGTCTACGCCCTGATCGTAAATGAATAGATAGGGATGGGCTAGAGTGTAAATTTTAAGGGGCTTCAATGTTAGCTTCAGAACTTAGTACAAGAACAGTACTGGGCAGACTTCTACGGTCTGTGCCCTGAGAATGGCAAGGACAAATCAAACTCGGGTATACATATAAAGTATCACATACCTTGTAAAATGAGTTTATCTTGTTGGGCAGACTGGATGGACCGTACAGGTCTTTATCTGCCGTCATTTACTATGTTACTATATCATAGTTGCAGCCTAGTCCTAAATTCCATTATAATATACTGTCCAGGACAACAAGGGTTACATATCAAGATTAAAACAAAAAAGCCAGTATTAGGCATCTCGTGCAGACATGGAATTCGGATGGCATCATTCTAAAATAAAATAATTACTCTGCTAACAAGTTATCAGTTTGAAGATTCTCCTTCAATCTCAGAACAAATAGGAAACTTAAAAGTGTATTTTTTTACTACCGTTTTCCTGCATCAGTTTAACACTGATTTTTATCTACTTATCTTTGATGTACCATCTGTCACAGTGTGATCTTATGGTAAGGAAAAAAAAGGCATTTTGATTTATTGGCAGCTAATTAGCATCAGGCAGAATAATCTAGCAGATGAAAAAGAACTGAAAATGGCTTTGTAAAAAAAAAAAAGTTTTAAAAGAAACTTGAGAAAAATTAAAACTTTTAAATGCATACTCTTACAAAGCACAAGACCATGTGGAGGACTGGCCTAGTGGTTAGAGCACCAGTCTTGTAATCCAGAGGTGGCCGGTTCAAATCCCACTGCTGTTCCTTGTGATCTTGGGCAAGTCACTTAACCCTCTCCATTACCTCAGGTACAAACTTAGATTGTGAACCCTCCTGGGACAGAGAAATATCCAGAGTACCTGAATGTAACTCACCTTGAGCTACTACTGAAAAAGGTGTGAGCAAAATCTAAATAAATAAATGATGACAGTTAAACCCTGGGCATTAGCCTTGGTCTGCAGTTGTAATGAGGTTTTCTCCATCGGGTATTTTCAGAGCTTCAGAAGACATTAGGGGGCCCTTTTACTAAGCCATTTAAGCGTTTATGCATGCCCAACGCACGCCAAAATGGAGCTACCACGTGGCCCTTTTGGTAATTTCATTTTTGGTGCACATCCACTACACACGCCTGAAAAATATTTTTTATTTTCTGGCGTGCGTGAGCTACGCGCACCAAGTGGCATTTGGCGCGCGTAGCTCATTACCGTCTCAAGTCGCTTCACTGGCTCCCGATCCGCTACCGTATACAGTTCAAGCTTCTCCTATTGACCTTCAAGTACACTCAATCTGCAGCCCCCCATTACCTCTCTACCCTCCTCTCCCCATATGTTCCCACCCGTAACCTCCGCTCTCAGGACAAATCACTCCTATCTGTACCCTTCTCCACCACCGCTAACTCCAGACTCCGCCCCTTCTGCCTCGCATCACCTTATGCCTGGAACAGACTTCCTGAGCCCAAACGCCATGCGCCCTCCCTGCCCATTTTCAAGTCCTTACTCAAGGCCCATCTCTTCTCCCTTGCTTTTGGTGCCTAACCACCTTCCCCATTCCTGATACCTACACTGACTACATAGTTTGTTACCTTTAGATTGTAAGCTCTCTTGAGCAGGGACCGTCCTTCCCCATGTTTAAACTTATACAGCACTGCGTAACCCTGGCAGCGCTATAGAAATGCTAAGTAGTAGTAGTAGTAGTACAGTGTGAGACTTTACCACTAGGTCAATGGCTGGCGGTAAGGTCTCAGACCCAAAATGGACATGCGCCAATTTTCATTTTGCCGCATGTCCATTTTCGGCAAAAAATTTAAAAGGCATTTTTTTGCAGGTGCAGGCATTTAAGTTGGGTCGGTAGAGTATGCACGTACACGAGTCTGTACGTCTTGCCCCGTCTTTGGCTGTTTTCAAGTTCAGACTTAAAGCCCACCTCTTTACCACTGCTTTTGACTCCTAACCATTACTCACTTGCCCTGCCCTTTTATCCTCACCTCTTTATTCCCTTACCCTTAATTGTTGTCTGTTTTCCTGTCTTATCTAGATTGTAAGCTCTTTGCGCAGGGACTGTCTCTTTTGTGTATGGTGTACAGCGCTGCGTATGCCTTGTAGCGCTATAGAAATGATAAATAGTAGTAGTAGTATGCCTTTTTGAACAGGTTAGTTTTTAATGATTTCCAGAAGTTTAGGTGATCATAAGGTGTTTTCACGGCTTTTGGTAATGTGTTCCATAGTTGTGTTCTTATGTAGGAAAAGCTGGATGCATATGTTGATTTGTATTTGAGTCCTTTGCAGCTTGGGTAGTGGAGATTTAGGTATGTTCGTGTTGATCCTGTTGTGTTTCTGTTAAACTAACATGTCTCAGTGGTAGCCAACATTGATAACTATGGAGGTCTTTTACTAAGTAGCAATAATCCCAACGTGAGCTTACCGCTCACTAAAACGGAAGTTCCGTCAGGCTACCGAAGCAGCCCGGTGGTAGTTCCCATCCCTAGCATGCACCATTTCCACCCTCCAATCATCCGGTACCATGCTTGATTTTAAAAGATAAATTACATATTACTATAAATAGTTCTGCAAGTTCATTTTTCAATTCTATCAGTACTCTGGGATGATTACCACCTGGTCCAAGAGATTTGCTACTCTTCAATTTGTCAAATTTGCCCCATTACATCCTCCAGGTTTATAGAGATTTCATTCAGTTTCTCTGACTCGTCAGCTTTGAATACCATTTCTGGCACTGGTATCTCTCCCAAATCTTCCTCAGTGAAGACCAAAGCAAAGAATTCATTTAATTTCTCTGCTATGGCTTTGTCTTCCCTGAGTGACCCTTTTATGCTTTGGTCATCTAGTGGTCCAACTGATTCTTTTGCTGGCTTCTTGCTTTTTATATACCTACAAAAACGTTTTTACTATGTATTTTTGCCTCCAACACAATCTTTATTTTCAAAGTCCCTCTTTGGATTGAAATATGATTTACATGTATGTTAACTTATGCTTTTATATGCTTACTAGTAAAACAGGCCCGTTTCTCACACAAATGAAACGGGCGCTAGCAAGGTTTTCTGTGGAGTGTGTATGTTTGAGAGAGAGAGTGTGTGTGTGAGAGAGATGGCGTGTGTGTTTGTGAGTGAGTGAGTGAGTGAGAGAGAGACAGAGTGTGTGTGTGTGTGTGTGTTTGTGTCAGAGACAGAGTGTGCGTATGTTTGTGTCAGAGAGAGAGAGAGAGTGTGTGAGAGACAGTGTGTGTGTGTTTGTGTCAGAGAGAGAGTGTGTGAGAGACAGAGTGTATGTGTGTGTGAGAGTGAGTGTGTGTGAGAGTGAGTGTGTGTGAGAGTGAGTGTGTGAGAGAGAGAGATAGAGTGTGTGTGAGAGAGAGAGTGTATGTGAGAGACAGAGTGAGTATGTGTGTGTGTGGCTCCGAGTTCCATGACCCCCTCCTTCCCTCCCCCCTCCCTCTCCTCCCCTCCAAGTTCTTGGCCCCCCTTCCCTCCGAGTTCCATGCACCCCTTTCCTCGGAGTGTGTATGTTTGAGGGAGAGTGTGTGGGTGAGAGATGGTGTGTATGTGAGAGAGAATGAGTGAGAGAGAGAGAGAGAGAGAGAGACAGAGTGTGTGTATGTGTTTGTGTCAGAGAGAGAGAGTGTGTGAGAGACAGTGTGTGTGTGAGTCTGTGTGTGAGAGAGATAGTGTGTGAGAGAGAGTGTATGTGAGAGACAGAGAGTGAGTGTGTGTGTGTGAGAAAGTGAAGCCTTCAAGCCTTGAAGCATTCATGCACTCTGTAAGGCTCCATCTCCTCAATTGACGACACGTAGTTCCGGAACGTTGCAGGAATGCTTCAAGGCTTGTAGGCTTCACTTTCTCGGCTTCAGAATGTTGGAGGTGCGTTTTATTATATAGGATTAGTATTATATCACCCCTGAAGTGTGAGCAGTGATGTTCCTAGGGGGCCTGACACCCAGGGCGGATCGCCGATGTGCCCCGCCCCCGGGTGCAGCGCGACCCCCCCACCCCGGCGAAAGAACCCCCCCTCCCGGGTGCACGCCGCTGGGGAGGGGGGGTGCCGTGCGCTGGTCAACTTCCTTCGTTTCTATGCTCCCTCTGCCCCGGAACAGGTTACTTCCTGTTCCGGGGTAGAGGGAGCATGGAAACGAAGGAAGCTGACCGGCGCGTGGCACCCCCCCCCCCAGCGGCATGCACCCGGGGCAGCCCCCCCCCCCCCGCCCCCCCTTGGTATGCCACTGCATGTGAGGCATCCTTTTACCTGCTATCTACGATAAATGCTTGTATCGTCATCCTCCACCGTGTCTGCTTCTTCATCTTTTATTTTAGACAATCTTTCAAGGTAGTCCTATTGTTAGGTTTTAATTTGCTGTTCTCAAATTTACCTCATTTTTTTGTAATTATGTTTATATTTGCTCATTTTTACTATTGTTATACTGTTAAACAAAATTGTAAGTTTTATGTTAAGGTGTACCTGCTGTATACTGCCTTGGATGAACCTCTTAATAAAGGTGGTTAATAAATCCTAATCAACAGATATGGAAGTCCTTTTGGTATTCTTTAACCTTTCTTGCCAGAAATGAGTCACGCAATGTATGATTTCTCTAATGCTCTCTGTGTTCTGTGGAATGACGAATTTCTTTCGGCATGGGGAGGGGAGGATGGATGGGAGGAGGATATATTTATAATGACCACAAGTTTGGAGTATTTCAGTTAGAAGATAGTTATTAATCTAACTTGAAAGAGTTACAGTATTAATTTATTACTTTGTAATAGATGCTAGACTACCTGTGTTTCAGTTTTCTTGATTATGTAATCTTGTACACCAGATGACGTGGTTTTAATAAAGAAAATATTTCAACATAAAATATGCCAAAATAAAGATAAAACAATCAATCCCCTAAGACGTTAACCATTCAATAAAATTAGATATATTTTCTGTTGAGGGAGTTAGTTAAGGAAGACAAGCTGGGCGTTTCTTAGCTTAAGAATCATCACAGAATAATCAAACTAAAACCTGCATACATTGTAAATGCAATGCAATCTTTGCAAGACTGAAAACCTTGCCATCTCTGTTTGTGCTATGTGGTTGTTCTATAAGGTGTCCTGATGGACATAATTGCTCTACTAGAACTATACCACAGTCTAAAAAGTCATGTACAGCAAAGCAACATCGTGTTCTTCTATCAAATCATATACCAATGGGACCTTATTTTATAGAAATCAAATGCTATAATCAATTTATCAGTAACCAATGCTCTAGACACAGTACATTCTCTCATGAATATTCCACCCAGGGTGAAAACAAGAAAGGAAAATTATTTTTATTAATAGGATTGGAGATACTGTATTGCCTATCACCTGTTACTACTGTAATAACCAGATGCTCAGATAACAGGACAGATGAGTAACACATGATCCTTCACAGAGCACAGAGATTCGAACTAAGTACATAGGTATAAGTATCACTGTATTTGGACAAATTAAGGATCCATCAAGCACAGTATCTTGTTTCCAACAGTGATCAGTCCAGGTCAGAAGAACATGGCAATCCCAAAACAGTAACATAGATTTCATGCTGCTTTTCCCAGGAACAAGTAGTGAATTTTCTTGTCCTCCTTAAAAACAAAAAGTCTCCTTTAGGGTGGCCTAAACCCTTCAAGGGAGGGCAGGGCCCCAAGATTCCGGTCCACAGGGATCAAACAGGTCAGAGAAAGCAGCTTGTCGCCTTCCTCAGCGAGAACAGGAAGATCCAAAGACTACAATTCCCAGCAGCCCTTGAGGGAGACACAGGGTAGAGCCAGGAAGAGTCCTCTAAACTACCAGTCCCAGAATGCTAAGGGGAGGGAGGAGGAGCTGAGGAGGATTAATCAGGAGGATGAGGGCCAGCTGGAGGAGAGGGTTATAGAAGAGCCTACGGATTGGCAACCGGTGGAGACTGGGGGTAGAGAGAGAGAGCGGAGAGCATGGAAGAGGAGCCTATGGACATTTCTGCATTGGCACAAGTCAAAGGTAGAGAGTTAAAAGGGCTGATGGCAGCGTGGTTCTCAGGCCTGGTGAAGGGAGGGACAAGGTGGCTATAGTCAGCAGGGAATCAATAAATGAAAGTTTCAACCTAGGAGGTTGTCAGGAGTTGGTGCTGACAAAGAAAGGGTGGGACCCTTTCATTCCCTAATCTGGTAGTAGGAGAAGAGTGAAGCAAGGGTTGAAGCCTAAAGGGCTGTGTTGTATATATTGGGACTGTGGTAAAGGAAAAGAAAGAGGCAACCAGAGAACTGTTTAATTTATGTTTATAAACAAGTGTGCTCCTTAACAGGACTAAGGTGAAGGGACCTGGGGGTGGGAGAGCCCAGCTACTCCATTCCCCTTTCGGGGGGGGGGGGGGGGAGAAGGAAGACTGGGAAAAGGGACTGCCTCAGTCTGGAAGTTCGATATAGTTTGGAATTTATTGTGGACTCTGTGAAACCCTAAGAGACTCATCCCGCTGCGGACTATTGTCACAGGCAGGGGGCAAAGACTAGTTGAGAGCTGCTGGGGAGGGCTCCAGGGGGAGACCAATGCTTTGACAACAGCTCTAGGTGGCTGCCTAGGTTGGAGCTGCACATTTGAAGCTAAAGCCAAGGAAGGAGAGCAGACATATTTAACCACCCCGGGTCTTGCCTTGTGAGAAGACTGCCAAGCGCAAGGGATTTGGGGTGAATTACAGAACATTGGGGATTACAACCCTACCTGTACCCTGTGGATTACAATATATATACTAGGTAATGCCTAATATGGAACTTGCATTACATAACTATAATTCAGGTTCCTCTTTCCAACATGCATCACTTTGCACTTGCTTACATTAAATGTCATCTGCCATTTAGATGCCCAGTCTCCTAGTTTTGTAAGGTTCTCTTGTAATTTTTCACAATCCTCTTCTGATTTAACAACTTTGAATAACTTTTGGGCTCATTTTTGAAAGAGAAGGACGCCCATCTTTCAACACAAATCGGAAGATGGGCGTCCTTCTCCCAGAGACTTCTAAATCGGTATAATCGAATGCCAATTTTGGACGTCCCCAACTGCTTTCCGTCACAGGGACGGTCAAAGTTCAAGGGGGCATATCGGAGGCTTAGCGAAGGCAGGACTTGGGTGTGCCTAACACATGGATGTCCTCGACCCATAATGGAAAAAAAAAGAGCGTCACTGATGAGCACTTGGACATTTTCACCCGAACCTGTTTTTCTTACTACTAAGGCACAAAAAGGTGCCCGAAATGACTGGGTGACCACTGGAGAGAATCGGGAATGACCTCCCATTACTCCCCAGTGGTCACTAACCTGCTCCAACCCTCAAAAACATCTTTAATAATATTTTTTGCCAGCCTCAGATGTCATTCTCAGGTCCATGACAGCAGTATGCAGGTACCTGGAGCAGTTTTAGTGGTTGCAGTATACTTCAAACAGGCAGACCCAGGCCCATCCCCCTCCCTACCTGTTACATTTGTGGAGGAAACAGCGAGCCCTCCAAAACCCACCACAAACCCACTGTACCCACATCTAGGTGCCCCCCCTTCATCCATAAGGGCTATGGTAGTGGTGTACAGTTGTGGGTAGTGGGTTTTAGGGGGGGGGGGTTGTGGGCTCAGCAGACAAGGTAAGGGAGCTATGTTTCTGGCAACATTTTATGAAGTCCACTGCAGTGCCCCCTAGGGTGCCCGGTTCGTATCCTGGCATGTCAGGGGGAGCAGTGCACTACAAATGCTGGCTCCTCTGACGAGCAAAGGGCTTGCATTTGGTTGTTTCTGAGAAGGGTATCCTTGGTTTCCATTATTGCCAAAAATCTGAAACGACCAAGTCTAGGGAAGACCATCTTTAAGGATGACCAAAATTTCAAGATTTGGGCGTCCCCAACCGTATTATCAAAACGAAATATGGCCATCCATCTTGTTTCGATAATACGGGTTTCCCCACCCCTCCATCGGGACGTTTTGCGAGGACATCCTCAACAAAACTTGGGTGTCCCTTTCGATTATGCACCTCTTTCTGTCATTAGCAAAGTTAATTACCTCACTAGTTGCTCCCATTTCTAGATCATTTTAAATGTCAAACCCCTGAGAAACCCACTATCTACCCTTCTCCATTGAGAATACTGACCATTTAACCCTACTCTCTATTTTCTATCTTTTAACCAGTTTTTAATCCACAAAAGGACACTACCTCATATCCTATGACTTTCCAATTTCCTCTGGTGCCTTTCATGAGGTACTTTATAAAATGCCTTGAAAATCCAGAGACACAATATCGACCGGCTCACCTTTATCCACATGTTTGTTCACCCCTTCAAAGTAATGAAATAGATTGGTGAGGCAAGATTTCCATTCACTAAATCCATGTTGTCTTTGTCTCATTAATCCATGTGAGTGATGGACAATTAATATAAATCCAGTTGTGTAACCACAAAGGCGTAAAGGTGCAGGAACAGACACACATCATACCCCAAACTAAGACCGCTTCTCATTTTCTAGTGAGGGCATTCCAGGCATCCACCACCCTTTCTGTGAAAAAGTATTTCCTGACATTGCTCCTAAGTCTCCCACCCTGCAACCTCAACTCATGATCTCTAGTTCTACCAATTTCCCATCTCTGAAAAAGATTATTTTGCATATTTAATTCATTTTAAGTATTTATTAATATATTTTAAGTATTACGTATTTAAATATCTGTATGGTATCCCCCTATCCCTTCTTTCTTCTAGAGTATACATATTGAGGCCTTCATGTCTCTTTTCATATGTCTTTTGGCACAAGCCTCATATCTTTTTTTTGTTGTTGCCTTCTTAATTGCTTCAAGTCTTTTGATATCCTTAGCAAGATACTGCCTCCAAAATCAAACATTCTCCAAATGGTTGCCTCACAACAACTTGTACAAAGGCATTAACACTTCCTTTCTACTGGATATGTCTTTCTATACACCCTAGTGCATCACACTATAATTCTTTATATTCAGTTTTAATCTCCAAACATTAGACTAGTCTTCTAATCCTTTTAGATCACTTCTCATGTTGTCTACTCCCTCCGGAGTGTTTACTCTGTTGCAAATCTTCGTGTCATCTGCAAAGATGCAAACTTTTCCTTCTAATCCTTTGGCAATATCACTCACAAATATGTTAAATAGAATCAGCCCCAATACCAATTCCTGAGGAACTCTGCTACTCATCTTTCCGTCGTCTGAATTGATTCCATTCACTACCACCCTCTGATGTCTGTCAGTCATCCAGTTGACATCACTGATGAGGTTGGCTCTTAGGCATTGATGAAATGCGACATTATGACATCACTGTATCAACTCTGGTTACCAGAGACAGAAACTCTTCGTACTTAGGAGGACCACTATCAACGCCCATTTTTGCTGAAATGGACGTGTAACGAAATGAAAATTGGCACACGTCCATTTTGGGCCTGAGACCTTACCGCCACCCATTCATTTAGCAGAAAGGTCTCACGCGTTAACCAGGCGGTAATCATCGGTGTGCGTACAATGCCAATTACTGCCCAGTTATATTTTCCGACGCGTGTAGCAGGCACGCGTAAAATGACATTACCACCCAGACCACGCGGTAGCTGGGTGGTAGTTCCGAATTGGCATTTGTTGGGTGCATGTAGTAAAAGGGCCCCTCGGTTTGCTGGGTAATCAAAATATGCAAATAGCCTGTTTTTGTTTAGAAGAACTGCAGATTTTATGGTTGGAGATTTTATGAATATTGTAATAAAATAATAACTTTGCTGTATGTCACTTCTCATTGGAAGTCTTCTTGAGAATGTAGCATGCTTTGCACTATTTGGATAAAGGCAGAGTGAATATCATATCATATAATACAATATATATTAATACAATTAATATTAATTTGGAATATCCTCCTGGGGAGGATGGGCAATGATATTTGGAAATCACGATACTAAAGCATAATGAAGAGGATTTATGGACAGACTATTAACAGAGAAGAATAAGATCAGCAGATAACACTTCAATTTTGACATAAAATGCATTGGAATCCAATCTCAAACTTCTTTAAATTGTGTTCCAAGAGTTGGATAGGTAATTTTACAGTTTTAAACAGTCTTGAAGTTTGTTTCATTGGAGGTGGATTTTAACGGTGAAAGGACCCGTCTTCAATCATCTCAGGACAGATTGTATATTGATTAAATTGATCGTAATTACGCTCCGAAGACAGGTAAAAGAACATTGTTCTCTAAAGTGAAGGTGGCATATTTAGGGTTTATGAAGAGCTGCAACAGAGGCACCTCAAGAAACAAAAGGCAGACAAATGGCAAATGATCAGCAACTAGGGGAAGGAAGCCTTCGGCTGAATACATCAGAGAGGCATGATAGATCAAACGCTAAAAAATTCCCCAGTGCTATCCGCCCACTTTGTCTTTAGCTAGGAATGGGATCGTTTCATAATTTTCCTGGGGAATCCATGCCAAAAGGGACTTTGTGCTATTCTTCATATTTTTAACATGCACGTTAACTACAAAATTCTATATATGGCGACTAAAATTGCACACGCAAATTTGGCCCCGTGGCCAATTTGCACGTGTAACTTAATCGAGTAATGAACAGATCAGTGCTGATAATTGGACATTAACAAGCAATTATTGACACTAATTGGCAATAATTACTTGCTAAGTATTTTCTATAAAATGATGCGTGTAAATTCTAACATGCAGATCTCAAAAGGGGGTGTGGCCGTGGGAGGAGCATGGGCGGGTCGAGAGCATTCCTGAAATTTACGCGCAGTGCCATAGAATACACCTGATCTGCACCTAAGTTTGGCGCAGGTATTTATTTACACCAGGTTTTATTTGGATGTGCCTACATTTTAGTCCCAGGATGCGTACATAGGAGCATTGAATAAACCGCACCTAAGAGCGATTTCATTTGGCACCAATTTTTAAGGCATCATATATAGAATTTAGTTCTAACAACCTGAATTTACTTCATGAGGCCTATATGATAAGTCCAAAAAGACATCTATGTTAAGACTGTTTTAAAAATGCAATATAGATGCCTGTGCGCAGTTATAAAATTGACTCCCACATCTAACTGTAATTGGGAGACATGACCATTTTAACCCTGCCCTCTGTTTTCTGTCCAATAACCAATTCCTAACCCACACCAGAACACTGCCTCCTAGCCCATGGCTGTTTAATTTTCACAGAGGTCTCTCATGAGGAACTTTAACAAAAGATTTCTGAAAATCTAGATACACTACAACAACCTGCTCACCTTTATCCACATGTTTATTCACGCCTTCAAAGAAATGAAATGCTTTGATGTTCCCATGCATACCTCCTACCCATCCCCACCCTGTTACACTGTCAATGAAATGCTTGGAAGATTTTCTGATATATACTGTCATCTACCACATTTGCTTATTTCCGATCTGATGAAGAAGGGCAACCTTCGAAAGCTAATCAAGAAATATATTAAGTTATGTCCAATAAAAAAGGTATCATCTTATTTTCTTTTCCATGTTTTATTTTGTTTGATTTCTATTGATTACCTTTAAAAGTGGACTAACACGGCTACCACACCACTCTACTAAAGAAATGAAGCAAATTGATGAGGCAGTACTTCCCTTTGCTGAACCCATGCTGACTCTGTCCCATTAAACCATGCTTGTCTATGTGTTCTGTAATGTTATTATTTATAATAGTTTCCACTATTTTCCCAACATTGATGTCAGGCTTACCGGTCTGTGATTTCCAGGATCACCCCTGGTAACCTTTTAAAAAAATTGGCATCACATTGGCCACCCTCCAATCTTCAGGTACTATGGATCATTTTAATGACAGGTTACATATTACTAACAGCAGATCAGCAATTTCATGCTTAAGTTCTTTGAGTACCCTTGAATGTATGCCACCTGGTCCAGGTGATTTACAACTTTTTAGTTTGCCAGTTTGGCTCAGCACATCTTCCAGGTTCACTGAGATTTCTTTCAGTTCTGTTGCATTATCAACCTTGAAAACTATTTCCGGTACAGGCAGATCTCTTACATCTTCTTCCGTAAAGACCAAAGCAAAGACTTCATTCAGTTTCTCTGCTATGGACTTGTCCTCCTTCAGTGCCCCTTTTGCTCCTTCATGATCTAACAGTCCCACGGGTTCCCTCTCAGGCTTTCTGCTTCTGATGTACCTGAAAAAGTTGTTACTGTGAGTTTTAGCCTCTTTATCAAGTTTCTCTTCATATTCTCTTTTAGCCTTCTTTATTAATGCTTTGCATCTGACTTGCCAATGCTTATGTTGCTTCTTTGAAGGGCATTCTCTTGGCTGTAATAGCCTCTTTCACTTCACCTTTTAACCATGCTGGATGTCTTTTTCTCTTCTTTCCACATTTCCAAATACGTGGAATGCATCTGCTCTGGCCTCCAAGATGGTATTTTTTTAATAACGTCCACACCTGATTTAGAGTCCTGGTTTTTGAACTAGACAGACTAGATTTTATATATTTTTTTCAATAGATAGATGAACTGTTTTTAACTTCTTGTCGAACTTTTTCTTGGTGCCACTATAATAACACCAAAGAAACATAAATAAACATTACTTTTCAGGCCTAGAGTTCAAAATTCTGCTTTGTATCTATGCCAATGAATTGTGAATTTCCAATATCGGAAGTATGTTTTTTATTGACCTCCTTCACTAAAGGCTTCTTTTACAAAACCACAATAGCGATTCCTGTGTGGCAAATGAGAGGAAGCTAGTGCGGCTTCGTAAAAGAAGCCCTAAATTCTCCTTTCTTTAGGATTTGAACAGTTCTACTATTTCTACACCGGTAACCAGCCTAGCTTAGAAGGGTAAATTACAACATTGTTTATTTATGCTTATGTAAGCTCTTTGAGCAGGGACTATCTTTCTTCTATGTTTGTGCAGCGCTGCGTATGCCTTGTAGTGCTATAGAAGTGATAAATAGTAGTAGTCTCTTGTAACCAGAGCTAATATTGTGATGTCATAATGCCTCAGGCCACCAATAAGAGCCAACCTCATCAGTGATGTCACAATGGCTTGATTGTCCTATACTTGGCTCACTTTTATTACATAGCTCTTTGAGCAGGGACTGTCTTTCTTCTATGTTTGTGCAGCGCTGCGTATGCTTTGTAGCGCTATAGAAATGCTAAATAGTAGTAGTAGTAGTAGTAGTAATGTTTATTCCACACTTGACATTCCATCTTTCTGTAGATACAGTCAAAGCAGTTTGCATATATTATTTTTGTAGGTACTTTTCTCGATAAGTGGTAAGATATACCATCGCCAGGGTCTATCACTTCTTTCTATATGAAAGTATTGATGCCTTACATTTGTCAACTGCTTTGCTTCCCATACTGGTGAATCTTTGTTTGAAATAATATACTTTTTTAATGTATTAGTCACGAAACACCTAACCACCCACCTGGGGCTACCCCGTGACCACTTAGATTTGTAGAAATAAAAGATACTAAAGGAATTGTGAGACTAAAAGATAAAGCGAAACGCTATGTAGAAAATGATGAAGAAAAAGCCAATTTGCTAAATAGATACTTTTGTTCTGTTTTCACTGAAGAAAATCCTGGGGAAGGACCGAGAGGGACTGGCAAAAGTACACCTGAGAATGAAGTGGATAGAGCACCATTCACGGAAGAGAGTGTGTATCAACAATTTGGAAAGCTAAAGGTGGACAAAGCCATGGGACCGGATGGGATCCACCCCAGAATTCTGAGGGAGCTCAGAGAGGTTCTGGCGGGTCCTCTTAAAGATTTGTTTAATAAATCCTTGGAGACGGGAGAGGTTCCGAGGGATTGGAAAACGGCGGAGGTGGTCCCTCTTCACAAAAGTGGTAATAGGGAAGAAGCTGGAAACTACAGGCCGGTAAGCCTCACTTCGGTTATTGGAAAAGTAATGAAAGCGATGCTGAAGGAAAGGATAGTGAATTTCCTGGAAGCAAATAAGTTGCAAGATCCGAGACAACATGGTTTCACCAAAGGGAATTCGTGCCAAACGAATCTCATTGAATTCTTTGACTGGGTGACAGGAGAATTAAATCAAGGATGTGCTATGGACTTAATCTACTTAGATTTCAGCAAGGCTTTTGACATGGTTCCTCACAGGAGGCTCTTAAATAAACTAGACGGGCTGAAGATAGGACCCGAAGTGGTAAACTGGATTAGGAACTGGTTGACAGGCAGACGCCAGAGGGTGATGGTGAATGGAGTTCGCTTGGAGGAGGGAAAGGTGAGTAGTGGAGTGCCTCAGGTATCGGTGCTGGGGCCGATTCTGTTCAATATATTTGTGAGTGACATAGCCGAAGGGTTACAAGGTAAAGTTTGCCTTTTTGCAGATGACACCAAGATTTGCAACAGAGTGGACACCCCGGAGGGAGTGGAAAACATGAAAAAAGATCTGAAGAAGATAGAAGAATGGTCTAACGTTTGGCAATTAAAATTCAATGCGAAGAAATGCAAAGTGATGCACTTAATCCAAGGGAGACGTATGTGTTAGGCGGGGAGAGTCTGATAGGCACGGATGGGGAGAGGGATCTTGGGGTGATAGTATCTGAGGACCTGAAGGTGACGAAACAGTGCGACGAGGCGGTGGCCGTAGCTAGAAGATTGCTAGGCTGTATAGAGAGAGGAGTGACCAGCAGAAGAAAGGAGGTTTTAATGCCCCTGTATAAGACGTTGGTGAGGCCCCACCTGGAGTATTGTGTTCAGTTTTGGAGGCCGTACCTTGCGAATGATGTTAAAAAAATAGAAGCGGTGCAAAGAAAAGCTATGAGGATGGTATGGGATTTGCGTTCCAAGATGTATGAAGAGAGACTTGCTGACCTGAACATGTATACCCTGGAGGAAAGGAGGAACAGGGGTGATATGATACAGACGTTCAAATATTTGAAAGGTATTAATCTGCAAACAAATCTTTTCCGGAGATGGGAAGGCGGTAGAACGAGAGGACATGAAATGAAATTGAAGGGGGGCAGACTCAGGAAAGATGTCAGGAAGTATTTTTTTCACAGAAAGGGTGGTGGACGCTTGGAATGCCCTCCCGCGGGAGGTGGTGGAGATGAAAACGGTAACGGAATTCAAACATGCGTGGGATATGCATAAAGGAATCCTATGCAGAAGGAATGGATCCTCAGAAGCTTAGCTTAAATTGGGTGGCGGAGGAGGTGGGGGGAAGAGGGGTTGGTGGTTGGGAGGCTAGGATAGGGGAGGGCAGACTTATACGGTCTGTACCAGAGCCGGTGATGGGAGGCAGGACTGGTGGTTGGGAGGCGGGAAATTACTGCTGGGCAGACTTATACGGTCTGTGCCCTGAAAAAGACAGGTACAAATTCAAGGTAAGGTATACACAAATGAGTTTATCTTGGGCAGACTGGATGGAACATGCAGGTCTTTTTCTGCCATCATCTACTATGTTACTATGAATAGATTGTCTATCCCTTGCACAGCTCAGGTCAGCCTGCACCTGCAACTTGTACTCTACACTAGCACCCTGCTCCTACTGACTGGGTCCCAAATGCCTCTGGGGAAGTCTCCCACTCTCAAATTATCCCCAGTGATTCCTAGGTTACTGAGACCACACTCTCAGTGGTCCCACAGCTCTTAGAAAGCACCCATAGACGCAACACACAAACCACCAGGATTCTTAGTCAGTCCCGACTAGCAGAGGCAATAAACTAAAAATGTTTATTGTTATGAAAAATGAGAACAATGAACAGAAAAGGTGCAATTCAGCAAACTGTAACAGATAACTAAATATGGATTAATTATAAAACTATATAAACATTTAGTCACTACCTGAATAGTGCCTGGGCAGATCGGGAACATATAGCTACTCTCAGGTTATCAAATATAACTGTTCACAGGGTCTCAGCAAAGGGATCTTTCTCTCTGTTCTTTCTGGCTAAGACTGGGGCAAAAGCCAGTACGTCCTAGATGAATCTGAGCTCCTGGGCTAATCAGAGCCCAGAACAGCATGTTTTCGAAAGTATACTGCATCTTACTTCCTATCTGTGCCAGAGTAAAGAAAAACAGTCATTACTCTGTAACAGCTTTAAACACCACCTGCTGGCCAATAGGAGAAATATACTTCAAGAATTAATTAAGGCAGTTTTACAGGCTTAAAAACCCACTGTTTTGTCACAGTATTATTTTCCTATTTCTAAATTCATGAGTTCCTTTTTTTCCCATGAACTCTGTCCCAAGTTTCAAAGTAAATATATGAATGCAATTTTGCTTTGAACTTTCTGATTGGCACAAACCATCTGTGAATATTTGCACCTAATTTTATCTGTGGTTACAGTTGATGGGAAACTATATGAGGAAAGCTTAAAAAAGCAATCCATGCATGCTATTTCTCTCCTCTAACGAAAACTCACTCCCAATGATCGCCTCTTCTTAACGAGGATAAAATTACAGGCCTTGTAGAGCAATTCACATACATTCAGCCTCGCTGAAGTAGAACAATTTTCCAACAGTTGATTTAAACCTGTAAATCACTTGTTACCCATGGAAATGGCTTTGAAAATTACCCTCCCCATCTTATTCTCTCCAATCTCTTTTTCAGATAACCAGCTCCATGATCCTGACCAGCATAACTGCAAAGCAAATCAAACATGGGAATAATGTAGCAAAGGGGGGGAGGGGGAATCTAAAATGTTTTATAAATGAGACATGACTCCTTTGAGAATCTGATATAGATATTTAACTGTGATGGGTGGGAAGAGGGGCAGTAAAATGTTCTATACAAGATAAAAGGGATGCCAAGTAGGTAATGGAGGAAGGAGAACTCTCAAAGCAATGTGAATGAAGTGAACTACACATCCCAGCAACCCTTATATAGAAACACAGAAAAATGAGGGCAAAGACTCTATGATGTATCCAGTCTGCCCATCTTCACCCAACGCATAATTAAACTCTGGAATTCGTTGCCGGAGAACATGGTGAAGGCAGTTAGCTTGGCAGAGTTTAAAAAGGGGTTAGACAGTTTCCTAAAGGACAAGTCCATAAACCACTACTAATGGATTTGGGAAAAATCCACAATTCCAGGAATAATGTGTATAGAATGTTTGTACGTTTGGGAAGCTCGCCAGGTGCCCTTGGCCTGGATTAGCTGCTGTCGTGGACAGGATGCTGGGCTCTATGGATCCTTGATCTTTTCCCAGTGTGGCATTACTTATATACTATCTCTTCCTCTCCCTTAGAGATCCTATGTACTTGTCCAAAGCTTACCTGAATTCAGATACAGTTTTCATCTCCACCACTTCCACTGGGAGGCGGTTCCATGAATTCACCACCTTTCTGTGAAGAAGGATTTCTTCCGAGTTTACCTTCATCCTACGCTCCCTCGTTCCAGAGCCTCCTTTCAATCGAAAGAGACTTGCCTCCTGTGTGCATTTATGCTAGAGATATTTGAACCTCTCTGTCATATCTCCTCTGTCCCATCTATATACATCTTGAGATTGGTGATATCATGGATCAGATAATCAAAGGAGGCTGCGAGGATGAGTGCCTAAAGATACCTCCAATGTAGTGGGTTGATTCAGGCATAGAATAAAGAGAGAAACTGAACATTTGGGCAGACACCTTGAGAGATGGATGGAGGGCTGTGTCTGAGCATTTGGCTAAAACGAATGGCCACTTCTATTACAGGGGTTTACAAATAATACGAATTTGAAACCAGTATCCCTATATCCGATAAACTGTGGGAACAGCTTTGGAAGTCCCTCTTCCGATGCTCTAACTCTTCTACTATTACGCAGTCTGTGTATTTCTTTATGGATAGATCTCTTTGGACGACACATAAGTTGCATGTTATTTCTCCCTCTAATCCTAGTGTATGCTGGTCTTGCCACTCTCCAGTGGGTAATATAAAGCACCTTATATTTGACTGTCTGTGCCTTCGTAAATACTGGCTAGAAATATGGTCACAGCTGGTAGACATCTTTCACTTTCCTGGCTCAATCACTTATAAATTTGTGATTCTTCGGGATCAGTGCTATAGAAGTTTGCTGACTCCTAGTGAAGGGTCTCTTGTTAGCACCATGGTATCTTTAGCATTGAAGGTACTTTTCTCGCATTGGAAATCCTTGCACTAAGTCACCTACCAGGAATGGTGGAACTTAGTGCTCCAAATCTACAAATATGAATCACACCTTGCAAAGACATCTTCTCGCTTTGCTGCATATCGGGAGAAATGGCTGCCACTTGTATCATATTTTGGCATTCTACAGCGATAAGCACTCAATTAGATGTATTTTATGACTTATGCATGTTTTATACTTTGATCTGTACCCTCCAGCCCCCCCCCCCCCTCCCTCTTTTTTCTCATTTCTGCCTATCTCTTTTCTTAACTTAAATTTAACCCTAGATATGGATAGGTACTTCTTACATGTGAGCTCCGGTATTGCCTTACTTTGTAAAATGTTACTTGTTGTTATGTTGTGAGCTCTTGATTGTATTTGTATCGAAAATCAATAAAAGAAATTAAACTTGAGAATTTGAAACCAGTATCTACTGACCAAGAATTTGTTACAATGTTAGGAGTTTCTAAGCTGTGGGTAAATCCAAGTGCTCTCTTTTAGGGTGTCTTTTACGAAAGCTTAGCTCGAGTTATCTGCAGCTAAGCTTTAGTAAAAGCCCCCCTTAGTGAACTGTAACATTGACTGAAGTGCCTTGGCAGAACACTTATTTACAAATTGTGAGAGAAGGTTTGGAATTGTTGTGATGAATTGAACTGCCTCTACAGAAAATGAATTTAAGAGTTGAGACTGAGAAACAATTATTGTGGTTTATCTGGATCTTACAGGACCAGCAGCTTATTAACGATGCCTAAATTGTTTATTTATCACCTCTATTTGCTGACCCGAAACAATTATTCAAGCAAAAAGCATCAGCATAACGCATCCACCCCCCATCTACGCATCCAGCTGTAAGTTTAATATGATTCTTTATATACCATTCGTAGGCGTTGCCAACAGAGCTGTTAGATTATAAGAAGGAAACTATCAATAGAAATCAAACAAAATAAAACATGGAAAAGAAAATAAGATGATACCTTTTTTATTGGACATAACTTAATACATTTCTTGATTAGCTTTCGAAGGTTGCCCTTCTTCGTCAGATCGGAAATAAGCAAATGTGCTAGCTGACAGTGTATATAAGTGAAAAACATTCAAGCATTGCTATGACAGTCTGACAGGGTGGGAGGATGGGGGTGGGTAGGAAGTATGCATGGGGACATCAAAGTATATCTTTGGTATTCTAACAGGGTGGGTGTGGACAGGTGAGGGGAGGGTGATCAACAGAGACATACAGCTTTATGGTTTATAATGGGCTAGGAACCCCAGGTCCTTGTTAAGTCCTTTCTGTTGGGTGTTAAAATATTCAATCATTCTGACTTCAAAGGTCTTACGTTCTTGTATGGTTTTAAAGTTACCTTTGAGGATTCTCACTGTGAAGTCACTGGTGCAGTGTCCTGGTCTTGTAAAATGTTGCCCAACAGGCGTGGGAACCTGCTGGCACCAGCATTGTTTATATGATGTCTATGTAAATTGAATCTTGTCTTAAGCATCTGGCCTGTTTCTCCAATATAGCATCCTTCATTACATTTTTTACACTGAATGATATATACCACATTGGAAGATGAGCAAGTGAAAGATCCCTTTATGTTGAATGTCTTTCCTTTGTGGATGACTTTGGGGTCCTGTGAAATATTTTGGCATAGTTTGCAACTGGATAAATTACAGGGAAGTGTGCCCTTCTGTTCCTTTTCAGTCTGTGAAGGAAGTTTACTTCTGATTAGCTTGTGTTTTAAATTGGGTGGCTGTCGGAAGGCCAGTACTGGTGGGGATGGGAATATCTCTTTCAGTAATTCATCCTCCTGGAGTATAGGTTGTAGATCTCTTATGATTTTCCTCAGTTTTTCCAGCTCTGGATTGTATGTCACTACAAGCGGGATTCTGTCTGTGGATTTTTTCTTTTTGTACTGTAGCAGATTCTCCCTGGGTGTTTTGAGGGAGGAGGCAATATTCTTGGAGATTATTTTGGGGTTGTAGCCCTTCTGTTTGAAGGATTCAGTCAGGGTTTTAAGGTGTCTGTCTCTGTCCCCTGGGTCAGAGCAGATACGGTGGTATCTTGTGGCTTGGCTGTAAATGATGGATCTTTTTGTATGTGAAGGATGGAAGCTGGAGTTGTGGAGATAGCTACATCTGTCTGTGGGTTTCTTGTATACAGATGTTTGTATACAGCCATCACTGATTGAGACTGTGGTGTCCAAAAAATTGACTTTTTCTGGAGAGTAGTCAATTTTGAATCTGATTGTAGGATGGTATGTATTGAATGCAGAATAAAATTGTTTCAGAGTTTCTTCACCCTCCGTCCAAATCATAAAAATGTCATCGATGTACCGGTAGTATTTTAGAGGTTTGGTCTGGTGTGTATTCAGAAATGTCTCTTCCAGCTCAGCCATAAAAAGGTTGGCATATTGGGGTGCTGTCCTGGTGCCCATCGCAGTGCCCATTATTTGCAGATAGATATCATTGTTAAAGTGGAAGTAGTTGTGAGTTAAAATGAATTTGATTAATTTTGTAATAGTTTCTGGAGAGTATTGATGGTCCAGTATGGATTTTTTTAGGAGTCTTCCACATGCAGCTATGCCATCCACATGTGGAATGTTGCTGTATAGTGATTCTACATCCATCGTGACCAGAAGGGTGTTAGGTGGTAGTTGCTTGATATTTTTCAATTTATTCAGAAAGTCTGTGGTGTCTTGTATGAAGCTGTTAGTTTTGTGTACGAGAGGTTTCAGAATTCCCTCTATGAATCCAGATATTTCTTCCGTGAGTGTGCCAATACCTGATATGATTGGTCTGCCAGGGTTTCCCAGTTTGTGGATCTTGGGTAGCATGTAAAATGTGCCAACGGAAGGTTGATTTGGTATGAGTTTCTTCAGGTGAGGTTGCGCTTGTGTAGGAAATGTTTTGATAAGGTCTTTCAGCTGTTTTGTGTAGTCCTGTGTGGGGTCCTCAGTTAGTTTCCTGTAGTATTTATTGTCTGAGAGCTGTTTGTGGCCCTCTTCAATGTATTTTTGTATGTCCATAATTACCACTGCGCCTCCTTTGTCAGAAATTAAGAAATGAACTTATACATCAACTCTACAAGAAAAAAAGAATAATACAAACCCAAAGGGATGTAACCATGAGGAACATGGAGGAATTACATCCACACCTTATGAACCAACTTAAAGAGGACCTACACAACATCCAGGGAGAAAAACAATACATTGCTATCCGCAAAAAGGAAATAAAGCTATATTCTCTTCTTCAAAATCAAAGAGAGAGAAACTGCTTATCCTTGAACAGCTACAGCTCTGCAGAACCAACAGCTCCAGACACTTTGGAGACACTTGGATACACATCTGAGGCATGTGAAAATCAGAGCCCAAACAAACCAGGGAATACTGATCACACCTTTACAGATGCAAACCAAATGGGGATAATAAACCTCTCGAACCATCAATTATCACAACATGAGATCTCTGTGCTTTCCAAAGGGCTCTCATTCTGCCCATCGAATAACCTAGATAAAATCCAGCTATATTCAGACCTAGAAGAATTCTTCAGAAAAATGCGTCTTAAAGCACATTTCCACAATAGAGAGACATCAAATGATCCGAAATACAGTCTTAAACAGAAGAACACTTATTTCACCCCACAGGAGGGACAAAACTACAAACTGGATAACTACATAGAAAGTTTCAGACATAGGGTTAAATCACAACTCTCCAACAAACAAAAAAGAATTCTGTACAATCTTACCCCACCAGAAAGAGCGGCCATAAGAACCCTACAAACTAACGAACGCATTATCATCAAACCCGCAGACAAAGGAGGCGCAGTGGTAATTATGGACATACAAAAATACATTGAAGAGGGCCACAAACAGCTCTCAGACAATAAATACTACAGGAAACTAACTGAGGACCCCACACAGGACTACACAAAACAGCTGAAAGACCTTATCAAAACATTTCCTACACAAGCGCAACCTCACCTGAAGAAACTCATACCAAATCAACCTTCCGTTGGCACATTTTACATGCTACCCAAGATCCACAAACTGGGAAACCCTGGCAGACCAATCATATCAGGTATTGGCACACTCACGGAAGAAATATCTGGATTCATAGAGGGAATTCTGAAACCTCTCGTACACAAAACTAACAGCTTCATACAAGACACCACAGACTTTCTGAATAAATTGAAAAATATCAAGCAACTACCACCTAACACCCTTCTGGTCACGATGGATGTAGAATCACTATACAGCAACATTCCACATGTGGATGGCATAGCTGCATGTGGAAGACTCCTAAAAAAATCCATACTGGACCATCAATACTCTCCAGAAACTATTACAAAATTAATCAAATTCATTTTAACTCACAACTACTTCCACTTTAACAATGATATCTATCTGCAAATAATGGGCACTGCGATGGGCACCAGGACAGCACCCCAATATGCCAACCTTTTTATGGCTGAGCTGGAAGAGACATTTCTGAATACACACCAGACTAAACCTCTAAAATACTACCGGTACATCGATGACATTTTTATGATTTGGACGGAGGGTGAAGAAACTCTGAAACAATTTTATTCTGCATTCAATACATACCATCCTACAATCAGATTCAAAATTGACTACTCTCCAGAAAAAAGTCAATTTTTTGGACACCACAGTCTCAATCAGTGATGGCTGTATACAAACATCTGTATACAAGAAACCCACAGACAGATGTAGCTATCTCCACAACTCCAGCTTCCATCCTTCACATACAAAAAGATCCATCATTTACAGCCAAGCCACAAGATACCACCGTATCTGCTCTGACCCAGGGGACAGAGACAGACACCTTAAAACCCTGACTGAATCCTTCAAACAGAAGGGCTACAACCCCAAAATAATCTCCAAGAATATTGCCTCCTCCCTCAAAACACCCAGGGAGAATCTGCTACAGTACAAAAAGAAAAAATCCACAGACAGAATCCCGCTTGTAGTGACATACAATCCAGAGCTGGAAAAACTGAGGAAAATCATAAGAGATCTACAACCTATACTCCAGGAGGATGAATTACTGAAAGAGATATTCCCATCCCCACCAGTACTGGCCTTCCGACAGCCACCCAATTTAAAACACAAGCTAATCAGAAGTAAACTTCCTTCACAGACTGAAAAGGAACAGAAGGGCACACTTCCCTGTAATTTATCCAGTTGCAAACTATGCCAAAATATTTCACAGGACCCCAAAGTCATCCACAAAGGAAAGACATTCAACATAAAGGGATCTTTCACTTGCTCATCTTCCAATGTGGTATATATCATTCAGTGTAAAAAATGTAATGAAGGATGCTATATTGGAGAAACAGGCCAGATGCTTAAGACAAGATTCAATTTACATAGACATCATATAAACAATGCTGGTGCCAGCAGGGTTCCCACGCCTGTTGGGCAACATTTTACAAGACCAGGACACTGCACCAGTGACTTCACAGTGAGAATCCTCAAAGGTAACTTTAAAACCATACAAGAACGTAAGACCTTTGAAGTCAGAATGATTGAATATTTTAACACCCAACAGAAAGGACTTAACAAGGACCTGGGGTTCCTAGCCCATTATAAACCATAAAGCTGTATGTCTCTGTTGATCACCCTCCCCTCACCTGTCCACACCCACCCTGTTAGAATACCAAAGATATACTTTGATGTCCCCATGCATACTTCCTACCCACCCCCATCCTCCCACCCTGTCAGACTGTCATAGCAATGCTTGAATGTTTTTCACTTATATACACTGTCAGCTAGCACATTTGCTTATTTCCGATCTGACGAAGAAGGGCAACCTTCGAAAGCTAATCAAGAAATGTATTAAGTTATGTCCAATAAAAAAGGTATCATCTTATTTTCTTTTCCATGTTTTATTTTGTTTGATTTCTATTGATAACCTTAAGAGTGGACTAACACGGCTACCACACTCCTCTACTTAAGAAGGAAACTAGAAATCACAGTCTCATAAAATAGTAAGAATGCAAAGAAATGATAAAATAACATACAACTCTAAAAACTATTATATAAAAATCACATAAAAGTTCCATGCCCATCCTTCTACTTCCATCCTTATAACCTTCCATCTCCATCAATCACCCACCCCACCAACCCACAACCTTTCTGCCCAACTCTTCATCATATCACACATACCCGTACTCCCCACTCCGCTATTCATGTATGTGGTTGTCTGACTTGAACACATTTTTACTACCTTCCTCAGCTACAAACACTAAGCAACTCTGGATTTCTATTGGCAGTGTATTTTGAAAAACAGGAGAGGCTCCAGAAAACTTTCTCAGCGGGAGCCTCTTCTGCTTGGTTAAATTATTTTGAATATTGAACCTAAAGATAGATTTATTGATTGATTGATTTTATTACATTTACATTCCATATTAGCCCGAGTAGAACTCAGGTTCAATGTGGCTTATATAACAGTTAGAAACGCACGGACATGTTCAAAATATATTAACAGAAAATAAAATACATCATAGAATTTTAGATCAGTAAAACTTGAGTTAGGAACAGATGTAATTAAATACTTAGGGTTATGTTTACTAAGGTGAGCTAAAAATTAGCACGTGCTAATGATAGAGACACCTATATATTCCTGTGGGTGTCTCTAGCATTAACGTGCGCTAAAAACAATAGCGCACCTATAGCATGGCTTAGTAAACAGGGTCCTTTAGTGATTTAAGCTAGATAATTGAAATATGGAGGAAAAAAGGTAAAGGCTAGGATTAACTGATAGACAGGAGTAGTGGGAGGATCAAGGTCCGCTGCACTAACCACTAGACTCCTCCTCCACTCCTTCCTCTTTGGGATTCCGGAATCTTGCTATTCTTTGGGGTTCTATATGGAATATTGCTACTCTGAGATTCTGCATGGAATCTTGTCACTCTTTAGGATTCCAGAATCTTGCTATCCTTTGGGGTTCTACATGGAATGTTGCTACTCTTTGAGATTCTGCATGGAATCTTGTCACTCTTTAGGATTCCAGAATCTTGCTATTCTTTGGGGTTCTACATGGAATGTTGCTACTCTTTGAGATTCTGCATGGAATCTTGAGCAAGCGGTAGTCCCAGAAGAGCGAGCGGTAAGCCCATGTTGGGCTTACCACCACTCTGTAAAAGGACCCCTTAATTATTTAAGCTAGATAATTGAAATCAGTGGCATACCAAGGGGGGGCGGTGGGGGCGGTCCGCCCCGGGTGCACGCCCGGGGGGGGTGTCCTTTCAACGGGGGTGGGGGGTCACGCTGCACCCGGGGGGGGGCATCGGCGATCCGCCCCGGGTGTCAGCCACCCTAGGAACGCCACTGATTGAAATATAGAGGAAAAAGGTAATAGGCTATGATTAACTGGGATAGACAGGAGTAGTGGGAGGTGGGATGAGGTAAAAATTAATGCCATGATTTTATTTGAGAAGGGTTCTTATTTCCTTAAAGTCTAGACTGAAGAAGTGAGTTTTCAACAGACTTTGGAATAACAAATAATCATCGGTGGATAATAACAACAGTAGTAAAAATAATGCCATGCCATGATTGTTGCTAGAAAGACATGGCTGTATTTAAATGTAATATAAGTAAAGTTTGTTCTCAGATACAGAGGAATAGAGTTCAACTATAATGGTGCAAGAAAATGCTTCCAGCCGTGTTATCTGGTCTTTTGTGAAGGTTGAATAAAGTACTTTTCCTTGGACACCATTTGTGCGAGGTTTTGTTTATTTATTTATTTATTTATTTGTTGCATTTGTATCCCACATTTTCCCACCTATTTGCAGGCTCAATGTGGCTTACAGTATGCCGTAATGGCGATCGCCATTTCCGGAATGAGAAATATAACATATTATTACATTAAAGTTCATAAATGTTGAAGTAAATTATGAAGTAAGTTGGATAAACAGTTCATTTCAGGCATGAGAGATGGGGGGGGGGGGTAGGACGTTAATGTTCATTGGTGACAAATTGATTGAAGCAATCAGGCGTAAAGAATTCGGTTTTATCTGGTTCTGGTAGAGTTTTGATGTTAGGTCATTAATGATGTCTCATTATGGTATGTCTTTTTGAACAGGTTGGTCTTTAGTAATTTCTGGAAGGCAGTTAGGTTGTGCATTGTTTTTAACGCCTTTGGTAGTGCATTCCATAGTTGCGTGCTGATGTAGGAGAAGCTAGATGCATATATTGATTTATATTTAAGTCCTTTGCAACTGGCGTAGTGGAGGTTCAAGAAAGCGCGTGCTGATCTTTTTGTGTTCCTGGTTGGTAAAGCTATGAGGTCTGACATGTATGCCGGGGCCTCCTTTCCTTTTTGGTCTCCTCCTTTCCTTTTGTACTTGCGGGGTTAAGTGACCTGCCCAGAGTCACATGGAGCTGCAATGGGAAATGAACTCATCCCTCCTCTGGTTCTCAGGCCACTACACTAATCACTAGGCTACTCCACCACTATACTACTCTTTGCAGAGCATCCTTTGCGAAATGCTAGCTTAGCATGGATCTCATGCCTAATTTTGGGTGCTAGATTTACGCCTGCTAAAAGCCAGTGTAATGCTGGCATCAAACGTAGGCGTAGAAGTGATATTATTCTATAACATTGTGTCTAAATCCATTGTCCCATGTAAGCCGCATTGAGCCTGCCTTGAGTGGGAAAGCGCGAGGTACAAATGTAACAAACAAACAAAAATCCTGGGAATGCTCTTGAGGCATCCATGTCCATCCCATTGCCATATCCCCTTTGCATGAGAGAAGTTAGAAACTTAATTTACAGAATAGGGGCATAGGTCAGTTGCACACGCAATTGCAATTAGTGCCAATTAGTGCGTGCTAACACCAATGTAATCCTCTTGTAAGAAGACTGGGTGTATTCCTCCAGAGGTTACTGAAACTGGTAGAAGTAACTTCCCCAATTCACTGGGGGAAAGGTTAACGTTAAGGGGGCAGGTGGAGAACCCAGCCGAAGGGCAGGTATTGGGGGCTGAATGAAAGGGGATATCATATGTGGGTGGAGTGAGGTTGTGAGCACATGGTCTTTGGTCGTCCACTTCCCCACCAGGACCCGTAAGGAGATGGGATAGCCTGATCTGGACCAATAACCTAAAGCTGAATAAGCAGAGCAGTAACTGAGAGGGGAACTACGAGAGGGTAGAAAGGGTAAACACCCCAGGAGTAGAGCAGGGAGAAGCCTGTTCCGAGTCAGAGGGGTCAGCTTGAAGAAGCACAGCTCTGAGAGGGAAGAGTACATAAGTACATAAGTAATGCCATACTGGGAAAAGACCAAGGGTCCATCGAGCCCAGCATCCTGTCCACGACAGCGGCCAATCCAGGCCAAGGGCACCTGGCGAGCTTCCCAAACGTACAAACATTCTATACATGTTATTCCTGGAATTTTGGATTTTTCCAAGTCCGTTTAGTAGCGGTTTATGGACTTGTCCTTTAGGAAACCGTCCAACCCCTTTTTAAACTCTGCTAAGCTAACCGCCTTCACCACTTTCTCCGGCAACGAATTCCAGAGTTTAATTACACGTTGGGTGAAGAAATATTTTCTCCGATTTGTTTTAAATTTACTACACTGTAGTTTCATTGCATGCCCCCTAGTCCTAGTATTTTTGGAAAGCGTGAACAGACGCTTCACATCCACCTGTTCCACTCCACTCATTATTTTATATACCTCTATCATGTCTCCCCTCAGCCGTCTCTTCTCCAAGCTGTATAGCCGTAGCCTCCTTAGTCTTTCTTCATAGGGAAGTCGTCCCATCCCTGCTATCATTTTAGTCGCCCTTCGCTGCACCTTTTCCAATTCTACTATATCTTTCTTTAGATGCGGCGACCAGAATTGAACACAATACTCAAGGTGCAGTCGCACCATGGAGCGATACAACAGCATTATAACATCCTCACACCTGTTTTCCATACCTTTCCTAATAATACCTAACATTCTATTCGCTTTCTTAGCCGCAGCAGCACACTGAGCAGAAGGTTTCAGTGTGTTATCGACGACGACACCCAGATCCCTTTCTTGGTCCGTAACTCCTAACGTGGAACCTTGCATGACGTAGCTATAATTCGGGTTCTTTTTTCCCCACATGCATCACCTTGCACTTGTTCACATTAAACATCATCTGCCATTTAGCCGCCCAGTCTCCCAGTCTCGTAAGGTCCTCTTGTAATTTTTCACAATCCTGTCGCGATTTAACAACTTTGAATAACTTTGTGTCATCAGCAAATTTAATTACCTCGCTAGTTACTCCCATCTCTAAATCATTTATAAATATATTAAAAAGCAGCGGTCCTAGCACAGACCCCTGAGGAACCCCACTAACTTCCCTTCTCCATTGTGAATACTGCCCATTTAACCCCACTCTCTGTTTCCTATCCTTCAACCAGTTTTTAATCCACAATAGGACATTTCCTCCTATCCCATGACCCTCCAATTTCCTCTGTAGCCTTTCATGAGGTACCTTGTCAAACGCCTTTTGAAAATCCAGATACACAATATCAACCGACTCCCCTTTGTCCACATGTTTGTTCACTCCTTCAAAGAATTGAAGTAAATTGGTCAGGCAAGATTTCCCCACACAAAAGCCATGCTGACTTGGTCTCAGTAATCCATGTCCTTGGATGTGCTCTGTAATTTTGTTTTTAATAATAGCCTCTACCATTTTCCCAGGCACCGACGTCAGACTCACCGGTCTATAATTTCCCGGATCTCCCCTGGAGCCTTTTTTAAAAATGGGCGTTACATTGGCCACCCTCCAATCTTCCGGTACCACGCTCGATTTAAGGATAAGTTGCATATCACTAGCAGTAGCTCCGCAAGTTCGTTTTTCAGTTCTATCAGTACTCTAGGATGAATACCATCCGGTCCAGGAGATTTGCTACTCTTCAGTTTGCCGAACTGCTCCATTACGTTCTCCAGGTTTACCGTGAAGTCAGTAAGTTTCTCCGACTCGTCCGCTTGAAATACCATTTCCGACACCGGTATCCCACTCAAATCTTCCTCGGTGAAGATCGAAGGAAAGAATTCATTCAGTCTCTCCGCTACGTCTTTGTCTTCCTTGATCGCCCCTTTTACCCCTCGGTCATCCAGCGGCCCAACCAGTTCTTTTGCCGGCTTCCTGCTTTTAATATACCGAAAAAAATTTTTACTATGTTTTTTTGCCTCTAATGCTATCTTTTTTTCATACTCCCTCTTGGCCTTCTTAATCTGCGCCTTGCATTTGCTTTGACACTCCTTATGCTGTTTCTTGTTATTTTCAGACGGTTCCTTCTTCCATTTTCTGAAGGCGTTTCTTTTAGCCCTAATAGCTTCCTTCACCTCACTTTTCAACCAGGCCGGGTGTCTTTTGAACTTCCGTCTTTCTTTTCTAATTCGCGGAATATGTATGGCCTGGGCCTCCAGGATGGTATTTTTGAACAGCGTCCATGTCTGTTGTACAGTTTTTACTCTCTCAGTTGCCCCCCTAAGTTTTTTTTTTACCGTTCTTCTCATTTTATCATAGTCTCCTTTTTTAAAGTTAAACGCTAACGTATTTGACTTTCTGTGTACAGTTACTTCAAGGTCGATGTCAAAACTGATCATATTATGGTCACTGTTATCAAGCGGCCCCAGTACCATAACGTCCCTCACCAGATCATGCGTTCCACTAAGGACCAAGTCTAGAATTTTTCCTTCTCTTGTCGGCTCCTGCACCAGTTGCTCCATAAAGCTGTCCTTGATTTCATCAAGGAATTGTATCTCTGTAGTGTGTCCCGATGTTACATTTACCCAGTCTATATTTGGATAATTGAAGTCACCCTTTATTATCACATTGCCCATTTTGTTCGCGTCTCTGATTTCTTTTATCATTTCTGCGTCTACATGCTCATCCTGGCGAGGCGGAGGGTGGAGAGGAAGGTCCGTTCCAGAGGAGGTCTGGCAATTGAAGAAAAACTCAGCGGGATGCTTGCCTATGAAAGGAGCAGGAGGTCACAAGCTTGGATTGGTTTGCCAGAGGGGGTGGGTAAAGGAGGACTGGATAGTGTTTGTAAATATGTAAATACTGGGGGATTTCAAAAGTGCTTCAGTTCAGTTACCAGAATTGCTAACGTTATCATAGATTGCTATTAAGTGAATAAGATGAAGTTTGGATATCTGCTCCAGTGAAAGTTGTTTGCATTTAATACAAACCCTGGAGTGAGGAGTCTTCCTTGGAGTGCGAGTGAAGGGACTAAGAGAGAAATAATAAAACCCCACAGCCTACTGCAATCAAGCCCGGCCCCGGCCTGTACACAGTTCATCAGAACTGAACTTGTGTGTTTGTGTCCCTGGTTCAGGTGCCTGACCTGAGAGCTTAGCCAGTGCCCAGGACTTGTGAAGGGGACCAGGGTTACAACAATTATTGGTACTAATCTCCAATTAAGTGCCAAATAATTATGGAGGAGCGGCCTAGTGGTTAGGGTGGTGGACTTTGGTCCTGGGGAACTGAGGAACTGAGTTCGATTGCAACTTCAGGCACAGGCAGCTCCTTGTGACTCTGGGCAAGTCACTTAACCCTCCATTGCCCCATGTAAGCCGCATTGAGCCTGCCATGAGTGGGAAAGCGCAGGTTACAAATGTAACAAAAATAAAATAGATACTATTGGAGATTCTACATGGAATGTTGCTACTATTGGAGATTCTACATGGAATGTTGCTATTCCACTAGCAACATTCCATGTAGAAGGCTGCGCAGGCTTCTCTTTCTGTGAGTCTGACGTCCTGCACGTACGTGCAGGACATCAGACTCACAGAAGCAGAAGCCTGCGCGGCCACATTGGTGATCTGCAAGGTCCGACTTCTACATGGAATGTTGCTAGTGGAATAGCTGAAACCACTTAAGGTCTCCAAACTGCAAAAAATCTTTGGTAAACTCGACCACACACTTCACAAATCCAAAGATAAGAACTGAATGTCTGCAAACAGCCTACCTATGGGATGTTTATAACTTTGGCTATTACAAAACCCAAACACCCTATATTAAGTTGAAATGCTTATATATATATATGGGTTTGGGAACCCTCAGAAGATACCACTTAAAGGCAACATCATAAATTCTTGCCTAGTGGCATAGCATCTCTTCATTGGGTCATCCCTTGATTAACTATTTTATGGTGCTGTTGCGAACACACTCAAAAAGTGCTCAAAAATATATATACGTGCTCTTAAATGAAAAACTAATGAAAAACTTATCTTGAGTTTCAATCCGTGTCTCGCACTGTTGGAGTCCACTTAGGCTTCCCCTAAATTGCGCCCGACGCCGCGGGTTTCAGTGCTTTCATCAGGGACTCGGGTTAAAGTTGTCCGCCTTGAATTCACAACAGTCTATAAACGCAGACATCGGTAATGCTCATGTTCATGAATTCAAGGCGGACAACTTTAACCCGAGTCCCTGATGAAAGCACTGAAACCCACGGCGTCGGGCGCAATTTAGGGGAAGCCTAAGTGGACTCCAACAGTGCGAGACACGGATTGGAACTCAAGATAAGTTTTTCATTAGTTTTTCATTTAAGAGCACGTATATATATTTTTGAGCACTTTTTGAGTGTGTTCGCAACAGCACCATAAAATAGTTAATCAAGGGATGACCCAATGAAGAGATGCTATGCCACTAGGCAAGAATTTATGATGTTGCCTTTAAGTGGTATCTTCTGAGGGTTCCCAAACCCATATATATATATAAGCATTTCAACTTAATATAGGGTGTTTGGGTTTTGTAATAGCCAAAGTTATAAACATCCCATAGGTAGGCTGTTTGCAGACATTCAGTTCTTATCTTTGGATTTGTGAAGTGTGTGGCTAGTGGAATAGCAGCATTCCATGTAGAATCTCAAATAGTAGCAACAGAATCTCAATAGTAGCAACATTCCATGTAGAACCACAGTAGCAATAGTGGAGGAGTGGCCTAGTGGTTAGGGTGGTGGACTTTGGTCCTGGGGAACTGAGGAACTGAGTTGGATTCCCACTTCTGGCACAGGCAGCTCCTTGTGACTCTGGGCAAGTCACTTAACCCTCCATTGCCCCATGTAAGCCGCATTGAGCCTGCCATGAGTGGTAAAGCGCGGGGTATAAATGTAACAAAAATAAAATGTTACAGGTGTAACTGGCTGTATTCTAGAACTGAGTATGCTCTTGGAGGGTTTTTTTTTAACTTTAGGCGCTCTTATAGAATTTGCAGGCAGGTATTATGATATATATCGCATGCATTTTTCACCACTGCCTTTTCTGCAAAGCATTTCTTCACAAGATTGCAAAGTTTGATGACATCCGAAAGGGATGCGCACAACCGAAAAATGTTTCAGTTAGATTTTGGATTTTTTTTTCCAGATTATTCTCCTGGTTTTTGGTTGTTTTTGCGTTAATTTTGCACATTCTTTTAAAGAATGTTTTGATACCTGCAGTAGAACTTTTTAATGTGTGTAAATAAATAGTATGTTGTTTGTTTGTTTTTTAATTCATAGGTTTATGCAATTGATTTCATGTAAACTAAAATGTTTAAGGCAAATCCATGCTAAAAAAATCTACATCCTTACAACATCCTTCCAGTTCCTTTATTTCCCAGCAGAGATATACGATAGCACAACATTTTACAGAAATCTTTTGATGGAAATGCAGAAGCCTGTGATCAATCTGTTTTTGTAATGTCATAAAAAAAATCAATTACACAAGACAGATAACCTATGACCTATCTAGGTGGTGTTCTGGTCACATTAACGATTGATTGATTGAATAAATGAATTATTCTGCTGATGGCTCATTTTTTTGCATACAGGCAGAAAAAAAACTCATACTTCAATCTGGCAGTATCAAACTAAAGCTAATGTCATTACCTTGATTGGCCATCGGTTGAATCTTACAATTTTTACCATCTAGATTCCCTGTAATTTAATTAGGGCTGGTGCTATTGTTTAATATAGTTTAACACAGAAATGTCAGCCACAACACTGGTTCCCTATATTCGAGTTAACTATTGCCTGAGCTAAACAAATGTATTTAACTGAATAGGACTTTCTTTTTGGCGGGGAGGGGGAGGGTTGTAAGGAGAGAGTTATCAAAGTGGACTACCATTAACCCTTTAGTGTCCAAGGTTCCCGTAATAAGCCATATGGGAACAGATTGATGGGAACCTTGGACACTAAAGGGTTAATACAAGTTGGTTTACTGTTAAACCCAGTAATTAGTAACTAGGTCTCATTTACCATGAGAGTCACCAACCTGCTTTATCATAGTACCAAAGGGTTCTTCTGACTTTCATTGTAAATGAATAATGCTGCTTTCAAGCCACTTCACAGGCAGCATTAGTCCAGTGGCCAGTGAGTATTGGGCCTCAAAGTCATGGTCTGATGCTCTCAAATTGCATCTTAAAGGGGTCATGGTGCTGTCCCCTAACCCCGATCATCACTGCACCCTCCAATCTGAATACCCAACCCTAATCCAAATCTCCACCATCCAATCATCACACGAACTCTCTATCCAATCCCTATCCCCAAAGAGACCCTCCCCAAACCCTTGAGGTCCTACTGGAAAGTCCCTGGTGGTGTAATGGATCCCCAGGAAGGAATGATCCCCAGTTGCTCTTGGCTGCATCATCAGACAAAATGGTGTCCCTAACAGTAGCATTACACAAAAACGTGATCCTTACTGCTAGGGGTGGCATTTTGACTGAAGGCACCGGCAAGGGCAATAGCCATTGGGGATCGCTCCTGCTCAGTGAGTCCCCACACACCAAGGACTTTCCAGTAGGACCACAGAGATTTGGAGGTGGGTATTTGGATTAGGGGGTTGCAGTGATGATTAGGAGAGATCACCACAGTCCCTTTAAGATGTAACCCAAGAGAGCTGGGCCATTGGTTTGAAGCCTAATGCTTTTGGAATGGTAAAATAACCCCAGCTTTTTGCTAGGGTTATTTTTCCAGCTATAATGCAGCTTGCAATGTTCACTACTATTATTATTATTATTAGCATTTGTATAGCGCTACTAGACGCACACAGCACTGAACACCTGACACAGAGAGACAGTCCCTGCTCAATAGAGCTTACAATCTAAACTAACACAGACAGACAAGACAATCATTTCCCCCCCCAAACCCACCTCCCCGCTCCCCCCGTTTTCTATTTCTGTTGATGGCTCTCTCATTCTCCCTGTCTCCTCAGCTCGCAACCTTGGGGTCATCTTTGACTCTTCTCTCTCCTTCTCTGCTCATATCCAGCAGATTGCCAAGACCTGTCGTTTCTTTCTTTACAACATCCGTAAAATCCGCCCCTTTCTTTCCGAGCATTCTACCAAAACCCTCATCCACACCCTTGTCACCTCTCGTTTAGACTACTGCAATCTGCTTCGTGCTGGCCTCCCACTTAGTCACCTCTCCCCTCTCCAGTCGGTTCAAAACTCTGCTGCCCGTCTCATCTTCCGCCAGGGTCGCTTTACTCATACTACCCCTCTCCTCAAGACCCTTCACTGGCTCCCTATCCGTTTTCGCATCCTGTTCAAACTTCTTCTACTAACCTATAAATGTACTCACTCTGCTGCTCCCCAGTATCTCTCCACACTTGTCCGTACCTACACCCCTTCCCGTGCACTCCGCTCCATGGATAAATCCTTCTTATCTGTTCCCTTCTCCACTACTGCCAACTCCAGACTTCGCGCCTTCTGTCTCGCTGCACCCTACACCTGGAATAAACTTCCTGAGCCCCTACGTCTTGCCCCATCCTTGGCCACCTTTAAATCTAGACTGAAAGCCCACCTCTTTAACATTGCTTTTGACTCATAACCACTTGTAACCACTCGCCTCCACCTACCCTCCTCTCTTCCTTCCCATTCGCATTAATTGATTTGATTTGCTTACTTTATTTATTTTTTGTCTATTAGATTGTAAGCTCTTTGAGCAGGGACTGTCTTTCTTCTATGTTTGTGCAGCGCTGCATATGCCTTGCAGCGCTATAGAAATGCTAAATAGTAGTAGTAGTAGTAGTAATTAAGGGTGAGGGAAGTACTGGGTGAGAAGGAACAAGTGGGAGGGCAAATGAGTAGTGGCTAGGATCCAAAAGCAGCAGTGAAAAGGTGGGTTTTCAGCATAGATTTGAAAACAGGTAGAGATGGAGCTAGACGTGCAGGCTCAGGAAGTCTATTCCAGGCATAAGGAGCCGCGAGGGAAAAGGAACGAAGCTTGGAGTTAGCAATGGAGGAGAAGGGGGACGGCAAGCGAGATTTGTCCAGTGAACGGAGTTCACGGGGAGGAATGTAGGGAGAGATGAGAGTGGAGAGGTAATGGGGGGCTGCAGAATGGATGCATTTAAAGGTCAGTAAGAGAAGTTTGAATTATATACGGAGGTGGACAGGGAGCCAGTGAAGTGACTTGAGGAGTGGGCTAGTGTGGGTAGTCCTGTTATAGAGTTTGCACAGTTGTTTTACATGCATTTGCATGTTTTGCATTTCATTACTATATACCCCATTGGGCCCTAAATAACAAGGGCAAATAATGTGGGAAAGTGCCCTAATTGTAGCTTGCTAACGTCTCCCCTTAGCATTGTATAGGTTACATTTTCTGTGGAGCATGTAAGAAAAAGAACTTCTACTGAAGTTCATAGAGGCATAACCTAACACCGTAGGGTGCCCTTCACTTTCCCATCCTCCTCTCCGATCCTTCTTCCCAGCATCCCTTCCCTTCCTTAGGACCAAGCTAGTCCAGAGATTCATGAGGTCAAAGAGGATACTGCTAATTCCGGGTGAGCTGTGGGGACCACCATGTATTTAATTAATTTGATTGTCTTGAAGTATTGGATTGATGACATCAAAATAACACATGTTTAAACAGCATCATGACCTGCAAATATTTTAATAATACTGTCTGCTCTGGTAGATTAGGGTTGCTGCAACGAAATAAAGGACTAATCAACCCTACAGATAAATGTATAGCACAAAAAAGTGGGGATGGAGAAATGGCCCTCCAGACAGCCCCAAAAAATTGCTTGAAAGTGGAGATAATATCAACTTTATTGATATCAATTCATCAGGTTTTTATATGCAAAGGACTCAACACAGACTGTTTTTGGTGACTAAGCACCTGCATCTGAAGCTGTTTAATCTGCTAAAATCCTGCTAGGTCACTGTATTAAAGTTGCAATAAAAGATATGCGCACCACTATCGTCAAAGCCATGAGTGGGATCAGGAGTTTCTACTACAAGGGGGAGAGTGGAGGTAGGTGGTGCTATGGTGGGGAGCCCTGTATTGCAGCCTCGTTCCAGACATTCAGATCGGATGGTGGTGGAGCAAAGGAATGAGGATCTCTCTATGGCCATGCCTTCAGGATCTGCTGATGCTCGGCCTTTGGCTGATGTGCAGAATGGGTTTTCTGGTAAGCTGGAGTCAGGGGGTAAGGGGCTTATTGGATGTTGTGGTTTTCAGGGTATTGAGTAGGGAGGAGTAAGGTAGGGTATAGGAACAGGGGAAGGGGTCAGTTACAGCATGTGGTGAAGATGTTGGATATTGATAAGAGGGAAGAGGCAAGTGGTGGATGGGAATCCCGGGTTAGTGTGGGACTCGCCGGATTCTTGGGACTCCTCTGCTTCTCTTTCCACTTTCTTCTCTTCGGCTGAAAAGTGTGTGCACGTCGTAGAACACGTTCAGAGATAAGTTCACGTTTTGATTTGATTTATTTATTTAATGAGTAGCACTATTTAAGAGAGGCAATAGCACATATACAAACAAAGAGAAGCCGGACGAAAGAAGTGCTACACCACTTGGCAAAGAAATGTATTGCCTAAAATAAGTGGCTTTTGCTGAGGGCATTCTTTAATAAGAAGTGAAAGAAAAAGAAAAAAAAAGAAAAAGAAAAAAAAACATTGAAAAAGAATTAAAAAAGATATCAAACAGATGTGTTTGTAGTGCTGTTAGCTTTGTTAGTGGAACAGCATTTTTCAGTCTTGGTTGTAGTTTCTTCATATCATTATTGGTTACCAAAGACTGTGGGATTTGATTTGGTGGATATCCAGTGTTGCTCAACTTCAGGCATTATGGCTTATTGAGGGGCCCTATTACAACGGCACGTCAAAAAGTGGCCTGTGGTAGTGTGAGCACATATATTGGACGCACTCTGGACCCTTTCTCCAGGGGCTGTTTGGGGGGGAGGCCTGGGAAATGGACGTGCGGCAAAATAAAAACCAGCACGCGTCTATTTACAGCCTGAGCCCTTAACACCACCCATTGACTTAGCGGTAAGGGCTTACACGTTACCCATGCGGTAACCGTCCAGCATGCACCAAATTATTTTCTACCATGGGTTTACGGCATGCGCCAAACTCAGAATTACCGCCAGGCGCATGCGCTAGCTGGGCGGCAATGTTGATTTGATGTGTGCTGCAGATGCATAGGCCCTTACACTCCTTTGTAAAAGGGCCACCGAAATAGGGCTATTATATAAGTCAACGCGCAATGTCTTGTAACACCCCAGACATGTCCCTGCCCTTCCCATGGCCTCTCCCCCTATTGAGTTAGGTGTGAGAGAAGTTAGTCGCCATGCCATATAGAATAGCGCACATCTAAATGCGAAAACGTAACACCCTACAGTTTTCTGCAGTTCTCTCAGCAACCGCTTTAAATTTCAAAATGAGGAATTTTATATGCTTTAGTCATCATACACTTACACATTACTATTAAACGACATTAATTATCATAAGCTATGTTGATGTCACTGACATCTTAGTGTTACTACCTAGCGATTTTTGCGTGTTAAAAATGAGCAAAAAAACACAATAAAATAGCATCATTCAAACAATACCATTATCAATGTGTCAGAACTTTGCAGCCGTGCCAACAAATTTTCTTCACCTTGCTGAGCTTCCAGCTCTTGAGATGATAGGCAGAGATGATTTTTATCGCTTTTGCTCTGAAACCTTGTTCACGCGGTATATTGAACGTGCGCTGGACTATTTCTCCACCACGTCTGGAAAAAAGGGGGATTTTGGGGGGGGGGGGCTGGGAAATGGACGTGCAGCAAAATGAAAACCAGCGAGCGTCTGTTTACGACCTGAGCCCTTAACGTCACCCAATGACTTAGCGGTAAGGGCTCATGTGTTACCCACGTGGTAACTGTCCAGCACGCGCCAACTACCGATTACTGCAGGGAACGCCCCCGCTGTAGAAAATAGAAAATTATTTTCTAACAATGGTTTTAAGTGTGCGCCAAATTCAGAATTAATTTTTTATTTTGTTGCATTTGTATCCCACATTTTCCCACCCCATTTGCAGGCTCAATGTGGCTTACAATTTTCCGCCATGACTTATGCCATTTCAGAATACAGATACAATTGGTAATACATATAGAACATGGATGATATATGAACAGTCAAGTAACACATATTTAACATGGATTACATACAATTGGTATCACACATTGAACGTGGATTACATAATGAAATTAAACAATACAATATAGGGAGACAATAATCTGATTATTAATAATCTGATTATTACTGCCAGGTACATGCGCTAGCTTGATGGTAATGCCGATTTGACACATGCATAGCAGGGGCATAGCCAGACCTCATGGTGGGAGGGGGCCAGAGCCCAAGGTTGGGGGCACATTTTGAGTGCTGCCCCGCTGCCCCCCACCACCTCGCCTTGCCTCACCTCCTCCTCCGCCTCACCTCTTCACCCCCCACCACCTCGCCCCCCTCCTCGCCCCCCCATCTCGCCCCACCTCACCTCCTCGCCCCCCCCCCCACCACCTCACATCGCCTCCTCACAAATAAATACCTTTGCTGGCGGGGGTCCTCAACCTTCTTCAGCGCCACTGCCTGCCCCCTGCACAGCGTCAGCGAGCATAGGAGGAGCAAGAAGAAAGAAGCGCAGGGGGCAGGCAGCAAACGCGGCTGCGCCGGAGACTGGTGCTGAAGAAGTCTTCGGCTGGCAGGGGTTGGGGACCCCTGCCAGCCAAATCAGGGGCCCGGACAAAATTTGTGGGGGCCCAGGCCCCCGTATCTATGCCCCTGGTGCATAGGCCCTTACACACCTTTGTAAAAGGGCCTTTCTATGTAGCCTAACATCCTTCTGGCTACCATCACCATCTTGCCACATTGTTACACTAGGCACTCAGACACTGTCACCCCGAAGTCTGTCTCCTAGTCTGTGCATATCAGACTCTGACCCCCTAACACATAGAGTTCCTTCAGATTTCTTCCCCGCAAGGTGTGTTCTGTTGCTGGAAGGGAAGGGATGCAGCTTTTAACAGCACAGCACGAGGAAGAAAACTTAAACAAGACCTCGGCTGGGCTGGCGGGGGTTGGGGTCCCCCTCCAGCTGACGTAAAAGGCACTGGCAGGCAGGAGGAAGAGGACCTCAGCGGGGGTAGGTGACGGCTGGGGAGGGTTGACAGCAGTAGGGGTGTCCAGGGTGAAATCTGCGGGGGCCCAGGCCCCTTTGGCCCCACGCTGATACGGCCCTGCTTAGCGGTAAGGTCTCATGCGTTAACCGGATGGTAATCGTCAGTGAGAACACTGCCAATTACCGACGGGTAGGTGCCATACAATAAAAAATTTCTACCGCATGTTTTGGATGTGCGTCAAAAATTGAATTAGCACCCAGGGAATGTGGTAGCCGGGCAATAGTTCCGATTTGACATGCGTTGTACGCACATAGGCATAGATGCGTCTTAGTTAAAGGGCCCCTAAATGTTTCAAACTTGACCCCACAGTATCTTTTATGTTGGTGTACACTCAAAACGAACACACAGCCTATAAGGGAGAGAAAAGAAAACACAGCTGAGAACATCTGTACTGAAATCAGCAAATTCCGAAGCCATCTGCACGTTCCAGCGACCTGAGGTTTTTGAGCAAATACCATTACGTGAAATGATCAAAGACGGAGAGCTTACACGGACTCAAATATTCACAACAGTGATGTTTGTCCATAAGGATGGCATAATGCCCATGTAAGCTTTGTTTCAGCTGCACAGAGATCTTTCCATGTGGTTCGGGGTACACACATTGCTTACAATTTCGACAGGCAGCCTTAAGCTCCGTACTCTTCGATGCAAATCGTCTACCAAACCGCAATTCAGATGATCAGCGTAATCGCAATTGTTCACTGCTTTGCAGAGCAGGCTTGCTGAATTGACTAGCACTGTAAAAAAAAAATGCTACCATTCAAATTTCCATTTTCATTCAGTCATCCCTGTACTTAAAGCCTATAATGCACTTCTTTTTAAATACTTCCACATAGCTTTACTCTATTTATTTGGCATAATGGCAGTAAAAGGCTTGTTTAGTAGGGGCTGCAATGAGAAAAACAGCTCCCAGCTTTACAATAAAACTCAAGGTGTTTAGAACGTAATGAGAGGTGATTATGCTACTGGAACATGAATTGAAAATGTCACTGCTTCGATACATTTGTGTTTCGTATAACAAAGAATAGCTTGAAAGGTTAAAACTAACATTCGCTGTAATAAGTCTTTGGAAATCACAGATAAAAAAAAAATACTCATATATACATATGAAAATAATATAACTGTGTAGAATGGGTAACCTTTGGTTTGGTTATAGCATTATCGTCTCATGCAAAATCAAAGTAAATGCTTAACCCTTGTTCTTAAGGAATTATGATTAGAATACAGAATACGAATCACTAATTCTTGCCTACTGTTTATACAAAATGACTGTAAAGTAAGTTACAGTTTGCAAGAACGAAAGCCAACGCTAAAGGAATCAAGTTAGTCTGAATGGAATGCCATTGCTCTGAGTAATGTTTCTATAATAGGCGATGGACTTTAAACAGAAAGCAAGGATATGATATAAAACAGAATAAAATACCGATGTGAAGAGAATGAAGATTCCTGTTTGCAGACTAGGATGCGTAGACGTGAATCGCTTGTTAACTCTTTCCAAAAATACTAGGACCAGGGGGCATGCATTGAAGCTACAAAGTAGTAAATTTAAAACAAACTGCAGAAAATATGTCTTCAATCCACGTGGAATTAAACTCTGGAATTCACTGTCAGAGAATGTGGTAAAAGCAATTAGCTTAGCAGGGTTTAAAAAAGGTTGGATAATATCCTAAACCAAAAGTCCAGAAGCCATTCTTAAGATGTACTTGGGAAAAATTGACTGCTTATTTTTAGGATAAACAGCATAAAATCTGTTTTAGTGTTCTGGGATCTTCTCAGGTACTTGTGTCCTGGATTGGTCACTGTTGGAAACAGGATACGGGTTTGATGGACCTTCGGTCTGCCCAGCTTATGTTCGTATGTTCCTATGAAATCTTTTTTAAAAATGCACAAAAAAAAGAGGGCAGCTTCCAGTATAAAGAGGATAGTTTTAAAGTAAAATTATTTTGGTAAAACAATGTGGGTGTGTGTGTGGGGGTGTATTTTCCTGCTGCTCCTCTTAAAAGATTATGGGCTTGGTGGGCCTGCCAGGGCCGCCGAGAGGGGGGGCGGAGGGGGAGAATTCCCTGGGCCTCCAAGGGGGGCCCAGCGCCGGGGTCAGGCCACCGGCGCTGCAGTCCCCTGTCTCACCTGCCTGCCTCCATGGCTCCGGGCCCCCTTCATTCAAAGCGGCAGTCGCAGATCGCCTCTCTTCTGGCCTTCCCTCCCTGTGTCCCGCCCTCGCGGAAACCGGAAATTACATCAGACGAGGGCGGGACACAGGGAGGGAAGGCCAGAAGAGACATGATCTGCGACTGCCACTTTGAATGAAGGGGGCCCGGAGCTGTGGAGGCAGGCGGGTGAGACCGCGGACTGCAGCAGCGGGGGGAGCGACGGAGACCGGCAGCGGTGGGGGGAGCGACAGGGGCAGCAGCGGCGGGGGGAGCGGAGGTGGGGCAGCAGGGGGGGCGGAGGCAGGTCGGCCTTGCCCCGGGCCCGGCCTAGTCTCTCGGTGGCCCTGGGGCCTGCTATTGCACAATCCCACAGTTGGGAATGTGTGATATTCCCGGCTATAGCAACACATAAACACTTACTGTAGGACTGACTACTGTAGTTAGTGAATGAAGTCTGTATGAATGATTAGATAATGAATGAGTAGTTAAAATGGTTAAGAACATAAGAATGGACTGTTTCCAGCAGTGGCCAATCCAGGTCACAAGTACCGGGCAGAAACCCGATTAGTAGCACCATTCCATGTTACCAATCCCAGGGCAAGCAGTAGCTTCCACAAAGTCCATCTCAATAACAGACTATGGACTTTTCCTCCAGGAACTTGTCCAAACCTTTTTAAACCCAGATACACTAACTGCTGTTAACCCATCCTCAGGCAACGAGTTCCAGAGCTTAACTATTCTTTGAGTGAAAAAATATTTCCTCCTATTTGTTTTGAAAGTATTTCCATGCAACTTCGGTTAATGTCCCCTGGTCTTTGTACGTTTTGAATGAGTGAAAACTCGAGTCACTTCCACCTGCTCCACACCACTCAGGAATTTGCAGACCTCAATCAAATCCCACCTCAGCTGTCTCTTTTCCAAGCTGAAGAGTCCTAAACTCTTTAGCCTTTTCTCATATGGGAGCACTTCCATCCCCTCTATTGTTTTGATTGCACTTCCTTGAACCTTCTCTAATTCCACTATCCGCCTTATAATCAAAAACGAAAGACGGCCATATTTCGACCCAAATCCGGAGATGGCCGCCTTTCTCCCGTGGGTGGCCAAATCGGTATAATCGAAAGCCAATTTTGGCTGCCTTTAACTGCACTCTGTCGCGGAAATGGGCAAAGTTGATGGGGGGGGGGGGGGTCGGAGGCATGGTGAAGGGGGCACTGGGGCGTGGTTATCGGCCAAACAGAAATGGCCGGCTTTCGCCGATAATCGAAAAAAATAGCCGTTTTTAGCGCGCATTTAGGTCACTTTTTTTTGGACCCTTTTTTTCATGAGCAAGTCCCAAAAAAGTGCCCTAAATGACCAGATGACCACCGGAGGGAATCGGGGATGACCTCCCCTGACTCCCCCAGTGGTCACTAACCCCCAACCACCAAAAAAAAAAAGAACTTTAAAAACTTTTTTTCCAGCCTGTATTCCAGCCTCAAATGTCATACCCAGCTCCCTGACAGCAGTATGCAGGTCCCTGGAGCAGTGGTTAGTGGGTGCAGTGGACGTCAGGCAGGTGGACCCAGGCCCATCCCCTCCTACCTGTTACACTTGTGGTGCTTAATGCTGAGTGCTCCAAAACCCCCCAAAACCCACTGTACCACATGTAGGTGCCCCCTTCACCCCTTAGGGCTATGGCAATGGTGTAGACTTGTGGGCAGTGGATTTTGGGGGGCTCAGCACACAAGCAAAGGGTGCTATGCACCTGGGAGCTCTTTTAATGTTCTTTTTAAATTTGTAAATGTCCCCCCTAAGGTGCTAGGTTGGTGTCCTGGCATGTGAGGGGGACCAGTGCACTACGAATCCTGGCCCCTCCCACAACCCAATGTTTTTGAGCTGGGCGCCTTCGGTTCCCATTATCGCTGAAAACCGATAGCGCCCAGCTCAAAAACGAACAAATCCTAGGCATTTGTCCCGCACAACCCGTATTATTGAAAAAAAGATGGCCGGCCATCTTTTTTTGAAAATACGGTTTGTCCTGCCTTTTCGTATGGCCGCCCACGAAGATGGGCGGCCACGGAGATGGGCGTTCGCGTTTGATTATGCCCCTCCACATCTTTTTTGCGATATGGTGTCCAGAATTGAACACAATACTCAAGGTGAGGTTGCACCCTGGAGCAATACAAAGGCATTATAATATTGTTGCTGTTATTTTGCATCTCTCTCCTAATAATTCCTAGCATCCTGTTTGCTGTTTTTGGCCGCCGCCACACACTGGGCAGAAGATTTCAGCATATTGTCTACAACGACACCTAGATCTTTTACTTGAGTGCTGACTCCTAAAGTGGACTCTAGCATCAGATAACTATGATTTGGATCATTCTTCCCAATCTGCATCACTTTGCATTTCTCTAAATTACATTTCATCTGCCATTAGGCTGCCCAGTTTCCTAAGGTCTTCTTGCAATTTTTCACAATCCGCATGTGTTTTGACACAAGCCAAAAGAAAATCTTTCAGAATATGGAAAAAAAGATTCAAATGAAGAAAACAAGAAGCAACATAAACCCTGGCAGGCAAGTTAGATGCAAAGCATTGATGAAGAAGGCCAAAAGAAAATACAAAGAGAAACTTGCCTCAGAGGCAATAGTCAGAAGCAGAAAGCCTGGGAGGGAATCTGTGGAACCATTAGAACATCAGGGAGTAAAAAAGGCAGTCAGGGATGACAGGGACATGGCAGAGAGGCTGAATGAATTCTTTGCCTTGGTCATGTAAAAATAGAAAACCATCCAAACTCACTTAGCACATGGAAAGCAATGTGCAGGACATCAGACTCACAGAAGCAGAAGCCTGCGTGGCCACATTGGTGATCTGCAAGGGCCGACTTCTACATGGAATGTTGCTAGTGGAATAGCAACATTCCATGTAGAATCTCAAATAGTAGCAACAGTGGAGGAGTGGCCTAGTGGTTAGGGTGGTGGACTTTGGTCCTGGGAAATTGAGGAACTGAGTTTGATTCCCACTTCAGGCACAGGCAGCTCCTTGTGACTCTGGGCAAGTGACTTAACCCTCCATTGCCCCATGTAAGCCACATTGAACCTGCAATAAGTGGGAAAGCACGGGGTATAAATGTAACAAAAAAAAAAAAACCCAGAACAAGCCACATAGGAGTGGAATGGGTAAACATGAATCATTTTCTCTTTCCAAAAATACTAGGACTAGGGGGCACGCAATAAAGCTACAAAGTAGTAAATTTAATACAAATTGGAGACATTTTTTCTTCACTCAACATGTAATTAAACTCTTGAATTCGTTGCCAGAGAATGTGATAAAGGTGTTTAGCTTAGCACAGTTTTTAAAAGGTCTGGGCGGCTTTCTAATGGAAAAGTCCATAGACCATTATTAAATTGACTTGGGGAAAATCCACTGCTTATGTATGGGATAAGCAGAATAAAATGTATTGTACTGTTTTGGGATCTTGCCAGGTATTTGTGACCTGGATTGGCCACTGTTGGAAACAGGATGCTGGGCTTGATGGACCTTTGGTCTGTCCCAGTGTGGCAATACTAACAGTGGAGTGCCACAGGGATCTGTTCTAGGACTGGTGCTGTATAACATATTTATGGAAATTGGAACAACAAGTGAGGTGATGAAATTTGCAGATGACACAAAACTATTCAAGGCTGTTAAAACACATGCGGGCTGTGAAATATTGCAGAAAGATCTTAGGACATTGGAAGACTGGGCATCCAAATGACAGATAAAATTTAATGTGGGCAAATACAAAGTGATGCACATTGGAAAGAATAATCCGAATCATGGTTAAATGATGCTAGGGTCCGCCTTGGAGGTCATCAAAAGATATAGGTGTTGGTTTAGATAATACGCTGAAATATTCTGCTTAGTGTGCAGTGGCAGCCAGAAAAGCAAACAGGATGCTAAGAATTATTAGGAAAGGGATGGTGAATAAGACTGAAAATACTATAATGCCTCGGTATCACTCCATGGTGTGACCACACCTTGAGTATTGAGTTCAGTTGTGGCCACCGTATCTCAAAAAAGATATAGCGGAATAAGAAAAGGTTCAGAGAAGAGTGACCAAAATGATAAAGGGGATGGAACTCCACTCGTATGAGGAAAGGCTAAGGAGGTTAGGGCTCTTCGGCTTGGAAAAGAGACAGATGAGTGAAGATATGGTTGCGGTCTACAAAATCCTGAGTGGTGTAGAACAAATGGAAGTAAATCAATTTTTTACTCGTTCCAAAAGTACAAAGACTAGGGGGCACTTGAGGAAGTTACATGGAAATACTTTTAAGACAAATAGGAGGAAATATTTTTTTCACTCAACAAAAAGTTTAGCTCTGGAACTCTTTGCTGGAGGATGTGGTAACAGCAGTTAGTGTACCTGGGTTTAAAAAAGGTTTGGACAAATTCCTGGAGGAAAAGTCCATAGTCTGCTATTGAGACAGACATGGGAAGCAACTGCTTGCCCTGGGATTTGTAATATGGAATGTTGCTTCTCTGAGATTCTGCATGGAATCTTGTCACTCTTTAGGATTCCAGAATCTTGCTATTCTTTGGGGTTCTACATGGAATCTTGTCATTCTTTAGGATTCCAGAATCTTGTTATTCTTTGGGGTTCTGCATGGAATCTTGTCACTCTTTAGGATTCCAGAATGTTGCTATTCTTTGGGGTTCTACATGGAATGTGGCTACTCTTTGAGATTCTGAATGGAATCTTGTCACTCTTTAGGATTCCAGAATCTTGCTATTCTTTGGGGTTCTACATGGAATCTTGTCATTCTTTAGGATTCCAGAATCTTGTTATTCTTTGGGGTTCTGCATGGAATCTTGGCACTCTTTAGGATTCCAGAATCTTGCTATTCTTTAGGGTTCTACATGGAATGCTGCTACTCTTTGAGATTCTGCATGGAATCTTGTCACTCTTTAGGATTCCAGAATCTTGTTATTCTTTGGGGTTCTGCATGGAATCTTGTCACTCTTTAGGATTCCAGAATCTTGCTATTCTTTGGGGTTCTACATGGAATGTTGCCATGATTTGGGTTTCTGCCAGGTACTTGTGACCTGGCTTGGCCACTGTTTGGAAAACAGGATACTGGGCTAGATGGACCATTGGTCTGACCCAGTATGGCTACTCTTATGTTCTTATGCTCAGAGTTTGAATTTTGACTGTAGGGGCTAATATTTTTGTTCTTTTACTGTCATGAAGCTCTTACTTTATTGTGTTATAGCCTTATTAGGCTTGAACAATTTGATTAATATGGACACACTGGACACCCTATTCCAGTGGTTTGTTCCACTAGGTGTAAATTTAAACCTAAGGTCTGGCTTTCTATTAAAGCATCAGGGTTACTAGACTGTTTTCATGTTCTGTTAGAAATATTGAACCAATTATAGGGAATGGAACCCACTGTAAAATAGGGTCAAGATATTCTTATAGAAATCTTTTGAATTTACATACTATTCCTTGTGATTATAGAATAAATGCTAGTAGTTCAACCACACCTGTATCATGTTCTTATACTAATCTTAGATCTGTAAAGAACAAGTTATTTTTATTACGTGCTTTTATTTTGAAACTTCAGATTTATGGGGGTTTTTTTTTGTGTATCTGAAACTTGGTTAACAGATGTTAACTGTCCAGAATTCTCTCACTTAGTTCCCCCAGGATACAGTATCTTACTTTCTCCTCAGTTAGGAAGAAAAGGATGTGGATTAGTTATTATTCATAAACATTTTCTTTTTGTTAATTTACGTCTATCTGACTCTAGTTTTACCAGACTTAGAATATACCTTTTGCAAATTTCAGGATGAACTATATTCTACCTTAGGCTCAATAGGATTATTACTTCTTTATCATCCACCTGGTTCATGGGGTACCATATATGAGCTTTTTTCCTATTACACTATGCAATGTAATAAACTGGTTATTTTGGGAGCTTACTGTTAGAACAAGATTCTGATTTTTAGAGTTCTCTATAATTCCTCGTATTGTCTGAACTACTCTTTTTGTTAACTGCTTTGAACCTCCCGCTGGGATTAGTGCAGTCTATAAATTGAAAATTAGATTAGATTAAATGTTGGACACACACCTCCCCCTATATATAGAGAGTGGGGTTAAATGGGCAGTATTCACAAAGGAAAAGGGTAGCTAATGGGGTTCCTCAGGGGTCTGTGCTAGGACTGCTGCTCTTTAATATATATATAAATGATTTAGAGATGGGAGTAACTAGCGAGGTAATTAAATTTGCTGATGACACAAAGTTATTCAAAGTCGTTAACTCGCAACAGGATTGTGAAAAATTACAGAAGTACCTTACAAGACTGGGATACTGGGCGGCTAAATGGCAGATGACATTTAATGTGAGCAAGTGCAAGGTGATGCATGTGGGAAAAAAGAACCCGAATTATAGCTACGTCATGCAAGGTTCCACGTTAGGAGTTACGGACCAAGAAAGGGATCTGGGTGTCGTCGTCGATAATACACTGAAACCTTCTGCTCAGTGTGCTGCTGCGGCTCGGAAAGCGAATAGAATGTTGGGTATTATTAGGAAAGGTATGGAAAACAGGTGTGAGGATGTTATAATGCCGTTGTATCGCTCCATGGTGCGACTGCACCTTGAGTATTGTGTCAATTTCTGGTCGCCGCATCTCAAGAAAGATATAGTGGAATTGGAAAAGGTGCAGAGAAGGGCGACTAAAATAATAGCGGGGATGGGACGACTTCCCTATGAAGAAAGACTAAGGAGGTAGGGCTTTTCAGCTTGGAGAAGAGATGGCTGAGGGGAGACAAGATAGAGGTATATAAAATAATGAGTGGAGTGGAACAGGTGGATGTGAAGTGTCTGTTCACGCTTTCCAAAAATACTAGGACTAGGGGGCATGCGATGAAACTACAGTGTAGTAAATTTAAAACAAATCAGAGAAACGTTTTCTTCACCCAATGCGTAAATTCTGGAATTCGTTGCCGGAGAACGTGGTGAAGGCGGTTAGCTTGGCAGAGTTTAAAAAGGGGTTGGACGGTTTCGTAAAGGACAAGTCCATAAACCGCTACTAAATGGACTTGGGAAAAATGCACAATTCCAGGAATAACATGTATAGAATGTTTGTACATTTGGGAAGCTCGCCAGGTGCCCTTGGCCTGGATTGGCCGTTGTCGTGGACAGGATGCTGGGCTCGATGGACCCTTGGTCTTTTCCCAGTGTGGCATTACTTATGTACTTATGTCCTCTACTTGGCTCACTTTTATTACATAGAGCAGTGATTTAACCTATTGTGATGTCATAGTGGCTCATTCCACCAATAAGAGCCAACCTCATTAGTGATGTCACAATGGCTTGATTGTATAGAATGTTTGTACGTTTGGGAAGCTCGCCAGGTGCCCTTGGCTTGGATTGGCCGCTGTCGTGGACAGGATGCTGGGCTCGATGGACCCTTGGTCTTTTCCCAGTGTGGCATTACTTATGTACTTATACATAACCCCTTGTAGTTACATGCATGCTAAGCAAGGTGCTTGTTAAAGTTACTCAATACAGGTAGTACCCAGCTAACACTTAGGTATGTGTTTGTCACAGTACTAGTAATCCCTGACTTGCAATCCCACTCACCCCCCCCCCCTCCCAGATTCTATATATGGTGCTTTGAGTTGTGTGTGCAAATTTGGACAAATCCAATTTGCAAGCGCAGCTTAAATGAATAACAAGCTAATCAGTGCTGATAAATGAGCAATAACAAGCAATTATCTGCACTAATTGGCAATAATTAGAATTTACATGCGTATCTTTTAAGGCGTATTCTATAAAAAGGTGCGAGTAAATTCTAGTGTGCAGACATGAAAAGGAGGTGTGGCAGTGGGAAAAATTTTTTAAAGGCATTTTTTAATAGGTGCGCATAAAAATGATTCTGCTCGCACCCAAAACACGCATCTACACTACTGCAGGCCACTTTTCAGCACGCCTTTGTAAAAGATCCCCAATTTTTTAGGTGACATTTATTGAATCTAATCCTTGGCGTATAAATGTAGTTTAGTTCAGTCACAAAACAGTACTCTTTAACTTTTATACTGTATTTTATTTTACTTTAATTATGCCCACCACAAATGCACAAATTTCAATAACAAAACAGTTACTAACAGGGTCATAATCGAACGGCATCGGCGGCGCTGCAACAGCTGGCTGGAACCGTATTATCGAAAAAGATGGCCAGCCATTTTTTTTTGATAATACGGTTTAGCCCGGCCAAATGCCAGATGTCCGATTTTGTTTTTCAGCGATAATGGGAAAAAATGCTGGCGATCTCAAACCTGGCGAAATCCAAGGCATTTGGTCGTGGGAGGAGCCAGCATTTGTAGTGCACTGGTCCCCCTGACATGCCAGGACACCAACCGGGTACCCTAGGGGGCACTTCTAAAAATTAAAAAAATATATACAAATAGCTCCCAGGTCCATAGCTCCCTTACCTTGGGTGCTGAGCCCCCCAAATCCCCCCAAATCCCACTCCTCACAACTCTACACCATTACTATAGCCCTTATGGGCGAAGGGGGGCACCTACATGTGGGTACAGTGGGTTTTGGAGGGATTTGTAGGGCTCAACACTTAGCACCACAAGTGTAACAGGTAGGGGGGAGATGGACCTGGGTCTGCCTGCCTGAAGTGAACTGCACCCATTAAAAACTGCTCCAGGGACCTGCATACTGCTGTCAGGGAGCTGGGTATGACATTTAAGGCTGGCATACAGGCTGGCAAAAAAGGTTTTTTTTTTAATTTTTTTAGTGTGGGAGAAGGTTGGTGACCACAGGGGGAGTATGGGGAGGTCATCTCCCATTTCCTCCGGTGGTCATCTGGTGAGTTGGGGCATCTTTTTGAGGCTTGGTCGTGAAAATAAAAGGACCAAGTAAACCTGGCGAAATACTGATTAACGCCGCTTTTTTCCCCATTATCCGCAAAAGCCGGCCATCTGGTAGCCACGCCCATGCCCGCCCATGTCCCATCTTTGCTATGCCGCCGACATGCCCCCTTGAACTTTCGCCGGCTTGGCGACGGGAAAGCGGCGAAGGTGTCAAAAAAGCACCTTTCGATTATACCGATTTTGCCGCTTTTGAGAGATCACCGGCCATCTCCCGATTTATGTCGGACGATCGCCGGCGATCACTTTCGAAAATAAGCCTGTAAGTAACTCTCATCTGCTCGTCATTCACTCGGGCAACCTACACATACATAATCATCACAGGTACATTATGCAAAGATCATAACCTTCAATCTTATGTTCAAAACCATCACCAGACGACATTTGTTTAGATCTTATCTTATTTGAGCTTAGCTTAGTTAAGATATAAGATTACAGGTACGAAACATCCCATAGGATATCAATAGTTCTTCAATGTCCCGTGTTCAGTACATCAAACGTATCAAAAATCCATTGTCAAATGTTGTAATCAAATAAATGTATAAACGTAGATGCCAAGTTTATTTATTTATTTATTTGTTGCATTTGTACCCCACATTTTCCCACCTATTTGCAGACTCAATGTGGCTTACGTAGTACCGTCAGAGAAGTATGCCCAGTCGGTGGATAACAAATGCAAAGTTGTATAATGATCGTATGAGGTATAAGTGGAGGGTCGGAATGGATGAAGATTGTGTGATGTCCTGTTTGATCATAGTCATGCTCTGTTGGTAGGTGAAGAGGGTTACTTGGGGTCGTTGGGGTAGGCCGTTTTAAAGAGGTAGGTTTTTAGTGATTTCCTGAAGTTCAAGTGGTCGTGGATTGTTTTCACAGCTTTGAGGGGGTTAATGTCCTGGATCAATGGAGTCAATCTATAATTATCACTGCACAACATGTTCTTGCATCTATATGATTTACCTCAAATTGACTTCTATTGATATTTAAATATATAAGTCTCTGCAGCAGACACACTGCAGTCTTTCCCACATTAATATTCAATGTCCATGAATACCCAGTATCACTGTTCAAATTCCATTCATTTAAATAAAAAGTGAAATGAGACCAGATGCCTGTCTAGTACTATTTGATATTGTGCTGTGCTTCCTTCTTTTGAATGGCCTTTTCCAATTTCTCAAAGTGAACTTCCACGTTGTTAACACTGATACAATATTAATGTCATTTAATGAGAAAACGTTCTTTCTTTTTCACCCTCCTAATTTCTTTCATGATTTGAATTCTTTCTTATGAATGGCGTTGTATAATATTTTAGAAGCACTTTCCTTTTTCTGAAATTTTATGTTGATTTATATCTCCATTTTAATTTACATTGCAGAAAAAAAAAATATGGAGTGAATTTCAGCAGTGAATGTGGTGAAGCCCATAATAGAAAACCGAAAAGCAGTGTAGCAATACTCTCTCTTGTAGGTGCAATATTTCTTATTATTTGTAAATTTTTTGTAATTTTTTTTTTTAATTTGCATATAATGGGGGTCTTTTACTAAAGATTAACGAGTTATCTGCAGCAGGGCCCAGCCCATTTTATTCCTATTTATTTATTGATTTGTTACATTTGTACCTCACATTTTCCCACCCAGGGGCGTAGCCAGACTTCGGCGGGAGGGGGGTGCAGAGCCCAAGGTGAGCGGGCACATTTTAGCCCCCCACACCGCCACCAACAACAACTTTGACCGCCCCCTGCTGACGACCCTCTCGACCCCCCCCTCCCGCCGCCAACCCTCCCTTGCCGTCGCCTACCTTTGATGGCGGGGGACCCCAACCCCCACCAGCCGAGGTCCTCTTCTTCTGGCGCAAGGCTTTGTTCTGTTTCTGTGAGTCTGACGTCCTGCACATTGCGCCGTATGTGCAGGACGTCAGACTCTCACAGAAACAGAAGCCTGCGTGGCCGCATTGCTGATCTGCAAGGGCAGGCTTCTACATGGAATGTTGGTAGTGGAGGAGTAACCTAGTGGTTAGTGCAGCGGACTCTGATTCTGGGGAGCTGGGTTCAATTCCTACTGCAGCTCCTCGTGACTCTGGGCAAGTCACTTAACCCTCCATTGCCCCTGGTACAAAATAAGTACCTGAATATACGTCAACTGCTTTGAATGTAGTTGCAAAAACCTCAGAAAGGCGGTATATCATTTCCCTTCCCTTTCTCTTTATAGAATAATAATCTAAGGGCCAAATATTCAGCCAGTAGTGATTATACCCAGAAATTCATGTCCAGGCACCAGCATTGTACTTCCGGGTTTCCAAAGCCAACTAACGCATAGTTAAATGTGATATTAAGCACTTTACCGGCTATGGTTACCACATAAAGATAGGACTGACTTATACGTCGTCCTATTTGTGCGGTTAACTTGGCTGGTTAAATGCTGAATATCTGCGTTTAACCAGTCAAGTTCCGCCTCTGTCCCCAGAACGATCCCAAAATAGCCGGTTTTCAGTTTGGCGCTAACCAGTTATTTTCAGCGGCATTAACCGTTTACATGCCACTTAAAATTAGCGGTTAAGCCCTGAACAGGTGATTTAATCAGCCAGGAGCCATTTCTAGCTGGCTAAATGACTTTGAATATTGATCCCTGAAAGGTCAAAAATAAGCCTATATTTTAGGCGCATTGACAGAGCTGCTGTAAATGTTTGCACCAAGGTCCCTGTTTTCTAAGGAGCACTAGTGTTTTTAAAGTGTGCTAAAATTGGCGCTCACTAAACACTAGAGTCGCCCATATATTCCTGCGAGTGTCTGTAGCATTAGCACGCTCTAAAAAGGCTAGCGCGCCTATAGTAAACAGGGCCCCAAGATTGTTAAGGAAAGCATGAATGTTATAATATTTGATAATGCATATGCATAAATGTGTGCCCTGCCCAAGCTCCTCCCAATCTCCAGCCATGTGAACACGTTGGCCATCGACCATTGGTGTATATTTATAGAATAACAAGTAGGCAGAAAATGTATCATTGTTCTGTCTCCCGACAGCCTTGCACTAGTTCATAACGTGATCCTAAAATGTGTATAATGCCTTTACTGTTATTCTCATTTCTAAGGACTTTCACTGCTGCAGTCTCTCATTGCAAAGACACATGAGCAAGGCACTGTGGGTAATGTAGTTCACAGGCAGTGCAACCACACTTGCTTGGTTGTGTAAGAATTGTTACCACCTGGTTGTGAGGCTGCCCAGACTTCCTTTCTCTCTCTGCCAAGCTTGGCTCTTTTGTCTTCCTGCTATCATTTCCTGTTCAGTCTTACTATCTCTGTCCTGAGAGGTCAGCCAGGTATGACCTTTCCCTCCTATCTCTAGGACCACCCCTTGCTATCCGATGGCAGGCTCTGTCCCCATTGGTCTCTATCTGCTCCTCCCTGTGTGAAGCTCCACCACTTCTTTGTCCTTTCAGCCACGAGGGGCTTCTTTCACCATTCTAGCCAGGGACATGGAGGTAACACCATCTTGCTCAAGACAGCTCTGTCCTGCTGAGAACTCCCTGTAAAGAACCTGGTTTTTAACCCTGAGAATATCTCCTTCCGAATGAGATATCGCACATTCCAGTCACCCAGCTTTTGACTGTTTCTACCTGTTCAACTACTTTTCTCCCCCCTGCAATACAACTACCTCTCCTCAGATCTTCACCTCCTACAGCCTCCAGATTAAGAAGTCTCTGTATCCTAAAGCAGCATTTCTGAACATCTATCTGTGAGTAAATTATCTGTGATTTATTAAATAAAAGAGACTTCATAAAAATAATAGAGATTTCAGGTGATTTGATGTGCCAGGGTTATACTCCATGGCATTGAGGCCTCATTTAACAAGCCCTCAATGGCCGTGACAATCATCACATGCATTTTCATGACTAGAGTACCAGCACTTACAGGCAATCTTGCCAACTAACTGGTTCCTTAGGGGTCCCTGGGGTCACTTTTAAAGATTCTCCCTGGGATTCTATATAGTGTGACTTAAGTTTCACACATAAATCCAGTTATATTCTGGACTTGCGTGTGTGACAGTTAACAAACCAATCAGTCCCGATAATTGACACTTAACAATCAATTATTGACACTAATTGGCATTACTTAGAATTTACACGCAGAACTCTCTAAGTGTATTCCATAATGTGATGCGCATAAATTCTAAGTCACATAGAGGGCCATAATCGAACGGCGACGGCCATCTATATGGCCAGCCATTTTCGGGGCCGGCTCCGCAAAGGGGCGGTGCCAACCACATTATCGAAAAAGATGGCCGGCCATCTTTTTTCTTTCGATAATATGGTTGGGGCCGGCTAAACCTGAACATTTAGGTCAAATGTTGAGATCGACGGGTTTACAGATGGCCGGCTTCAAAAAAAGTGGGGAAAAAAAATCCAAGTAATCGTCAGGGACGGCTTTTTCAGTAGTACCAGTGGGATTTGAACTTAAAAGACTGGTGCTGTAACCACTTGACCACAGCTCCACTTACTTGGATGTCCCTCCCTTTTGATTATGCCCCTTCAGGTCTATCTCAGCCAATCACAGACAGGGGTCTCAACCGAACTGTAAACCAATACTGTAACTGTTAAACCAGAATGTAATTTGTAAGCTGCTTTGAACCAAAACTTGTTTTTGGATAATAGTGGGATACAAGAATGCATGGATAGATAGATAGATAGATAGATAGATAGATAGATAGATAGATACGTAGATAGATAGATATGCTGACTAACAGTAGGCAGCCCCAGGAACAAATGACCCAGCAAAAACTCTCTAAATGTTCTGCCATCTTTGCTTTTCACTTCTGCAAGCACACATTGATGGTGGTCATGGATCACTAAATCTTACTTATAATCTCTCAAGAATAGATTTGATCTTTACAGTGTGTGATGGATGGTTAGAAGGTCGCATTTTTTTAAGAGCAGGAATTCTATTTCATTTGTACAGTTTACTGTAACATTGTCATGGAACAAATCGATGGATTTTTGTAGCAAAATATGATGAAATCGCTGTAGCAGTGAAGGGAAATGGAGACAAAGCTGAATTTGCAGTTTGACTTTAAAATGATTGCATATCTTAATAAAAGTAAAATTATTATTCAAGTCTGTCCGGCATTGGCCTAGTTCCCACTGCTCTTGCCCAACGTACAGTAATTCCTCAACAGCCATGTTGTATTGTCATCCTCTTACTATTTAGGCTTCCCTGTGTTTATCTTATGCATGTTTGAATTCCCTGACCGTTGTTGACTCTACCACCTCTTCTGGAAGGGCGTTCACAGCGCACAAATAATTTGAATACCATTTCTTTTCAGCATTGGCAAGCTAATTTTCCGTGCTGTTCTGGTAGTATGGGTTCTGCTCTGTTGACTTTACCACGGAAGTTCTGAGCATTGGCACATTCTTTGTTAAGGGGCCCTTTTACGAAGACATGGAAGCGCCTATGCACGTACAATGCGTGTCAAATTAGAACTACTGCCTGGCTACCACATGCTTCTGGCGTTAATTTTAATTATGGCGTACATCCAAAATGCGTGGCAGAAAATAATGTATATTTTCTACCACGTGGCGCTAACCAGGCGGTAATCATCAGTTTATGCGTGCTGACGATTGCCGCCCAGTTAACGCCTGAGACCTTACCACTAAGTCAATGGGTGGCAGAAAAGTCTCAGTACACGTTATTATTTTGCTGCATGTCCATTTTTGCACTAAAAATGGGCCTGCGTACATCCAATACACGCATCTACACCTACGCAGGTCATTTTTCAGCGCACCTTAGTAAAAGAGCTCCTAAATTAGGCACCAATTGGTCTTAAGTACTAATAATAGCCCTTAAGTGGTGTCAATTCATTGAATCCCCTCCATGATACATCATCAACCTCCCAAAAAAAGGGAAATGGGACTTGATATACTGCCTTTCTGTGGTATTTTGCAACTACATTCAAAGCGGTTTACATATATGCAGTTACTTATTTTGTACCTGGGGCAATGAAGGGTTAAGTGACTTGTCCACAGTCACAAGGAGCTGCAGTGGGAATTGAACCCAGTTCCCCAGAATCAGAATCTGCTGCACTAACCACTAGGCTACTCCTCCACTCATTCCACCAATAAGAGCCAACCTCATCAGTGATGTCACAATGTCTTGATGACCTGATACTTGGCTCACTTCTGATATTGTGATGTCATAAGGGAAAGGGGGGGGAAGGGAAATGGGACTTGACATACTGCCTTTCTGAGGTTTTTGCAACTACATTCAAAGTGGTTTACATATATTCAGGTACTTATTTTGTACCAGGGGCAATGGAGGGTTAAGTGACTTGCCCAGAGTCACAAGGAGCTGCAGTGGGAATTGAACTCAGTTCCCCAGAATCAGAGTCCGCTGCACTAACCACTAGGCTACTCCTCAACTCATTGCACCAATAAGAGACAACTTCATCAGTGATGTCACAATGGCTTGATTGCCTGATACTTGGCTGACTTCTGATATTGTGATGTCATAAGGGGAAAGGGAAATGGGACTTGATATACCACCTTTCTGAGGTTTTTGCAACTACATTCAAAGTGGTTTACATATATTCAGGTACTTATTTTGTACCAGGAGCAATGGAGGGTTAAGTGACTTGCCTAGAGTCACAAGGAGCTGCAGTGGGAATTGAACTCAGTTCCCCAGAATCAGAGTCCGCTGCACTAACCACTAGGCTACTCCTCAACTCATTCCACCAATAAGAGACAACCTCATCAGTGATGTCACAATGGCTTGATTGCCTGATACTTGGCTGACTTCTGATATTGTGATGTCATAAGAGGAAAGGGAAATGGGACTTGATATACCACCTTTCTGAGGTTTTTGCAACTACATTCAAAGTGGTTTACATATATTCAGGTACTTATTTTGTACCAGGGGCAATGGAGGGTTAAGTGACTTGCCCAGAGTCACAAGGAGTTGCAGTGGGAATTGAACTCAGTTCCCCAGGATCAAAGGCCGCTGCACTAACCACTAGGCTACTCCTATTGTCTCAATCCATATGTGATCCTTCACAACCACATTCTAATCTTTCAAATCCTGCAAGCCTGATTATAACAGAAGATAAGAATTTCTCCGGTAAACAGGCATTTCAAAAGCATGCAGGCAATTTCATGAACTTATTTAACTTAGTAGAAGAGTCTTGTTCCCAGATGAATTAGTCATTTTATCCTGAACTCCCATCGCTTGAATCAGAATGTTAAAAACTTTCATGGCGTTGGATTCCATGAATTATTAATTCTGCAATAGTGTTTGAGAAGGGAGCAAAATGAGAAAAGTCAATTCACATTCTTCTGTTAAAAAAAAAAAAAAGTACAAATCCTGTGAGGACTCTTTTGTTTATTAATTCATTTCATCTTTCACCTTAGAAGTAAATGAGATGTGCTCTGTGCTGCTCTAAGACATCATAAACGTATGCCTGCATTATTTTTCTTTTAATTCTTGAAATGAGAGCTGTAGTTCGACTTCATAAATTCCTCAATATTAGACTGGGTGATGATTACGCCACTCCAGTGGTAAAATAAAAATCCCAGAACTTACTGAAAGAATTAATACTTGTAGTAGATGACGGCAGAAAAAGACCTGCACGGTCCATCCAGTCTGCCCAACAAGATAAACTCATATGTGCTACTTTTTGTGTATATCTTACCTTGATTTGTACCTGTCCTTTTCTGGGCACAGACCGTATAAGTCTGCCCAGCACTATCCCCGCCTCCCAACCACCAGCCCCACCTCCCACCACCGGTTCTGGCACAGACCGTATAAGTCTGCCCAGCACTATCCCCGCCTCCCAACCACCAACCCCTCCTCCCACCACCGGCTCTGGCACAGACTGTATAAGTCTGCCCAGCATTATCCTCACCTCCCAACCACCAGCCCCTCCTCCCACCACCGGCTCTGGCACAAAGCATATGTCTGCCCAGCACTATCCCCGCCTCTCAACCACCAGACCTGCCTCCCACCACCGGCTCTGGCACAGACCGTATAAGTCTGCCCAGCACTATCCCCGCCTCTCAACCACCAGACCCACCTCCCACCACCAGCTCTGGCACAGACCGTATAAGTCTGCCCAGCACTATCCCCGCCTCCCAACCACCAGCCCCGCCTCCCACCACCGGCTCTGGCACAGACCGTATAAGTCTGCCCAGCACTATCCCCGCCTCCCAACCACCAGCCCCGCCTCCCACCACCGGCTCTGGCACAGACCATATAAGTCTGCCCAGCACTATTCCCCGCCTCCCACCACCGGCTCTGGCACAGACCGTATAAGTCTGCCCAGCACTATCCCCGCCTCCCACCTCCGGCTCTGGCACCCGATCTCGGCTAAGCACCTGAGGATCCATTTCTTCTGAACAGGATTCCTATATGTTTATCCCACGCATGTTTGAATTCCGTTACCGTTTTCATTTCCACCACCTCCCGCGGGAGGGCATTCCAAGCATCCACTACTCTCTCCGTGAAAAAAATGCTTCCTGACATTTTTCTTGAGTCTGCCCCCCTTCAATCTCATTTCATGTCTTCTTGTTCTACAGCCTTCGCATCTCAGGAAAAGGTTCGTTTGCGGATTAATACCTTTCAAATATTTGAACGTCAAATATCATTGAACTATACTAGTAAGTCCTGTTGCCATCATGTCATCAAGGTGTCTTACGGCCATAACACACGTTATTTACCCCTTAATATGCATTAATGGCAATTGCATATGTTATTTTACTATAACCCCCCCCCCCCCCCTTGATTCTATAATGGTCACCAAAAATTGTGTGTGCAAATATAAGCATATTCCTGATTTGCACGCACAATTTAATCGAATAATGAGCTGATCAGTGCCAATAATTGAATTTTTTAACTAGCAATTATTGGCGCTAATTAGATTAAATTGCATAAAGTTAGGTGCATGGTCAAAAATAGGGGGTGGAGAAATAGGAGGGTCATGGGTATTTTGGGGCAGAATAACGTTGCTCTATGAGTAAATTTAGGCACGACATTTACACATAGTAACATAGTAACATAGTAGATGACGGCAGAAAAAGACCTGCACGGTCCATCCAGTCTGCCCAACAAGACAACTCATGTGTGCTACTTTTGTGTATACCCTACTTTGATTTGTACCTGTGCTCTTCAGGGCACAGACCGTATAAGTCTGCCCAGCACTAGCCCCGCCTCCCAACCACCGACTCTGGCATAGACCGTATAAGTCTGCCCAGCACTATCCCCGCCTCCCACCACCGGCTCTGGCACAGACCGTATAAGTCTGCCCAGCGCTATCCCTGCCTCCCAGCCTCCAGTCCCGCCTCCCACCACTGGCTATGGCACAGACCGTCTTTTTCATTGGTGCAAATGGCCGTGCCTAAAGTTACGTATGACTCTCCGCTTAAGCATGTGTTCTATAAATTGTGCCAAACTTTAGGTGCGGCTTGTAGAATACCATTTAAGCGGGTACTATTCGGTGCTGATTTTTTAGGGACCATATGTAGAATCTAGTCCAATGTGTGTTAGTTTAAACTACTATGTATTGAATTCTAGGTTTATTTATCCCTTACTAAAGTGTATGGACCAGCCACCTCCTAATAGGTGGAATAAATAAGCCAAGGCTACGTTTAGAATGAGAAATGTGATCGTTTGTGTGTACTCACCAAGCACAATACCTAGGAATACATAAATGACCCAAGGCTACAGCAGTTTGCTCTTTATTAGATACCTTATTTCTTATCAAGTATTTGCACAATTAGCATATCAGTGATATCTCACTGGGAATACAGAACACTGCTACACAAAATTACTTCTATATCTGAGACTGCAAAGAATATATATACTTTTATTTATTGTTCTTCGGTATATGTACAATCAATTGCTTATGGGAATACAGTACCAAAGCTACACATAGGTGTTTTCTGGGTCTGAGTCTCTAATGTCTTATTTTAGGGTCTTCTTTGCCCTCACCCCAAATTACCAGCTAAAGCCAATTTACAGCTATAAAAGCCTCCAGGGTTCTTACGAGAAAGCAATAGGATTACTTGCCAATTGATCGGTTTCTCATGGGAGTGCAGCCCGGCTTGCTCAAAGGTGCTAGCTGTGGCTGTCTCACTCCAAAGAAATAAGAAGTACAATCACTTATATACGCTCATTAACATAACAGGTCATTCTGACAATAATCCCAGTTATTGGATATATGCTAATGTACTAGTTAACACTGATTGGCCACGATAATGAGTTGATTAGCATTTACTGGAAAAGCTAACAATAGACCAGCTCTTACTGGAAGACTAAATTATCTGTGACCACTAGGTTGCTAAACAATGTTACTCTGTCTTTCCACCTACGCCCGTTCCTCTTTCTGCTCCATGATCATAAGTTCTGCATTCCCACTTGAAGTTCAGGTTAAAATCATGGGCCTGTAAGATTTTTTTTCTCATTTTAGATCCTGAACCAAAGTCTCAGGCCTTGAACCAAAGCTCATAGCTGTAATAAAAATAGACAGTATACCACCGGATACATGTGAGATGTAAAGCATGCAAATGCATGAAAACACCTCAGCATCATAAATACCCCAAGCTGTTCTGTTCCTGGAAAAATAACACCAAGAGAAAAGCTGGCATTATTTTTCTATACCGTTAGCACTGAGCTGCTAAGCCATGGCTCAATGCTTCCAGGCAGCACCTTAAATCAGCCTTGCACACCACTGGTTTCCTCCTCCTCCTCCAGGAGTTCCCCCTACACTCCCCCTAAAGAACTTCCACCCCATGAAAACCACACCATCTCTTTCTACCCCTCCCCTCCAGGCCTAGCTGCAGGGATCCCTGGTGGTCTAGTGTCAAGCAGGCAGAAGTGATCCCTTGTCACTTCTATTCATGCTGGCTCTGAGTACAAAATGGCTGCCACAACCTCCATTAATAGTCATGTGGTACGGTAATACTATTAGAAATCAAGCTTCCAGACATGGCTATTTGACCCCTAGTGGTAGTACTATGAGACTATAGCTAGAGGTTGAGGCAGCCATTTTGTTCCCATAGCCAACATAGGCAGGAACAACTTGGAATGTGTCTTCCCACTCAACACTAGATTACCAGGGATCCCTGCAGGTAGGCTGAGGTGGGGACCTAACATGAGGTTGGGGGTGAGCTCTTTGGGGGAGGGGGTCTGCTCTAGAATGGAAAATCTTCAGGAAGAATTGTTCAGGGGGCTGTTGGGATTGAATTTCATGGTGAGGGAAGAGGAACCAGAGGTGTTGAAGGCTGATTTATTAAAGTGTCACCAAGGATCATTGGGTTGCATTTAATGATCTGTTGCTCCATGAAGAAGGCAGCTCATGAGGTTTATTGCAAGTTGCATTCCTCATGTACTGTGGGAATCAGTAACCCGTAGTATTAACCTACTGCAGGCTGAGGTGTGGTAAAAGATGGCCTTTTACCACACCTTATTACCCACTATGCAGGTAAGAAAATCTAATTTTTCACCTTATTATGTGACTGTTTGGTATTGTTTGGCTTCATATAGAAAGTCAAACTGCCTGTAATGTAGAAAGCCTTGGAATCCTTGAGAGGATTATACTCCACTCTGTACCTGGACTAGCTTGCTGTACACACTGTAAATTAAGCCACCCATCTATTTATCCCAAATGACTCTGTACCACCCATCTTGTCCCCATTTCTATCTCTGCTCTTGGCCTCTTGGCTACATGGTAAGCTGTATTGTAGAAAATCATTAGCATTATATGTATGTTACTAGTAAAAAAGGCCCGTTTCTGACACAAATGAAACGGGCGCTAGCAAGGTTTTCCTCGGAGTGTGTATGTTTAAGAGAGTGTATGTGAGAGTGACTATGTGTGAGAGAGAGTGAATGTGTGAGTGTGTGTGTGTGAGAGAGAGAGTCAGTCTGGGTGCGAGTGTGTGTGTGAGAATGAGAGTGTATGCAAGTGCATATGTGAGACACAGTGTGTGAGAGAGAGAGAGAGAGAGTGTGTGTTTCACACAGACACAGTGTGTGCGAGAGAGAGAGAGTGTGTGTGTGAGACACAGACTCTCTGTGAGACTGAGTGTATGAGACCAAGAGAGTGTGTAAGTGGCTGTGTGACACATAGAGAGTGAATGTGATACATTGTGAGAGACATTGTGTGAGAGTGAGAGAGAAAGACATTGACTGTGAGAGAGAGAGAGAGAGAGAGAGAGTGAGAGAGAGAGTGTGTGTGCGACAGAGATACCTCCCCCCCCTCTCTGGTGTTAGCCCCCCCTCCCTCCCTCTCTCTGGTGTCAGCCCCCCCCCCCCTCTCTCTGGTGTCTGAGCGTTACTGTGCAGGACCCTGAGCTTTGGCTGTGCTTCAAGGAACTGACCAATCCTATTTAATAGAATGCACCTCCAACATTCTGAAGCCGCGAAACCTCGTGTGGTTGGTCACTTCTGCTTGTGACGAACCTGGAAGTACGTGATGTCAATTCAGGAAATGGATACAGAGAGCAGGAATGCCTCAGCCATGCAGTCAGCTTCAGAATGTTGGAGGTGTGTTTTATTATAAAGGATTTGTTCTAATGCATGCTTATTAGATGTTTCTTTAGTATATGCTGACATTGCATTATATCTCTGTTAATTGAATTTCAGTGCTGTTAAATTTGTATATTTTGATAATGTTTCATGGTAGTCCTGTTATTAGGTTTTAATTTTCCATTCTCAAGTGTCTCTCATTTAGGGGCCCTTTTACTAAGCCACATGGGCGCCTATGCGTGCCCAACTCATGCCAATTTGTAGCTACCACCCGGCTAACGTGTGGTCTGGGCGGTAATTTCATTTTTTACGCGCATCCACTACACGTGCCAGAAAATTTCCAGTACGTTGTGCTAACTGGGCAGTAATTGGCAGTGTATGATAAGATAGAGGTCTATAAAATAATGAGTGGTGTGGATACGTGAATCACTTGTTTACTGTTTCCAAAAATACTAGGACTAGGGGGCATGCGATTAAGCTACAAGGTAGTAAATTTAAAACGAATTAGAGAAATTATTTTTTCACTCAACGTGTAATTAAACACTGGAATTCGCTGCCAGAGAATGTGCTAAAAGCAGTTAGCTTAGTGGGGTTTAAAAATAAATAAATATACAGCAACATCCCCCATGCGGATGGCATAGCTGCATGTGGGAGGTTCCTAAAAACATCAACACTGGACCATCAATACTCACCAGAAACTATTACAAAACTAATCAAATTTATTTTAACTCACAACTACTTCCGCTTTAACAATATCTATCTACAAATAATGGGCACTGCAATGGGCACCAGGACAGCACCCCAATATGCCAACCTCTTTATGGCTGAACTGGAATAGACATTTCTGAATACATACCAGACCAAACCCCTAAAATACTACCGGTACATTGATGACATTTTTATGATTTGGACTGAGGGGGAAGAATCTCTAAAACAATTTTACAATTCCTTCAATACATACCATCCTACAATGGTCAATTTTTTGGACACCACAGTCTCAATCAGCAATGGCAATATACAAACATCTATATACAAGAAACCCACAGACAGATGCAGCTACCTCCACAACTCCAGCTTCCATCCTTCACATACAAAAAGATCCATCATTTACAGCCAAGCCACAAGATACCACCATATCTGCTCTGACCCAGGGGACAGAGATAGACACCTAGAAATCCTGGCTGCATCCTTCAAACATAAAGGCTACAATCCCAAAATAATCTCCAAGAATATTGCCTCCTCCATCAAAACACCCAGGGAAAATCTACTACAGTACAAAGAAAAAAAAAGCCACAGACAGAATTCCCCTTATAGTGACATAGAACCCAGAGCTGGAAAAATTAAGAAGAATCATAAAAGATCTACAGCCTCTACTCCAGGAGGATGAATTACTGAAAGAGATATTCCCATCCCCACCAGTGCCAGTTTTCAGACAGCCACCCAACTTAAAACACAAGCTAATTAGTAGTAAGCTCCTAACACAGACTCAAAAAGAAGAGAATGGCACACATTCTTGCAATATATCCAGCTGCAAACTATGCCAAAACATTTCAGAGGACCCCACAGTCATTCACAAAGGGAAAATATTCAACATAAAGGAATCCTTCACATGCTCATCTTCCAATGTGGTATACATCATCCAGTGTAAAAAAAATGTGACGAAGGGTGCTATATTGGAGAAACAAGCCAGATGCTAAAAACAAGATTTAACTTACATAGACATCACATGAAAAACACCATAGCCAGCCAGGATGCCACGCCTGTGGGGCAACACTTTGCAAAAACAGAACACTGTACTAGTGATTTCATAGTAAGAATCCTGAAAGGTAACTTTAAAACAATACAGGAACGTAAGACCTTTGAAGTCAGAATGATTAAATATTTTGACGCCCACCAGACAGGATTTAACAGAGATCTGGGCTTTCTAGCCCATTATAAGCCATAAAATTGTAAATTGTACTGCTTTGTTTGTCACTCTCCTGTCTCCATGCATATCCCCAGTCTCACCCATCCACCTCCATCCCCACCCTGTTAGATTGTCACTGAAATGCTTTGATGTCTCACTTATATATACTGTCATCTACCAAGATTTACTTATTTCCGATCTGACGAAGAAGGGCAACCTTCGAAAGCTAATCAAGAAATGTACTAAGTTATGTCCAATAAAAAAGGTATCATCTTATTTTCTTTTTCATGTTTTATTTTGTTTTATTTCTATTGATTACCTAAAAATAAATAAAAAAATAATATATTCCTTATAAATTTATATTAACATATAATTTAAAAAAAAAGCAATTATGGCTACATGATTGCAGATTCAGATGCCATCCCCACTACTCTCACCAATGTCCACAGTCTTGTTTCCAAATGATTTTTCAAAATAGTATATCTTCGAACTGCTCTAGAATGTCTTAAAGAAAGATTCAAAATGTAAGCAATTCAGCAATTGTTCCTCAACAAAGGTCCTGTAGCAATCAAATTGTCGAAGCATATTTGCCTAAATGATGGAACCAGTAAGAGGTTCTGTTGAGGAGAATGAAGGGAACATGAGGGCATATACAGTATGAGTAGTCAAGACAAAAAGAACTTGTACTTTGGATCTGGCAAATTAACGTAAGAATCTTGAAAGGAATATGGAATGACACAGGCAACCAATGTTCTTTCTTTCAAAGTGGAGTTAAGAGATCTGAATGCTTTGCACTGATGATACGTTTAACTGCATCATTTTGAATGGACTAGTCACTTCAAATCAACCAAGCATAAACCTAGGAGCATTACAGTAATCTAATTGACTTAGCACCAACAAATGAAGTAAGATGCTGAGGGTCTTATCAATTAATTAACATACAAAATGAATTTTCTTCAGTTTAAAAAAATGATTTCTGCGTAATGCAAGATATATATGGTTGAAAGGTTGATCTGTTGTCTAAAATAATTCCTAATATTATCAACTAGGAAAAAATGCCCGTTTCTGAGTGCAATGAAACGGGCGCTAGCAAGGGGCCCCCTCCCTCCGTCCCTCGGAGCTACTTGGGTTACTTGTTCGGGGTTCGCGTTGGCCTCGCGTTTCGGCCCTCGAGTGTTATAGCTCCGCCCTCGACGTCATGACGTTTTGACGCGAGGGTGGTGCAGACACTCCAGGGCACACAGGATATCTCGGATGCCTCAAATTCCGTGGAGGCTTCAGAACGTTGGGGTTGCCTTTTATATAGAGAGATGATTCCACTATTTGAATAGTGGTGCCAATAATAATAATAATAATAATCAAACAAACTCTCACAAAGAACTACCATATCTCAAACAATTAATTATGACCTGAATTGGTTATTACTCTATCTTCTCTTTGCTTCATGTACAATTTCTCATTAATAATAGATTTTCTAAAAGTTAAACATCCATAGCTATCCCAGTACGTTTATGATATTGTATTGTAAAATTGGATTCTCACAACAAATTACTTTCTTATGCATTATTCTTTGTTATGTATCCTATACTATTTATTGTAAGCCACATTGAACTCAAACTTGATTGGGATAATGTGGGATATAAATGTCAAAAATAATTAAATAAATAATACTAATAATAAGAGGGTCAAACATCTAAACATCCCTTTTGCAGCTAAATATAACAGCTTTTGTTTTATCAGGGCTGAAGCCCTGCCCCTCCCAAAGAGACCCATTCCACAACCATCTCCACCAAGACCCTCCCCCTTAAAAATTCTCCCCCCATAGGCCCACAAGGGCCTACCAAAAGGCATCCTCAGAGGTCTAATTCAGCCAACGGCGGTCAGTGTTTTAAACAATGGCTAAATATTGACTGGTCAGTATTTCCTCTAACACACAGGTCATAATGGGCTCCATCTCTTTGTCCTTGCAATCCTTAACTTTTTTTCTTTAAATGGCTACTTAGATAACCTATGTTTTAATCTGTATATTAGTAGTATGGGCATTGTTACATGGGGAAAAGATTTTGTGGAGTCACAATACTCTGAAAACGTAGGCCACATCGAATTTCTACACCTTTATCAGCTCCTTCTGGAGTTTCATAACTTCTTTTCACTCCTTGAATGCAACTCTGATGCAGTTCCAACCAATAAAAACTTGATGCAAGAAAACTGGACATTGCAGTAAAAGAACAACCACCAGAATGGCATTAATCATAGAGGCATCAGTTCCAAGTGATTATTCTGTGAACTGGGTGAAAAGGGAGAAGATCGTTAAATACCAAGAAATGCATTCAGAGTCCAAGTAAATGTGGACAAAAGACATAGTAATATTTCCTATTTATTGGGTGCCATAGGCTTGATTAAAAAGAATTTTGAAACACATCTTGATAAGTTGCCTATACGTGTTACAGATGAAAGTTTGATTTGGCAAGATATAGCGGAATTAGAAAAGGTTCAAAGAAGAGCAACCAAAATGATAAAGGGGATGGAACACCTCTCAAATAAGGAAAGGCTAAAGAGGTTAGGGCTTTTCAGCTTGGAAAAAAAGATGGCTGAGTGGTGTAGAATGAAGTGAACCAATTTTTTACTCATTCCAATAGTACAAAGCTAGGGGACACTGAAGGAAGTTACATGGAAATACTTTTAAAACAAAAAAGAGGACATATTTTTTCACTCAACCAATAGTTAAGCTCTGGAACTCGTTGCTAGAGGATGTAGTAATAGCGGTTATCGTATCTGGTTTTAAACTACTACTACTACTAGGTTTACGCAGCGCTGTACAGTTTAACAAAAAGGACCGTCCCTGCTCAAAGGAGCTTACAATCTAAAGGATGAAATGACAAGTTGGGGCAGTCTAGATTTCTTGAATAGTGGTTAGGTGCCAAAGGCGACATTGAAGAGATGGGCTTTGAGCAAGGATTTGAAGATGGGCAGGGAGGGGGCCTGGCGTATGGGCTCAGGGAGTTTATTCCAGGCATGGGGTAAGGCGAGGCAGAACTCGTTGCTAGAGGATGTAGTAATAGTGGTTATCGTATCTGGTTTTAAAAAAGGTTTGGACATGTTACTGGAGGAAAAGTCCATAGTCTTCTATTGAGACAGACATTGGGAAGCTACTGCTTGCCCTGGGATTGGTAGCGTGGATGTTGCCACCATTTGGGTTTCTGCCAGGTACTTGTGACCTGGCTTGGCCACTTTTTGGAAACAGGATGCTGAGCTAGATGGATCATTGGTCTGACCCAGTATGGCTACTCTTATGTTCTTATGTTAATAGGAGTCAGGTTCATTGCTCTTCATGGTAAGTGCAAAATGAGACCATTTAGAAACAACTCGAATGTGGAGCAAGAATGGTGGCCACTGATAAAGCCTCCTTCATAAACTTCCACTGTAATTTATTGCATTTGTATCCCACATTTTGCCACCTCTTTGCAGGCTCAATGTGGCTTACAATACATCATTAATAGTGGAAGTATATGAGAAAGTCAACGTTTAGTATTACAGATGAATTTTGGGTATCATTTTTATTTTTGTTACATTTGTACCCCGCACTTTCCACTCATGGCAGGCTCAATGAAGCTTACATGGGGCAATGGAGGGTTAAGTGACTTGCCCAGAGTCATAAGGAACTGCCTGTGCCTGAGGTGGGAATCGAACTCAGTTCCTCAGTTCCCCAGGACCAAAGTCCACCACCCTAACCACTAGGACACTTCTCCACTGTTGCTACTATTTCAGATTCTACATGGAATGTTGCTTCCATTGGAGATTCTAGATGGAATGTTGCTACTATTGAGATTCTGTTGCTACTATTTGAGATTCTACATGGAATTTTGCTATTCCACTAACATTCCATGTAGAAGTCGGCCCTTGCAGATCACCAATGTGGCCGCGCAGGCTTCTGCTGTGAAACCTGCGCAGCCTTCTACAAGGAATGTTGCTAGTGGAATAGCAACATTCCATGTAGAATTTCCAGTAGTAGCAACATTCCATGTAGAATCTCCAATAGTATCTATTTTATTTTTGTTACATTTGTACCCTGCGCTTACCCACTCATGGCAGGCTCAATGCGGCTTACATGGGGCAATGGAGGGTTAAGTGACTTGCCCAGAGTCACAAGGAGCTGCCTGTGCCTGAAGTGGGAATCAAACTCAGTTCCCCAGGACCAAAGCCCACCACCCTAACCACTAGGCCACTCCTCCACTGGCTAGTATTTGAGATTCTACATGGAATGTTGCTATTCCACTAGCAACATTCCATGTAGAAGTCGGCCCTTGCAGATCACCAATGTGGCCGCGCAGGCTTCTGCTTCTGTGAGTCTGACATCCTGCACGTACGTGCAGGACGTCAGACTCACAGAAACAGAAGCCTGCGCAGCCTTCTACATGGAATGTTGCTAGTGGAATAGCAACATTCCATGTACAATCTGAAATAGTAGCAACAGAATCTCAATAGTACCAACATTCCATCTAGAATCTCCAATAGTAGCAACATTCCATATAGAATCTCCAATAGTAGCAACGTTCCATGTAGAATCTCCAATAGTATCTATTTTATTTTTGTTACATTTGTACCCTGCGCTTTCCCACTCATGGCAGGCTCAATGCGGCTTACATGGGGCAATGGAGGGTTAAGTGACTTGCCCAGAGTCACAAGGAGCTGCCTGTGCCAAAGTCCACCACCCTAGCCACTAGGCCACTCCTCCACTGATGATGATAAGCATGATAGTAGAGTAACAGCAAATATTATAAGGCAGTTCTGGATATGTGTGGAGAAGTTCACATTTGTTGATCTTTGTGGTATGCCGTGTTAAAGAGATGGGTCTTCAGTAGTTTGCGGAAGTCAATTAGTTCATATATCATTTTTAAGTTGCGCGGCAGCGCATTCCAGAATTTACTATTCCTATATTGGTCCAGAGAAAGCATCAGGTCACCCTAAGATTCCAGTATTCTCCAGGACCGACACAGCTCATAGAACTCTATATTCCAGAATAATAAAAAACCCTTTGCACAATTTATAAAACACTTCAAATTGTAACTGAAGGTGTAAAGCAGTAAGAAGATAGATTTGCCTTTCAGTATTTTCATTATAATATTGTTTCCTCACAGTCCATATTTTGCAATTGGAATATTTTTGCTGCATGAGTGTAAATAGCATTGCAGACAGTTTTATGCCCTTGGTACTTAGGGGTACTGATTACTTTAAATGAAGAAAGGACTTATTTCTCCTTGGGGAACTCACGCTGATGAAGAACAAATGAAATGAATTCTCTCACTGCCTCCAAAAGTGAAATGTTTTTAGAATGGCACAGGTAGTTTTGCTGATAACCTTCCTATGCCTTGCTGTACATTAGCAGAATCGCACAATCACTATGTATATGTATATCTCTGGTAAATATATATACGGTTGGTGTTTTGAAACAACGAGGAGCAGAAGGTCGCCTTAACCCTAGTCCCTGAAGAAAGATACGTGAAACCCGCGGCGTTGGGCGCGCTCAGGGGAAGGTGAAGGATTACATGCGATCTCTAGTTACGAGGCGGAATATAGAGACATTCAGTGTTATAACAACGCAGTCAAGATAAGAAGCTTCAGATGCACCATTCAGATAAGTGATTGTTTATGTTTAAATGGTAACTACCTAATATTATTACATATGCGTTGAGACTAAAGCAATAACTATGAGTCAGCGTTCACGTATGTAGGACTGGTTGGGTATAAAAAATTTCTTATTGAAAAAATATATATAAATAATTGCACCAGTCCGATAGCACTTTTATTGGGATAAGGTGTTTCTAATAAAATAAAAAAATTAGAACAACCCGATGAATGAGGTGCTATACCACTAAACCACGGAAAAATGTACTGTGTGTTAATTTTAGTGGGAATCAATAGCAGGTGAATAGTTTTCTGGTTTTGATGAGTTATTTTGCTGTACATTAGAACATAAGAATAGCCAAACTGGGTCAAACCAATGGTCTATCTATCTAGTAACCTGCTTCCAACAGTGGCCAATTCAGGTCACAAGTACCAAAGAGTAGCAAGATTAATATTACTGATCCCAAGAACCAGCAATGGCTTTCCCCGTGTCTGTCTCATTAGAAGACTATGGACATTTCCCCCAGGAACTTGTCCAAGCCTTTTTCAAAATCCAGATACACTAACAGCTGATACCATATCCTCTGGTAACAAGTTCCAGAGTTTAACTATTAGATGAGTGAAAATAACTGTCTCCTCTTGTTCATTTTAAAAGTAGTACCCTTGAATAATTTCCTCGAGCGTCCCCTAGTCATTGTACTTTTTGAAAGGGTAAAAACAAATCAGTTTATGTTGACTCGTTCTACGCCACTCATCATTTTGTAGACCTCGATCATATCCCTACTTCAGCTGTCTGTTTTCCAAGCTGAAGAGTCCTACCCTCTTAAGCATTTCCTCATTTGAGAGTAGTTTCATTCCCTTAATCATTTTGGTCGCTATTCTTTGAATATTTTCTAATTCTGCTATATCTTTTTTAAGATACAACGACCGCACAATAGACAAGGTTTGGCTTCACCTTGGAGCGATACAGAGGCATTATAATAGTCTCCATTTCCTACCCATTTTCTAATAATTCCTTGCATTCTGTTTGCTGCTTTGTTCTCCGCCACACACTGAGCAGAAGATTTCAGTGTATCGTCCTCAATGACACCTAGAGTTTACTCTTGGGTGGACCCTAACTATGATTTGGATTATTCTTCTCCACGTGCATCGTTTTGCACTTGTCCACATTAAATCTCATCTGCCATTTAGGTGCCCAACTTCCTAAGGTCTTCCTACAATTTTTCACAATCTGCATAGGTTTTAAAAGCGTTGAATAGCTTTGTGCCATCTGCAAACTTAATCATCTCACTCATCATTTCCATTTCCAGATTATTATTAAATATGCTAAATAAGCACCGGTCCCAGTACCATCTGTTTTCTGTCCATCAATCCACAACAGAACATTGCCTCCTATCCCTTGGGTTTCTGATATTCTCTGGAGTCTCTCATGAGGGACTTTGTCAAATGCTTTCTGAAAATCTTGGTGCACTATTTATTTATTTATTTGTAGCATCTATACCCCGCTCTTTCCCGCTCGATAGCAGGTTCAGTGTGGCTTACATGGTATGGTACAAAGTAGTACAGAGTTAATACAAAGTATGGAACAAAGTATCAGAGATGACATAGTTACATAGGGTGTGGTACAAGTATCACAGAATTAGTACAATGCAAGAGACAAGGTATCAGAGATATCATTGTTACATAGAGTAGGTCAATCGTAAGAGATGTGGGGAAAGGATTGGTGTTTGGGTAATACTAGTGTTGTGGAGTTGGGTTCAAGAGTTAGGATGGTTCATTTGGGTAGGCTTGTTTGAAGAGGTAAGTCTTCGGTAGTTTCCGGAAGGGAAGGTGTTCAATGGTTTTCCTGATGTGTCGAAGTATGGCATTCCAGAGTTGGCTGCCTATAACAGAGAAGTTGGATGCATAGTAGGTTTTGTATTTGAGGCCTTTGCAGTTGGGAAGATGGAGACTGAGATATGTTCGAGAAGATTTGAGCCAGTTCCTGGGTGGAAGATCGATCAGGTTGGACATATAGCTTGGAGATTCGCCATGGAATCACTACATCAACCAGCTCACCTTTATCAACATAGGGTTAAAGGTGTAGGGGGTTCTGTCTTCTTTGGTGAGGCTGCCCCTGGCAGGTAGAAAAAAAACATCACTACAACCAAAAATACCTATAAAACATCCTCAGCCATGCTAATCTAATGACATAAAAACATAGAAACATGATGGAAGATAAGAGCCAAATAGCCTATCCAGTCTGCCCATCCATAGCAACCATTATCACCTCCTTTCCCACATTTTCTTAAATTCATGCACAGTCCTTGAAATGACCACATCCACCAGGAGGTGATTCCATGCGTACACCACCCTTTCTATGAAAACATATTTCCTTAGATTATTCCTGAGCCTATAACCTCTTAACTTCATCCTATGCCCTCTCATTCCAGAGTTTTCCTTCTTGTGAAAGAGGCTCACCTCCTGTACATTAATGTCACAGAGGTATTTAAACATTTCCATCATATCCCGTATCCTGGAAGAAAGGCATGAGGGTGATGGACGTGTGGAATCGCCTCCCGGTGGAGATGGTGGAGACGAGGACTGTATCTGAATTTAAGTACATAAGTATATAAGTATTGCCATACTGGGACAGACCAAAGATCAGTCAAGCCCAGCATACTGATACTGTCTCCAACAGTGGCCAATCCAGGTCACAAGTAGCTGGCAAGATCCCAAAGAAGTATAATACATTTTATGCTGCTTAACCTAGAAATAGCAGTGGGTTTTCAATAAGCCCATTTTAATAATGGTCTATGGACGTTTCCTTTAGGAAACCATCCAAACCTTTTTTAAACCCCGCTAAGCTAAGCTGCTTTTACTACATTTGTTGGCAACAAATTTCAGAGCTTAATTACACATTGAGTGAAGAAATATTTCCCCCAATTCGGTCTCTCTTAATTGACCCTTTAAAAAATTAACTTAATTCTGTGAACAGAGAGGCAGATAAGTGTTAAAAAGTAGGTAAGTTATAATAGCTTATCCAGGTGAATGAGGAGGAACCAGGGGAAGACACAGAAGATCTGAGACTTGGCAGTCTATGCAAAGCAGATGCTGTCAGAAGTCAAGGCCCTTTACTGAGCAGATGGTTAGAGATGGCTTTATTAGATTACTAATGCTGCTTAGTATTAAAAATATTATGTAGGTAATTAATGACCCTAGCTAGAAAGCTTTATCATAGAATCAGGCTATTTCACATTATAATGGTTTGCAAGTATTTTCTCTTTTTGAATTAATACAAATTGACAGGTATTCATTATGATATATATATATATATATATATATATATATATATATATATATATATATATATATATATATATATATATATATATATATATATATATATATATATAGTTGTGAAATTTCATTTCCAGAACTAGAGGAACTGCCATCTTATCTGTGAAACTGGTGCTGATGGTGGTAGTGGTGGGATGTTAGTGTGGACTTCAGATAGGAACCTGGTGTCCTGCAGTTCCTCTGTCGCAGCAAGGGTTGCAAGATCTAACCATTCTGCAGTGTTGCCAGATTCCAGCAGAAGCGTAGGAAGGAAGAGCCAGGAAAAATAGGATAGTAATATGTTTATTTATGTATTTATTTTGGTACATTTATAACCCGCATTATCCCACAAGAGCGGGCTCAATGTGGCTTACAAAATTACAGATGGATACAATTCAGGGAGAGTACAGATTCAATAAAGTCAAAGGGAGGGGTAAGTATATGTGGATAAGAGAGGGGATGAGGAAGACTAGATTTTAGAATTGTCAGAGGGATAAGCAATCTTGAATAAAAATGTCTTTAAGGATGTCTTGAAGAGCTGGTGGTCAACAGTCTCTTTCAGCTACCATGGTAGAACATTCCAATATTTCGGGCTGACGTTAGTGGAGGAAATGTAGGTAAAGATGTAGACACCAGGCTATTTTTGAGAATATCAGTGAAAGCCCAGTCTGTTTTTTTAGAATACCCCTAACAAATATGCATGAAATATATTGGCCCACATGGATTCCTTTGTATGCAAATGTATCTCATGGATTTTCATTAAGGAAATTCTGAGAACTATAATAGAAAGATAGGTGAGTAATGAAGTGCCTCAAGGATTGACCCTAGGATCAGTTCTTTTCAATATGTTTGTGATCAATATTGCCAGAAGTTTAGAAAGAATGTTTTCCTTTTAGAAGATGACACAAAGATTTCCAACACAGTGGACATCGGGAGGGAGTAGACAACATGAGACGTGGGTCTACAAAAAACAGAGGAATGATCTATTGCTTGACAATTATATTTTAATATGAAGGAGTACATAATGATGCACTTGGGGTACAGAAATCCAAAACAGCTGTATATTTAATAGGGGAGGCTAATGTACATGGAGTTGGAAAACAACCTTGGGGTGTTAGTGTCTGAGGACCTCAATGTGACAAGATGGTGGTCAAAGACAGATGGATACTAGGTTTCATAAAGAGAGGCATGAGAAAAAGAAAGAAGGTGATAACGTCTCTGTATAGGTTGATGGTGGGGTCTTACTTGGATTACTTTTGAAGACCATATTTTGCTAAGGATAGAAAAAAAAAAAGACTAGAAGCAATTCAGATGAAAGTGACCAAAATGGTAAGGGATTTGTGTCAGAAGACATATAAGGAAGACCTAAATCTGTAAACCCTAGAAGAAAAGAGGAACAGGGCAGATTTGATCCATGGGCCTATATGGAAACATACATACATGGCACAATCCAGCATTAACAACCTGATTACAATATGCAAACTCAGACATGTCATCTATAGAACCTCCAGAACAATATGGAGACATCTTGTCTAACAGAACCACAACAACTCATGTTTATTGTATTGGGAAGCTGCTGATAAGGTCATGATGTTCCAGGACAATCAGGCTGTTAACAGAATTGACATCAATGCTGGCAGGACTTGATCAGAATTGACATCAATGCAGGACTCTTGGAGACAATGTGACTGGTCAAACATGTACTTGTTTATGTTACTCCAAGGACAGAAAGTACGTCAGCAGTACAGATACAGCTTCTGATTTCTCTATAAAAAGGAGCTCTTATCAGAAATAGGCTCCACTATGCCAACATCTTCCCTGAGGAGCAGACCTGTGTCGGAGAGACTGACCATCTGAGGGACATGCTGACATATGAAGGACTTCATCAGGTTGCACATGCAATGCCCAACAATGTATCAACCTATTGGAAAAATGGATGTATGCTCATAAGCTAAAACTCAATAATGAAAAAAACCAAATGTTTATGTTTTAACTCAAAACCAGAACAAAGCCCTAAGATGATTACCATCAATCGAGTGGACTTTACTCTTTCCCCTACCATTAAACTCCTAGGAGTTCAAATCAACTACACTCTTTCAATGGATGCACAAGTTAACGCCTTGGCCCAAAAAAAGGTTTCTTCCTAATGAGAAAGCTCTGTACCATTCGGAAGTACTTTGAAATCAGTCAATATGAACGGTTAGTACATACGTTGCTACTATCATCTCTTGATTACTGTAACAAAATACCTGGGCTGCACAAAGACCTTATTCAAGAGACTTCAAACCATTCAAAAAACAGCAATCAGACTAATCTTCAGGCTATCAAAATTCAACAGTGTCTGCCCTTTTTACATCAAACTACACTGGCTCCCCATTGAGGCAAAAGTGTTTTTCAAACTGGCATGCTTCCTTTTTAAAACACTGTTAAGGACTGATCCCCAGCTATCTGGTAGTTCATTTCTGCTTTGCAAACTCAACCAGAACTAGGAAACAAGAAACTGACAAATTCTTCACTTTCTTCTCATCTAAGGGCAAGAAGAAACTAGCTCTCTTTGACAAATCTCTTGCCATTCAAGCAGCCAGACTTTGGAAAGACATTGCCAGAATGTTTTATCCTCAACAATCATATCTCATGTTCTGAAAGAAGATAGAAACTTTCTTATTATAATAAATATGTATTATAATTAGATTTCTGCCTGTTTCCAAAGCAACCATTGTAATTCTTATGAGAATGTTCTGATCTCTATATTCCTATAAGAAATTTGTAAACCTCTTAGAACTGAAAAGGTGTTAGCAGGATATAAGCCCAACTGTAATATAATGTGTATTTGCATTAGTGCTCTGGGGTTAGAGTGACTCTTGGTACTTCAGAGTCTAGTTAGGGATTTATGGGCATTTACTCTAAGCTATTTCTGTAATGGGATTGCACTTGTCTTTATTCCTGTCCTCCTTATATTATTTGCTGCTCTTGTAAATAAAATAATATCTTATTTTTATAATATTTGGGTGTGGAGTTAGTTCCTTCTATTATTTTGGTGCAGTGGGCTTGGATCTAAAGGATAAGGGGAATACATTTGCACCTGACACCAGACTTACTATAGTTAGTCTTGTTTGGGATCCATTTCTTTCAGTATTTATACTAATTTATACTAACAAAATGCAGCTACACAACATGTATTCTCTATATCTCAACTGTCTTGCTAATTATCTTGATTTCCAGTTTAATGATCCTAATTGTTCAAGTTTTTTTGTCATGAATGAAGTTTAACCTTTTACCTTTAGCTCTTATCATAGGACGAACTTTCCTCTTGTAACCTAATCTAATCTGCCCCTTTACCCCAACTATGTATTTCTCCTATCCAGAACTGGTAATCACCACTTACGGAATTATGTAAGCCACATTGGGCCTGCAAATAGGTTTGAAAATGTGGGAGACAAATGTTATAAATAAATAAATAATTATGCTAATTTAGCCTAATTGTGCTCTTACCTATCCACCCTTAATTATTTGTTTACTTACTGCACATGTATTAATTTGCTGTACATTATAAGTACATAAGTACATAAGTAGTGCCATACTGGGAAAGACCAAAGGTCCATCTAGCCCAGCATCCTGTCACCGACAGTGGCCAATCCAGGTCAAGGGCACCTGGCACGCTCCCCAAACGTAAAAACATTCCAGACAAGTTATACCTAAAAATGCGGAATTTTTCCAAGTCCATTTAATAGCGGTCTATGGACTTGTCCTTTAGGAATCTATCTAACCCCTTTTTAAACTCCGTCAAGCTAACCGCCCGTACCACGTTCTCCGGCAACGAATTCCAGAGTCTAATTACACGGGTGAAGAAAAATTTTCTCCGATTCGTTTTAAATTTACCACACTGTAGCTTCAACTCATGCCCTCTAGTCCTAGTATTTTTGGATAGCGTGAACAGTCGCTTCACATCCACCCGATCCATTCCACTCATTATTTTATACACTTCTATCATATCTCCCCTCAGCCGTCTCTTCTCCAAGCTGAAAAGCCCTAGCCTTCTCAGCCTCTCTTCATAGGAAAGTCGTCCCATCCCCACTATCATTTTCGTCGCCCTTCGCTGTACCTTTTCCAATTCTACTATATCTTTTTTGAGATATGGAGACCAGTACTGAACACAATACTCCAGGTGCGGTCGCACCATGGAGCGATACAACGGCATTATAACATCCGCACACCTGGACTCCATACCCTTCCTAATAACACCCAACATTCTATTCGCTTTCCTAGCCGCAGCAGCACACTGAGCAGAAGGTTTCAGCGTATCATCGACGACGACACCCAGATCCCTTTCTTGATCCGTAACTCCTAACGCGGAACCTTGCAAGACGTAGCTATAATTCGGGTTCCTCTTACCCACATGCATCACTTTGCACTTGTCAACATTGAACTTCATCTGCCACTTGCACGCCCATTCTCCCAGTCTCGCAAGGTCCTCCTGTAATCGTTCACATTCCTCCTGCGACTTGACGACCCTGAATAATTTTGTGTCATCGGCGAATTTAATTACCTCACTAGTTATTCCCATCTCTAGGTCATTTATAAATACATTAAAAAGCAACGGACCCAGCACAGACCCCTGCGGGACCCCACTAACTACCCTCCTCCACTGAGAATACTGGCCACGCAATCCTACTCTCTGCTTCCTATCTTTCAACCAGTTCTTAATCCATAATAATACCCTACCTCCGATTCCATGACTCTGCAATTTCTTCAGGAGTCTTTCGTGCGGCACTTTGTCAAACGCCTTCTGAAAATCCAGATATACAATATCAACCGGCTCCCCATTGTCCACATGTTTGCTTACCCCCTTAAAAAAAATGCATTAGATTGGTGAGGCAAGACTTCCCTTCACTAAATCCGTGCTGACTTTGTCTCATCAGTCCATGTTTTTGTATATGCTCTGCAATTTTATTCTTAATAATAGCCTCCACCATCTTGCCCGGCACCGACGTCAGACTCACCGGTCTATAATTTCCCGGATCTCCTCTGGAACCCTTCTTAAAAATCGGAGTAACATTGGCTACCCTCCAGTCTTCCGGTACTACACTCGATTTTAGGGACAGATTGCATATTTCTAACAGTAGCTCCGCAAGTTCATTTTTTAGTTCTGTTAATACTCTGGGATGAATACCATTATTATGTTTTATTCACTTTATTGTTTGTTTGTAAGCCATATTGAACTTCAGTCTATTTCAGGCTAATGCAGGGTATAAATGTCATAAATAAATAAATAAATAAATAAATAAATGTCAGGTACTCCAATAACACCCTAAAAAGAGTGTATCTGTATTGCGCCTACAGACTGAATTCCTTCAAAAAGGCTGTAAATAAATCCTAATAAATAAATAAATAATCCAGCAGCACTAAACCGGGCAGCACTGCTGAGTGTCATCTCTGACTGTGCATGTTAAAAGTGGACAGGTCGGGGGTGGTACATGGGGTGGCACCGAGGATGAGCTGATGGTTATGTGGGTGCTGGCTATATTCAGTGCCATGACCCTATAGCTAACTTGGCTAAGTTAGGAGAGCTCAAAAGCTGTCCTAACTTATCTGGGTTAGGTATGTAGACCCCAGCAATGAATATCGGCTGGGACCTGCCTAACTTTGTTTTGGTCTTTTAAGTCCCATGATCCTCCTCTCAGTCCCCCCCCCCCCCCCCAAAAAAAGCTCTCCTTCATTCCTTCCCCCTCTCCATCCAGTACTAGCCACAAACTCTTCCCCCGGACCAGATAAGCCTCCCCTGACCAAACCTGATATCCCTGGTGGTCCAAGTGGCGGCGACGGGGGCAGGAGCGAAGTCCACTCACTCCAATCCTTGTGGCTGCCTTCAGAGAATGGCTGCCATAACCTCTCACGGCTGCCTCACAGAACTGCTGCTATATTGTGCCTAACTTTGAGGGCAAGTACTTATGCTATGCCAAATCCTAACTGTTGACTGTTAGGCTCATAACCCTTAGTATTCTATAACCTGTGGGTGTAACTCATAGGCACACCCCTGACCTACCAATGCCCCTCTCGTGGCTCGCTCCCTAGAAATTATTCAGAACAGAAACTGCACACTCAGCTTCTAGAATAGCTACTAAGGTCATTTACTTGCTCAAGTGACAACTGGTGCCAATTTATTTATTTATTTGTTATATTTGTATCCTCAATGGTACCACACACAAAGCAGACAAAATACAAAATGTGATTCACACCACTTAGCAAAAGATAGGGGGAAAAGACCTCAGAAAGAAGGACCTGCCACTGCAGGTCTGTGGCAATCAGACAATCCTTGTCTCATGCCTGTTTTCTATAATCATCGGTCAAAAACCCCCGACCAACCGCAAAGGTTGGAAGAAATTGTTCGTATCTTTTGATTATATTTTTGAATATTTTTTTGCTTCATGCAATTGAAAAAAACAAAACAAACAAAAAGGAAATAATCACTGTGTAACCGGTGCAATATAGTTCCAAACATGTAAAATTCAAGCAAAATAAATCAAAATTCAGCTTAACTTGGATATCTGAGCTTGACGTATATAGTTCTTCTGGATGACAACCGAAACCCAACGGACCCATTTCGCCAAAGGCTTCTTCAGAGGATACCGGGTTCTCAATCCGTGGATGCTCTTTCAGGCTCAGGAGTGACGCTGTAAAAGCAAAACAAAAAGGTTACACATTGAACAGTGATCCAAAACTGTACATGGAATTGACCACACAAAACCCCAAAAAAGGAGAAAAAGGCAAGCCAACCTTACTGCTTGCTCCCTATGTTGGAGCTCAATTACAGGGGACTAAAAAACCCCGCCAATATATCGTTGGGTTTCGGTTGTCATCCGGAAGAACTATATATGTCAAGCTCAGACATCCAAGTTAAGCTGAATTTTGATTTATTTTGCTTGAATTTTGCATGTTTGGAACTATATTGCACTGGTTACACAGTGATTATTTCCTTTTTGTTTGTTTTGTTTTTTTCAATTGCATGAGGCAACAAAATATTCAAAAATATAATCAAAAGATACGAACAATTTCTTTCAACCTTTGCGGTTGGTCGGGGGGTTTTGACCGATGATTATAGAAAACAGGCATGAGACAAGGATTGTCTGATTGCCACAGACCTGCAGTGGCAGGTCCTTCTTTCTGAGGTCTTTTCCCCCTATCTTTTGTTAAGTGGTGAATCACATTTTGTATTTTGTCCGCTCTGTGTGTGGTACTATTGAGGTTGATTTTGAGCAAGATTTTCCCTTTTTTTGCATTATATTTTTATCCCACATTTTCCCACCTTTTTGCAGGCTCAATGTGTTGAAGACAACGCCCAATACTTAGTATGTCAGCAAAGATAAGAAAGGTAGTTTTTCTGAAATAAAAACATCCTACAGGAACTAAGGACTACACCCTAATGTGTGAACACTGAACTCATAGCCCTGATTTCTGCAACTATTTAGGGGTAATTTAGACCAATTTGAGCAAATAATTAACTGTTAATTTCAATTAATAGCCAATTATTAAATTAGGGCCCCTTTTACTATGCTGCGGTAAAAATGGGACCTGCACTAGCATCAACGCGTGTTTTTGAGGCGCACTGAGGCCCCCTTTTACCACAGCAGGTAAAAAGCTGTACTTCTTGCTGGACAAGAAATAGCCAGATGGTAAGCGAACCACTCACCACACAGCCATTTCAGGGGGAGCACTTACCACCACCCATTGAGGTGCTAAACTGGCGGTAATTGTCCAGCACACGGCGCTGCCTGATTACCACCGAGTTAGCACTGGCACTACAAAAATAGAAAAAAAAAATTTGTAGCACCACAAATGGCGCTACGTCATGCAAGGTTCCACGTTAGGAGTCACAGACCAAGAAAGGGATCTAGGTGTCGTCATCGATGATACGTTGAAACCTTCCGCTCAGTGTGCTGCTGCGGCTAAGAAAGCAAATAGAATGTTAGGTATTATTAGGAAAGGAATGGAAAACAAAAATGAGGATGTTATAATGCCTTTGTATCACTCCATGGTGCGACCGCACCTCGAATATTGTGTTCAATTCTGGTTGCAGCGTCTCAAAAAATATATAGTAGAATTAGAAAAGGTGCAGAGAAGGGCGACGAAAATGATAAAGGGGATGGGACTTTCCCTATGAGGAAAGGCTAAAGGGGCTAGGGCTCTTCAGCTTGCAGAAAAGATGGTTGAGGGGAGATATGACAGAGGTCTATAAAATAATGAGTGAACGGGTAGATGTGAAGCGTCTGTTTATGCTTTCCAAAAATACTAGGACTAGGGTGCATGCGATGAAGCTACAATGTAGTAAATTTAAAACGAATTAGAGAAAATGTTTCTTCACTTAATGTGTAATTAAACTCTGGAATTCATTGCCAGAGAATGTGGTAAAGGTGGTTAGCTTAGCGGAGTTTAAAAATGGTTTGGACGGCTTCCTAAAGGAAAAGTCCATAGACCGTTATTAAATGGACTTGGTGAAAATCCACTATTAATGGAATAAGCAGTATAAAATGTTTTGTACTTTTGGGGATCTTGCCAGGTATTTGTGACCTGGATTGGCCACTGTTGGAAACAGAATGCTGAGCTTGATGGACCTTTGGTCTTTCCCAGTATGGCAATACTTATGTACTTATGAACTTCTTCCGGGCTCCAGCGGTAGTTGCTGATTGGCGAGTGGTAAGCCTGTGTTGGGCTTATCACTGCTTAGTAAAAGGACCCCTTAAACTGTGCATGGAACTGACCTTATTCAATAAACTGGGCACCCAATTTAACACAGAATTAGTGGGATGTCAAAATTACGGCTGCAGAGTTTTCTTTTGCCATTAAATTACCCCTAAATAATTGCAGAAATCAGGGCTATGAGTTCAGTGTTCACGCATTAGGGTGTAGTCCTTAGTTCCTGTAGGATGTTTTTATTTCAGAAAAACTACCTTTCTTATCTTTGCCAACATACTAAGTATTGGGCCATTGTCTTCTACACTGCTTCTGCTACTGACAAAGGGAAAGAAAGGTCTTTGAATTACGACTTCAAGCACCAGTCAGACTCTGGTTTAAAGCCATGTGACAAGTCTTAGTAGCTATCACTGGACATCTAGCCATGGAGTTGTGATAAAGGACGGGCAATCTGTCAAGCTATTTCAGTGGCTGTCATTTCACCTATTTATTTTCAGTTCTAACGTGTTGCTTTTGTTTCCATGAAAAAAAAAAAGCTGATTTACGAAGGGCTGTTACTTAGCTGTCAGAACGTGTCTGTTTTACAAGCTCCGTGATTTGCCATGCAAACTTTGAGCTGTAGAAGTTTTATTTGTCTTCCTCTCATCCAGGTTTTCAAAACTAGGGACCCGAGTCCGCTTGCTAAAATAGGTACCCAAGTCGATCATGACGGCGAAATTGCATTGTGCTTGTCAAGCTTATTTCACATATGCTTATCTTTCAAAGCTAGATAAAGCTGTTTTACATTGTATCTCATTACACGTTAATTCCTGAGGGATTACAGCACATTTCCACTGCAGATCCCGGCATGAAATGCTCAGTTCCCTATCTCGGAAGCGTTTACAAATAATTAGGCAATGTAAAGAAGATGTAACGAAATCATGCGGTTAAAGTACGGCTTGATTTGGCTTTGTTTTAGTGAAAATGAAAGAGACAGTTGGAAAGTGCACACTGTAATTCGATTAAAAAGCTGCCTAATTTTAGGCAGGAAGAAGCTTTGCAAATGACATTCTTCTCATGATTTCTATGTGTACTGATGTGCTGCATATTCAGGAACTGTTGCCCTAGTGAACCGTACTAAAAACTTGCAACCTTACACAGTCTGCAGCCACCATGCAATCTACATGATAAGACATTCTTAGGGCCTTACTTGGGATTCTGTCATCGCATAGTTCATCTGCAAATGGGGAACATTAACCCACTTATTTCAGTGGGTCACTGAGGGATTGAAGAGGCGGATTCTGTGGGTTTGTTTTTTTTGAATTGGTGCCAACCAAAATTCATAAGAGCCACCAGGATAAAGTTTTGCATAATTTAGGATATATTTTTAAACTTTATTTTTCATTTTATTTATTTATTGATTAGAATTCATTTACCACCTTTTTGAAGTCTTCAATCTCTATGTAAAAGTATTCAAATGACAGTACACATCGGGGTGACTCCAATAAGCGCTATTCTATAAGTCGTGCTTAAAGTTAGGCATGGTTTATAGAACAGCGCGTATGCCCGGGACTCGCGCCTTACTTTAGGAGTGGCCATTTGCATCACCTGAAACGTGGAGTTGACGAATAACCTAATGGTTAGTGCAGCAGAATTTGATCCTGGCATCCTGGGTTCAATTCCCACTACAGCTGCTTGTGACCTTGGGCAAGTCACTTGCCCCAGGGGCAAAAAATGGGATTGTGAGCCCTCTAGGGACAGAGAAATTACCTGCATATCATGTGTACATCACTGCATACATCTAGTAGCACTATAGAAATGATTATTAGTAGTAGTAAATTTGGAGCCCATCCCCTGTATCCTATAATTACGCATGTAAGTGGTAGGAATGACCATCCCATTTCTATGTCCCCCTTTTTTTTACATGCGTAAGTTCCAATTAAATCTAATTGGTGCCAATAAGTGCTTATTAAGTCAATTAAATTCCACACGCAAATTGGGCATGTACCCAAATTTGCGCATGCAATTTTTGCGACTTTTATAGAATTGGGGGGATTGTGGTATAAAACGAATCGGAGAAAGCTTTTCTTCACTCAACGTGTACTTAAACTCTGGAATTCATTGCCAGAGAATATGGTAAAGGCGGTTAGCTTAGTGGGGTTTTAGAAAGGTTCGGATGACTTCCTAAAGGAAAAGTCCATAGACCATTATTAGAATGACTTGAGGAAAATCCACTGCTTATTTCTGGGATAAGCAGCATAAAATGCATTGAACTTTTTTGAGATCTTGCCAGGTATTTGTTACCTAGATTGGCCACTCTTGGAAACAGGATGCTGGGCTTGATGGACCTTTGGTCTGTCCCAGTGTGGCAATAATTATGTTCTTATGTTCTAAAATAAGGGTGGGCTAAACGCTAGAGATTACTACTACTTAACATTTCTAGAGCGCTACTAGGGTTAAGCAGCGCTGTACAGTTTAACAAAAAGGACAGTCCCTGCTCAAAGGAGCTTACAATCTGAAGGACGAAATGTCAAGTTGGGGCAGTCTAGATTTCTTGAATAGAGGTATCGAAGGCGACATTGAAGAGGTGAGCTTTGAGTAAGGATTTGAAGATGGGCAGGGAGGGGGCCTGGCGTATGGGCTCAGGGAGTTTATTCCAAGCATGGGGTGAGGCGAGGCAGAAAGGGCGGAGCCTGGAGTTGGCAGTGGTGGAGAAGGGTACTGAAAGGAGAGATTTGTCTTGAGAGCGGAGGTTACGGGTAGGAACGTAAGGGGAGATGAGGGTAGAGAGGTAAGGAGGGGCTGCAGATCGAGTGCATTTGTAGGTTAGTAGGAGAAGCTTGAACTGTATGCAGTACCTGATCGGAAGCCAGTGAAGTGATTTGAAGAGAGGGGTGATATGAGTATATTGGTCCAGGCGGAAGATAAGACATGCAGCAGAGTTCTTGACGGACTGTAGGGGGGATAGATGGCAAAGTGGGAGGCCAGTGAAGAGTAGGTTGCAGTAGTCAAAGCGAGAGGTAATGAGAGAGTGGATGAGAGTTCAGGTGGTGTGCTCAGAGAGGAAAGGGTGAATTTTGCTAATGTTATAGAGGAAGAAGCGACAGGTCTTGGCTATCTGCTGGATATGTGCAGAGAAGGAGAGGGAGGAGTCGAAGATGACTCCGAGGTTGCGGGCAGATGAGACTGGGACGATGAGGGTGTTATCAACTGAGATAGAGAGTGAAGGGAGAGGAGAAGTGGGTTTGGGTGGGAAGACAATAAGCTCGGTCTTGGCCATGTTCAATTTCAGGTGACGGTTGGACATCCAGGCAGCAATGTCGTATAAGCAGGCCGATACTTTGGCCTGGGTTTCTGTAGTGATGTCTGGTGTGTAGAGATAAAGCTGGGTGTCGTCAGCATAAAGATGATATTGGAAACCATGAGATGAGATCAGGGAGCCCAGGGAAGAGGTGTAGATTGAAAAAGAAGGGGTCCAAGGACAGATCCCTGAGGAACTCCAACAGAGAGCAGAGATGCCCACATATTCATATGCACTGTCCCTAATGGGCTCACAGTTTAAGTTATATATTGTACCTGGGGCAATGGAGGGCTAAGTGACCTACCCATGGTCACATATAGCTGCGGAGGGAATTGAATCTTGTTCTCCAAGCTCTCAACATACCACTGACCATCAAGCAGCAGCAGGAATTGAACCCAGTTCCCCAGGTCCACAACCCACTGCACTAACCATTAGGCCACTCATCATTAGTTACTGCAGTTATATTTTGCTTTGCTGCATTACACAATCGTATGCCCATGCATTTACCCCCCATATTCTAGACATGGCGATTAAAGTTGTGCGGCCAAATTACACACACAACTTAATTGTTTAACAAGTCAATTGTCACTAATAATTGGCCAATAGGGAGCTATTATCAGCACTAATTGGCACTAATTAGATTTTACATTTCACAACTTTCTAATCCTATTCTGTAAAATGGTATGTGTCAATTGAAATACGTGGATCTCAAAAGGGGGCATGGCCATGGAAGGGGCATGGGTGGGCTGTGGGTATTCCTAGAAACTACGAGCACTGTTACAGAATACGCCCGATCTGTGCCTAAGTTAGGTGCAGGCATTTATATCAGGTTTTAGTTAGTGTAAATGGCCACACTACTACTACTACTTATCATTTCTATAGCGCTACTAGACGTACGCAGCGCTGTACACTTAAACATGAAGATACAGTCCCTGCTCGACAGAGCTTACAATCTAATTAGGACAAACAGGACAAATAAGGGATAAGGACAAAGAGTAGCAAGATTCCATAATCCCAAAGAGTAACATGATTCCGGAATCCCAAAGAGTAGCAAGCTTCTGTGCAGAGTCCCAAAGAGTAGCAAGATTCCGGAACCCAAATAATAGCAAGATTCCGGAATCCCAAAAACTACTACTACTACTACTTATCATTTCTAAAGCACTACTAGATGTACGCAGCGGTGTACACTTGAACATGAAGAGAAAGTCCCTGCTCGACAGAGCTTACAATCTAATTAGGACACACCTAAATTTAGCCATGGATCCGGACACATGTGTATGCTATAAATTGCATCTAATATTAGGCACAAGTTATAGAACAGCGCTAAGCGCATTTTTTTCTGTGCTGATTTTTTTGGCACCATATATAGAATCTAGTCCTTAATGTGTATTGTTTGTTTGCATTACTGAATTGATATTTATTTATTTGTTACATTTGTACCCCACATTTTCTCACCTATTTGCAGGCTCAATGTGGCTTACATAGTACCGTAAAGGCGTTCGCCAAGTCCGGTTGAGAAACAAATACAAGGTTATGTTGTGGTCGAATGAGGAAGATGTGTTTCAGACATCACGAGGGTCGAGGGGAGTGGAAATTATATATTGTCCAGTACGATCATTGGTATTGCTGTGTTGCCTGGTGTAGGGTTTTACGTTGGATCGGTGGGGTAAGCCTTTTTGAAGAGGTTGGTTTTTAGTGATTTCCTAAAGTTTAGGTGATCACGGATTGTTTTCACAGTTTTGGGGAGTGCGTTCCATAGTTGTGCGCTTATGTAGGAGAAGTTAGATGCATAAGTTGTTTTGTATTTGAGTCCTTTGCAATTTGAGTAATGTAGATTTAAATATGTTCTTGATAAGTACATAAGTACATAAGTACATAACTAGTGCCATACTGGGAAAGACCAAAGGTCCATCTAGCCCAGCATCCTGTCACCGACAGTGGCCAATCCAGGTCAAGGGCACCTGGCACGCTCCCCAAACGTAAAAACATTCCAGACAAGTTATACCTAAAAATGCGGAATTTTTCCAAGTCCATTTAATAGCGGTCTATGGACTTGTCCTTTAGGAATCTATCTAACCCCTTTTTAAACTCCGTCAAGCTAACCGCCCGTACCACGTTCTCCGGCAACGAATTCCAGAGTCTAATTACACGTTGGGTGAAGAAAAATTTTCTCCGATTCGTTTTAAATTTACCACACTGTAGCTTCAACTCATGCCCTCTAGTCCTAGTATTTTTGGATAGCGTGAACAGTCGCTTCACATCCACCCGATCCATTCCACTCATTATTTTATACACTTCTATCATATCTCCCCTCAGCCGTCTCTTCTCCAAGCTGAAAAGCCCTAGCCTTCTCAGCCTCTCTTCATAGGAAAGTCGTCCCATCCCCACTATCATTTTCGTCGCCCTTCGCTGTACCTTTTCCAATTCTACTATATCTTTTTTGAGATACGGAGACCAGTACTGAACACAATACTCCAGGTGCGGTCGCACCATGGAGCGATACAACGGCATTATAACATCCGCACACCTGGACTCCATACCCTTCCTAATAACACCCAACATTCTATTCGCTTTCCTAGCCGCAGCAGCACACTGAGCAGAAGGTTTCAGCGTATCATCGACGACGACACCCAGATCCCTTTCTTGATCCGTAACTCCTAACGCGGAACCTTGCAAGACGTAGCTATAATTCGGGTTCCTCTTACCCACATGCATCACTTTGCACTTGTCAACATTGAACTTCATCTGCCACTTGCACGCCCATTCTCCCAGTCTCGCAAGGTCCTCCTGTAATCGTTCACATTCCTCCTGCGACTTGACGACCCTGAATAATTTTGTGTCATCGGCGAATTTAATTACCTCACTAGTTATTCCCATCTCTAGGTCATTTATAAATACATTAAAAAGCAACGGACCCAGCACAGACCCCTGCGGGACCCCACTAACTACCCTCCTCCACTGAGAATACTGGCCACGCAATCCTACTCTCTGCTTCCTATCTTTCAACCAGTTCTTAATCCATAATAATACCCTACCTCCGATTCCATGACTCTGCAATTTCTTCAGGAGTCTTTCGTGCGGCACTTTGTCAAACGCCTTCTGAAAATCCAGATATACAATATCAACCGGCTCCCCATTGTCCACATGTTTGCTTACCCCCTCAAAAAAATGCATTAGATTGGTGAGGCAAGACTTCCCTTCACTAAATCCGTGCTGACTTTGTCTCATCAGTCCATGTTTTTGTATATGCTCTGCAATTTTATTCTTAATAATAGCCTCCACCATCTTGCCCGGCACCGACGTCAGACTCACCGGTCTATAATTTCCCGGATCTCCTCTGGAACCCTTCTTAAAAATCGGAGTAACATTGGCTACCCTCCAGTCTTCCGGTACTACACTCGATTTTAGGGACAGATTGCATATTTCTAACAGTAGCTCCGCAAGTTCATTTTTTAGTTCTATTAATACTCTGGGATGAATACCATCAGGTCCCGGTGATTTACTACTCTTCAGCTTGCTGAACTGACCCATTACATCCTCCAAGGTTACAGAGAATTTGTTTAGTTTCTCCGACTCCCCCGCTTCAAATATTCTTTCCGGCACCGGTGTCCCCCCCAAATCCTCCTCGGTGAAGACCGAAGCAAAGAATTCATTTAATTTCTCCGCTACGGCTTTGTCCTCCTTGATCGCCCCTTTAACACCATTTTCGTCCAGCGGCCCAACCGACTCTTTGGCCGGTTTCCTGCTTTTAATGTATCTAAAAAAATTTTTACTATGTATTTTTGCTTCCAACGCTAATTTCTTCTCAAAGTCCTTTTTTGCCCTCCTTATCTCCGCTTTGCATTTGGCTTGGCATTCCTTATGATCTATCCTGTTACTTTCAGTTGGTTCTCTTCTCCACTTTCTGAAGGATTGTTTTTTGGCTCTAATGATTTCCTTTATCTTACTGTTTAGCCACGCCGGCTGACGTTTAGTCTGTTTTCCCTTTTTTCTAATACGTGGAATATATTTGTCCTGAACCTCCAGGATGGTGTTTTTAAACAGCATCCACGCCTGATGCAAGTTTTTTACTCTGCGAGCTGCTCCTTTCAGTCTTTTTTTCACCATTTTTCTCATTTTGTCGTAATCACCTTTTCTATAGTTAAACGCTAGCGTACTTGATTTCCTAGTTTCACTTCCTTCAATGCCAATATCAAAACTGATCATATTATGATCACTGTTATCAAGCGGCCCTCGTATCGTTACCCCCTGCACTAGATCGTGAGCACCACTAAGGACTAAGTCTAGTATTTTTCCTTCTGATGATCTGGTTTTGTTTCTGGTTGGTAGGTCTATGAGGTCTATCATGTATCCTGAGACTACGCCATAGATAATTTTGTGGAGCAGGGTGCAGATTTTGAAGATGATCCGTTCTTTGATTGGGAGCCAATGCAGTTTTATTGTTGTATTCGTATTCTACACTAGCATATGATGTGTTCACATATAGTAACATACTACTACTACTACTACTTATCATTTTTATAGCACTACAAGGCATACGTAGTGCTGTACACCTTACACGAAAAGACAGTCCCTGCTCACAGTCTAAATAGGACAGGCAAACAGACAGAACAACTAAGAGGTAATGGAATTAAAGAGGAAGAGATAAAAGGTACAAGGTAAGTGAGTAGTGGTTAGGAGTCAAAAGCAGCGTCAAAGAGGTGGGCTTTTAGCCTGGACGAAAATGGCCAAAGATGGGGCTAGACGTATAGGCTCGGGAAACCTTCAAGTCTAGGCTTAAAGCCCACCTCTTTGCTACTGCTTTCGACTCCTAACCATGACTCTCTTACTCAACACCCTCACTTATCACCCCTACCACTGCAATTTCCCCACCCCTAGCTGTCTGTTCATCTGTCCAATTTAGATTGTAAGCTCTGTTGAGCAGGGACTGTCTTTTCATGTTCATTTGTACAGCGCTGCGTAAGTCTAGTAGCGCTATAGAAATGTTTAATAGTAGTAGTAGTAGTAGTAGGGAAGCCTATTCCAGGCATGAGGTGCAGCGAAATAAAAGGAACGGAGTCTGGAATTAGCAGTAGAGGACACGGGGACAGCCAAGAGAGATTTATTTACAGAGCAGAGTATCCAAGGGGGAGCGTAGGGAGAGACAAGAGTGGAGAGGTACTGGGGAGCGGCAGAGTGCATACACTTATAGGTCAGTAAGAGAAGTGACAGCAGATTAAGACCTGAATGATCCATCCAATCTGCCCAACAGTCACATTCATTCTCAATTCAAGATTAAGTCAACAATGAACATGATATTATATAATTGATCATGGTCTTTCTTTGGTGATTCTGGGACATAGACAGTAGAAGTCCGCCCGGCTCTGTCCTTATGTTCCAACTACTGGAGTTGCCGTCAAAGCCCATTCCAGCCTATCAAATCTGTCCTGCCATTTGTGGGACACAGACTGTAAAAGTCTACCTGGCACTGTCCTCATGTTTCAAATTACTGGAGTTTCCCTTGAAGCTGTCTCCAGCCCATCCTATAACCAGATTGCTATATGCAGGACCCATATCGTACAAGCCAGCCCAGCACCAGCCTTAGTTGATACGGCCAGAGTTGCCATCTGAGCACCACTTGACATGCAAACGCATAGGCAACCCTTTAAGTTTTGTTTTTTATATAATTCATTTTCTAATTAGAGATCCTCTGTGTTCATCCCATGCCTTTTTGAATTTCGCCACAATTTTTTTCTCCACCATCTCCCTCTGGAGGGCATTCCAGGCATCAACCATCCTCGCCACGAAAAATAATTTTCTGACATTACTCCTGAGTCTACCACCCATAAACCATTTTCCCTTCTCTTGAAAACATGTGTTTCTATATTAATACCTTTCAAGTATTTAAACGTCTGTAGCATATCTCCCCTGTCCCTCCTCTCCTCTAAGGTATACATATTCAGGTCTTCCAGTCTCTTCTCATATGTCTTTTCGCGCAAACCTCATATCATTTTTGTCACCTTCCTCTGGACAGCTTCAAGTCTTCTTACATCTTTAGCAAGATATGGCCTCCAAAACTGAACACAATACTCAGGTGCTGCTTCACCAATAACTTGTATACTGGGAATCATGGGAATCAACATCTCCTTTATTCTGCAGGTTGAACCTCTCCCTATACAGCCTAGCATCCTTCTGGCTATGGCCACTGCCTTGTCACACTGTTTTATCGCCTTCAGATCCTCAGGTACTATCACCCCAAGATCCCTCTCCTTGTCAGTGTATTTCAGTCTCTCACTGCCTAATGCATATGTCTCCCTTGGATTTCTACTCCCCACGTGCATCACTTTGCACTTCTTTGCAATGGATTTGAATTACCAAATATTAGACCATTCTTCTAACTTTTGCAGATCCTTTTTCATGTTTTCCACTCCCTCCAGGGTGTCCACTCTGTTACAAATCTTGGTATCATCCGCAAAAAAGCAAGCCTTATCATCTAACCCTTCAGCAATGTCACTCACAAGTATATTGGATCTAGCTGTGAACCCTACCTGATGCTCAGAATCTGGCGCTATAGGGCAGTGTTTCCTAAGTCCGGTCCTGGAGTACCCCTTGCCGGTCAGGCTTTCAGGATATCCACAATGAATACGCATGAAAGAGATTTGCATATAATGGAGGCAGTGTATGCAAATCTCTTTCATGCATATTCATTGTGGATATCCTGAAAACCTGACTGGCAAGGGGTACTCCAGGACCGGACTTGGGAAACAAAATACCGCAGAACCAGCGCACAAAAATGACTTCCCAATGCTCACTGTTAACAGCACGCAACTTACACACACGCTGTGCAAGGGGGATGAATGTGCCCTGCGCATTCACACAAGAGTTTTGCAGGATGAGGCAACCATGTCAAGAGCCCTTGGTCATGGTGACCCAGTCTCCCTGGCGCCAGAATTCAGAGCAAATTTTCCAGAATGACGTTAAAAGACATTGTTTGTGTTTTTTTGAGTCATAGCATACAGGGGACAACCTGTATGTATCTCTAATCTTTAGAGATACATACAGGAGCACATACCTAGCTAGAGCACACCTGTCTTTTTTGTTGGATTATTTGTAGTAAATAATTAGCAGATTTTAGTACACACAGCTTCAGCTTTAGAAATGTTAATTTCTTTCTTCATCTCTCTCTCATTCACCCCTGAATAATTCACTGCTGAGTCACTTTAAAGTTGAAGTAACAAAACATCTGTTTACTCACAGTTTGTAGTTAGATTATAATCAGACAGGCTTATATATACATATTACTATACATTTGTATTATCAGCTCCTTCCATGTGCTTAGATGGTAATGGATGCTCACACCACCATAGATCCTCTCAGGTTAGGAGAGATCATGAGCTCCATGTGCTCCATGTGCTGCATCTAACCCCCACAGGAAGTTGCATAGCTGTGTGACCTCTCTAAGTAATTCACATCAGAGGTCACAGAGTAATCACAGAGAAATAATAGGTGACAGGCAATGCATGTAAAATACAATTACATTCCAACAAACCCCTTCTCATGCATAACTGTCATGCAATTATTTATTCATACAAAGTCCAAGCTTTATACGCAGATTCACAAAATGTTCTCTGGGTAACGGTTTGGTCATGATGTCAGCTGTCATCTCACTGGTGTGACAATAGTGTAGACTGATGACCCCTTCTTTCGCCAACTCTCGCACGTTGTGGTATTTCGTTGCGATGTGCTTGGTGCGTGACTGAACCTTGTCATTCTGTGACAGTCGGATGCAGCTCTGATTATCTTCCATTATCTGGATTGGTCTCTTTTCAGCTATTCCAAAATCCAGCAAAAGTTTTTCAATCCACATCAGTTCTCTGCACGCTTCCGATACGGCCACGTATTCAGCTTCTGTAGAAGACAGACTCACAATACTTTGTTTATGACTGGCCCATGAAATTTGTACATTTCCATACATAAACACATATCCACTTGTGGATTTATAATCAGAATGATCCCCTGCCCAATCTGAATCACAGTAACATATTAGTTTTGGATTACTATTGGCTGAAATCTTTAATTTACAATCAATGGTACCCTTTAAATACCTTACCATCCTTTTAACTGCAGTCCAATCTGATTTGGTAGGTGAGCTGACCCTTCTGCTCAAAATTCCTACTGCATTTGCTATATCAGCCCTGTATGTGGTAGCTAGATATAAAAGCTTACCTATGGCTGATCTATATTGGATGTTATCTGGTAAAGGTTCTCTTACTGTTTCATCCTTCAGAAAATCAGTGATCATGGGAGTGCTTACAATTTGGGCATCTTGCATACCTAAACTTTCAATAAGCTCATTTATTTTCTGCTTCTGGCTTAGAAGATAAGAACCATCATTTTGTTTCTCAATTTCTATACCAAGATAGTATGACACATTACCAAGTTCTTTTATCTCAACATTCTGGTTTAAACACTTTACAATGTCCTTGTACTCTTGCTCACTTTTGCTTGCAATGAGCAGATCATCAACAAAAGCTAAAATGTATGCATATTGTCCATTTGTGCACCTAGTGTACAAGCATTTATCTGCTTCACCTTGCTTAAATCCTAAATTTGTCAATATTTCATGCAATTTATCATTCCAACATTTTGCACTTTGCTTTAATCCATAAAGACCTTTGTTTAATTTACACACTAGCTGTCTTTGTTTTGTATTTATGAAACCTGTTGGCTGTTCCATGTACAAGTCTTCAGTTATTTCTCCATGAAGAAACGCTGTTTTCACATCAATGTGGTTGACTTGCATGCCTTTTGAGACTGCAATGCTCAGAAGTGTTCTGATTGTCGTGTGTTTCACTACAGGTGCAAACACTTCATCAAAATCTTCTCCATATTTTTGAAGATATCCCTTTGCGACTAATCTGGCTTTATACCTTTCCACTTTTCCTTGTGCATTCCTTTTTAACTTGAATACCCATTTGCATCCTATAGCTTTCTTGCCAGGAGGTAATTTTGTAAGAATCCAAGTATTATTTTTATCCAATGCATCAATTTCTTCTTGTGCAGCTTTATGCCATTCAGCAGCTTCTTCTGCTGGCATTTTCTCAATCTCATCCCATGTTAAGGGCTCTTGAGCTTCTGCTGACTTTGTTAGGTACGACAGTCTTGGGGGTGGAACACCTTTGTTTTCCCTGGATGAGCGTCTGACAACAGGTTGGTCCGACCTTTCTGCATCCTCTAAATCTGAGAGTCCTTCTCCAATTGATTCCCCTTCTCCAACTGTACTGTCTTCTTCAATGATCCTTTCTGTGTCTGCTTCCTCTGCCTGTTCCTCGTTAGATACAGGTGAGTTGCTTTCAGACATCTGCCTTGGTATGGCATTTATATTCACTGGCATGTCTATTATGGTTCTAGTTTCATATTCTGGATGATAAGGCTCATCTGGGATAATCCAGCCTTTATCAACCTTTTTGTTTTCATCAAAATATGTAACATGTCTTATGCCAACAATGCCAGTTTTCAGATTTAAAATTCTATATCCTTTGTGTCCTGGAGCATAGCCAACTAAAATGCCCCTTTCTGTTGTGGAATCCAGCTTATGCCTTCTTTGCTTTGGTTCATGAGCATATGCTGTACTTCCAAATGTTCTTATGTGTGACAGGTTTGGCTTCCTACCATGCCATGTCTCATGTGGTGTGCGCTCAGCGCTTTTAGTTGGCATTCTGTTTTGTAGGTACACTGCTGTGAGAATGGCTTCCCCCCATAGTCTTTTAGGGAGATTGCTATCTGACAGCATACATCTGGTCATTTCCACAAGTGACCTAAATTTTCTCTCTGCAACAGAATTTTGCTCTGGTGTATAAGCTACTGTTGTGATATGTTGAATGCCTTCTTGTTCTAGAAATGTGCGCATGCTTTGTGAAGTGAACTCACCACCATTGTCGGTCTGAAGAACCTTTGGTTTTCTTTCAAATTTATTGCTCACCATGGCTACGTATTTCTTCAGCATGTCTGTGACTTGACTTTTTTCTTTCAGCAAATAGGCCACACAATATCTAGAGAAATCATCCAAGAATATTAGCACAAATCTGTTATTTCCCAATGATGGGATATTAAACGGTCCACATAAGTCACTGTGTATTAAGTCCAGCACTTTATTACTCCTATTTCCTGTGTATGCAGGAAATGAGGGTCTCACACCTTTTTGAGTAACACAGTCTATGCATTTCTCCATTTTACCAGTATCTGCACTTATCTGAATGCCTGTGGCTAGTTGCCCACTGTGAAGATCCTGGATCACCTTAAAATCACGATGTCCCAGGCGGCGGTGCCAGATTTCCGGACTATATTTACCATCATTCTTCCTTACTTGCGCCATATGTGAGGCTTCACCTGAAATGCTCAGTTTATAAACATCATTATGCATAAAAGCTTCAGCATACACTTCATCATTTTTAGAGATTGTGCACTTACTGTTTTCAAAATGAATCACAAATCCCTTCTTATCTAATGTAGATACACTAAGCATATTGCAAACTGCTTGGGGAATATACAAGACATCACTTACAGGAATTTCTTTAACTTCATTAGACACTTTGCATTTTAAGAATCCAATACCTTTTGCTTGGATCTTAGCAGTCCCTGCGTTTGCAGTTTTAAGAATACCTTCCTCTGGACACATTTCCTGAAAGAAATCCTTACAATTGGTTAAATGGCATGTGCTCCCCGAATCCAAAATCCAAGTACTTCCATTTGAATTATTATTTACCATAGTCAAAGATTTTTCTGCCATTAGAAAGCCCTTGTGTTTATCTTTGTCCTTCATACATTTCCTGGTTTGAAAATTCTTTAGTTCCATTGGCTTAGGTGAGCTAGAGGGAGTGTTTTGTGTTTCCTTACACCATTTAGATACATGTCCCTCCTTTCCACATGAGTAGCAAATCAGCTTTCCCTTGGGTGGAGTTTTCCCATAGCTCCGCCTTCCTCTGTTCTTTGCCAAGAAATTTGTTTCATTTCTCTCTGACTTGCTTTGAGAACACATCTCCTCAGAATCATTTATTATGCATTCCTGCCTTAGTTTTGATGTTGTCTGTTCAAAAGATTGCCCTTCAATGGCCTCATTTACAGACCTAAAAACATCAAACTTCTTTGATAGTGAGGTAAAAAGAAATGCTCTTTTCAATGCATCACACATGGGAATTCCAGAAAGTTCTAGCTTTTGAAATGAAGACATAAGATGCATAATGTGATCATTACATTTACTTTTATCCCTTAATTTGGTTTCATTCAACTCTGCCAGCCAAATTGGTTGCTGCTTTGCATATGTAGTTGCATACATAGTTCTCAGTTTATATAAAATGTCCTTTGGTGTATCTTTTCCCTCCACTAATATGGCTTGTTTCTCTGAGAGAGCTTCCAAAAGCATGCACTTCACATAATAGTTTGCATTGTCCCATTCAGCCATATTTTCAGCTGTTCTGTCTTGGTCTAAGCATATATTTAATCTTTTTGCTCGAAGGAGACATATGAATCTTAGTTCCCACTGCTGATAATTAAACTCATTTAATTTAGGCACCTTGAGAGAGTAGAACAATGGTGAATTTCTTCCCTCAGCCATTTTCTTAGCCTTCTGTCTGCTGTGTGGGGGGAGAGAGAGACAGACTGAATCTTTCCTTTAAGACTTAAGAGAAAAATGTGGCCTTTTTTTCTGCCTGGTAATATTTCTCTTCTTTTTCAATTCCTGGACCCTGGGCCCATAACCCTTTTGTTGGATTATTTGTAGTAAATAATTAGCAGATTTTAGTACACACAGCTTCAGCTTTAGAAATGTTAATTTCTTTCTTCATCTCTCTCTCATTCACCCCTGAATAATTCACTGCTGAGTCACTTTAAAGTTGAAGTAACAAAACATCTGTTTACTCACAGTTTGTAGTTAGATTATAATCAGACAGGCTTATATATACATATTACTATACATTTGTATTATCAGCTCCTTCCATGTGCTTAGATGGTAATGGATGCTCACACCACCATAGATCCTCTCAGGTTAGGAGAGATCATGAGCTCCATGTGCTCCATGTGCTGCATCTAACCCCCACAGGAAGTTGCATAGCTGTGTGACCTCTCTAAGTAATTCACATCAGAGGTCACAGAGTAATCACAGAGAAATAATAGGTGACAGGCAATGCATGCAAAATACAATTACATTCCAACATTTTTTAGGTATCTCAAATAGTCCCTTTTTATTTACACATATATGTCTTACCTATGTTGGTTTTTTCCTGACATTTCTATTTGGGTTTTTTTTTTCAGTTTTCTGATAGGTCATGAATATTCTAGTCACTGTCTGTATCCAAAGCACAAAGAGTACCAGGAGACTTCAAAACTTGGACAAGTCTTTTTAGTCCACAGTGTAGATCAATCTTGTACATCAATGACCCAACACAGGCCGTGTTTCGGCGCACTGTGCCTGCGTCAGGGATCGTATAGCTTCAAAAGTCCAATATGGACATGCCCAGCTGAAGGAAGAAGTAGAATCTTTGTTCCAGCACTGTGTAGCCCCACGGTGAAACGGGTCCGTCGAGTCTGGATGCCTTCCTGGGACAGTCGCACGCAGTCAAGCTCAGTCAGTTAAGTCGAATTTTCAAACTAAGACTAAAGCATTGCGGTGGGGAGAGTATGTTGATTGGATGAACATTCCTTTTTTTGTTTTTCACACAATGCATTAAGAACACAAAAAAGATTAAAAAGATTTGCACAACCACACTTAGGTTGGTTTGGGGGTTTTTATGACCGATGATTATAGAGAAGAACTGTGACCAGCAAGGTTCAGCCTCTTCAGTTTTGCAGCTGATGGTCACCATTTTCTACTACTACTACTTATCACTTCTATAGCGCTACAAGGCATATGCAGCGCTGTACACCATACATGAAAAGACAGTCCCTGCTCAAAGAGCTCACAATCTAAATATGGAATGTTGCTAGTGGAATAGCAACATTCCATGTAGAATCTCAAACAGTAGCAACATTCCATGTAGAATCTCAAGTAATAGCAACATTCCAGAATCTCAAATAGTAACAACATTCCATGTTCCACTGCACTAACCACTAGGCTACTCCTCCACTAGCAACATTCCATGTAGAAGCCTGCCCTTGCAGATCAGCAATGCGGCCGCGCAGGCTTCTGTGTCTGTGAGTCTGACGTCCTGCACGACTCACAGAAACAGAAGCCTGCGCGGGCCGCATTGCTGATCTGCAAGGGCAGGCTTCTACATTACTACTACTACTACTTATCACTTCTATAGCCCTACAAGGCATACGCAGCGCTGTACACCATACATGAAAAGACAGTCCCTGCTCAAAGAGCTCACAATCTAAATAGGACAGACAAACAGACAGAACAACTAAGAGGTAAAGGAATTAAAGAGGTGGGGATAAAAGGGTACAGGGCAAGTGAGTAGTGGTTAGGAGTCAAAAGCAGCGTTAAAGAGGTGGGCTTTTAGCCTGGATTTGAAAACAACCAAAGACGGGGCTAGACGTACAAGCTCGGTCTTTTCCCCCATTTTTTTTTTTACGTTGTTAACCTATACCAAAACATAAGCTCGCTTTTTGTTACATTTTTAGTGTCTACGTTGATTCTAAGCGAGCTTCCACTTTGTGTTTGATGCTATAAACGTACAAATATATAGATATAAGAATAAGGTCATGGCACAATATTTCTTCCTTTAAAATTAAACTAAGGTAAGCTGTACTTCCGTACCACATTAACTAAATCAGTTCTATGCGGTTTACAACAAAATCATGCATACCTGACAACAATACTTATTAAGGACCATGTTTACTAAGGTGTGCTAACGTTTTCAGCGCATGCTAATGCTAGAGTTGCTCATATGTTTCTATGGGCGATTTAGCGTTTAGCGCGTGCTACTCATTAGCGCACACTAAAAATGCTAGTGCATCCTTAGCGCGGCTTAGTAAACAGGGTCCTAATTAATCACACTAATTAAAATCTGTATCTAAAATTCCAAGCGTATCATAAAATATACATTAATTATAATAGTTTAAAACTATTATAATAGCATTCAAGATTATTACCAGAACTATTGGGTAATTCGTGCTCATGAGACATTTCAGAGTTGTATATGTTTCGCTGATGCAGTATAATTTTTGTTACAAAATATTTCAATAAAGATACATCTCAAATAACCAAGTTTTCAGCACCTTTCTGAAGTGTAAAAGACCATCAGATATTCTAAGCATAATTGGCAGATCATTCCAGAATTTAACCCCTATAAAAGAAAATGTGAAGGTGTTGTAAAAATAATAATAATAATATGGGCAATACATTTAAACGTAAAAATCTCAAGTTCTTATATACTGTCAAAAAAAATCAATGAATCATAAAAAATGTTTCTATACCATAAATTTACGTATAACTTAATTAACATAATATATAATGTCTTTTAAAAATTCAAAACCACATACATAAATCCCAATAATTAAGGGCCCTGTTTACTAAGGGGTTCTTTTATAAAGGCACGCTGAAAAATGGCTTGCGGTATTATAGGCGCGGGTTTTGGGCACGTGCAGATCCATTTTTCAGTGCGTCCTTTAAAAAAGGTGTTTTTAAAATTTTTGCTGAAAATGGTCGTACATCAAAATGAAAATTGCCGTACATTTATTTTGGGTCTGAGACCTTACCACCAGCCATTGACCTAGCGGTAAAGACTCACACGGTAACCAAGCGGTAATGACCTACGTGCGTCAAATGCCACTTGGTGCGCATCTACGGCTCATGGCCGAAAATAAAAAATATTTTTCAGACGTGCATATCGGATGTGCACCAAAAATGAAATTACTGAAAGAGCCACTCGGAAGTCGGGTGGTAACTCCATTTTGGTGCGCGTTGGGTGCGCGTAGATGTTTATGCGGCTTAGTAAAAGGGCCCCTAAGGTACGCTAGCATGTTTAGTGTGTGCTAAAAATTATCATGTGCTAACCTTGTAGACGCCCATAGGAATATTATGGGCATCTATACGGTTAGCACATGCTAATGCTTAGTGAGCGCTAAAAACGATAGTCCTGCTTAGTAGAGAGGACCCTAAATTTGTATAGCAGTTGTAGCAACAGAATCGCATAATAAAATGCCATCGAATGACTTGACTATGAATTAAGCAGTGTAATCTCAGATAACATTAGTTGCTCACAGGGGCGTAGCCAGACTTCAGCGGGAGAGGGGTCCAGAGCACAAGGTGAGGGGCACATTTTAGCCCACCCCCCCGGTGCCACCGACCCCCCCCCCCCCACTATTACTGAAGCCCCCCGCCAACAACTTTGACCCCCCCCCCGACGACCCTCTCGACCCCCCCTTCCGCTGCCAACCCGCCGTCGCCTACCTTTACTTGCGGGGGACCCCAACCCCCGCCAGCCAAGCTGAGGTCCTCTTCTTCCCAATCCTGTGCAAGGCTTCATTCTAGTCTGGCGTCCTGCATGTACAACTAGACTAGACTAGAACAAAGCCTTGCGAAGGGATTGGGAAGAAGAGGACCTCGGCTCGGCTGGCAGGGATTGTGGTCCCTGCCAGCATAGGTAGACGACGGCGGGTTGGCAACGGGAGGGGGGGTCGAGACGGTTGTCGGCAGGGGTTCCAGGGGCATATCTACGGGGCCCAGGCTCCCATGGCCCCATACTGGCTATGCCACTGGTTGCTCATTGTTAACTTTCGGGCTCATTTTTCAAAAGAGAAGGACGGCCATCTTTCAACACAAATCAGAAGAGGGACGTCCTTCTCACAGGGTCGTCCAAATCGGTATAATCGAAAGCCGATTTTGGACGTCCCCAACTGCTTTCCTTCGCAGGGACAGCCAAAGTTCAAGGGGGCGTATTGGAGGCATAGCGAAGGCGGGACTTGGGCGTGCCTAACACTAGGACATCCTCGACCCATAATGGGAAAAAAAGGGTGTCCCTGACGAGCACTTGGACGACTTTACCTGGTCGTGTTTTTCTTACGACCAAGGCACAAAAAGATGCCTGAAATGACCAGATGACCACCGGAGAGAATCAGGGATGACCTCCCCTTACTCCCCCAATGGTCACTAACCCCCTCCCACCCTCAAAAAATATCTTTCAAAATATTTTTGCCAGCCTTTATGCCAGCCTCAGATGTCATACTCAGGTCCATGACAGCAGTATGCAGGTCCCTGGAGCATTTGGTTGTTTCTGAGATGGACGTCCTTGGTTTCCATTATCGCCGAAAATCAGAAACGACCAAGTCTAGGGACGATTATCTCTAAGGACGATCAAAATTTTAAGATTTGGACGTCCCTGACCATATTATCAAAATGAAAGATGGACGTCCATCTTTTTTCGATAATACGGGTTTCCCTGCCCCTCCATCAGGACGTTTTGCGAGGACATTCTCAACAAAACTTGGACGTCCCTTTCGATTATGCCCCTCTTTGTGTAAACACCACTCTTACAGGCTCCCTAGTACATCATAATCAAAATTAAACATTAACCAACAAATTCAATGCAAAAACGCTATAAATTGCATGTGCAAATTTGGGTGTGTGCCCAATTTGTGCGCACTATTTAATTGAATAGCAAGCTAATTAGCTTTGATACTTAGCTTATTAACTTAGCTTATTAACAAGTAATTACTAGCTCTAGTTTGAATTAATTGAAATGTATGTGCATAAATTTAAGTGCCAGATACATGTCTAAATATTATGTGCGAGTCCAAAAAGGGGGCACGGAAATGGGAGGCTTATTGACAGATCGGGGTCGTTCCTAGAATTTACATACATTGTTATAGAATAAGGGGATCCGCACCTAACTTAGGGGTCCTTTTTACAAAAAGCATGCTGAAAAATGGCTTGCAGTATTGTAGGCACGGGTTTTGGGTGCACGTCAATCCATTTTTCAGCGCACCTGTAAAAAAAATTTCCAAAAATGGACGAGCGGCAAAATCAAAATTCCCAGGTGTCCATTTTGGCTCTGCGACCTTACCACCATCCATTGACTTAGCGGTAAAGACTCATATGGTAACCCGGCAGTAATGACCTACGCGCGTCAAATGCCACTTGGCACACGTCTGAAAATAAAAAATATTTTTCCGATGCGTGTATCGGATGTGCACCAGAATATGAACGTAGCACAAGAGCCACGTGGTAGTCCAGCAGTAACTCCATTTTGGTGCTTGTTGGGCATGCGTAGATGTTTACGTGGCTTAGTAAAATGGCCACTTAGGTGTGAGGATTTGCACCACATTTCAGCTGGTGCAAATAACCATGCCTAAAATTAGGCTCAATTCCAGGGCATAAACACCATTCTGTATACTGCATCTAATTTTAAGTGTGGTTTATAGAATAGAGATTTTTTTCAGCGCCAATATTTTAGGCAACATATATAGAATCTACCTCTAAGGGTGCACCTAGATGCAAACTAAGGGTTGCTTTTACAAAGCTGCAATACTGATTCCCCCCACAGCAAATGCAACAAAGCCCATAGGAATTGATTGGTCTTCGTTGCATTTGCCACTCAAGAATCAGTACTGTGGCTTTGTAAAAGAATCCCAAAGTTACAATGAATCTATCTGTGACAGCAGATAATATTGCCTACTATACCAGCCAATCAATAAAAATGACAAATACAAATGATAAATTAAAAAACAAACCCAGCAATGCTATTAATGCAAAAAGGGAACACGCATAGTGAAGCATATAAGTCTTGGATGATAGAGTAAATAAATCAAAAATATGGCCTACAGGCTTAAAAAATGCAGCGATGATCTTTAAAAATCTACTTTTAGAAGAATGGCCAAGCAACTCAGCACTAAACTGAAATGGATCAATGCGTAGGGTAGCTTCTCACTTTACTTCTAAAAAATAACATAAAAGGTGAAAATACACTGTTAATATATGATTCACTGCTAAAGGAAACTCTGTTGAGATTGAAAGCGTATGAAGGGGCTTTTTCAAAGCATTTAGACTTACAAAGTTCCTATAGGTTACCATCGGGCTCATTTTCGAAAGAGAAGGACACCCATCTTTCGACACAAGTCTTTCCTCTTTCCTAGAACGTTTCTTCCTTTGCCTAATTTTGTAGATTGTAATCCACCCTGAAGGTCACCAAATGGAGGGGTAGGACTCTTAAATAAACTTGAAAATTTGGAAAGATAGTATTTAAAATAAATAAGAGTAAACAAGCAATTCACGTCTACCCGTTCCACTACTCAGTATTTTATAGGCCTCTATCATATCTCTTCTCAGCCTTCTTTTCTCCAAGCTGAAGAGCCCTGGCCGCTTTAACCTTTCCTCATAGGGACGTCATATTATCCCCTTTATCATTTTCGTTGCCCTTCTCTGTGCCTTTTCTAATTCCAGTATATCTTTTTTGAGATGCAGTGAGCAGAATTGAACACAATATTCGAGGTGCAGTCGCACCATGGAGTTATACAAAGGCATTATAACATCATCATTTTTGTTTTCCATTCCTTTCCTAATAATACCTAACATTCTATTTGCTGTCTTATCCACTGCCACACACAAGCAGAGGGTTTCAACATATCATCAACGATGACACCTAGATCCTTTACCTGGTCGGTGACTCCTAACGCAGAACTTTGCATCACGTAACTATATCTCAGGTTCCTCTTTCCCATATGCATCACTTTGTACTTGTTCACATTAGACTTCATCTGCCATTTAGATGCCCAGTCTCCCAGTCTCGTGAGGTCCTCTTGTAATTTTTCACAATCCTCTTGTGATTTAACAACCTTGAATAACTTTGTGCCATCGGCAAATTTAATTACTTTACTACTTACTCCCATCTCTAGATAATTTATAAATATGTTAAAAGGGAGCGGTCCCAGCACATGCAGGACATGCATGCAGAGTCAGGACTCACGGAAACAGATCAGCGAATGCACTGGAGACCGGCACTGAAGAAGACTTCGGCTGGTGGGGTTTGAGGACCCCCACCAGCAAAGTTGCCTGGCAGTGGTGGGGGGGGGGGTGTCGAAAGTGGCTAGGGAGGGGTGGCGGTGGGAGGGGGCAGCGATTTGAGGAGGTGGGCTAAAATGTGCCCCTCACCTCAGGCTCTGGACCCCCCTCCCGCCAAGTTCTGGCTACGCTCCTGCTCTGAGGGATCCTTTGACTAAGGTGAACTGAAAAATGGCTTGCAGTAGTATAGGAGCACTTTTTGGGTGCGAGCCGAGCATTTTTCAGTGCGCCTGTAAAAAAGGCCTTTTTAAAATTTTTGCCAAAAATGGACATTCAGCAAAATCAAAATTGCTGCGCGTCCATTTTGGGTCTGAGACCTTACTGCCAGCCATTGACCTAGCAGTAAAGACTCACACGGTAACTGGTCACTAATGATCTACGTGCGTCAAATGCCACTTGTCGCACATCTGATATACGCGTCCGAAAATACAAATTATTTTTCAGACATGCATATCAGACCCACGCCAAAAATGAAATTACTGCAAGAGCCTCGTGGTAGCCGGGTGGTAACTCCATTTTGGCACGCGTTGGGCGCGTGTAGACTCTTACACAGCTTAGTAAAAGGGGTTGGGATTCAAATGGTGGAATCAAATTCCCAAGGAATTAAGAGGTATAAATAATTACTTACTATTTTGCAAAAACCTGAAAATTTATCGTTTTAAGACATTATTTAAGATTGAATTATAAAATTGGCGAATTGTATATTTATGACTGATTCTTGTTAATTCCAACTTTATTCAGTATGGGGCCCTCTTACTATGCTGCAGTAAAAGGAGCCCAGCAGTAGCGGCAGTAGCCATTTTTGCTGTGCGCCAGGACCCCTTTTACCGCAACAGGTGAAAATAGCCAAAAAACAAAATGGCCGTCTGGTAAGTTCATACTTGCCACATAGCCATTTTTGGGGGGAGCACTTACCGCCACCCACTGAGGTGGCGGTAAGGGCTCCCACGCTAACCTGGAGGTAAATGGGCAGTACACGCTGGCCGCTTCCCACTGGGTAACCCCCTGCAGAAATATTTTTTTTCAATATTTCTGCTAGTACAGGAAATGACATGCGTTGGGGGTGGAACTACTGCTGGCACCCGCATTGGGCCTGTGTGGTAGTTCCAGGTTGCCAAGCAGCAAGCCTGTTGCTGTATGGCAACCCTTTAGTATAGTAACATAGTAACATAGTAGATGACGGCAGAAAAAGACCTGCACGGTCCATCCAGTCTGCCCAACAAGATAACTCATATGTGCTACTTTTTGTGTATACCCTACTTTGATTTGTACCTGTGCTCTTCAGGGCACAGACCGTATAAGTCTGCCCAGCACTATCCCCGCCTCCCAACCACCAGCCCCGCCTCCCAACCACCGGCTCTGACACAGACCGTATAAGTCTGCCCAGCACTAGCCCCGCCTCCCAACCACCGGCTCTGGCATAGACCGTATAAGTCTGCCCAGCACTAGCCCCGCCTCCCACCACCGGCTCTGGCACAGACCGTATAAGTCTGCCCAGCGCTATCCCTGCCTCCCAACCTCCAGTCCCGCCTCCTACCACTGGCTCTGGCACAGACCGTATAAGTCTGCCCCGCACTATCCCCGCCTCCCAACCTCCAGCCCCGCCTCCCACTACCGGCTCTGCTATCCAATCTCAGTTAAGCTCCTGAGGATCCTTTCCTTCTGAACAGGATTCCTTTATGTTTATCCCACGCATGTTTGATAATGTTTGATAATGCCCCTATATTGTTAATGTAACTGAGTTCCGTTAAATGTAAGCCATATTGAACTGAAATTAATCTTCAGATAATGTGGGCTATAAAAACAAATAAATAATTAAACAGAGAGTTCTACCATTTCTGGAACTGTATACACTGATTTATTCAAGGTTAGGACTGAAAGAAGCTTAAAGTGAAACATCTGTGTTGCAAAATTCTTTCATGAGTTAAATTGGGGGGGGGGGGGGGGGGTGGAAGTACTTTGAAAATTATTCAAGTAAGATTGAGGATCCCCTGGAGTCTTCTGGTACTAAAGACTTCAGGGTGAGTCATTTATGACTAAGACATGCATATTAATAGATGGTAATAAAAGGGAACAGAATTTAAATGATAACATGCCTAATGGAGTTTTTGGACCATGGAGGAGCTATTTTTGATTGTCTTGCAAAAGCAGAGCCCAGTCACCTCTTTCTCCTTCACACCATCAGGTATTGCAGTAACATCTTGTCTTTATAGCATAAAAGGCACATTGCTGATTATCAGTGTTGTTCAAAGTACTACTAGATCAAAGTACTTAAGTTAAAGTAAAAATAAATGTATATTTTAATACTTAAGTAAAAGTACAGTGAAAACACTTAAAAAAATGTACTTAAGTGAAAGTAAAAAAAATCTTGTATAATACTTTTTGAGTAAAGAGTAAAAGTACATCAACTACAATGAATGCAGCTATTGTAGAACAATAAAGTTGTTGGGATAAAAACTTTACTTATTGCTCTACAATTCAATCCACTTTGCTTTTAGTAAAACTACATTTTTAAAAATCACTGTCACTCATGGCAGTGGCGTAGCGGGGGCGGCTGCCACCCGGGGCGGATCACCACTGCACCCCCCCCCCCCCGGGTGCAGACCAACACGACACCCCCCCACCGGCGTCGACACCCCCACCGGCGTCGACACCCCCACCGACCAACACGACTCCCCCCCGGCATAGCGCCACCCCGACAAGGTCCCCACCTGCCTACGAGCTCCATCCATCTGCAGCGCTGCTGTAAAGAAGAAATCGCTTCGTCGGCCCTTCCCTCATTCACTGTCTCCCGCCCTCTGACGTAACTTCCTATTTCCTCAAGGGCGGGAGACAGTGAGTGAGGGAAGGGCCGACGAAGCGATTTCTTCTTTACAGCAGCGCTGTAGATGGATGGAGCTCGTAGGCAGGTAGGGGACCGTGTCGGGGGGGAGGCGCTGCGCCGGGGGGGGGGGGGTGGATGGATGCACCCCCCCACCCGTTGACACCCGGAGCAGACCGTCCCCACTGCCCCGCTCTTGCTACGCCACTGACTCATGGAAGTGTGTTTATGAGTCATTAATCTAGCATAGCTGCAAAGGTTTTCAACAACTGTACTAGCAGAAAGTGGATTGTTCAGTTTGATAAAAAGTTTGTTCAAATCACACCAGGTTACAGTATTACTGATGTCTTCTGAACGGGCCTGCTGAAGAGGGAATCTCTGAAACATGACTTCCGTAAAGCAAAGAATACTTTATCATCATTATTGTCATTATCATCTGCATTAGAAGTAGTGGTATATAAAGCAGTGCATTTGTTCTAGCAAAAAAAGGTGCCGGTACTCAAATGCCAGGTCACCCTTCAGGTGTGGGGATGATTACTGAGTAATCCATCCCACAATAGCCAGGCCCCCTGAAACCAGTCACAGAATCTATGACAAGGCAGAATTGGTGTGTAGAGCCTGAGCACTTTCAATAAAACTTGGGGACCATGGGCCAATTTTAGCAGACAATGAAAACGGTGCCGGTACTCAGTACCCCCTCAAAAAAGCTCTGATATAAAGTATCACTTGCACCTTCATCTTCATCTTCATTATCATTGTCATGCTTTCCAATTACAGAGAAGGCTTTCACAATGTCGGAATCATTGTCTGTTGCCGTTTTAATAATGTTTCATCCGATGGCAAACTCTGTTGGAATATCTTCAAGAACTGATGCAAGAATGTCAATATGTGGGAAACTCTATCAATCCAATGGACAATCACCCCAATATAAAAATTTCCATGGGATGACCAGAAGTCTGTAATTGTTCACCAAAAGTTGCTAAAAGCTTGAGCTTCATCGCCCCTTTAAAGTGACCCAACTCATCATTGTTGTGTTTGCTGGAGACTAGTAACCAATTCAACAAATACAAGCAACTCCGCTGTTCTCATAGGCTCTATTAACTGCACAGCAACATTTAAGATGAGATGATCCACTGTTTATGTGATGAGATTTACAATAGCAAAATCTTGTTCCTGGTTTTGTTGTTTCATTTGATTTACTGTGGAATCGTCATTTAGATTTCGCTTCCACTTTTACTTTTTACTTTTAACTGCACGCATCATATATATATATCTGAGTAAAAGTAGTAAAAATTGGTTAAATTACTTAAGTAAAAGTAACAAATGTTATCCTAACTTCTTTACAAGTAAAAATGACAAAACATTTACTTAAGTACAGTAGTTACATTTACTTAGTTACTATACAAACAAAGAAGTGGGTAAAAAACCAGGAGTCCCAGAGACTGGATCACAGTGAAGATGAACCAGATTTCCAGCATTGCTAACTCTGGATCATCGTCATTGTTCTCTACTCAAGTATTTAGACTCCTGATGTAGGCCTCTTGGCCGAAACACAACGTTGTGTCGAGTCAATATACTATTTAATAAAATTTGGTTCATCTTCACTGTGATCCAGTCTCTGGGACTCCTGGTTTTTTTTACCCACTTCTTTGTTTGTTTTGTGATATATCCTTGGGACTTCTCTGAGTTCTCCACGTCTGTGTATTCTGTACTGCTTAGTTACTATACAACACTGCTGATCATAACACATCAGACTCTCCTCCCGTTTTAAATAATCAAACTGTAAATAATTTCTAAAGGTTATTTAGCAGGTTTTAGAGGTGGAGAAACAGTTTTAGAACTGTTCTCATGGGAATAAATCTCAAGGATATGTTTTACTCCTGAGTTTTGTGCCAGATGTTGACGAGAAAGAACGGATATTCATTCACTTTGACACTTTCCATGGGTAAAAGTATCCAAGGACATCTGTATCTACTATTTCAGCTGGTATTTTTCTCATGGAAAATAATATATCTAGGGTTGAAAATGGAAGTCTGACTCATCATGCATTGCATGTTATGCCACTTTGCACAAGCTTATAGCTATATTGAAGACTGGAGGCAAATTTCAAGACAGCAAATTTAAGCCTAGACATAGCTCTGAAAATTGACCTGTGGAACTCTAGCACTATCTACAGGCACCCTGAGACAATTTTTGTGAGAGCAAATGCACACTTGGGTCATGCCTTAATCTGGTTCTGGCTATCTACACCAATTAAAAAACGTATTGCTTTCAAAATCTGCACCCTGGTTCATAAAAGTATATACGGCAAAGCCCCAGGATATATGGCAGACCTCTTGGACCTACCAACAAGAAACGCAACCAGATCAACATGAACTTACCTAAATCCCCACTACCCAATCTGCAAAGGTCTCAAATACAAATCAACTTATGGATCCAATTTCTCCTACATAAGCACACAATTGTGGAACGCAGTACCAAAAGCTGTGAAAACAATGTACGACCACCTAAGCTTCTGCAAATCACTAAAATGTGGCCTAGTGGTTAGGGTGGTGGACTTTGATCCTGGGGAACTGAGGAACTGAGTTTGATTCCCACTTCAGGCACAGGCAGCTTCTTGTGACTCTGGGCAAGTCACTTAACCCTCCATTGCCCCATGTAAGCCGCATTGAGCCTGCCATGAGTGGGAAAGCGCGGGGTACAAATGTAACAAAAAAAAAAATAAAAACCTACCTGTTCAAAAAGGCATACCCCACCGACCCAACTTAAGTGCCTAAACTCTGCAACACAACGAAACCAAAGCTTGTAACAGACTCTATATAACTCTTTTAATTCACCAAAGTGTCTATAACACATGAACCTATCTGACCACATTAACTCCTTGTATCTGTTTTTATGCCGGAGATGGCGAACGCCTCTATGGTACAATGTAAGCCACATTGAGCCTGCAAATGGGTGGGAAAATGTGGGATGCAAATGTAACAAAATAAATTAAATAAATAAATATCTAGCTTATTTTTGAAAGGGAAGGACGCCCATCTTCTGACATAAATCGGGAGATGGGCGTCCTTCTACCGGGGTCGCCCAAATCGGCATAATCGAAAGCTGATTTTTTTGTGTCCTCAACTGCTTTCCGCCGCAGGGATCACCACAAAGTTGGTGTGAAGTAGACAGCTGCACGGGAACGGGGTTTGCAGGAATCCCGCGGAACCCACGGGATTCCCGCAGGGACGGAAGCAGTTCTGTGGGGTTCCCATGGGGACGGAAGCAGTTCTGCGGGGTTCCCGTGGGGACGGAAGCAGTTCTGCAGGGTTCCCGCGGGGATGGAAGCAGTTCTGCGGGGTTCCTGTGGAAGTGTAAGCTGCGCTGCATCAGCCTCTCATCTACTGAGTACCTTGAGTGCTGTCTCCTCCTCCTCCTCTTCCTCCTTGCTTTAACAGCACAAATGTGGAAAATCTTCCATTATGAAGGTGATAGAGACACAAATGATGATGGAATTCAAAAAGACTTGGGATGAACACAGAGGATCTCTAATTAGAAAATGGAAGTTATAAAAATCCTAACCTTAAATGGCTGCATGTGTGTGGATGTGTCAAGTGATGCTTAGATGGCGACTCTGGCTGGGATTAACTAGGGCCGATACCGGGCAGACTTGTATGGTCTGTGTCTAATATATGGCAGTCTGATTTAGGATGGGCTAGAAAGGGCTTAAACAGCAACTTCAGTTGCTGGAACATAAGGACAGTGCTGGTCAGATTTTTACGGTCTGTATCCCACAAATGAGAAGACGAATAGACTGGAGTGGGCTTCAACGAGAACTCCAGCAGTTGGAACATAAGTATAGGGCCAGATAGACTTCTATGGTCTATCTTCCAGAAACACGAAAGAAAGTATATAATATCACACTCGTTGATTTAATCATGAATTGATAATGAGTGTGACTATTGGGCGGACTGGATGGAACGTTCAGGTCTTTATTTGCTGTCACTTACTATGTTACAATTAATCCTCTTTGCTCCCGGGCTGATGCGCAGACCTCAGATCTGACACCTGACCTACTGGGGCGTGCATGTGGTGACCTCTCAGCACACAGTGCCAGAAATCAGAAACAAATCTTACATGTGCACACCAGAGTGTTCTAAGTTTCAGCTTCCATTCCTTCCTTGCCTACAGTGATGTGGCTCAAATCCATAGAGAGACTGAGGGAGCTGACCAGAATTTTCTATTATGCGCCATTAAATTCTTGCGGGGATGGGTGGGGATGGGTAAGATTCCAGTGGGGACGGGTGGGGATGGGTGAGATTCTAGCAGGGACGGGCGGGGATGGGTAAGATTTCTTTCCCCGTGCAACTGTGAAGCCTTCTTCTGTCAACAACAAAGTTTTTTATGCACAATATTCCTTCTTGGCACTCCTGCAGCTTTTAAAGGCGCCCCTCTCATGATATGAACCGGACGTAATACTCTTGACACCACTGTAAACAGCCAGCCGCCAGCGGTGACGTCAAGAGTATTACTTCTGGTTCATATCATGAGGGGGGGCGCCTTTAAAAGCTGCAGGAGTGCCAAGAAGGAATATTGTGCATACAAAAACTTTGTTGTTGACAGAAGAAGGCTTCACACCAACTTTGTGCATGGCTTTAACCCAAGTCCCTGAGGAAATACTTTTGAAGCCCGCGGTCTTGGGCGTTTCTAGGGGAAGCCAGTCAATTGTTTGAAGATAGCAATTCCAGAAGAGTGAAGCGACTTTTTAAAAAGCCTTTTTGAGATAAGTTCACGTTTTGATTTATTTATTTTGAATTGGGGCGCTATTGAGATAGGCAATAGCACATACAGAAAATTAAGAGCAGCCCGATGAAAGTGCTATACCACTTGGCAAAGAAATCTATTGCCTAAAAACAGTGGGGTTTTTTGCTGAGGGCTCTCTTTAATAAATAAAAAAGTAACAGAAAAAGAAAAGAAAGAAAGAAAGAAAGGAGAAATGTAATTAGGAGATAGTGTTGAGCAACATCTTTATGCATATTATAGAAATATTGGGGTCTGTATTGCTGTTAGTCATATTTTTGTAGCAGCGACTAGTCTTGGTTCTAGTTTTCTATTTTGTCATTTGTTACCATAGACTGTGGGATTAGATTTGTGAAATACCACTGTTGGATGATTGACAGATCTAGGCAGGGTTTGTTTGTTTTTTGAGTGGGTACTTGAGGGTACTGAGTACCGGCACCTTTTCCATTGTCTGCTAAAATTGATCCATGGTCCCTAAGTTTGAATGAAAGAGCTCAGACTGTACACAACAATTCTACCTTGTCATAGAGTCTGTGACTGGTTGCAGGGGGCCATGGCTATTGTGGGGTGGGTCCCTCAGTCATCACCCCACCCCTGAAGGGTGGCCCGGCATTTGAGTATTGGCACCTTTTTCGCTAGAAAAATTACACTGGATCTAGGTACGCCCTCCTACACCCTGCCATTGACTGGGCATAAGTGGTCAGGCCTTTTTTTTTTTGGTGCATTAATGTCAGTTTGTGTTGAAATTCTCTAATTTATTATTTATTTGTAACATTTGTATCCCACATTTTCCCACCCATTAGCAGGCTCAATGTGGCTTACATAATACCGTCAAGGCGATCGCCAAGTCCAGTAGATATTAAACAAATGCAGTTTAAAATAAGGGTCAGGTAAGGTTAGGGTATACAAGTACAACAAGGGTCAAGGAACTAAGGAATATACAATGTCCATTAAGATGTGAGGTTTTGATGCATTACAGAGTTAAGGCATTTAAGTTGGATCAGTAGAGTAGGCCTTGCAAAACAGATAGGTTTTTAATGATCGCCTGAAGTTTAGATGGTCATGGATCAATACTCTTTGGTAGTGAATTCCACATTTGTGTACCTAAGTAGGAGAACTTGGATGCATAGGTTGATTTGTATCTGAGTCCAATGCAGCTTGGATAGTGGAGGTTCAGATAGGAACGTGACGCTCTGGTTCTGTTAATGGTCGGAAGAGCTATCAAGTCAACCATGTATCCCGGGGTTTCACTGTAGATAATCATTACAGAATTGGAGCTCCCCATGCTACATCAGGGCACCAAAAAGGTGGTGCCAAATTTACAGTATTACTGCCTTATACTGTTCACTATAATGATTAAAATAGCCATCAAGACTACTGCAATCTGCTTCTTGCTGGCCTCCCACTTAGTCACCTCTCCCCTCTCCAATCGGTTCAAAACTCTGCTGCCCGTCTCATCTTCCGCCAGGGTCGCTTTACTCATACTACCCCTCTCCTCATGACCCTTCACTGGTTCCCTATCCGTTTTCGCATCCTGTTCAAACTTCTTCTACTAACCTATAAATGTACTCACTCTGCTGCTCCCCAGTATCTCTCCACACTCGTCCTTCCCTACACCCCTTCCCGTGCACTCCGCTCCATGGATAAATCCTTCTTATCTGTTCCCTTCTCCACTACTGCCAACTCCAGACTTCGCGCCTTCTGTCTCGCTGCACCCTACGCCTGGAATAAACTTCCTGAGCCCCTACGTCTTGCCCCATCCTTGGCCACCTTTAAATCTAGACTGAAAGCCCACCTCTTTAACATTGCTTTTGACTCGTAACCACTCGCCTCCACCTACCCTCCTCTCTTCCTTCCCGTTCACATTAATTGATTTGATTTGCTTACTTTATTTATTTTTTGTCTATTAGATTGTAAGCTCTTTGAGCAGGGACTGTCTTTTTTCTATGTTTGTGCAGCGCTGCGTATGCCTTGTAGCGCTATAGAAGTGATAAATAGTAGTAGTAGTAGTCTCTTGTAACCAGAGCTAATATTGTGATGTCATAATGCCTCAGGCCACCAATAAGAGCCAACCTCATCAGTGATGTCACAATGGCTTGATTGTCCTATACTTGGCTTACTTTTATTACATAGCTCTTTGAGCAGGGACTGTCTTTCTTCTATGTTTGTGCAGCGCTGCGTATGCCTTGTAGCGCTATAGAAATGCTAAATAGTAGTAGTAGTAGTATTTAATCTGAGAGTTGGGGCTTGATTCCTGGTTTAAAAGTCTACTGACCTAATATTTCTGCTGTATATCTCAGTGTACTAAATAATCAACTAAAGGGCATTTAGGCATAAGGCTATGTTTGCTTGATGAGACATCCATTGATATTCCTGAAACATGTGGCTAATAGAACAATGATGGATATCAGCGAGTCTGGAAGATAATTCTGGAATAATAGGAAACATATGTCAATATTTTGCAGACAAAAACATCAGGGCAAAAAGGTGGAAAGCCGGGATGTGTTTCTAGTTGGTTAATGGAGTTTTATTAATTTAACTGCTGAGAAATTCTATTACAATGCCCTATGGACCATTATATACATAGCCAAGGTCACTTAGCCATGGGGAAGGAAGTTTTAAAGGTCATTTCTACACACAAAGCAGTGTTTTGTGCTTAGGAATAGGGACTTATAAAGCTGCACGGCTGATAACAATGTAAAGTTATGTGGGAGAAGGGGGTTCGTGAATTAATGGTTGATCCCCCTTTCTGGATGGATAAGATAAGCTGGGAGATGAAGCTAGATACATGGGGTGGCGTTTCTTGACTCTCTTGCTGGGATAGTTGGGGCTATGGTCGCAGGAGGTGGCTGATTGGCTTCTTGGTTATTGAGGGTTAGTTGGGAAATTGACCAATATGGAGGAGGATGAATATGGTAGGATAGGGGAGAAAAAACAAGGATAACGTTAGGATTAGAGAATAAGGCAGGGTAATTAACTATGTACTTCTTTTGTTTTGAAAATTTGGCAGTACCCACATAGGGAAAATTATGAATGTGAGGGAGTGTATTGATTAACTCCAATCTCCCTTAAAACATGCGGCCAAATTAGCATGTACAACTTAAGGCACCATATATAGAATTTGGGGGCAAAAGAGTGTGACGTGAATCATCTAGAGTGGTAAAAAAAAAAAACACAGTGTGTGATATAATGTTAAATGGTATATTTAAAAGCTAGACTGAAAAAGTACATGTGTACTGTAACATTTAAAAACATCGCTGTCAACACCGCGTAAAAAATGCAGGAATAATACATCAAGGAATAGCTATGAAACAAAAGGGGGAACACTGCAATCAGTATTTACCTTGGTACGACATACATATCCTATATAATAATTTGCACCTCCAACATTCTACGTCTGGATGCCTGGGTTCGTAACATCCATAACCACTCATTGCCCCACCCTCGCGTCAAAACATAATGACATCAGAGGGCGGAACAATGAGAGGGAAGCCAGCGCCAGCCCGGTTACCAAGTGAGTCTTTACTGCTAGGTCAATGGCTGGCGGTAAGGTCTCAGACCCAAAATGAACGCACGGCAATTTTCATTTTGACGCATGTCCATTTTTGGCAAAAATAAAAAAGGCCTTTTTTACAGGCGTGCTAAAATATGGATTGGCGCATGCCCAAAACCCGTGCCTACACTACCACAAACCATTTGACAGTGTGCCTTTCTCAAAGGGCCCCCAAATTTGCACAGACACAAGTGTCAAAGCGAGGGGAAATAGCTGAGAAGCGAGTTCTAGAAAAAACTGTACGATATATAAGATGACATAATATCATCGTAAAAAGGTGATGCTACAAATTGTAAGGAACAACAAACGCTTACCACACAGCGGATCGGCGAAGCGATAAGCCTTAAAATATACACAACGATACATACAAAAAATTAAAAACCCGCAATGATAACTAGGAGGACATAAACGTGAAAAACAATGGATACGATAACAGATGTGTCTTACCTAGAGAGTCAAAAGCGAGGGGAATACAGCTTACAAACGCCGTCAGAGTCGACAGACTTGAAAGCGCGCCAAATCCAACGGTTCTAAATAGCATGGAATGTACAACATACGCAGCTACTCTCATGAATATGTAAATATGTCCCTCAAAGTGTATCGACTAACAGAAAAAAAAAAGTAAAATTGAAATTTCCTACAGGGTGGACTGCGAGGAAGAACCCATGAACAGAAAAAAAACCCAAAAAACAGGAAAAGCACAGATGCAGATGGATAAGCGAAGTGAAAAACAGAAACAGAAACCATGACTTTCCCAGTGAAATCAGCCAGGAAAGGCTAACAGTGTGAATTGAAAGGAAGAAAAAAACAGATATAAGCTATTGAATGCTGGGTGAAAAATGTATAAAGTATAATGTAGAGTGAAGGAGGGCTTCCGATAGCACGTTAAATCTGCAAGTGCTTCTCAATTTTATTTTTTTAAAAATCTAGATATCTCTACCACTATATCTACATGAAATGATTAGCGATTATAAATGTCTTGTGTATAATGTTAGAAAAATAGGTTATATAGCTTCTCGTGGGAACACGGATGTCAGATGCTCGTGTTAAATGTATGCTAGTCTAGGTTTTATGTTGATTAATATCCATACACATACTCATAAATATACTTGTTCATTTCCCTTCGGGGTTTATATAGCTAATGTTGTAAACTTTTGATAAAACAGGAAGATTTCCAAGCTTAACAGAGGTCTTCTTGTAGTAGATACACACGGCCTTAGCAAAACTAAATTTATAACCCTCAATAGTCACATTGCTCCAAACATATGTTTAGCAGTCAAATCCAAGACAGGAATATTTACCGAGCAGATTCACTGGAGTATAAAGTAGATTCTAAATGCTGTCAACAGCGTAAGGGTGATTTTTTTTTTTTAACTGTGCAGTCAAACTCTGAGACTAAGATTAAGTCATTTTTTAAATTTAAAATCAGATTGCAATGAATATGTTCTTAGGAAAGGAAATCAAGCAGCGTGGGAAGGCCAAACATAAGATATGCAACAGTATTCTGCTAATAATATCAACGTCTCATGGTCTCAGTGAGGCGCGTTTTCAGCTGCATCAGGTCTTGCTCACTAGGGAGTTTGGCATTCAGATTCCATAAGAGAAAATGGCCTCCTCCCTCAAGGTATATTATTATTATTATTATTATTAGCATTTGTATAGCGCTACCAGACACACGCAGCGCTGAACACCTGACACAAAGAGACAGTCCCTGCTCGATAGAGCTTACAATCTAAAAATACAGACAGACAAGACAGTTAAGGGCGAGGAAAGTACTGGGTGAGAAGGAACAAGGATAAGGGAACTGAGTAGTGGTTAGGAGCCAAAACATTCCATCTAGAATCTCCAATAGTAGCAACATTCCATGTAGAATCTCAATAGTAGCAACATTCTATGTTCCACTGCACTAACCACTAGGCTACTCCTCCACTAGCAACATTCCATGTAGAATCTCAAATAGTAGCAACATTCCATGTAGAATCTCAAGTAATAGCAACATTCCAGAATCTCAAATAGTAGCAACATTCCATGTAGAATCTCAATAGTAGCAACATTCCATGTTCCACTGCACTAACCACTAGGCTACTCCTCTACTAGCAACATTCCATGTAGAAGCCTGCCCTTGCAGATCAGCAACGTGGCCGCGCAGGCTTCTGTTTCTGTGAGTCTGACGTTCTGCACGTACGTGCAGGACGTCAGACTCACAGAAACAGAAGCCTGCGCGGCCGCATTGCTGATCTGCAAGGGCAGGCTTCTACATGGAACGTTGTTATTATTAACATTTGTATAGCGCTACCAGACGCATGCAGCGCTGAACACCTGACACAGAGACCTGCTCGATAGAGCTTACAATCTAAGAATACAGACAGACAAGACAATTAAGGGCGAGGAAAGTACTGGATGAGAAGGAACAAGGATAGGGGAATTGAGTAGTGGTTAGGAGCCAAAACATTCCATCTAGAATCTCCAATAGTAGCAACATTCCATGTAGAATCTCAAGTAATAGCAACATTCCAGAATCTCAAATAATAGCAACATTCCATGTTCCACTGCACTAACCACTAGGCAACTCCTCCACTAGCAACATTCCATGTAGAAGCCTGCCCTTGCAGATCAGCAATGCGGCCGCGCAGACTTCTATTTCTGTGAGTCTGACGTCCTGCATGTACGTGCAGGACGTCAGACTCACAGAAACAGAAGCCTGTGCGGCCGCGTTGCTGATCTGCAAGGGCAGGCTTCTACATGGAATGTTATTATTATTAACATTCGTATAGCGCTACCAGACGCACGCAGCGCTGAACACCTGACACAGAGAGACAGTCCCTGCTCGATAGAGCTTACAATCTAAAAAATACACACAGACAAGACAGTCAAGGGCGAGGAAAGTACTGGGTGAGAAGGAACAAGGATAGGGGAATTGAGTAGTGGTTAGGAGCCAAAAGGAACAAGGATAGGGTATACATGTATACAGGGGTTCCTTTACTAAGGTGCGCCGAAAAGCGGCCTGTGCTTGCGTAAACGCGCGTATTGGATGCGCGCCGGTTCATTTTTCAGCGCACATGCAAAAAAGGTCTTTTTATTTCTAGCCGAAAATGGACGTGTGGCAACAAGAACATTGGTGCGCGTCCATTTTCGGCCTGAGACCTTACCGCCACCCATTCGCTTAGCGGTAAGGTCTCATTAGTTACCTGGGCTGTAATCGTCAGCATGCACAGAATGCCAATTACTACCTGGTTAGCGCCGCGTGCCAGTAATTTTCTGGCACGTGTAGTGGGCGCATTTTAAAAAACGAAATACGTTTCTTTGACAAGTGGTATAGCACCTCTTTCATCGGGCTTCTCTTTATTTATGTGCCATTGCCTATCTGAATAGTGCTACTCCTTAAATAAAAAAATCAAATCAAAACGTGAGCTTATCTCTCAACGATTTCTGCGACGTGCACAGTGTTTTCTCGCTCGTCACTTGTCACTTCACTCTCCTCAGTTAGGCGTGAAGCAGGTGTATCCTTTTTATTTTATTTTATTATAACATAAATCACACACATCAAATAATAATATTTTTGAAAAACTCACAATTTAAAGGAAAAGAAAAAAAAGATTTTAGTCCCCAATTGTTGATCCAAGAACAGGAAAATAACATTAACCTCATGCATATCAAAGTAAATTACTTCTTACTCAAGCAGACAGAACCTGGAATATCGCTAGCAGGTATAACGCTCTACAATCCAAGATTAGTGCAGTATTATTCTTTTGTTACAATAAATGCTTTTAACTTCTCTGGGTCAAAATAAACATAATTTACTGAATTCAAGGAAATATAACATTTACATGGGAACCTTAATATAAAGGTCCCACCTATACGCAAAACTCTCTCTTTTAATAACAAAAATTGTTTTCTCTTCCTTTGAGTTTCTCGAGCAAAGTCTGGAAATACTTGAATTTTTGAACCAAAGAATGGTGAATTAATGTGGCGGAAAAAGAGTTTGAAAATGAAGTAGGTGTATCCTATAACCGTGCACATAGATTATTGGAACGCCCACGGTCTGCCCATTGCCACGCCCCCTTTGGGCAGCGCGTATTAGAATCTGCGTGCACCACTTTACAGAACACTTTGAGCAAGTTGTATGCGTAAATTCTAATTGATGCCAATTAGTGTCAATAATTGCTTGACACTTTGCTGTCGCTTCTTCCTCTTTAACATCAGCAAAATTCGCCCTTTCCTCTCCGAGCACACCACCCGAACCCTCATCCACGCTCTCATTACCTCTCGCCTTGACTACTGCAACCTACTCCTCACTGGCCTCCCACTTAACCATCTATCCCCCCCCTTCAATCCGTTCAGAACTCTGCTGCACGTCTTAAATTCCACCTGAACCGATATACTCATACCACCCCTCTCCTCAGGTCACTTCACTGGCTTCCGATCAGATACCGCATACAGTTCAAGCTTCTCCTCACCTACAAATGCACTCAGTCTGCAGCCCCTCATTACCTCTCTACCCTCATCTCCCCTTACGTTCCCGCCCGAAACCTCCGCTCACAGGACTAATCCCTCCTCTCAGTACCCTTCTCCACCACCGCCAACTCCAAGTTCCGCCCTTTCTGCCTCGCCTCACCCTATGCTTGGAATAAACTTCCTGAGCCCTTACGCCAAGCCCCCTCCCTACCCATCTTCAAATCCTTACTCAAAGCCCACCTCTTCAATGTGGCTTTCGGCACCTAACCTTTATACCTTTCAGGAAATCTAGACTGCCCCAATTTGACTGCCCCTACTTGACTGTACATTTGTCCTTTAGATTGTAAGCTTTCTGAGCAGGGACTGTCCTTCTATGTTAAATTGTACAGCGCTGCATAACCCTAGTAGCGCTTTAGAAATGTTAAATAGTAGTAGTAGTAGTAGTAGTAAGTGGCAATCATAGGTGCTGATTGACTTGTTAATTAAATTGCAAGCGCAAATCCAGAATACGACCAGATTTGCATGTGTAATTTCAGTCACACTATGTAGAGTCTGGAGAGTTAGGCGCTATCCGCTTATGTCACGTGATGTAACCTGCTATCCGCCAATGTTCAGCACATCAATGGCTAAGTTTGGCAGCCAAATTGGGCCACCAAAACAGCAGGGCCTATCTTTGGCCGCTTTAAACATAACCGGCCAGTGCTGACTATCGACTTTGGTTGGTTATGCTTAAACAGGCCATAAATAAACCAGATAATACAGATATAGAACACCGGTCACCGGGAATGGTCCAGCAATGAGTATGCGGTCTCACCGCTGACCGCTGGAGTTAGCTGGGCTGCCTCCCACGGACTGAATATCGGCCCTCTAGGATTCTAAAATTAATTTATTGGCTACAATAAATTTTGAACGGTTCCACTAGCAGAGCTCAGCTTCAAACCAAAAAACTTAGTAACTATAGTAACATAGTAGCTGACGGCAGAAAAAGACCTGCACGGTCCATCCAGTCTGCCCAAGATAAACTCACATGTGCTACTTTTTGTGTATACCTTACCTTGATTTGTATCTGCCATTTTCAGGGCACAGACCGTAGAAGTCTGCCCAGCACTAGCCCCGCCCCCCAACCACCAGCCCCGCTTCCTACCACCGGCTCTGCCACCCAATCTCGGCTAAGCTTCGAGGATCCATTCCTTCTGAACAGGATTCCTTTATATTTATCCCACGCATGTTTGAATTCCGTTACCGTTTTCATCTCCACCACCTCCCGCGGGAGGGCATTCCAAGTATCCACCACTCTCTCCGTGAAAAAATACTTCCTGACATTTTTGTTGAGTCTGCCCCCCTTCAATCTCATTTCATGTCCTCTAGTTCTACCGCCTTCCCATCTATGGAAAAGGTTCGTTTTGCGGATTAATACCTTTCAAATATTTGAACGTCTGTATCATATCAGCCCTGTTTCTCCTTTCCTCCAGGGTATACATGTTCAGGTCAGCAGACCCCAAATTAACCTATAGAAATTCTCTCATACACTATTCAGTTCTTTTCACTTCAATATCATAGTGCACAATTTTTTAATTGATTGATAGTTTTCCAAAAGGGAGGGAAAAAAAGCCTTAGCAGTCATTGGCTCATGCTGTGGAAACTAAACATTGTCCATTCCACTGAGTCACTCTGACATGAGTACCACCCAGGGGTGTGCTGGTAAATGTTTAACAACAGGTTCTTTCTCCAGACGTAGCCAGCTCTGCAGTTGGAAGGACCAGGGGTGGCCGGCCGGGGGGGGGGGGGGGGGAGCAACACTTGCCTCTCTCTCCTCCCTCCCTTCGTGCGGGCACGCTAGGCATACCTTTGCTGGCAGCCAATAAATGGACTGCCACCACTCCCAACGTCTTGCTTTGAGCAGCATGCTGAAACTTCTCACACATGCTGGAGAAGTCCCAGCCTGCTGCTCAGAGCTGGAAACAAGGAGCGGGGAGCAGCAGTAGTCTATTTACTTGGCTGGCAGGTCTCAGCATCCCCACCAGCAAAGTAAAAGAGAATTCAGCAGGGGGCCGAAGCCCACATTTTGGGAGCCAGTTGTTAAAGTAGCCATGGAGGGCCCTACTTTAACAACCAGCTCCCAAAATTCTTAAAAACTTAACAACCGGCTCTTGCGAGCCTGTGAGAGCCGGCTCCAGCACACCACTGGTACCACCGCTGCCGACTGACTCAGACCGATCATCGGCAAAAATCTCCCAAAAGTCTTTTTTTAATTTTGTTTCATTTTCAATTATCATTTTCTTCACAATACTTGCAGCAAACGTATGTTTCATATGCTTAATGACTAATGTCCAATAGCACAGCAAAAAAAACCCCAGCACTTAGTTTTCAACGTGCCCTATCTCTGACCCGATCCCAATGGGAATCCAAGGGGTAACAAGAAAACCTAATCATTTTGCATGCATGAAAATTATGCATACTTTTCATTACAATTTGCATTTTAAAAATACCTACACCCACACACACACACACAAAAAAAACGTTCCAGTTCAACTGCTACATGTCCAAATGAAATCTATGTGTAATACAGTAAAACTGCTCACAAAACTTTTATACAGAAGGGGCTAAACTCTATAAATAGCTGGAATAAGCTTAAAAATTGCAACCCAGGAACAAGGCAACGTGTTCAATCATTCAACCGTTAAAAATAAAACACATTTGCATAAGCAGATAGCAGCAGCAGTTCAATCTGTTTCATTGAAACAGCACGTTAAAGCTTAAGCTTTGCTCTTCATTAACCCCTATTTTGGTGATGAAAGCTATGACCCGCAGGGTTCTATAGGGTTTGGCGCAGTTAAGCCCAGACATCTTCAATGTCCGTATAAGTGATGTTTTGAAAAATGTGTCTATAAACACTGCACAGGGGGAATAGGTAAGATGAAGATGACCTTAATACACTGAAATATTTTAGTGACAATGTTTTGATCTGTAAAAATGCAAACTCGTGCATGTGGGAAACACAATCTAGCAATCGCCAAGCAGAAAAAGAAATGGCGATGAGAGGGCAGGTAGCCGAACCTTTGCCCTATGCGGAGATAAGTACATATGCGGAAGTCCAGGAAAGGGAAAAGCGACTTCATTTACGCCTGTCACCCACTGTAAAATCCATGACAAGTAGGATTAATAAACCACAAGAAGGAGACAGTTAAAAGTACACAGTGAAAAAGCAGCAAAAAAAAAAAGAAAAACAAACAGGTTTGAGCAGGCTTTTTCATTATCTCGGAACACTGAATCAAGTTGATTTCTGTAAACATCAGATTGACCCCTGATGTAGGCACTGTGAGTGCTGTCCGTGTCTTGTCTTTGAATAAAAGTTTTGTTGTCTGCTCCAGTCTTGAAAGCCCTTTGTGCTGTTTTGTTGTTGTTGTTTTACTACTACTACTACTACTACTTAACATTTCTAGAGCGCTACTAGGGTTACGCAGCGCTGTACAATTTAACAAAGAGAGACAGTCCCTGCTCAAAGAGCTTACAATCTAAAAATGGAATGTTGCTAGTGGAATAGCAACATTCTATGTAGAATCTCAAATAGTAGCAACAGAATCTCCAATAGTAGCAACATTCCATATAGAATCTCAAGTAATAGTAACATTCCAGAATCTCAAATAGTAACAACATCCCATGTTCCACTGCACTAACCACTAGGCTACTCCTCCAATAGCAACATTCCATCTAGATGCTTGCCCTTGCAGATCAGCAACGCGTCCGCGTAGGCTTCTGTTTCTGTGAGTCTGACGTCCTGCACGCAGACTCACAGAAACAGAAGCCTGCGCGGCCGCATTCCTACTACTACTACTTAACCCTAGAACGCATGACGTTAAAAATATACATATTAACGTCATGGGGGCCTTTTAGGCCCCCATGCACATAATGTAGAAAAACACACTTAAATAACTTTCACAAGTTTATTTCAAAATTGCTCAATAAAATATGAACAGTGGACAACATTTTAATTATAATTTTTCACAGAAAACACCAAAAAATCTTTTTTTTCCCAAATTTCACGCAAAGACATGAAAACACACAAAAATGCATAGAAATCTATAGCAAACTAGCTGCAGCTACATTTTTATTCTAACTTTCTTTTCTATTATATTAGTCTTCCAAACAATTCTGACATGTTATTTTTTCAGAAGAGTGTTCTTTGCAAACAGTTTCCTTACAAGTGGAACAATATCGCTCAGTTTTCCTCTCTATGTTTCTTGGACACATGAAACAACGCTTTCGTTTTCTTTCTCCTGGCTCTGGAGTAATCTGAAACTGTACGCCACACCGTTTCATTGCTTCTTTAGTTTTCTTTGGCAAGCATTTCAAGTCGCTTCGCTCTATCATGTGAGGTATTACAAGTTCATGACAAAGGTCCTTCAAGAATAAGCGTCTCCTGTCCTTCCTCTGTACATGAAATTCAGGATGAGTTTCTGTATAAATAATGAATGAATTTAGGGCTGCTACATCAAGCATATTTGAAAATAGTACTACAGGCCATCGTTTTGTTTGCCTCTTACACGAATATTCTCCCACATCTCATCCATTTTATCTACACCTCCTTTTGTTGCATTGTAATGCAGGATGATTTCTGGTTTCAATTTTTGGTTATTGCTGTCAACACTGCAATCGTGATGCATGGTACTGAGTAAAATTACAGATTTCTCCTTCTTTGCCTTGTAAGATACCAAAGTCGCTTTGTTATTGAATCCAAAGACACTCTCATAAAGTGCTCGCTGACGATTGTGTTTGTGCTGCTGGAATTTCTCGTCTGTTTTGCTTTATAGTACCAACAAGTGTAATAGCTTTTGCAAGCAGAAAATTGCCTAGTTCAACATTGGTGAAATAATTGTCCATGGTGATGTTTCTACCTGAATTGAATATTGGAACAGCAAGAGTTTTGACTATTTCAGACCCCAGATCCTTCTGTACTGGTGCACCAACCTCTTTGCCACAGTAGATTACGCCATTTATGCCATAATAATTTGCAGAATCACACATCCAGAAGATTTTTATACCGTACTTGGCTGGCTTGCTGGGCATGTATTGTATGAATTTGCAGCGTCCTCTGAACAGTACAAGTTGCTCATCTACAGTAACATTAGTACTAGGATTGTAAAGTTTTGTGCAATTTTTGATAAATATGTTCCAGATATAACTGATAGGGGCTAATTTGTCTGTTTCAAACCTCGCTGCACGAGTTCGCTTATCATCAAAGCGAATGATCCTTCTAATTTCCTCATATCTGCCCACTGACATTGTCGCCTTATAGTGTGGATCAGAAAGTGGGTCCAGAAATAATTCTCGTATTGGGACATCATACGATTTTTGACTCCCTGCCAGCAGGAAAAGTCCAATATATGCATAAAGTTCCTCTTTTGAGATATTTTTCCAGGACTTATTTTTTGCTGAAGCGATACGTCTTCCTTCTAGGTTTGAACATAATAGGACCTCTTCTGCAATATTGTCAGAAAAATAAGTACAGAATACATCTTTAGGGGTAAAGTAACTGGGACTTCCCACAGCTCCTTGAGCCTGTCTCACAATATTGTGTATTGGAGTACGTCCGACTAATGTAGGATTACTGTCCCAAAAAACATTCGTTTTGGATGTTCTACTTATCACTTCTTGAGGATCCACTAGATTCACTTCTTCATCATCAGAAGAATCACTGGATGAGGATGTTTGATTAGCTGGTGGCAGATATTCTTCATCAGACAAAGATAGTTCACTTTCATCATCGCTTTGAAACATAATCGCTTCAATCTCTTGGTCAGTCAGACACTTGGAGGAAGACTGTGCCATTGCTGACTAGATGTTAGAAAATGAAACAGATTTCCTCTCAACAGCTTATCTTATCACAGGTCCTTCAGCAATTAGCTCACAGTGTATACTGTCCTCAGTGTTCAGAGGACCTGAGGTGATGTCATGGCCTTATCACTCCCTCCAAAAATCACATGACATCCTCACATGTTATTATCCACACCCTGGCCCCTCCACCAGCATTACTGAGTACAAATAAAGTAACTTGAGACACAAACACTTCTGAGAACATGATAAAAACAGCGGGGGCCTAAAAGGCCCCCAATTCGTACAGATGTAGTTTTCACCAAACAAGCATTGTTACACCATAATGCCTATGAAAAAAAATTATATGAACAACTGGATATTATCAACAATGACATACTTGAGTAATACCTTGAGTTTCAAAATTCTAACTAAAGTAATTTTGCAGATAATAGCAAAAATGTAAGCATGGGGGCCTAAAAGGCCCCCAATATGCGTTCTAGGGTTAACATTTCTAGAGCGCTACTAGGGTTACGCAGCGCTGTACAATTTAACAAAGAGAGACAGTCCCTGCTCAAAGAGCTTACAATCTAATAGACAAGTGAACGGTCGGTCCGATAGGGGCAGTCAAATTGGGGTAGTCTGGATTCACTGAATGGTAAGGGTTAGGTGCTGAACGCAGCATTGAAGAGGTGGGCTTTAAGCAAAGACTTGAAGACGGGCAGGGAGGGGGCTTGGCGTAAGGGTTCAGGAAGGTTGTTCCAAGCATAGGGTGAGGCGAGGCAGAATGAGCGGAGCCTGGAGTTGGCGGTGGTGGAGAAGGGTACTGAGAGGAGGGATTTATCCTGTGAACGGAGGTTATGGGGCGGGAACGTAAGGGGAGATGAGGGTAGAAAGGTAGTGAGGGGCAGCAGACTGAGTGCATTTGTAGGTAAGAAGGAGAAGCTTGAATTGAATGCGGTATCTGATTGGAAGCCAGTGAAGTGACCTGAGGAGACCTGTTGTTTTGCTGAAGTAGGATTAATAAAGCCATAATTAATCTGCATAAAGGAGCCATCTATTGAGTCCTTACCACCCAGGCAAGCTTCTTTCCTGCCAGCATAAAGACTGTTGCCTCAGGAATCACACCAAAGGGGTGTGCCAAAGGGGCACGCCCCTTTGCGTGGTGTTGGACGCAGGGGCGTAGCCAGACCTCGCCCTAGGTGGGGGGCACTGTTTAGCCCCCCTCCCGCCGCTGCCCCCCCAGCAGACGCCACATTGCACCCCTCCTGACGATCCCCTTGAACCCCCCTCCCGCCACCAACCCTCCCCCATTGCCGCCCGCCCCGCTGCTTCAAATACCTTGTTTGATGGCCCCGCCAAAGAGGATCTAGTTCTTCGGCGCCAGAGTAGCGCCTTCATTCAATGCAGTTCCTGGCGTGATCAGCTGTTTCAGACGCCGTACGTACGTCATGCCAGGAACTGCATTGAATGAAGGCGCTACTCCAGCACCGAAGAACTAGATTCTCTTTGGCGGGGCCAGCAAACAACAAGGTATTTGAAAGCGGCAGGCGACGGCGGGGGAGGGTTGGTGGCAGGAGGGGGATTTCAAGGGGATTGTCGGGAGGGGGCCAGGGCCAAATCTATGGGGCCCAGGCCCCCTCAGGCCCCACTTAGCTACGCCACTGGTTGGATGTGGCTGCTTGGAGTAGGGCAGCTCCAGTGTCCTCCGTCTGCCCTGGACAATCTGTAAGTGTGACTTTTACCATGCTGCATTGGGTGAACTTTGTTCCTTGACTCTGCTGCTTATTGATTTCTACGCTGTGGCTCTGCCCTTACGCTGCTGCACTGGAGGTTCCATACACGATTCCTATTATAATCTCTCATAAGATTAATCACCTAGTCCCTGTCTCTACTACCTTATTCCGGTCAAGCTTCTCTCGTGCTCATGCGAGGCAAGGAACCTCTTTCTCCAGACATCATTTAATTACTTTACCTTCAATTACTTCGGTCTCCACCTCCTACCTCCCTATTCCAATTGGGTATGTAAATGTTAGGTTGGTGGTGGATAAAACTGATCCTATTTAGCTTTTGGGGAAAAAAATAGCCATTCTGTCCACCTGTTTCAGGGGCATGAAGTTTTCTAAAAGAAAAAAAACATACAGAAAAGGTATAAGCTCCAACAAAACAAGTGAAATAAATGTATATATTTTTTTCTTACATTTGTACCCTGCACTTTCCCACTCATAGCAGGTTCAATGTGGCTTACATATTATATACAGGTACTTATTTGTACCTGGGGCAATGGAGGGTTAAGTGACTTGCCCAGAGTCACAAAGAGCTGCCTGTGCCTGCAGTGGGAATTGAACCCAGTTCCCCAGGACCAAAGTCCACCACTCTAACCACTAGGCCACTCAGACTCACAGAAATAGAAGCCTGCGCGGCTGTGTTGCTGATCTGCAAGGGCAGGCTTCTACATGGAATGTTGCTAGTGGAATAGCAACATCAACATTCCATGTAGAATCTCCAATAGTAGCAACATTCCATCTATTTATTTTTTTCTTACATTTGTACCCCGCACTTTCCCACTCATAGCAGGCTCGATGCAGCTTACATATTATATACAGGTACTTATTTGTACCTGGGGCAATGGAGGGTTAAGTGACTTGCCCAGAGTCACAAGGAGCTGCCCGTGCCTGCAGCGGGAATTGAACCCAGTTCCCCAGGACCAAAGTCCACCACTCTAACCACTAGGCCACTTCTCCACTCTTTAAAACTTAATATAGTGCTAGAATGCTCGGATTACACTGCTGCTCATGGCTAAAAAAAAAACCCAAGATGGCACCCATGCTTATATCTACTACTATTACTACTCATCATTTCTATAGCGCTACTAGACATACGCAGCGCTGTACACCTGAACATGGAGAGACAGTTCCTGCTCGACAGAGATTACAATCTAATTAGGACAGACAAACAGGACAAATAAGAGATAAGGGAATTACTAAGGTGGGGTACTGAACAAGTGAGTAAGGGTTAGGAGTTAAAAGCAGCATCAAAAAGGTGGGCTTTTAGCTTAGATTTGAAGACGGCCAGAGATGGAGCTTGACGTACCGGCTCAGGAAGTCTATTCCAGGCATATGGTGCAGCAAGATAAGAGGAACGGAGTCTGGAGTTAGCGGTGGAGGAGAAGGGTGCAGAAAAGAGAGATTTACCCAGTGAACGGAGTTCCCGGGGAGGAGTGTAGGGAGAGTTGAGAGTGGAGAGGTACTGAGGAGCTGCAGAGTGAATGCAGGATAGCCAATCAGGAAAAGATGTAAAAGCTTAAGCATCAAAAAACAAAAAACAGCGGGGATATTTCCTTAAGAAATTCCACTTTGCCATTCAGCTCCTGCAGTGACGTAATTTAAAGATTCAATGCTGTTCAGCTTGAAGTAAACACTTTGTCGATCACCTCCCCTCACATCTGGCGGAATCCATCCTAACGTCCAACAATTTAAGGACAGGAACATACGATTAAGCTGTATGCAATAAGCTGACAAGGGTGAATTATCTTTTTGAGTCACCATGGTGCTTTTATGTTCCAATATTGGTGTCTTCAATGAACGAGATGCTTGTCCTATATAAACATTTTCTCATGGACATTTAATTGTGCAGCGCTGCATACGCCTTGTAGCGCTATAGAAATGCTAAATAGTAGTAGTAATACAATACAACACAAATGAACTTGAACAAGTTGTCTTAAATCATAACTTGTAACACTTTCCATCCACAGGATTTGCAAAACTCTTGTATTGAAGCAGTAATTCACAGGTCATCCACACGAAGAAACATAGAAACATGATGGCAGATAAAGGCCGTATGACCCATCCAGTCTGGCTATCCTCTGTAACCCCTAACTCTTCCTTTTCCTAAGCGACCCCACATGCTTATCCCATGCCTTTTTAAATTCTGGAACAGTCCTCAACTCCACCACCTCCACCGGGAGGCCATTCCACGCCTCCACCACCCTTTCTGTGAAATAATACTTCCTTAGGTTACTCCTAAGCCTATTCCCTCTTAACTTTGTCATATGCCTCCTCATTCCAGAGCTTTCCTTCATTTGAAAAAGGCTCTCTTCCTGTACATACATAGTAACATAGTAGATGACGGCAGAAAAAGACCTGCACGGTCCATCTAGTCTGCCCACGATAAACTCATATGTGTATACCTTACCTTGATTTGTACCTGTCTTTTTCAGGGCACAGACCGTATAAGTCTGTCCAGCAGTATTTCCCGCCTCCCATCACCGGCTCTGGCACAGACCCTGTATAAGTCTGCCCTCCCCTATCCTAGCCTCTCAACCACCAACCCCTCTTCCCCCCGCCACCCAATTTCAGCTAAATGCCCTTGAGATATTTAAACATTTCTATCATGTCTCCTCTCTCCCTCCTCTCTTCCAGCGTATACATGTTGAGGTTCATAAGCCTGTCCCTATCATTTTTGCATTCAAGACCGCTTACTAATTTTGTAGCCGCCCTCTGGACCGACTCCATCCTGTTTATATCTTTCCGTAGGTGGTGTCTCCAGAACTGCACGCAGTACTCCAAATGGGGCCTCACCAGAGACTTATACAACGGCACTATCACCTCCTTTTTCTAGCCTCTCTTTATGCACCCAAGCATCCTTCTGGCTTTGGCCGTCGCTTTTTCTACCTGTTTGAAAGCTTTAAGGTCATCAGACACAATCACCCCCAAGTCCCGCTCTTCCTTCGCACACTGAACAACTTCACCCGCTATACCGTTCCCTCGGATTTTTGCGACCCAAGTGCATGACCCTGCATTTTTTGGGATCTGTGATCTGTACATCTGAGGGACACAGCATTTGCTTTGTTCTTATCTCTGCTATAAGCCACTCAAAACGTACGTGTCTCAAAACAAGGCAAGGTAGTGACTAACTTCCAGTGGTGTCCCAAAGTTTTCACCACAGAATTAGTTGTTGTATTATATATAAGGACACATGTCAAAACATCTTGATCGTTACCTTCTTCTGCTGCCCTTAAATATTGTAATAGTAAATTTCTATCATTATGCTTTGCTCTGGTGTATACCTTTTTTAATTACTGAAGAAGGGTATCCACGTGCACACAGCTTCTTCTTAAAAGGGCCCTTTCACTAAGGCACGTAGGCACCTACGGGCGTACAATACACGTCAAATTAGAATTACTGCCTGCCTACCGCATGCCCTGGGTGGTAATTCTCATTTTGGTCTGCGTCCAAAACGCTCAGCAGAAAATAACTTCTATTTTCTACCACATGGCGCTAACTGGGCGGCAATTGCCAGTGTACGCGCACTGACAATTACCACCTGGTTAATGCGTGAGACCCTTCCACTAAGCCAATGGGTGGCGGTAAGGTCTCAGGCCCAAAATGGATGTGCGCTGACTTTTATTTTGTTCGCACGTCCGTTTTTGGCCAAAAAAAGGCCAGCCTGAAATGTCATACCCAGCTCCATGACAGCAGTATGCAGGTCCCTGGAGCAGTTTTTAGTGGGTGCAGTGCACTTCAGGCAGGTGGACCCAGGCCCATCCCCCCCTCATACCTGTTACACTTGTGGTGGTAAATGGGAGCCCTCCAAAACCCACCCGAAACCCACTGTACCCACATGTAGGTGCCCCCTTCATCCCTAAGGGCTATGGCAGTGGTGTACAGTTGTGGGGAGTTGGTGTTTGGGGGGAGGGGGGAGGGGGTTGGGGGGCTCAGCACGATCACGATCAGGGCACAGACCATAGAAGCCTGCCCAGCACCGGTTTCGCTTCCCAATTACAGGCGTTGCCACCCAATCTCCGCTAAGATTCCGTGGAACCATTCCTTCTAAACAGGATTCCTTTGCGTTTATCCCACGCATGTTTAAATTCCATTACCGTTTTCATCTCCACCAACTCCCACGGGAGGGCATTCCACGTATCCACCACCCTCTCCGTGAAAAAATAGTTCCTGACATTGCTCCTGAGTCTGCCCCCCCTTCAACCTCAATTCACGTCCTCTAGTTCTAGAGTTTCACATGTTGAGTACAGGAAATGTCAGTTTGGAAAATGGAAGTGTAGGTCTGTTAACTGGGACAGATATTTCCCATTAAGATTTACTCGTTTCTCTTTCCTTATGGCTGGTGTTAACCAAGAAAGGCCAGAGAATGATTAAAGTGCATGATTGAGCTGCCAGCAGTGGTTGGGAAGTGATTAAATCTTAGCGAAGGAGAGATGGAGGGGAAGATTTTTTTTTTAAACGGGTTAGATTATGGTTAGAGAGAGACTCAAGGAGGTTAAGGAAGTGCTGGTGTCAGACACAGTAGAAAAAGTGACTTCAAAAAGAAGTAAGGCTGCCTGATTTCATCTTGGGTCACAGCTGTTAAAAAAGCAGGGAAGGCAATAGTAGGTAACAGAAAATGAATAAAGCACATGAAATCTCTTCATAAGGAGAACACACAATTCCATAAAGAAACATTTCATAAGGTCAAACATATTATTTCTTTATTTTTTTTATTTGTTACATTTGTATCCCACATTTTCCCACCTATTTGTAGGCTCAATGTGGCTTACATAGTACCGGAGAGGCGCTTGCAGACTCCGGTGAGAACAAATACAAAGTGATGTAGTCATGACTTTTTTTGTGGGGGTACTTGGGGGTACTGAGTACTGGCACCTTTTCCACTGTCTGCTAAAATTGACCCATGGACCCCAAGTTTTAATGAAAGAGCTCAGGCTCTACACACCAATTCTGCCTTGTCATAGATTCTGTGACTGGTTGCAGGGGGCTTGGCTATTGTGGGGTGGGTCCCTCGGTGATCACCCCACCCCTGAAGGGTGGCCTAGCATTTGAGTACTGGCACCTTTTTTGCTAGAAAAAAATGCATTGGATGTAGTGGTCAGATAAAGTTCAAGTGGCATAGCCACATTAAGGAAACGTACAACGGAAGAGTTGAGTTTTGTCCATTACGTACTTTAGTTTTGTTGTGTTGCAGGGCTTAGGCATCTAAGTTGGATCGGTGGGGTATGCCTTTTTGAAAAGGTTGGTTTTTAGTGATTTCCGGAAGTTTAGGTGGTCGTGCGTCATTTTCAAGGCTTTTGGTAAAGCGTTCCACAGTTCTGTGCTTATGTAGGAAAAGCTGGATGCGTAAGTCGATTTGTATTTAAGTCCATTACAGCTTGGGAAGTGCAGATTTAGATAAGATCGTGTTGATTCTGATGTGTTTTTAGTGGAGGAGTGGCCTGGTGGTTAGTGTGGTGGACTTTGGTCTTGGGGAACTGGGTTCAATTCCTGGCACAGGCAGCTCCTTTTGACTGTGGGCAAATCACTTAACCCTCCATTGCCCCAGGTAAAAATAAGTACCTGTATATAATATGTAAGCCGCATTGAATCTGCTATGAGTAGGAAAGAGTGGGGTACAAATGTAGCTAAAATAAAGTCTGTCATGTATCCCGGGGCTTTACCGTAGATAAATTTATGGACCAGGGTGCAGATTTTGAAGGCAATGCGTTCTTTGATTTGGAAGGGCAGCTAACATTATCTGATAACAGAACTAAAGTTTTATTTGAGGTGATGCATTAGTTTCTTGAATAAAGGGGGTTTCAGGAATTACCATTGGCTTCCTCGCCTTGTGCTGATATTCTTGGCATTTATCTGAAGGAAAAATAATCAAAGGAATGGAAGAAGCTTTTGTACATGAAGCCTGATGTACTAATATAAGGAAAGCTGATTGCAGGGTGTGATGGGGAATAGGGATGGGACGGCTTCCCTATCAGGACAGGCTGAAGAGGCTGAGGCTCTTCAGCTTGGAGAAAAGGCGGCTGAGGGGAGATATGATAGAGGGTCTATAAGATAATGAGTGGAGTAGTAGCTCAAGGTGAGTTACATTCAGGTACTTTGGATATTTCTCTGTCCCAGGAGGGCTCACAATCTAAGTTTGTACCTGAGGCAATGGAGGGTTAAGTGACTTGCCTGCAATCACAAGGAGCAACAGTGGGATTTGAACTGGCCACCTCTGGATTGCAAACCCACTGCTCTAACCACTAGGCCACTCCTCCACTATAGCAACATTCTATGTACAATGTCAAATAGTAGCAACATTCCATATAGAATCTCAAATAGTAGCAACAGAATCTCAAATAATTTATTTGGATTTTGCTCATACCTTTTTCAGTAGTAGTTCAAGGTGAGTTACATTCAGGTACTCTGGATATTTCTCTGTCCCAGGAGGGCTCATAATCTAAGTTTGTACCTGAGGCAATGGAGGGTTAAATGACTTGCCTGAGATCACAAGGAGCAGCAGTGGGATTTGAACCAGCCACCTATGGATTGCAAGACTGATGTTCTAACCATTAGGGCACTCCTCCACTCCTTGCTTAATCACATAAGTGGCAGCAAAGTACCACGTGTTACTCTATAAGGGCACAGATAAGTGAGAGTGCGTAAATGCAAGGGGGCATATACATGTGTGGATTATGGGAAGGGCATGGGTGGTGCTGCCACTTACACATGCAAGTTACTGTAAATAATGTGCTTCCTTGTCAAATTTAGGCACTCAAAGTAATGCCAAGTCTATGGCTGGTCTAACTGCAGATGCCTAAATTTTAAGTATGCCAATGTTGGGTTACACTAATACAGTAGAGTCTCGATTATCAAACATAAACGGGACCGACTCATTGTCAAATAACTGAAGTCAGATAATTTGAGACTCTACGTAGTGCACTATATCCCTCCCCCTGCCACAATAAGCACAGCCTCCTACCCCACCCACCCTCCCAAACAGAAGCAGCTTTCCACTCCCAGTAGCTCCTTCCCATCCTGGCTCAGTTTTCAAAATGGCTGCCACTAGAACTCTGGCCACTAGAGTTTGCAGCAGCTATTTTGACAGCCAAACCAGGATGAGACTGGAGATTGCTCCTGCTCTGACCTTACCGCTGGACCACCAAGGCTTTTAGACCGGGGGGGGGGGGGTATGATTGAGCAGGTGAGTGGGAAGGCATTTAAGGAGGGTCCATAAGTGGGGAGGCTGTTTCTGTGTGGGTGGGTGAGTAGGGTAGGAGGCACTTTGAGAGGGTTTCTAGGATGCACTGATTTTTGGGAGGGAGGGAGTCGGCGAAGTACCGGTTTACCAACCATTGGTTAATCCAGAAGGTCAGATAACTGAACGTCAGTTAACTGAGATTCTACTGTATTCTATAATTAATCGTTATAGAATAGGATCTTACCACACACCATCAGGGCACCTAAAAAGAAAAGACCACTTATAGAATTACCCCCTTAGTGCATGCTAGGCATATTAACCTACAAATTAATATGCAAATGGCCCATTTTCAAAGGACATAGACTTACAAAGCTGAGCCTCTAAGAAAATTAGAGCATATGAAAAAATGTTTTAATATGGGAGAAAAATGCCCAACAATACAAAATGCAAACTGAAAATTGTTGCCCTGTGTGTATCCCTAATTAAGAAAGGGGCCCTTTTACTAAGGTGCATTGAAAAACGGCCTGCGGTAGTGTAGGCACAGATTTTGGGCTCGCATAGAATCATTTTTCAGTGCACCCGCAAAAAAGGCCTTTTTAAAAATGTTGCTGAAAATGGACGTGCGGCAAAATGAAAACTGCCGCGCGTCCATTTTGGGTCTGAGACCTTACCGCCAGCCATTGACCTAGCGGTAAAGTCTGATGCAGTAACCGGGCGGTAATGGCCTGCACGTGCCAAATGCCATGGCACACGTCCTGTACGCACGGCAGAAAATAGCAAAATATTTTCCAGCCGTGCGCATCGGCCGCGCACCAAAAATGAAACTACCGCAAGAGACACACGGTAGCTGTGCGGTAACTCCATTTTGGCGCACGTTGCGCATGCGTAGACCAGGGGCGTAGCTATGGGAGGGTTCACAGGGGCCTGGGCCCCTGCAAATTTTGTCAGGGCCCCTGGTTTGGCTGGCGGGGGTCCCCAACCCCCACCAGCCGAAGCCTTCTTCAGTGCCGGTGTCCGGCGCAGCCGCGTTCGCTACCCTGCTCTTCTTTCTTCTTGCTCCTCCTGTGCACACTGACGCTCCTTTACGTGAAACTGAGAAAGAGCGTCAGCGTGCACAGGAGTAGAAAGAAGAGCAGGGCAGCGAACGACCGGCGCTGAAGAAGGCATCGGCTGGCGGGGGTTGGGGACCCCAGCCAGCAAAGGTATATGTTTGCGAGGCGAGGCGGACGGCGAGGTGAGGCAGGCAGGCGGGCAGACAGGGGCAAGGAGGTGAGGCGGTGGGGTACGTCGGCAGGGCGGCACTCAAAATGTGCCCCCAACTTCAGGCTCTAGCCCCCTCTCACCATAAGGTCTGGCTACGCCCCTGGCGTAGACGCTTATGCGGCTTCGTAAAAGGGCCCCAAAGGCTTTTGCTACACTTCGTAATCAAATGACCCTACAAGAAAGTGGCTGAGGAAAACTTAGATTAGGACATGCAGCTATTTGGTTTGGGAGACACCAACCTGACTGCATGAAACAGCTGCCTATTATCCAGACATGATGGTTATCTTTTAACTAAAGACAGAAAATACCAAAAAAAAAAAAAGAAAAAAATCCTCATGAACAGGGAAACAAACAGAAATGGATATTTCTAAGAAATCTCTTCCTTGCCTTTCAATGAATCGCTCAGGAATCAAAGGTTCTTCCTAGATTATAATTGAAAGTAATCATTTATCTTCAGATCAGCTGCAGATACTGTTTCAACTGGTAATTGAGAGATTAACAGGTCTGTTTGCACTCACCCTGGACTCCAATTCTTAGAGGGATTAGGAAAGGTTCATGTCCATGCGTTTTTTTTTGTTTTTTTTTACAATTTGAGTAATGGGAGACATTTCCAGGTTAAATGTACATTGATCTCTCCACTACTCCTAGAGAGTCAAACCAAGCAGTGTTTGCACAGCTAAATTGGAAATGAGCTTTTTGCCTGGAGGGTTGGTTTTTCCAATACAGCCTGTCTTTTATCAAAGCTAAATATATCTATATTTTCACTCACTAAAATTATATACACAGAAGGGCCAGATTTTAGATATGGGGCCTAAAAATCCACGTGGAAAAAGTTTCCGACTAAGCGTATTCCAAAAGCGGTGCCTAGATTTCGGTACAGTATATAGGTGTGGTAGCCGTGTTAGTCCACTTTTAAAGGTAAACAATAGAAATAAAACAAAATACTACTACTACTATTTAACATTTCTAGAGCGCTACCAGGGTTACGCAGCGCTGTACAATTAACAAAGAAGGACAGTCCCTGCTCAAAGGAGCTTACAATCTAAAGGACAAAAGGACAAAAAGTGTAGTCAATCAGAAATCGGGGCAGTCGTCTAGGTTACTTGGGTAGAGGTACAATGGTTAGGTGCCGAAAGCGACATTGAAGAGGTGGGCTTTGAGCAAGGATTTGAAGATGGATAGAGAGGGGGCCTGACGTATGGGCTCAGGCAGTTTATTTCAGGCATAGGGTGAGGCGAGGCAGAAGGGGCGGAGCCTGGAGTTGGCGGTGGTGGAGAAGGGTACTGAGAGGAGGGATTTGTCCTGAGATCGGAGGTTACGGGTAGGAGCGTAAGGGGAGATGAGGGTAGAGAGGTAGTGAGGGGCTGCAGATTGAGTGCATTTGTATGTTAAAACATGGAAAAGAAAATAAGATGATACCTTTTTTATTGCACGTAACTTAATACATTTCTTGATTAGCTTTCGAAGGTTGCCCTTTTTCGTCAGATCGGAAATAAGCAAATGTTGGTAGATGACAGTATATATAAGTGAAACATCAAAGCATTTCAGTGACAGTCTAGGGGCCGAATATAGGGATTGGTGTTCTTTGGATTCCTTGATAGCGGGGTGGAATGTGTATGTCTTCGAAGATTCCCCCTAATATTGTTGGATTAGACATTGGAGCCAACTTTTCAAAATTATTGGGGGTGCTAAGCCCAGTGGAAATAAGCTTTCCTTGGACACATACAAGGAATTTTCTCAATATTGGGGGTGCTCAAGCACCCACAGAGTCGGCTCCTATGGGATTAGATATTATTTGTGTTAGTTTGGTGGTTAGTGTCCCTCCACTAAGTTATTGACTAGGGGATATTTAAAGGGGTTTTTAAACCAACCGGTTTTCTCACCCATGGTGAGTTTTTACGGTTGGTTGTTTTTTCTCCTTTTTTTCCCTTAGTGGAACCGATGATATTAACGGACTCCCTTATAGATAGTGGTTGCTTGATACATTTATGTATATCCCTATCGGGAGATTTGAGGTTCCTATTGATTAAAGTGTTCATTGTTGGGGGATACCCGCAAACTAAAGAGAACAAACTTCTTTACATATTTAGTGAATGGTCATTTATCAAGTTTGAATTCCCCGTGCAATATAGAGATGGAATACTACTTGCAATGACAACATTATAATTGGTAGTGAGGGGTAAGGCAAAGTTGTAACATATAGATGAGTAAGAAAGTAGGAAGAATTAGAAAGTAAGGTGATTGATTTGAAGAAAGTTGCACATGAGGTCAGAGAGATGGTTAAATATTATCTCAGCTAGGGTAGGAGTGGATAAACATGTCCCGCTGCAGTATGTGCAGCCCGAGTCAAACTATGCCATATTTTGTATTGTTATTTGAATATTTTTACTGCTGTAATTGTCTATTGCTCATATTTGATGTATTCATATTGTGCACCACCTTGAGTGAATTCCTTCAAAAAGGCGGTAAATAAATCCTAATAAATAATTATGCTTGTAAATTTCAGAAAGCCCATGAAACGCCTATTTCCCCACCTATAGCTACATCGCTTTTTGCCTGTGAATGTTAAAAGTTAAGCACTGCATTTCAGAATACACTTAGGGCCTGATTCTATATATATTCTCATACTCACCTCACAACATAATACAAGTAAATTCACCACCATAACCATACCAAATGTTTCCCTTCCCGTCTCTAATACATTGAAAATTCTCGGAGTCACCATTGATCGAAATCTCACACTTGAAAACCACGTGAATAATACAACTAAGATGTTTCACTCCATGTGGAAACTCAAAAGAGTAAAACCTTTCTTCCCAAGATCCATCTCTCACAACTTGGTACAATCAATGATACTTAGCCACCTGGACTATTGCAATGCACTCTACGCTGGCTGCAAAGAACAGACCATCAAGAAACTTCAAACAGCCCACAATACCACAGCCAGACTCATATTTGGAAAAGCAAAATATGAAAGTGCAATACCCCTAAGAAAGAAACTGCATTGGCTCCCACTCAAAGAACAAATCACGTTCAAGATATGCATGATAGTTCATAAAATTATTTATGGAGATGCCCCCGACCTACATGCTAGACCTCATCGACCTACCTCCTAGAAATGCTAAAAGATCAGCCCGCACATTTCTTAATCTTCACTTCTCTAGCTGTAAAGGATTAAAATACAAATTAACACATGCGACCAGCTTTTCATACATGAGCACACAGCTGTGGAATGCACTACCAACAAAATTGAAAACAATTAACGAAATAACCAACTTTCGCAAATGTCTGAAAACCTTTCTCTTTAATAAGGCCTACCACGATAATCCATAGCTTAACTATAACACTTCACCACTCCAACCTGACTTTGAACGACGTCTTTCTATAATTGTTTGCTTAGTTCTTCTCTGTCCAGGGCCGAGAGCCGGAGCCGGGCCCTGGACAAGGCCGCCCCCGGGCCCCCTCCACCCGAGGTCGCTGCCCACCCGAGATCGCCAGGCCCCACCCACTCAAGGTCGCTGCCCACCCGAGATCGCCGCCCCCCCGCCGCCCACCCACCCGAGTTCGCTGGGCCCCCCTCCACCCGCTATCGGGCCGGGCCCTCGGAACTAACCTTAAGCCTCCTTTCACTTCGCAGCAAGCAGCAGCAGGGCAGACCTCTCCTCCTTCCTTCCGTGCCCCGCCCTCACGGACGTTACGTCAGGCAAGGGCGGGACATGGAAGGAAGGAGTGGCCTGACCTGCTGCTGCTTGCTGCGAAGTGAAAGGAGGCTTAAGGTTAGTTCTGGGAGTGACGGAGGGCGGGCCAGGTGGCGGCAGCGCCGGGCCCCCCTGGAGGCCCAGGCCCCGGGACTTTTGTCCCCCCTGTTCCCCTCTCTCGGCGGCCCTGTCTCTGTCATCCCTGATCTCTTTGTAACACCAATTGTATCTTTTTACCCTGTAATGGCGATGCCATAACAGACCTTTGTAAGCCACATTGAGCCTGCAAATAGGTGGGGAAATGTGGGATACAAGTGCAATAAATAAATAAACACTTAGGGCCTAGCAGGAGAGGCTCCTGACAGGTTAAAATCACGCTGGCTGGGTGATCCTCGGATTTTCAGCGGCCACATAACTGGCTAGTGTTGCGGAAAATGCAGAGAGACCACACTGGGGCTAAAAGGTTTCATATCCCTAAATCACAGCGTTACTGTTAATCTTGCCCGCACAACACTCAGAATGGTAGAAATTGCACTTATTGAGACTGGAAGACAGGCATAAATGATCCTTGCCATCGACACAAATCAATAGACTTGCTTGGAAGAATGCAATAATATACTACAACTGGAAAACGAGCTTCAATCTATTAAATCAAGTTCTGGCTCTTCTTGATGCCGTGGAATGATTGTGTCTATTGCTATTGCATATCATGGCAATCTTTCTGTTTTATATTTTCATCTCTTTATATTATCTTAGCCTAAAGCGCTGCGCAGTCCAGGAGACCAAGTTAATTCATATTGCTCAAGAGAATAAGAATCATCGTAATCGCATTGGTGGCATATCTTATTCACAACATCAAAGTGATGTACAAAACATTTCACACTATGCTAACAGTAACTGCCATGGCCAGTGCTAAATCAGAGAAAATAGAAGCTGTTTCCATGGCATCGCAGGGCTCAGATGTAGATTAACGTCTCGTCAGCCACTGTGATTCTAAAGAAAGTCAAACAGAGAAATGTATGCTTGCCGACATGCTCATATAGAAATGAATTCTAAACCTTAGTTAAACCTCACGGGCTCACGTGATAATACAAATTAAATAACTTTGATTGCACATATTATTTATTTATTTGTTGCATTTGTATCCCACATTTTCCCACCAATTTGCAGGCTCAATGTGGCTTACATTATGCCGTAATGGCGATCGCCATTTCCGGATAGAGAATTACAAGTGGTATTGCATTAAGGCGCGTAAATGGTAAAGTAGAATATAAAAGTGGTATAGCATTGAAGCTCCTGCATGGTAGAGTGAATTATAAAATAAGTTAGATAGTCAACTGTAGAAAGTTCATTCCGGCATGAGGGATATAGTGGTAGTGCGTATTGCGTGACTTTTATGGTAGTGACGAAGGTTGTCAGTCTGGCGTAGAGAGTTCGGTTTTGTCTAGTTCATGTAGAGTCTAATTGTCAAATATTTAGGATGGATCATTATGGTATGCCTTCTTGAACAAAAATGTAGGACTAGATTCTATATATTACGCCTAAAAAAATCCACGCCAAATGAAATCCACTTAGGCGTATTCTATAAAGTATGCCTAAATTTAGGGGGCCGTATGATGCTGCGCCGTGCTCATGCCTTATAGTCCGTTGTTTGGGCTGGCTGGGTGGCGTTACTGAATTCCCCCCTTTTTCTCCACTTTAATTGGTCTTTTTTGTTAAAGAAAGGTGCAGATCATTGGGTGCTGTATTTCTATAATAAATATACACAGGTAGTGTGAAACTGTGATCTTGAATTTCAAATCAAGTACTTTATAGAATAAGCCTAAATTTCCATGTGGTTTATAGAATGCACCGAGTGCCCATCTGCATACTAAATTTAGTCATGGGCAGTTACGCCAAGTAAAACTTGATGTAAATGCTGACACCTAAATTAGGCGCGGACCGGGTATATCCTATAACCACACACATAGATTTTAAAAATACCCATGACTCGCTCATTCCATGCCTGTTGCCACACCCCCATTTTCAACGATGTGATTTAGAATTTATGCGCATCATGCTTTAGAATATGCTTAGATTATAATATATAGCGTGTCCCAGACAATCATTCTTCATCCGTATTTAACAAACTCAATGCAAAAGAAATATCACATTTTGGGGTGGGGATCATCAGATATTGACACAAATCACACCATGAGAAACTTTCCGTTCCTTTTTCAATTATGAAAAGATGGTTGTGATGCAAATCTTCATCGGATCACCGTTCAATATTTTTTTTAAATAGTGCTTTTTTCTTTTATAAAAACATTCTTAAGTGCAGTAAGCCAGATATCATAAATTTCATAAATGTGCATAGTAACTCAGCACTTAGCTTAGAAAGCGGCTGCAATTCCTACTCGCAGGAGAACCTCCGCCGACATGGCCAGGTTTCGCAAAACTTCCTCAGGGAAGAGGCTCTCGTTGCATAGTCTGCTTGCTCCTGTCTGAAAAAAGAAAAATGGCCCCCATTTTCTGACAGGAGCAAGCAGACTATGCAATGAGAGCCTCTTCCCTGAGGAAGTTTAGTCCCTATATATATATATATACTAGTAAAAAAGCCCCGTTTCTGATGCAAATGAAACGGGGGCTAGCAATGTTTTCTTCTGTGTGCATGTGGGAGTGTGTGTGTCCCTGCCCTCTGGCCTCTCTCCCCTCCCCCCTCTGAGTCCTTCACTGTTACAGAGCCAGCGATTTGATTTTGTGCTCTGCTGTTTTCCTTCACTGACTGTTACAGAGAGGGCGGGGCAGACACTCATAGGGAAACCGGATATCTTGCCCCCTTCACACTTCCGGCTGGAGGCTTCATAGAACGTTGGTGTTGCTTTATATATATATATATATATATATATATATATATATATATATATATATATATATATATATATATATATATATATATATGGTCTATCTATTGGAATTTTAGAATATGCTTAGACAGTTCTGCACATAAATTCTAATTAATGCCAATTAGTGTCAATAATTGCTTGTTAAGTGGCAATTATCAGTGACGATTGGCTTGTTAACTAATTAAGTTGCATGTACAAATCCAGAATATGACTGGATTTTTGTGCGAAACTTTAAGTCACGCTATATAGAATCCAGGGGTTAGTGCACAGTCAGGCTGCGTCCTTGGCAGTTGCAAGTCCTGAATACAAGTATTAGATATAGATTTTTGTTTTGAACTATTGTAAGACCTTGGAAAAATCCCTCGGGCTCCACTAATGGTAATTGTTGTGGAGAGAGTAATGACATCACGAGTTATCAAGTAGGAATGTGTTCTGTTGATCTGAACAAAAACAAAAACGCAGAAGCGGAGAACTCTAAGGTCCCACGGGAGGAACGCAGACAGAAGAGGGAGAAAGTGGGAGAAGGACCACGGACTTCAGAGACGTAGGACCCTGTTTACTAAGCCGCATTATAGGCGCATTAGCGTCTTTTACGTGCGTTAACAGTGTACGCATGTTAATCATGTACGTGCCTATAATATCCCTATAGACACCTACATGGTTAACGCATGCCCTTTGTAGGTGTGTTAAAAATGCTAACGCGCCTTAGTAAATAGGGCCTTTAGAGTATAATCTTGTACTTCAGACAATTTATTGATCAAGGTCAACACAATGCTGTGTTTCGGCCCAAACGGCCTGCATCAGGAGTCTATAAACAAATATATTCAATAAATAATACAGTAATTAATAAAATAAACAAAAGTTTACAATCTACAACACACCTAACCAATTAAAATAAAAGAACAATAAAATTGAGAGAATACAATTGTAATTATAAATATATATATATAAAATATATATATATATATATATATATATATATATATATATATATATATATATATATATATATATATAAAATTTAAAAATAAATACCTACATAAACACAACAGTAAAATAAAAAAGTATAATAAAAGTAAAAAACTCAATCATGCCTGAAAGATACATATATAAACACAGGAGGCAACAATAGTAGTCTGAATGCATGATGTAGTATAATCAATTGGAATCATTTGAAAAGGAGGACACAAGAGACAAACTGACCTTCTTGATAAGAGGATTTCAAAATCTTTAGAATTGATATATTTCAAAATAAATCAGTCAGATGGTCTAAAAAAAACATGCATAATGATACTCTCAATACGTTAACAATTATTAGGATAAGCAAAACAAAAGCATATATCTACAACATTGCAAAGGATGTGCAAAGGTTAAAATACCTTTGACTACATTTAGTCATGGGTAAGATGCACCAAGTAAAATGGTATAAATGCCAACGCCTAAATTAGGTGTGGACCAGGTGTATTCTATAACAACGCGCATAGATTTGAGAAATGCCCGTGACCGGCCCATTCTACACCCATGGCCACACCCCCATCATCAACTATGTGACTTCGAATTTATGGGGCCCTTTTACAAAGGTGCGCTGAAAAATGGCCCGCAGTAGTGTAGACGTGTGTTTTGGGCATGCGCAGAATCATTTTATGCACACCTGTAAAGAATGCCTTTTTTTTGTTTGCCGAAAATGGATGTGCAGAAAAATGAAAATTGCTGCACGCACATTTTGGGTCTGAGACCTTACCGCCAGTCATTGACCTAGCGGTAAAGTCTCATGCAGCAACCTGGTGCACCAGTTTGAAAAGATGAGCACACCAGCTCGATAAGGTAAGTGTCTTTGGATCATACCTATGCATAGGGAAGTTTAAAAATAACAAAAATAAAGAAGATTGTAATTGACCGTAGCATAGGTAGGAGGAGGGAATGAGTCAATGCAGGGCTGGTCCTAGGGTCTCTGGCGCCCCCTGCATCTGATGAGTTGGCGCCCGCGCGCCCCTGCCCCCCCCCCCAGCATCTCCTTTTTCTCTTCTCCCACCCTGCCTCTGTCCAGCGATTCTCCTTCGCCTGAATCGCCCCCATCCCCCGCCGCCCTTGGTGCTTTAAATCTTTAATTTACCTCCGTTCCAGCAGCTGCGTCATTTGAAAGCCTTGCCCCGTCTCTAGCCTTCCCTCCCTTCGTGAGTTTGTTCTGCAGTCCCGCCCTTGAGGAAATTATGTCAGAAGGCGGGACTGCGGAACAAACTCACGAAGGGAGGGAAGGCTAGAGACGGGGCAAGGCTTTCAAATGATGCGGCTGCTGGTACTGAGGTAAATTAAAGATTTAAAGCACCAAGGGTGGCGCAGTATGGCGGCGCAGTGCCGCAGCGGCACCCTTGAAGGCAGGCGCCCCCCCTGCGGCGCTTACCCAGCTTACCGGGTTTGACCGGCCCTGAGTCAATGATTAAATATATGTGCATGAGCGCAGATTCACCGTGTGAGTGAAGTGACAAGGAGCCATGTGCAGTTATATGAGAATCTACCTCTTATAAGTTCATAGAGTGTTTCCTAATACACTCTCCAACATATATTTTTGTGTTATCCTAAAAATAAGCAGTGGATTTTCCCCAAGTCCATTTTAATAATGGTCTATGGACTTTTTCTTTCGGAAGCCATGGCATGCCTGTGATTGCAGAAGAACACCATTGGCGATGGCCATATTGAGAGTGACCAGCCAATGGTTCAATTTGGGAAATGTTTTCCAACTATTTATAGGAAAGAATCTCCTCTATGATTTTAGGCACAAGCACTAACATCGCCAATAGAGTTGGTGGGAGTTGCTGTTCCCTCCAAACTGTGTGGGCGTCGTCCATTTATATTCCTGCCAGTGGGGGGTGCTGTTTCACTATTGAGAGACAGTCAAGTTCTGCAGGACTCTAGAGGACCTGCTTGTCCCTAGTGATTGAAAATACAATATTGAAGCATCACCACCCCCATCCATTCATTTCAATGTGGTTAGAGGACGCCCACACAGCTTAGAGCAGGCTCATCCAACCTACAGCTCACAGGCTGGAATCCAGTCCACCAAGTGCGTTTTTTTTCTGGCCCTTGGAAGCTTGGCAATTCTTGTGGTGCTTAAGTGGGATTCCAGCTTCCCCTCCACCAATCAACTTTCTGTAAGCTCGACAAGAAAACAGAAGAACAGTAAGCAGTCACTCAAACAAAAGTGAGGTGGAGGAGTGGCCTAGGGGTTAGAGCAGCAGTCTTACAATCCAGAGGTGACCAGTTCAAGTCCCACTGCTGCTCCTTGTGACATTGAGCAAGTCATTAACCCTCCATTGCCTAAGGTACAAACCAAGATTGTGAGCCCTCCTGGGACAGAGAAATATCCAGAGTACCTGAATGTAACTCACCTTGAGCTACTACTGAAAAAGATGTGAGCAAATTGGAAATAAGCTAAAAATCACAGCAAGGGTAACAACAAAAAGAGCAACAGACAACCAAACAAATTGCCTTTATTGTAACATCTGAGACTCAACACAAATCATGTTTCGGCCTAAAAAGGCCTTCCTCCGGAGTCTACAAATACACATCTTTACTTACTATATTACAGCTGCAACCATTCTGTATTACTTTGTCAACCTGATTTACCACGTAAGCCGCATTGAACCTGCTAATGAGTGGGAAAGTGTGGGGTATAAATGTTACAAATAAATAAATAATATAATATAAAATTAAAATCAGTGACAAATATATAAATTCATATAGATGAAAGTTTGACACAGCAGGAATAAAATAAGGAGAAAAATAGTCATGAAAGTGACATATTTACTTAAGGTAAATATATATAATATTCTTGTACAGAAATCATAAGATACATAATAATAATAATAATAATAATAATAATGACTATAAGACACTATCCAGCTTATAATCGAAAGTAATCGCCGGCTATTTCCCCGACACAAATCAGGATATGGCTGGCGATTTCGCAAAAGTGGTGAAAAGCGCATAATCGAAAGCTACATTTGTGATAGCTTCGCCGCTTTCCCTTCGCCTCGCCGGTGGAAGTTCAAAGGGGCGTGTTGGCGGTGAAGCGAAGGCGGGACATGGGCAGGCTTGGGCGTGGCTACCAGATGGCCGGCTTTCGCGGATAATGGAAAAATAAAACCCGGCGATAAGCAGTATTTCGCCGGGTTTACTTGGTCCTTTTATTTTCACGACCAAGCCTCAAAAAGGTGCCCCAACTGACCAGATGACCACCGGAGGGAATGGGGGATGACCTCCCCTTACTCCCCCAGTGGTCGCCAACCCCTTCCCACACTAAAATTATTAAAATACAAACCTTTTTTGCCAGCCTGTATGCCAGCCTCAAATGTCATACCCAGCACCCTGACAGCAGTATGCAGGTCCCTGGAACAGTTGTTGTTGGTTGCAGTGGACTGCAGAAAGACAGAGCCAGGCCCATCCCCCCCCTACCTGTTCCACTTGTGGTGGGTAATGTTGAGCCCTCCCAAACCCCCCAAAACCCACTTTACCCACATGTAGGTGCCCCCCTTCAGCCCTTAGGGCTAGGGTAATGGTGCACACTTGTGGGCAGTGGGTTTTGGGGGGGATTTGGGGAACTCAGCACACAAAGGAAGGGCGCTATGCACCTGGAAGCTAATTTGGTTGTTTATAAAAGATGTTTGAAGTGCCCCCTAGGTGCCCGGTTGGTGTCCTGGCATGTGAGTGGGACCATTGCACTACAAATGCTGGCTCCTCCCACGGCTAAATGCCTTAGATTTCGCCGGGTTTGAGATCGCCGGCAGTTTTTTCCATTATCGCGGAAAAACAAAACTGGCGATCTCAAACCCGGCGAAATCCAAGGCATTTCGCCGGCCCACACCGTATTATCGAAAAAAAAGATGGCCGGCCATCTTTTTTGAAAATACGGTTCCGGCCAGCTGTTGCGTCGCCGCCAAAATAGATCGCCGGCGACCTATTTCGCCGGCGACGTTCGATTATTCCCCTCCACAACAACTATATAAAATAAGCTTGAGCCACATGGTGCCAAAACGTTTAAATTTGTATTGAGGTTTCAAGTCTCATCAGACTTTAAACTGCAAGGCCAACTCAAACTTCCAGCATCACGCTGCTCAAGCTTGCAGAGAGCCATGAGTGAGGAGCGAAGTATATGAGAGTGAGAGAGAGACGGGGTAAACACTGGGGGGTGAGAGTACTTGAGAGAGAGCGCGAGCAAGAGAGAGAATGAGACTAGAGAGGGGGCTATTATGAGGTAAAATATGACAGTGCATGTTTTGCCCCCACCCCCAATAGAAAAAGGTTAGAGAAGCCCGGCTTAGAGGGAGCATTACTGTGAGTGCTTGTCCATTGGAGCCGACTCTGTGGGTGCCGTGGATGCTTGAGCACCCCCAATATTGGAAAAACTCCTTGTATATGACCAGGGAGGGAATATTTCCATTGGACTTAGCACCCCCAATAATTTTGAAAAGTTGGCTCCTATGCTTGTACCTAGCTGCCGTGCTTGATAGAATATCTTGCAGAAAGATGCATGCGCACATTTTTAAGACTGCCAATTAGCATCAAGAATTGGTTGATGTTTCTGAGCTCATTAGTTCATTTATTTGCATGTTCATCTTGGATGCATGCACAACGTTGGGCATAGAGATTTGGGTGTGATATATAGAATCCAGTGGAGTATGTGTATGCAAATATAGCCTGAATGAACATTGTTTTACAAGACCTCTCACACTTGAAAGCCATGTGAAGAATACAACAAAGAAGATGTTCCAATCAATGTGGAAACTCAAAAGAGTTAAACCTTTCTTCCCTAGGGAAATTTTTCACAGCCTGGTACAATCAATGGTGCTAAGTCACCTAGACTACTGCAATGCGCTGTTTGCTGGATGTAAGAACAAATCATTAAGAAGCTTCAAACAGCCCAAAACACCGCAGCCAGACTCATATTTTGTCACGCTTCACACGAACACTGGATAGTGAGCCCTTGGGCTACTGCCGAGGGTGGCAGCGGCAGGAGGAACACCCACCGGAACAGAAGCCACAGCAGGGAGCAGGAAGACAGTCCACAAATCCAGCAGAACCGGGGCCAGGCAAACAAAGTCAAGGTCCAGCTCCAGGCACGGGTTCCAAGGCAGAAACTGAAAGTAGCAGGGAAAGCAGAGCAACAAACAACCGCAGAAGACACACCTCTGAGGACCTCTGCTGCAAGGCAAACTAGAAACACTTCCAGGTGGTTAATAAAGGCCAACAGCCAGGGAGTTCACCAGGTACGGAAACAGCTGAGTTCCAAAAAGTCTCGAGACCAACTGGCAGGCTAGAAAATCCGGACCGGACCGGCATAACTTCTGGAACCGGGAAAACCATCAACAGACAGTCCATTGCGACCACCAGGTCTGACCACCAGGGGGCGAGATGAATGAGAGCGTGATACTGGGGCAGAGTCATAACATATTTGGTAAAACAAAATACGAAAGTGCCATACCTCTAAGAGAAAACACTACACTGGCTTCCACTCAAAGAACGTATTGCGTTCAAAGTCTGCACCCTGGTTCATAAAATCATTTACGGAGAGGCCCCGGTCTACATGTCAGACCTCATAGACTTACCACCCAGGAACACTAAAAGATCGGCACGCACATTCATGAATCTCCATTTCTCCAGCTGCAAAGGACTAAAATACAAATGAACACATGCATCTAGCTTTTCCTACATAAGCACGCAGCTGTGGAATGCACTACCACTTAACGTGAAAAAAATGTGCGACTTAACCAACTTTCGGAAATCACTGAAGACCTGCCTATTCAACAAGGCATACCGCAATGACCCATCATATGAACTTTACTGCAATACTACTTTCTCTTATCCCGAATTGTGATCTCTTTATACTTGTTTGATTAATCTACTATGTCACTTATGATCTTTATGTAATACCACTTGTATCTCTCACTCTGGAATGGCGATCGCCATGATGGAGCAATGTAAGCCACATTGAGCCTGCAAATAGGTGGGAAAATGTGGGATACAAATGCAGCAAATAAATAAATAAGACCTGAGTAAAAGTGTTACATTACAAGAAATATTTAACTTGGAGAAATTGCTCAGAGCATTCGCTGTATTCATAAGTTTTAAGAACATGTGCTGTATCTATAAGTCCTAGGATATATATTTTGATTAATTCTCCACCAATTACCTATTAAGGTAATAAGATTCACAATTGCAAGAATAAAGATGAACTGAATACTATATTTCTATTTATTGAATCACATTAACCTGTACCGCAAGGCTTAAAAGCATGGCACTATATTTTACAAGTGACCATGTGCTATCAGAACATAAAAAGACCATATAGTTAGCTTTAGAAAGATTTATTTTCAATACAGGTTTCAGTAAATAATGTTGCAGCAAGAGGTAGTCTTAAGAATCTTAGAACAGAGAATTTGTGCTTTAAAAACAAGGTAACAGGTTTAAATCAGGTTAACTTACAAGTCCTTCTGTTACAAAGCATGCTGTGGTCCAGCTGATTGATAAGCAGCATGAGGTAAGAGGAGCCCAGGCACTCTGCAGTCGGTGATGGAAGAGAAGAAGTGCAGCAGGAGAGAAGAGTCTGTCTTTTTATAATGTTAGTCTGCAGGGAAACATGATCGCATGTCCTGGATCCTTTGCTTCCTGGTTTGCACTGGACCCTGGGTAGTTGCAAAGAATCATGGTATCTGGTCTCATGTTTTATGACAGCATAAGACTTCCTGTCTGGACTTCTGGTGACAAATGGTCTATTGAAGGAAAAGGCTTCCTGTTTGGACCCCTGTGGCAGATACACATCTGATAAGATTTGTCTGAGGTAGCCAGCAGATGGTTTAGCAAGCAAATGGCCTCTTGTTTATACTTTCCTTTTGTCAAGAGGTGTGTGGATTCACACCTCCACAGTCTGTCTGTCTCCTTGTGTCTACTGGTTGTCTTTGATCCTTTGTTCACCCTCAGGAAGGCTTTTTGATCAGAGGAAGGGAGGAAGTTTAAAAAAAACTCTTTGAAGTAGCCTCTTACTTGTTTGTATTTG